>NC_081330.1:113896246-114496246 GCF_026419965.1 Kogia breviceps | reverse complement strand
ATGGAGTAGTCCCAATCTGGAACCACTTTAAATCAGGTTCACAGCTCTAATTTCCCAGAACTACTCAGGCAATGTGAACCTAAGCTGTAAGTTCATGGTCACAACTTCACAGGGAAGGAATTTTTTTCCTGCTCTAAATATCACCAAGCCAGTGGGGTCCCAGCTTAACATAGGAAAGGCCTCCTATTACTTTCTCTACCTTGGGCTGTTTTGTGTCCAAATTTCCCCATTAAGCTGCTAAAACTGAAGCACAAGTGTTCCTTATTAGCAAATCCCTTGGGATAAAAGCGATTCTGGGCTTTGAAACTGTTTCTTTCTATAGACTCCTGCTTTCTCTTGGTTTTTGGCCTGGTATTTCCTTGCTTTTTCATTAGCTTTTAAATGCTCTTAAGGTTTAAAAAAAATCTATTCATGTGTTTAGTTATCCATAGTTTTTTTTTTTTTTTTTTTTTTTTTTTTTTTTTTTTGCAGTACGCGGGCCTCTCACTGTCGTGGCCTCTCCCGTTGCGGAGCGCAGGCTCCGGACGCGCAGGCTTAGCAGCCATGGCTCACGGGCCCAGCCGCTCCGCGGCATGTGGGATCTTCCCGAACCGGGGCACGAACCTGTGTCCCCTGCATCGGCAGGCGGACACTCAACCACTGCGCCACCAGGGAAGCCCTTAGTTATCCATAGTTTTAAAAATCTATTCATGTGTTCAGTTGTTATTCATATTTTTAGTTGATTGGTACAAGTAATACAGTCCATCTTTCCTAGAAATAACTTTTTCAAACTAGGGACTCTGTCTTTCTTCAGTTCTCTAAAATTCTCAGGCATTATCTCCTTAAATATTGCCCCTTCCTGATTTTTTCTAGTTTTACTCTCTGGAACTTTCATTAAATAAGTCCTGGTGCCTCTCAACCTACTCTCTTAGCTCTTAATTACGTCCTCATATTTTAAATCTTTTTATCACCGTGCAGCCTCTGATGAGTGATTCCCTCAGCTGTCCTCTAAGTCACAAATTCACTTTTTCCACCCATTATTTTGTTTATCTCAGCATGTTGGGCATTTGTCAGTTTGTTCTCAGATTCATTCCCCATCCTGTGATGCTCTGTTCCCTCCGTATTGCAAGGGCCTTCATATCCCATGATCCCTTCTATGTAAGTTTGCGTATTTCTCTCCCTCTGTGTCGGCTTTGGGTAACGTCTCAGGAAGTGACTGTGTCTCCTCTTTGCCTCCATCTCGCGCTAGATAGCAGCACCTTTCAGGGCCGCAGCACCTGCTGTGCTTCTAGTTCCCATCAGCGGGCTCTAAATGCTGGGTTCTCCCAACACAACCTCCTTCTGTTGTCCCTTCAATCATACGGGCGGTAGCAGCTTCCTGCTGTTTTTAATCTCTGGGATGCCTCACCATCTCTCCTTGGCTTCTCCGTTCCACCATCACCTGTGTCATAAATTCCTTGTATAAAGTTCCCTGTGTTGAGGGATTTTTCTTTTCCTGACGGGACCTTGACTAATATGCCGTCTAAAAAATATTTGTGTGTTGTTTTTGTTTTCTATTATGTATTTATTTATTTTTGCAGCAAAAAGCTTTGTTGTTTCCATTTGGTCCAAGGCGTGGGAGAGGGCTCCAGGGTGGTTAAAAGCTGCCTACTGGGGCTTCCCTGGTGGCGCAGTGGTTAAGAATCCGCCTGCCAATGCAGGGGACATGGGTTCGAGCCTTAGTCTGGGAAGATCCCACATGTGGCGGAGCAACTAAGCCCGTGCACCACAACTACTGAACCTGTGCTCTAGAGCCCACGTGCTACAACTACTGAGCCCACGTGCCACAACTACTGAGCCCACGTGCCACAACTACTGAAGACTGAACGCCTAGAGCCCGTGCTCTGCAACAAGAGAAGCCACCACAAGGAGAAGCCAGCGCACCACAACTAAGAGTAGCCCCCGCTCGCCGCAACTAGAGAAAGCCTGCACACAGTAACGAAGACCCAACACAGCCAAAAATAAATAAATAAAATAAATTTATTATTTTAAAAAAGCTGCCTAGTGGCTGCAGAGCTGGGCTTCAGGCAGAGCTGGGCTTCAGGCAGAAGCCCTGACGCCAGAGGGGCTCGTCAAAGGCCGCTGGGCTCCGGACGCTCCTAGTCGTGCTGAAGGCTGAGCCTTTCGACGAGGGACTCGCCCAGCCCCGCCTGGGGACCAGCCGGCCTGCGGAGGTTGGTCAGGTGGTCGCGCATCTTCTGGATGCGTTTCACCTGCGCGGCGTCTAGGAGGCGGCTCTCCGGGAGGTCACGGGGGCGTGGGTCTGCGCGCGCAGAGCCCAGGGCGTGCAGGTCCACCAGGGCCTGGTTCAGGTTCTCCTCCGCGAGCACGACGGCTTCCACAGCGTCCTGGGTTTCACCCCACTCACCCCGAGACGCTTCTGCACGTCCTGGAAGAGGGCACGGCTGCCGCCCTGCTTTTGCATTTTCAAGAGGCGCTGGGCGCCCTCACGCTTCCCCTCGGGCACTTCGCGGAAAAGGTGGCCCAGGCCCTCCAGAGCCGCGTCGTGGCGGTGGAAATAGGCGCCCGGAGAGAGGTAGGTGCGGGAGGCCGGCAGATGCATGTTGAGCAGGCGGTTGACGGCGGCCTCCACCTCGGCGGAATCATTCTGACGAATCTGGGAGCTCGTGGTGGATCGGTGATACGGAGTGAAGCTCAAAATACGGTGTTGGCGGTCCCGGTGGCCGAGGACAGCTGAGCGGCTGGTTCCGAAGGTTGCGAGTGGAGCACAGGTTGGATGGAGGTGGTCGGAGGCAGGAGCGAGGGGCGCCCCTGGGTCTGTTCGGTCCACACAGAGCTGTAGCAGGAGACGGAGCCGCGGGACTGCCCCGCGCACTGCCTGTGGTTTTTTTGTTTGTTTGTTTTTGTTTTTTGTTTTTGCGGTACACGGGCCTCTCACTGTTGTGGCCTCTCCCGTTGCGGAGCACAGGCTCCGGACGCGCAGGCTCAGCGGCCACGGCTCACGGGCCCAGCCGCTCCGCGGCACGTGGGATCTTCCCGGACCAGGGCACGAACCCGTGTCCCCTGCATCGGCAGGTGGACTCTCAACCACTGCGCCACCAGGGAAGCCCCTGTGTGTGTTTTTTTTAATCAAGAATTCCATCTGTTCTTGATTCGTAGCACATGCTTTTGTTTGTTGATTTTAAATACACTTATTTTTAAATCCTTTCCAAATTGTTCTATTATTTCGACTTTCTTTTATATGACTCCTTTTAGATGTTGGCTTCCTTTTGCGGGTGTTGGGTTTCATTGTGGCCTTTGTAGGTTTTTTTTGAACGCTTATTGTCATGGAGGCTTTTTTTCTCTCCCGTTCACTGTCCCTGGAAAGTGGTTTTACGATGGGCTTCAGCCCAACGTCTTGAGGACCAAAGTCAGTGGCTCAGGGCTTTTGCTCTGTGGGCACATCACGCTTCCAAAGCAGGACCTCACACAAAATGCATACCTAGTGGCTGACTGTGCAGTCTCTCTGCTTTCTTGCTCTATCAGGGGCAGTTTGTTTCCAGTGGATAGGTGGGACTTGTTCACCTTCACATATAGCCGGGGTACCATGAGCAGTGTCCCCACTCGGAATGGGGTGTGTGTGGATGTTCCTTACTCCTTGGTTGGATTTGAAATTCCAGACTTGTGGTCAAAAGGTACCAACTTACAGACTTACAGTTATAAGATAGATAAGTACCAGGGAGGTAATGTACAACATCATGACTGTAGTGAACACTGCTGTGTGGTATATTTGAATGTTGATAAGAGAGTAGGTCCTAAAAGCTCTCATGACAAGGAAAAACACGTTTTTCTTCTTTTTTTGTATCTATATGAGCTGATGGATGTTAACTTATTGTAATCATTTCACAATTATGTAGGCCAAGCCGTTATGCTGTACACCTTAAACCTATACAGTGCCGTATGTTAATTATATCTCAATAGAACTGAAAAATGAAAATTAAAAAATAGAACAAAATAAAGCAAAAAAAGAAATTCCAGACTTTCCTATCTGGGTCAGGTTCTTCCTGGATTCTATGGGCCCACATGTTAAACTTGTCCTTACTGCTGTGGGTTTCCACTTCCCTTCCGGTCCACGATTTAAAAAATCATGTCGCTGAGTATTTTTTGAAACACTGTATCATTTTTACATTTTTGAAACCGAATGAGGGAAGTTTAGCATACATTCACCCTGAGTCAACACAGTTTTTAACCACAATGTAGTTTAAAGCCTTGCTGCTCAAAGTGCCTTCTGTGGAGTGGTTTTTTTTTTTTTTTTTTTTTTTTTTGGCGGTACGCTGGCCTCTCCCATTGCGGAGCACAGGCTCCGGGCGCGCAGGCTCAGCGGCCATGGCTCACGGGCCCAGCCGCTCCGCAGCATGTGGGATCTTCCCGGACCGGGGCATGAACCCGCGTCCCCTGCATTGGCAGGCGGACTCTCAACCACTGCGCCACCAGGGAAGCCCCTGTGGAGTGTGTTTTTAAATTTAATTGAATTTATTTTATTTTTATAAAATTTTAAAGGTCAGTTTCCATTTACAGTTATTCCAGAATATTGGCTATATTCCCCGTGTTGTACAATACATCCTTTAGCCCATTTTACACCCAATAGTTTGTACCTCTCACTCCCCCACCCCATATTGCCCCTCCCCCCTGCCCCACTGGTAACCACTAATTTGTTCTCTATATCTGTGAGCCTGCTTCTTTTATGTTATATTCACTAGTTTGTTGTATTTTTTAGAGTCTGTGGAGTTTATTTTATTTTTCTGTTTTTTAAAAATTGAAGTTTAGTTCAATTACAAATTTGTGTTAATTACTGCTGTACAGCAAAGCGATTCAGTTATACATATATATGCATTATTTTTCATATTCTTTTCCATTATAGTTTATCACAGGATATTGAATATAGTTCTCTGTGCTGTGCAGGAGGACCTTGTTGTTTATCCATTCTATATATACCAGTTTGCATCTGCTAATCCCAAATCCCCAATCCAACCCTTTCCCACCCACCTCCCCCTTGGCCACCACCAGTCTATTCTCTGTGTCAGTGTTTCTGTTTCATAGGTAGGTTCATTTGTATCATATTTTAGATTCCACATATAAGTGATATTATATGATATTTGTCTTTCTCTGTCTGACTTCACTTAGTATGATAATCTCCAGGTCCATCCATGTTGCTGCAAATGGCATTATTTCTTTCTTTTTTATGGCTGGGTAGTATTCCACTGTATATGCATACCACCTCTTCTTTATCCATTCATCTGTCAGTGGACATTTAGGTTGTTTCCATGTCTTGGCTGTTGCGAATAGTGATGCTGTGAACATAGGGGTGCATGTATCTTTTTGAAATATAGTTTTGTCTGGATATATGTGCAGGAGTGGGATTGCTAGGTGATATTGTAGTTCTATTTTTAGTTTTCTGAGGAAACTCCACACTGTTTTCCACAGTGGCTGTACCAACTTACATTCCCACCAACAGTGTAGAGGCTTCTCATTTCTGTGTATTGTATTTTAAATGCAGAATCTCAGGCCCACCTGAGACCTGCTGAATCAGAAATGGCTCTTTAACAAAATGCCCGGATGAGTCGTATATACATTCAAGTTTGAGGAGTGCTCCTCTAAAGGTCAGTTAGTTTCTGTATAACCAACCTGGACAAAATGAGACCCTTAGAAGCTTTTATTTCCCTAAATTTCACCTTTTTCTTCCTGTCCCGCCGATTCCATGTTGATATATCTTGAATTTTCGTTACAGTTTGCTGTTCAGAGACATAATTTTTATAAGCAATAATAGCTTAAATTGAGCACATATTTTACTGATTTCTTTGCTCTGCATTGCTTCTTGTATCCCATCACTTTTTTTTTTTTTTTTTTTTTTGGCGGCACCATGCAGCTTGCGGGATATTAGTTCCCTGACCAGGGATTGAACCCGGGCACTCGGCAGTGAAAGCACAGAGTCCTAACCACAGGACCGCCAGGGAATTCCCCCATCACTTCTTTTAGTTTCATTTTTCTCTTTGGTGAAGTTCTCTTGGAGCTTCTGGTATGATAGCATTTTTGAGTCCTTGTAATCTGAAAATGGTCTTTATTTTGCCTTCATTCTTTGACAAAATGAATAGATGTAGAATTCAAGGTTCAAAGATATTTTCCCTCGGCACTTTGCGGGTATTACTCTGTTGTCTTCTTGCATCCGTAAAGAAAAGAAAAACAGAGCAGAAACATTTTTATCATAAAAAATGATTTTACAGAATAGTAGAGGGAACAATGTAGTGAACTCTCATGTATTTATCACTTGACTTCAGCGATTAACAATATATATATATATATATTTTTGTGGTATGCAGGCCTCTCACTGTTGTGGCCTCTCCCGTTGCGGAGCACAGGCTCCGGACGCACAGGCTCAGCGGCCATGGCTCACGGGCCCAGCCGCTCCGCGGCACGTGGGATCTTCCCGGAGCGGGGCACGAACCCGTGTCCCCTGCATCGGCAGGCGGATTCTCAACCACTGCGCCACCAGGGAAGCCCGATGAACAATATTTTTGCATCTGTCTTGCTGACAGGAAATCTCACGCCAACCGCATTCTCATTTTTTTCAGATCTTTTTGTTCTGGTAGCTTTTAGGGAACTCTTCATCCTTCTAGTTCTGAAAATTTGCTACCGTGTCTAGATGTGCTTTTTGTCATTATTACTAATTAGCACTCAGAGGTCTGTCTCAATGTGACTTGTGTTTGGGTTCAATCCTGGGAATTTCTTGACTATGATCTTTTGGATGTTGCTTCGATTATCTCCTTTTGGAAATAACTTTTAGAGAACTCTTGTTACTGCTGAATCTTTCTTCCATCTGTCTTTACAGTCCTCTTCGTTCTTTTCATCCCTTTATCTCTTTGTGCTGTGTTCTGGGAACATTTCTCAATGTAACTTACCTTTCAGCTTCCTAATTTTTCCTTCAGCTGTGTGCAAGGGGCTCTTCCCTGGTATAATCAACAGCTACATATTTTGGTGCGTCACCTTTTAATATTTTAGGGTTACCACTCCTGGTTGTGGAATTCGGTCCTGTAGGAAAATTCTCCTGGGTGCATCCTGAGTGGAGATGGGTTTCCAGCGGTCCTAATTTGCACAGGGGCTGGCCACACAGGAGCATGGTGGCTGTAGTGTGACCCTGGCCTTCCAGTGGTGAGGGCCACCATTCTTCTTAGGTGAGGAGGGTCTTAGTTGTAACTGACAGAATCCAATAGCTACTTTAAACAGAAAAGGGCTTTTATTCCTACTTTTTGTTGGGAACTGAAATAAATTATTAAAGGGCACTAATATCCTCTCTACCTTGATTAATTTTTACATAGGTATACACTTGTGTAATCGCCACCCCGATCAAAATATAGATTATCCCCAGCCTTCCAGAAGTTCTTTGTGTCTCTTCCCAGTCAGTATTCATACCATCCTCCCACCAGAGGTAGCCATTTCCTCTGTTTCCATTACCACTGATTAGTTTTTCCTGTTTTTGAATATTACAGAAATGGAATTACACCATGTGTACACGTCTGACCTCCTTTGCTGAGCATAATGCCTATGAAATTCATAATCATATGTTGTATATGTAAGTTGTTAGTCCTTTTATATTGCACTGTAACATTCTATTGAATGAAAAGATCACAATTTATATAACCATCCTCCTATTGCTAGACATTTGGTTTTTTTCCCGTTTCTAATTCTGCTGAATAAAGCTTCTATGAACATTCTCTTGTGTCTTTGGTGAACATATGCATTTAGTTCCTTTGGGCTACAAACCCAAGAAAGAGATTGTTGGGTCATAGACTGGGCATACGTTTAGCTTTAGTCACTGCGAGCAATTTTTTTCAGAGTTGGCTGTGCCAGTTGACATGCCCATCGGCGACGTATGAGAGTTCCAGTTCCCCCACAACCTTCTCAGTACCTGGCATTGTGAGTCTTTTTTTTTTTTTTTTTTTTTTTTTTTTTTTTTGCGATACGCGGGCCTCTCACTGCTGTGGCCTCTCCCATCGCGGAGCACAGGCTCCGGACGCGCAGGCTCAGCGGCCATGGCTCACGGGCCCAGCCGCTCCGCGGCACGTGGGATCCTCCCGGACCGGGGCACGAACCCGCGTCCCCTGCATCGGCAGGCGGACCCCCGACCACTGCGCCACCAGGGAAGCCCGTGAGTCTTTTTCTTTTTAGCCATCCTGGTGGGTGTGCTGTGGTGTCTCATTGTGCTTCTAATTTGCATTTCTCTGGTGAGTAATGATGTTGAGCACTGTGACAGATTAGATCTTCCAAAGTTTCCACAACAACTCCCATCGCACGTGATCTTACAATGGCGCCGTGACACTCTTCCCATCAGAGGCAGAGTCCGTGTACTCTCCTCTTGAATCCTGTGACTATGGTGGAAGTGGTAGCATGTAACTTCTGAGGGTAGTTCATAAAAGGCATTACGGGTGTACCTCTTTTTATTGCACTTTGGAAAAAATTTTTTTTTTAACAAATTGAAGGTTTGTGGCAACTCCGTACAGTCAGATGATGGTTAGCATTTTTTATCAGTAACGTATTTTTTAAAATTAATTACTTAATTTATTGGCTGCGTTGGGTCTTCGTTGCTGCGCGCAGGCTTTCTCTAGTTGCGGCGAGCAGGGGCTACTCTTCGTTGCAGCGCGCGGGCTTCTCATTGTGGTGGCTTCTCTTGTGGAGCACGGGCTCTAGGCGCACGGGCTTCAGTAGTTGTGGCACGTGGGCTCAGTAGTTGTGGCACGCAGGCTCAGTAGTTGTGGCTCGCGGGCTCTAGAGCGCAAGCTCCGTTGTTGTGGCACATGGGCTTAGTTGCTCTGTGGCATCTTCCTGGACCAGGGCTCAAACCCGTGTCCCCTGCATTGGCAGGCAGATTCTTAACCACTACGCTATCAGGGAAGCCCTAAAGTATTTTTAAATTAAGGTATGCGCTTTGTTTTTTTAGACATAATGCTATTGCACACTTAATAGACTACACTATAGTGTAAACATAACTTTTATATGCCCTGGGAAATCAAAAAATTTGTGTGACTCGCTTTATTGTGATCTTTGCTTTATTGTGGTGCTCTGGGATGGAACCCCCAGTATCTCTAGGTGTACCTGTGCCCGGTTCTTTTGGGACACCCTCTTGGAGCTCTGAGCTTCCACATAAGCGGTTCAACTAACCTGAGGTCACCATGTTGTGAAGAAGCCCAAACTAGTCCATACAAAGAGACCATGTGGAGAGGTCCTGAGACTACATGAGAGAGATCCCCAGCCAGCCCCCAGCTCTAGCTCTAACCACCATTTGGCTGCAACCGCATGAGACACCCCAAGCCAGAACCTCCCAGTTAAGATATTCTCCAATACTTGATTGTTGTTCTCAACTGGGGGAGGTTTTGCCCCCAAGGGACATTTGGCAATATCTGGAGACATTATTTTTGGTTGTCACAACTAGGGGTGGGGGCTGTTCCTGGCATCTAGTGGGTAGAGACCAGATGCTACTAAACATCCTACAGGACACAGGAGAGGCCCCCTCCCAAAGAATTATCTAGCCCAAATGTCAACTGTGCTGACGTTGAGAAACCCTACTTTAAGCCACGGAATCCACTAAGTTTTAAGATGTTTTGTTCTACTGCAAAAGTACTGGAACAAGCACACAAGCAGAAAGGGAATTTATTAAAGGAAGTTAGATAGTTCACAGATCTCTGAGAGGGCCAGAGAGATAGGCTTAAAGGCTATTCAGCCATCAGTAATGATCAAACACCACCACCAGGTGAAGACCCCTGGACGTGCACCCAGAGTTTGCATCCGTGATGCTGAGGACCAGATACCAGGACCTCTGAATGCTGGAAGCCAGTGCCACCGTCACCAGAAAGTGGGTTCCATATGTTTCCTGCTTCTTCACGTCGCTCACTTTTTTTTTTTTTTTTTTTTTTTTTTTTTTTTGCGGCATGCGGGCCTCTCACTGTTGTGGCCTCTCCCGTTGCGGAGCACAGGCTCCGGACGCGCAGGCTCAGCGGCCACGGCTCACGGGCCCAGCCGCTCCGCGGCACGTGGGATGTTGCCGGACCGGGGCACCAACCCATGTCTCCTGCATCGGCAGGCGGACTCTCAACCACTGCGCCACCAGGGAAGCCCCACGTCGCTCACTTTTGAATCAAAGTCTTACTTTGGCATGTCTGATGGAAGAACCCTAGGTCAGGTGTAAATCTGTCTGCAACAGAAGCTGACAAAGCAGGTTTTCTGGCTTCTACAAGGGAGGCAGGACCAACCCAGGAAAGGTGTTCCAAAGATGCTGGGAAGCCACAACCTTGACAAAATTCCCTGATAGTTTGTTGTTTTAAGCTTGTTGTAAACGTGATTGATGATGGCTGTAGAATAGCACATCATGACTCTACCATAACTTACCAATTCTTTTGTTAACACATTTGGACTATTTCTAGTTTTTTGGTTAACTTTAAATAATGCTGTGATATTATCAGACATTTGGGCTGGAAATTTTACTTTAGAGATTTCTTTTAATCCCAAAGAAATAACTTTAAAAACCCCAGTTTATTGTACAAAGGTACTTACAACTTTATTATTTATAAGTACTGAAAACTGGAAATGGCTCAAGCATCTAAAACCATGGAACAATGGATTAATTTGTGATATGATAAGAAACTTCTGTGATTTCCTGGGATGGTATTAATTCCAAATATTAGGCCACATTGTCTCCATCTGTTTGTTTATACTCGGTCAGACCGCGTGTCCAGTTTATTTTGAAAACATACATAGTCACCGTGACTATGTAATTTTGTTATAATGGAATTTTACAATAAAAAATAATGACTTTATGTTCTATTGGACTAATACATAGAAAGTGGGTACAAAATGTTTGTTTTTTTTTTTTTTTTTTGTGGTACGCGGGCCTCTCACTGTTGTGGCCTCTCCCTTTGCGGAGCACAGGCTCCGGACGCGCAGGCTCAGTGGCCATGGCTCACGGGCCCAGCCGCTCCGCGGCATGTGGGATCTTCCCGGACCGGGGCACGAACCCGTGTCCTCTGCATCGGCAGGCGGACTCTCAACCACTGCGCCACCAGGGAAGCCCCAAAATGTTTTATAGAAAAACCAAAGTATAAGCATCTCGATATATTCATTACAGCCATGTAAAATTAGTGTTTGCATAATGTGAAGGGTCATAAGAAGGTTGCCTTTTGTTTTGGGTTTGTAAAGTTAAGTACAGAAAAATAAAAGGAAATTCCCCAGTGTTTGTATTAATCTCTCAGCATCTGAAGAGCTTGCCCAATAGGTGGCACTACTGGATAAGAGCAGATAGAAACTTTTCCAGGCTGCCTTTAAGCAGCATTTCTCAAACCTCCGTCGGCATGAGAATGACCTGGTTAAAACACAGCTTGCTGGGCCCTTCCCTCAGAGGCTCTGATGTAGTAGGTCTCAGATGTGGCCTAAGAATTTTATTTCTAACAATTTCCCGGGTGAAACTGGTGCTGCTGGTCTGGGGACCATGGTTGAGAAACGCTGCCTTCACGTGGAGCTCTTTGGAGTGTGGAACAGTTAGAACGGACTTCTTCCCTCTTTCCTCATAGCAGTGCCCTGGCTCACCTCACAGCCATGGTCACCCCATGTCAACACAGGAGTAGGGCGGCCACTCAGAGGTGGGGGGCTCCCCGCTTGACCCTCTACATCCCATCTTCCATTTGAAGGGAGCAGATGGGCAAGGTGGAGGGAGGGCTCTTCGTCTCTTGCTTTCTGGAGGCACCGACAGACCTCACACTGAGGTCCAACACCGGCCAACGCAGCAAATTACTGCTAGCCTCAGTTGCTACCCGGTGAACAGGATGGGGTACCTCCTGTCCTGCAGCAGGCATCTCGGGATCTTTTGCACCCTCCTCTTCCCCGACTTCTGTGCACACTAATCTTACCAAGAACCTAAGCTTTGGGTTAGCTCATTGCAGGCTTTGGGTGTCTTGTGCTCTAACCACCGAATAAAGAACTTGTCCTCCAACTCATAAGCAAAGTTCAGCACTGCATTTTTGAAGAACTCCTCAAACTTTCAACCTCTCCTCCCCCTAGTTTCACTCTCTCAGCTGAGCTTGACCTTGCTTCCTACTTCACTAAGAACATGGAAAGAATTAGAACTTCCACGAGTTCCCAGCACCATAGCTACCCAACCCCCTGCATCTGGCCCCATTTACCCTGCTTCCTCCTCTTCGCTAAGATAGATGACTGTTGATGCTCCAGGCCAACAGCAGTCCCTCCACCTGTGCGCTAGATTCCATTCCCTCTCAAGGTCATGGCTGCCGCTGTCCTCCTCTCCCTGCTGCATCACCAGTTTATCCCTATTTACTGGACCGTTCTCACCAGCATACACATGGACTGTGTTATTTCTTCTGTATTAAATAATAGAGTTGCTTCCGTTCACTGTCTCCAATTTCTCTGCTACTTCGCTCCCATGAGCCCACCCAGTCAGGTTTTGTCCCCATCTCTCTAGCAAAACTGCCCTCGTCACAAATGACCCCTGCTCGGCTGAGTCCAATGGTCACTTCTCAGTCCTCAGCAGCAGCACTTGATAAGATGGTCACTTTCTCGAAACACTTTCTTCCTTGGCTCCCACAATACCCCACTCACCCCTATGTCTTCTGTCTTTTTTTCAAACAGCTTTTTATTGAAGTGTAGTTGATTTACAATGTTATGTTAGTTTCTGGTGTATAGCGCAGTGATTCGGTTTTATATATATAGCATATATATATTCTTTTTCAGATTCTTTTTTATTATAGCTTATTACAAGATATTGAATATAGTCCCCTGTGCTATATCGTAGATCTTTGTTGATTATCTGTTTTATGCATAGTAGAGTGTACCTGCTAATCCCAAACTCCTAATTTATCCCTCCCCCCCTTTGGTAACCATAAGTTTGTTTTCTATGTCTGTGAGTCTATTTCTGTTTTGTAAATAAGTTCCTTTGTGTCATATTTTCGATTCCACATATAAATGATACCATATGGTATTTGCCTTTCTCTGTCTGACTTCACTTCACTTAGTATGATAATCTCTAGGTCCGTCCATGTTGCTACAAATGGCATTATTTCATTCTTTTGTATGGCTGAGTAGTATTCCATTGTATATATGTACCACATCTTTATCCATTCATCTGTCGATGGACACTTATTGTCTTGTCTTTTCGATCACTCTTTCTCATTCTGTTTGCTGGTTTCTCTTTATCTTCCCAACTTCCAAGTGCTGCAGTGCCTAGCAGTTCAATCCTTGGACCTCTTTTGTATCCACTCTCACTTTCTGAGTGATCTCATTTAATGTCTCAGGGCCTTAAATACCATCTATATGCTGATAACTCTCCAATTTCTAGCTCCAGCCTGGACCTCACTCCCAAACTCCAGACCTGTATATCCAACTGCCCACATGATATCTCCACTTCAGTATGTGTTAGGCACCCCCATTATCTGTCCCAAATAGAGTCTTTGATATCCACTGACCCTCCTCCAAGCTACTCCTGCAAACTTCACCGCCCCAGAGGCAGCTCTACTAGTTCATAGCCCCAAACCTCAGTGTCATCCTTGATTCCTTTCTTTTGCTCACAACCCACATCCAGTCTGTCAGCAAATCTTCTTGGCTCCGTCTTCAAACTATATCCAGAATTCAGCTGCTTCTGCTTGACCTTGGTCCCTGCCTCTAACTGCTACCACGCTGGTCCCGCCGCCAGCATCTCTCACCTGGATTATTGAAATAGCCTCCCAACTGGCCTCCTCACTTCCGTCCTTGCCCACCTGCATTCTCAACACAGCAGCCAGCAATCTCGTGAAAACCCAAGTCAGATCAGGTCATTCCTTTGTTGAAACCCTCCCCTGCATGTTATTCAGAATAACACACAAGTCCTTAGGAAGACCTACTAGGGCCCTACATGGTCTGCCCCCAGGAATTCTGATCTCTTCTCCATTACTCTTCCCTTTGTTCACTCCAGCAGCGTGCCTGCCATACTTCACTTCAACGCCGTTGAACTTGCTTCTCACTCTACCTGGATTTCTCTTTCCTGGATATTTATTTGCATCTCTCTCTCTCTCTCTCTCTCTTTCTCTCTCTCTCTCTCTCTCTCTCTCTCTCTCTCTTTCTCTCTCTCTCTCTCTCTCTCTCTCTCTCTCTCTCTCTCTCTCTCTCTCTCTCTCACACACACACACACACACACACACACACACACACACACATTCTGAAAAAATTTCCCCCAAACCCCCTTCTCAGTAGACTTTGAACAAAGCAGATTACCCCCCGTAATGTGGGGGTGTTAGTTCACAAACTGGCCCCTGTACACTGAAGAAAGAGGCAGCCCCTCCAGATTAGTAGGTGGCAGGTTTAATGAGCGAGGGAACTCATCCACGAGGCTCGTCTTGGGTGCCACCAGATGAGCAGATCTCTGCACCTGCCTACCAGAATCTTAAAAGTCGACATAGAGGCTGCAGCCTTGAAACCCGCTCCTAGTATGAGAACGGTGGGCAAAAGGCCCACTCCAAGGACAAGGAACGAGGTGAGGAGCCTCTGACTGCCCAGGTGCAGCTCTGCGGCTCAACTGGTGGTCACGTTCTCTCCATGACCTCCTCCAACAAGGTGGGCCTCATTTAATCAATTAAGGCCTGAAGTGAAAAAGACTTGAGTTTCCTGGGGAGGAATCTGACTCAAGACTGCGACATCAACTCTTCCCTGCGTCTCCAGCCTGCTGGCCTGCCCTGCACATTTCAGACTTGCCAGCGTCCATAATCATGTGAGTCAAATTCCTTACGCTCCCTTTCTCTCTTGTTCTTTCTCTCTCCGTCCTGTCGGTTCTTTCTCTGAAGAACCTCGACTAATACACGTTTTGCTTCCTTGGCCAGCTTATCTAGAATTTTAATATCCATCCCCTAACATTTCATCCCCCCTTCCCTGCTTGATTTTTTCTTCTTAGCATATATCACTATCTAAAACTACTACATATTTCATTCATCTATTGTCTGTAAATGACTAGGATGTAAACTATTAGGAAATGTATCCATTTGGGGATATGTGTACCACATAGCTGGTGCTAAATAAGTATTTGTTAAACAAACGAATGAATAAGTGAATAAATCAGTGTATAAATGATGGATTGATTGGATGAGTGAATGGCTGATAGTGAAGTGGTCCCCTGAAATGACCCGCACCCAAGCCTACAAAACTTTTGAGAATTTGGGGGCATGAGAAAATTCCCAATTCTGTTGCTGGGTTGAGCGGATTTGCTGCCATTGGGTGAAGCATGACATGACCTGTTGTGACTCTAAAGGCCCGGCCTGAAGATGGAGGGGAATGTTGGTAGAAAAAACAGTTGCTAAGTACGTATTTCCTCCTCTTGGGGGGCGATTTTAGAATCTGCTTTTTATCTATTCAAGTTCAACTGATTGGAGTGAGGAACGCCCACGGTACCAGTGGATTGGTTACCTGGTATGGGCAGGGCAGGGGTAACCCTAAACTTGTAATCTTAACAGGCTGCACTTAACCATCATGCACCCATGTTCCAGGAACGGTCCTAAGCACGTGTTAACTCGCATAATCCCCATAACAACCCTAAGTGATAAGAACTGGTTTCATCCTCATCAGCCCCAATTCATAGGCAGGAAGCAAGAGGCTAGGAGCTTGCCTGAGGTCACACAGCCAATACTGACATAGAGGACTGAACCAAGGCAGCCCAGGGCCCCTGCTCTTAACCATGACTTTACAGGGCGAAGTGTCATCACTGTGTCACTGCCTGAGGAAATAGGTCTGTGAGGGTCAGGGTGGGCAGAGATGGTGAGGATCTTGATTTTTTTTTTTTTTTTTTGCATGGGAGTTGACTAGAGAATAGTAAATTTGCCATCTAGGCAATTAACACATATTTTCTGAGTGCCCACTATGTGTTTGAGAAAAAGGAATAAGCATTCATTTAAAGCAGTTTACTAGCCCCTTCTATGCACTACACACCGCTGAAAATCAAAAGCGAGTGAAACGAGGCCCCTGACCTCAAGGAGCTTCCATTCTAGTTTGAAAGACAGAATCTACACAACGACCCAGATAATTAACAGTGCAAGACAGCAGTAATATTGGAGACAGCCCCACAAAGTGTAGCATCCACTTCTCTGTGACATGGTGAGTTCAGAAGCGATTGGTGTGACAGGTAGAGGTGGCAGGATTGGGTCAGGGTGCATACGATCTGGGGGGGCCTGGGCCAGTCTTAGTCTGGAGCAGCTGGAGAGGCCGGCTGCATGGAGAGAGGTTTTCTTTGAGCCAGTGTCCTAGACTAAAGCAAGAAAAGCAGCTGGGGCCAAACTGAGGTTATTTCAGAATACAGCTCTGGACTATGATCATTCTTTTCAGGCCAGAGCCAGGAAAATTCAGAAGTTTTGGGCGGCCTATGTATTCTTTTTTTTTTTTTTTTTCGAGAAGCCTCACAGTGTTATAGGAGGCCCACTGAACTAAGGGTCACAATAAGTGATGTCAGGGCTTCCCTGGTGGCGCAGTGGTTGAGAGTCCGCCTGCCGATGCAGGAAACACGGGTTCGTGCCCTGGTCCGGGAAGATCCCACATGCCGCGGAGCAACTAAGCCCGTGAGCCATGGCCGCTGAGCCTGTGCGTCCGGAGCCTGTGCTCCACAACGGGAGAGGCCACAACAGTGAGAGGCCCGCATAACGCAAAAAAAAAAAAAAAAAAAAAAAAAAAAAAAGTGATGTCAGGGCTTCAACACTTATGAATTAAGTGATACTGGGCAGTTGGTTTGGATTCACTAAGTTTCAGTTTCTTCATCTGATCAATGGGGAGAATAATGTCAACCACCTACCTTCTCGCAGGACTTTTGTGAGGGCCATACGGGATGAGGCTTGTGAAAAACATGATAAATTCAAAGTTCCGTACAGCTCCTAGGCCTTACTCTTCTCACTGTAACCAGCATGAACCTCTCCGCAAACTTCAGGGTATAAGCGTGCCCCATCTCTTTTATTTTTCCACATTCAGTTAAGAGAGGTTCAGGACCACATGTGCCAGGTGGGCAGGAAGTCCAACATCAACGTCTCGGGCTCCTCCATGGCCCTCTGGGTCTCACACAGTCCAAGCGGCAGATCCCTGCTGCCTGGGGCTGGCCTCACCGTGGTGGGACTCGCCGCCACCTCTCATCACAGGGAACACCAGTCTTCCTTGACTGCTGGCCAGCGCTGTTCCTTCCCCCCGAGGCCAGCGTGCTGCGCTCCCTTGGTGATTGGTTCAGCCGGGTGTGCTTAGCTCGGGGCCTAGGCTTCCATAGGTGATAGTTCTTAGTGTCCCATCCCACCAGCCACACAAGTGGGTCCTCTCCAGTGCTCGGATGCCCCAGATGTGCTGGACCCGGGCTGGCCCAGGTGTTCACGTTTCGTGCAACTCAAAACTCTTGCACTCTTTCCAGTCCTGAGGATCGCCATGGTGCCGGAGGGCTCCTCCTGTGGCCCCAGAGACAACGGAGGGGCCATACCCTCTCTCAACACCTTCACATTGTCCTCTGCACTCCCCCAGCCCCCACGCCACCAGGCAGTTTCACTCCTTTGACCCTTAAACGCAAAAGACTGATTACCCCCTTTTCTGGACACCAGCAGTTAGCTTCCTAAGTTTTTTCACAACTCTTCTCTCTCCCTCTCTCCCTTGCTATTTTCTCTGACCTTCTGTGCCCTCCCACAGATTTTGTGGCAGCCTTTCTTACTGTAACAAAAGCAGACCCACTAAGAACCTGGTGTGAGTTAACCTCATTTGTTACTTCTTCTTCAAGACCAGTGAAGTTTCAAAATCTGGCTCCAAAGGAAAAATCTACTTTCCACAGGGTTAAAGCATAGGATTTAAGCATTTGTATATCGTACACTTAAAAAAATGACAGCTTTATTGAAATATAATTCACACAGCATACAATTTACCTATTCAAAGTGTACGTAATTCAGTGTTTTTTTAGTATATTCCCAGATATGTGCAACCATCACTACAGTCAATTTTAGAACATTTGGATCACCTCAAAAAGAACCCCCAGGGACTTCCCTGGTGGCGCAGTGGCTGAGAATCCGCCTGCCAATGCAGGGGACCCGGGTTCGAGCCCTGGTCTGGGACGCTCCCACACGCCGCAGAGCAACTAAGCCCGTGAGCCACAACTATTCAGCCTGCGCTCTAGAGCCCATGAGCCACAACTACTGAGCCTGCAAGCCACAATTACTGAAGCCTGTGTGCCTAGAGCCCGTGCTGCGCAACAAGAGAAGCCACCGTGACCAGAAGCCCGCACACAGCAACGAAGAGTAGACCCCGCTCGCCACAACTAGAGAAAAGCCCGCGTGCACCAATGAAGACCCAACGCAGACAAAAATAAATAAAATAAATTTTTTAAAAAAGAAAAAGAAACCCTGTGTCCTTTAGTTATCACTGCCCCCACCATCCTTCCCAGCCCTAAGCAACTAATATTTCTGTCTCAGTAGATTGGCCTATTCTGGATATTTCATGTAAATGGAATCATACAACATATAGTCCTCTGTGGCTGTTTTTGTTTGTTTGTTTGTTTTTTACTTAGCATAATATTTTGAAGGTTCATCCACACTGTGGCATGCCTCATTGCTTCCTTCCTTTTTATGGCCAAATAATATTCCATTGTATGGATAGATCACATTCATCTGTTGATGGATATTGGCCTATTTCCACCTCCAGGCGATTCTGAATGGTGCTGCTCTGAGGATTCAAGTACAAGTTTTTGTGTGGACGTACGTTTTCATCATATGGCATACATTTTAACCCTTTAAATGAAGAGCTTTCTAAAACATACTCTGCCCAACTCCATGTTCACAAACAGTGTGAGAACTCTCTTGCTGTCTGCTTCACGGCTTGGAGTCTTTGCTTTTCAACAGTGGATGTTGTTTCCTTTTGTTGCCAGGTTGCGAGGAAATATCTCACAATTCTCGATCCATATCTCTGCCTTCCGCAGTCCTCTTCCAGCTCATATTCTGCTATTTTCTGTGAAACCGGGTAACAAAATTTGTCAGAATTTTGTTTACAAAAGCATTAATAAGCATTTAGCTCAATATATCTTTGTTAAATAAGTGAAAGAATAAATGAACGGTCTCGTCGGTGATCTCTCATGTCCTTTCATAGTGCATGAAACGTCGTGACAATTTCAGTGGCTCTGGGGCCTCTTTTGCCTCTGCCAGGGACAGTTGTGTTCCAGAAAGTTGAGTTTGCCAGGAGACTGGCTTTCAGAAAAGCACAGCATTGCAGTATCTATTGTTTTGCAAAAGGAAGATTTGTAAAAAAAATTAAAAAGACTGTTTTGGACTGGGAATCAGAGACAGGGATTCTGTAGACCGGCCAAGAGCTATCAGTGTGACCTGGGGAAGTCAGCCACCTCTCTGGGCCTCCGTTTTCTGGTTTTCAGTAAAGTAAGATGGAATGAATGGTACTTTTTTTTTTTTTTGCGGTACGCGGGCCTCTCACTGTTGTGGCCTCTCCCGTTGCGGAGCACAGGCTCCGGACGCGCAGGCTCAGCGGCCACGGCTCACGGGCCCAGCCGCTCCGCGGCACGTGGGATCTTCCCGGACCGGGGCACGAACCCGCGTCCCCCCTGCATCGGCAGGCGGACTCGCAACCACTGCGCCACCAGGGAAGCCCGGAATGAATGGTTCTTAACTATTTTTTGGTTTGCAAACTCCTTTGAAATTCTAATGAAAGAAATGAACTCTCTCTCCTTAGTAATACACAACTACACAAAAATCTGTGTATGGTTTCATGGTCTCTCTGTAACCCATCCCCAGATACCAAAACTAAGACCCTAATATCATGCCCCAATTTTGAGTGATGGAAATTTCAGAAATTGTAATGCCTGATTTAGGGAAAATTTGAAGACTGTCAAATCATTCCCAGAACCCTTAAATTGTATGACCTCAAGAAACTATTCAGAAACCCTGTCCTAAATATGTTTTAAGTTTAAAATGGGAAGTATGTTTCCCTACTGTGAGCCCAGTTACAACTGTTGATTGTTTGAGGTAGTTTTTACGTGATAAAGAGGAATGTACAGCGTATTTTAAAATGGTGATTCTAGGATAATCTGGTTTATTTATTGTGCTTAAAAGAAAAACCGAATGATTAATTTACTTCTAAGGGGGTATGTTTCAGAACCGAGACAACTGAACAGGAGATTGTGAAGGTGACTCTGCGTGGCCGTCAATCCCACAGGCTTCTCGGTTCCTCGTCCATCCCTTCCAACCCCTGTCACCATCTCTCTCACTGTCCCCAATGCTCCAGACTCAACTGTAACCCACTTACGAGTGCCTCTCCAGGTTCACAGATCTAGCACTGCCTGAGATTTTATGATGCCCACACCCACTGGGCCCCTAAACCAATCAAGTTTGACCAATGGCACCACTCCAGCAGCCTTGACCTCAACTCACATGGCACCTTCAGCTCTGGGGACAGTCCTTCTTGAAAGCTAGCGAGAGTCATTTCCACGGGCTACCAGGAGAATCCGACTTATTTAAGGCAGAATAAAGAATGGCGGTAGATAAATCTAGCACGTACGCTTCCAGATTGCAACCAGCAAATGGAAGCCACAGCTCTTGTCTTTGGACCGTTGCAATGAAGACAAGAAAACAGAGTAACTGCAGAGAAGGAAGTGCCTGTGACTGGAGCAATTCCTTGGTATTGGCATTAATCAGGGTGACGTTAGAAAGGAATAATGTGGAATTCAATAGAAATGTACATTACATCTATTGGGAGCCAGATGACTTCATCACAGCTAATGTTATTACAATGAATATAAAAGGAATTAATGATTCACCATTGAGTTACTTTCCTCCCTTCCCCCAACACCTTTTCTTCGGCTTTAACAAAGTGGTCTGGAGCCAACTGCGACATCAGTTTAGTAACGAACTTAGGCGCCATTTACGTTGCTATCATGGCAATTTAAATTGTCACTTTCTATTAAAAGGTCTACCTCAGAACGGTTTTAAGTGAAAGCGTTCCACGCTGACAGTGCAATTAAACAAGAAAAAAACCTTTCTTGGGATGTCAGTGCAAACGCATTTTAAATAGTGGTTCAGCAGCGCCTTGCTAATTTCAACTACAGTATTGCTTTCTGTTAAAGAATAGAAGCTGATTTAGACTTTTTTTCCCTCCCTGTACTCTGTGACAGTTTGAATTGGCACGGTGTCCCAGGCAAAGTCATGATGTGCCAATGGGGTCCCTGAACCTTAAGTGTTCCCCTCCTAAGGCAGGCATTGAACAGAAATAATTTCCCTGTGCGACGGGGAAGCATCACCTTTCACAGCACTGGCTTTTAAAATTGCCCTTTTCTGATCCAACGTGCCTTTTTCAAACTGCGGTCCAGTTCCTCCTCAGGGAGAGAATTTTGAGTTGGGAGGGGCGGGTGGGGAGAACCGCTTTATCAAGATGACAACTTCCTGATTCACAAATGGACCATTAACTCTAGAGAAATTTTAGTGTGGGAAATAATTCTGAGCACAGGTGTGTGACGCTTTCTCTCTCTCTCTCAGATTTCTGAGTTGAGATCTCGAGGTGGTTTATGCATTTCCCCAACCTCTTCTTCAATTCAGCTGAGGAAAGACACTTCAGGCACTTTCATTTTTGAATACATTTCAACACAAGCGGTAACGGGGCTCAAATGTTGAACGTGCCAGCACAAAAAAGACACATTTTATCCACCTCATTTGTCTTCTGGTAGCCCCAGTAGTCCATAATTCCTAAGCATTTGGCTTAGATAGATTCCAGCTATCAGAGAGAATAACACAATTACATTCGTACGTGTTGGTGCCTTAAAATAGAAGTTGAAGAATATTTGAACAGCAGGAATGACTGGCGTTTTATTTTAATGGTCTTGAAGCGTTTCCAGCCTCTCTATGAGTACCTTCTGTCGCGAGCAATAGTCTTGCTCTGGAGCACATTAGCCTTCCCAGAAGTAAACGAGCCATAACGTTTAAGTTGCTTCTCTTACATTCTCAATTGATATCGTTAGTGCTCTGAAGGACACCGAAATAGCATCTTGAGAAAAGTGTCCCAATGATGGTTCTAGAGATGCAATTTTTCACGTCTACACAATTACATTTCTAACTTCACCACGTTCCACACTTGACTGCCCTGGAAAAGATGATCGATGTAAACCCTGTCCTTACAAGAATAATATATAAGCTACTGGGATCGAAACTCATTTTTATTTTACAAATTAGGCAAACTTTCTTTCAGTTCTATTTTCTTCCTGTTAATGTAACAGACATTTGTATTTAACCCTGGGGCAGCTGGAAACAGAAGCTGATTTGGGGGCTGAGGTGGGGGGAGGAAAGAGTCACCTCGAAAAGAAGTCTTATTGAAAGATGGAGAAAGAAGAGAAGATAGCCAGAGAAACTTTCTTTGGAACAGTGTACAGAGAGAAAGTGGTGAAATCATTAAAGACCCAGAGACGGACATAGGGAACACGGGGGAGTTCTGGAGGCAGTTGAAGTCACAAATCTCAGGTGCACTAGTTCTTCCTGCTTCACTCACCACTCACACTGTCATCAACAAGATCCAAAGATTCTCGAGAGCAGATTCTGGGTCTTCTTCCTCTTGGGATCACAGACAGGCCTTAGCCCTGGACCGGGCGTGTGGCCGTATGCAAGATCAAAAGAGCAGCTCTCAGGTGCCTCTTCTCTCTCTGTAAAGACGAGCTTCTGCCCCCTCTTCTTTGCAGGATGAAGTGGAGTTGGACTATTTAGATAATGTGGGACACAGAGACAAAAATATAAGTTTAAATGACAGTCTGGTGATACTGTATGTCCCAAATTTTCGTATCCTGTTGTGACATTGTAGGGATAATTTCATGGAAAGTTTTACAACAGGGCCTCGAATGGCTTGCCACAGTTGACCTGCAAAGAGAACGCTTACATGCGAATTTGGGCTTAAGGAAAGGGAAGAGAAAACAGTGGGTTACTCCAGCCAGTGATGACAGGGGGCTCAAAATTGAGCCAAGCCAAGATACAGGGTGATGTCCTGGCTGTACACTGAGGAAGTCACTGCATTCCGAATGAGGGGGCTTCCAGATGCTGGGCAAAGAGCATGGCCTTCGACAAAAGTGACTGCCAGTTATTCCCTTGGTCAGCTACATCGCCCCCTCCCGTGGAGAATTTGAGGGAGGGTGCTGGAGGGAGGGCCTGAAAGTCGTATTTTCTTCTTTCCCAGCAAAGGATTCCTTTAAGCTTTCTAGCAGCATTTATAGGATGACATGTACAGGTTCTTTCAGGACCCTGGAAATGTAATTTGTTGAAGGTTAGAGGCCTAAACTTATTTAGAATGGCAGAGTTCCATTTGCTCCTTTTCCTTTTCTTTTTTTGTAAATTTTATTGAAGTATAGTTGATTTACAAGGTTGTGTTAATTTCTTCTGTACAGCAAAGCGACTCAGTTACACATACATACATATATATACACACACGCATATATTCTTTTTCCTATTCTTTTCCACTATGGTTTGTCACAGGATACTGAATATAGTTCCCTGTGCTCTACAGTAGGACTTTGTTGTTTATCCATCCTGTATATAATAGTTTGCATCTGCTGTTCCCAAACTCCCACTCCATCCTTCCCCCATGCCCCCCACCTTTGGCAACCACAAGTCTGTTCTCTAGGTCTGTGATTCTGTTTATGCTTCATAGATAGGTTCATCTGTGTCATAATTTAGATTCCACAGAAAAGTGATACCATATGGTATTTGTCTTTCTCTGTCTGACTTACTTCACTTAGTGTGATCATCTCTGGGCCCGTCCATGTTGCTGCAAATGGCATTATTTCCTTCTTTTTGATGGCTGCATTTGCTCATTTTCTTTGCACAACTCTCACCACAGTCAATTTGGAAACATTTTTGTCCCCCTCCCCCCGAAAAGGAAACCCGTACCCATTTGCAGTAATTCCCCAGTCTCCCCTCCCACAGTTCTAAGCAATCACTAATCTACTTTCTGTCTCCATCGATTTACCTATTCTGGACATTTCGTCTAAATGGAATGATACAATACGTGACTTTTTACGTCTGGCTTCTTTCACTTAGCGGAATGTTTTGACGTTCATCCACGTTGTAGCATGTGTCAGTCGTTCATCCCTTTTCATTGCTGAATAATATTCCATACTATGGTTATATCACATTTTAGCCATTCATCATTTGATGAATATTGTGAGTTGAATTGTGTTCTCCCCCAAAAAGATATGTTGAAGTCCTAGCCCCCAGTACCTCAGAATGTGACCTTATTTGGAAATAGGATCGTGGCAGGTATAATTGGTTAAGATGGGGTTGTGTTGGAATAGGTGGGCCCTTAAAGGGTGTCCTTATAAGAGGAGAAGAGACGCAGAGAACGCTGGGAGAAGGCCATGTGATGACAGAGGCAGAGATCGAAGTGATGCAGCTGAAAGCCAAGGAATGCCGAGGCTTGCCAGCCACCCCCAGAAGTTGGAGGAGGCAAGGAAGAATTCTCCCCTGGCCCTGCCAATACCTCGATTTCAGACTTCTAGAACCGGGAGACACTGTATCCTTGTGTTTTAGGCTGCACAGTTTGTGGCATTCGTCACAGCAGCGCTAGGAAAGCAATGCAATGGGCCTGTGGGTTTCTTCCACTTGACTTTCAGTTTTAGTATTGTGTATGTAATATGTATAAAATAACGCTTTCAGGGCTTCCCTGGTGGCGCAGTGGTTGAGAGTCCGCCTGCCGATGCGGGGGACACAGGTTCGTGCCCCGGTCCGGGAAGATCCCACGTGCCGTGGAGCGGCTGGGCCCGTGAGCCATGGCCGCTGGGCCTGCGCGTCCGGAGCCTGTGCTCCGCAACGGGAGAGGCCACAACAGTGACAGGCTCGCGTACTGAAAAAAAATATATATATAAAATAAAATAACGCTTTCAGCCCATGTGGGCTCATTGTCTCGGTTAATCCACACAACAAACTTGTGAGGCAGGTTGAACCCTTCCCATTTTTTGGATAAAGAAACTGAGGCTCAGAGAAGATGGGAGGGGACCAAACCAGCATTTAAACCCAAGTCTTCTGATTCCAGGCTCAGCAGTCAATTAACCAGGATGCTGAGTAAGTAACTTCCAGCAGGAGAGACAGCTATGTCCAATAGGATGTCTTTCCCTAAGAAAGCTATCACAGCAGTGACAACGGCTCGCATTTACTGAGTATTTACTAAGGACCAGGCACTGTGCTCTCATTTGGCAGACACTGCTAGCTGCCTACACAGTATCTTCATCCTCACTAAAAGAAACCGAATCTACCCAGGGTTGCAATGATATCGGCTGAAAATGACATTTCCCAGCCTTTACTGCAGGCAGGGATGATCAGGTGCCATGGTTGTACACGATAAAATTTCTGTAGAAGTCGCTACGGATCTCCAGTGTGGCAGAGACAGCTGTATACCCAAAATTCATGCTCCCTTTCCATGACACAGAGGTGTTGCTGGGAGGAATTGTCCACTCAGGGACTATATTTTCTTGCTCCCCTTAAATCTATGTGGACCCACTTGACTGAATTCTGGCCAATAAAATGTGAATAAAAATATAGTCCCTCAATTCTCAACCTGTTCCATAAACCTTCCTACGCAATTTCCCATCTTCTCTTTTCCCTTGCCTGCTGGTGGGATATTCATGCCCAGTTTAAGCCTGGAAGCCCTGGCACCCCACCCTGTCCCCACAACCCTTACCCTCTGCTATCAGTTGACCCTGGCAAGAGTGAGAAATAAACTATTGTGCTAATCTGCTGAGGAGTGGGGCTTGTTTGTTACAGCTCTTAGCCTGCCCTGACTTCAACATCTGGGAAAGTTTTTGCTGTCTTTTTTTTCATTTTTATTATTTATTTTTTAAAATTATATTTATTTTAATTTTTTTTTGTGCTAGGCGGGCCTCTCACTGTTGTGGCCTCTCCCGTTGCGGGGCACAGGCTCCAGACGCGCAGGCTCAGCGGCCATGGCTCACGGGCCCAGCCGCTCCGCGGCATGTGGGATCTTCCCAGACCGGGGCATGAACCCGTGTCCCCTGCATCGGCAGGCGGATTCTCAACCACTGCGCCACCAGGGAAGCCCAGTTTTTGCTCTCTTGATTCAATCATCACCCCTCCCTCCTGTCTGCTATTAGGAATATGGACGTGATGGCTGAGACTGCAGCAGCCATCTTGGGACCATGAGAGAAAGGTCATGGGAACTGCAAAGACCTCAGCTCTGCAATCTTTGAGCCCCTTTAATCAAGGCCAGTGAGTGACTGCCTACCTCTGGGTTTCTTGGTGAATGAGAAAAACTAATCCCCTGGTCTGTTGAAGCTACTGTTTAGTCAGGGATTCTGTTGTTTGCAGTCTAGCAAAATCCCTAACTGATACAATCCATTATTTCAAGTAAACCTTACCCAAATGCTATCACTACTCCTATTTTATGATAAGAAATTAAATGTTTTGTTGAAGATCACACAGCTAGTAAAGAGGCAGAAACCAGGGTTTGAATCACTAGGCCACAAAGCTAGAATGTTGACCAGTATACCATATGGCCTTTGAGGAAGCCTTTTTCCTAAGTATGTCTGTTTTTCTATCTTGCGTGACATTGTTCCTTAAAAACTTAAAATCCTACACCCAAATTCAACCACTTATTTTTTATTTAAATATATTGATGGGTCTGTTTTTATAGACTCAGTCATCAGTGTTGGAAGATGATGCTTCATAAGGGACAGAGAAACAGGCTGCTTCATCAGTGCAGCATTTAATCAGGAATACATCATCATTTGAATTTGCACTATTAGCAGTAAAGTAAGATTGATCATATGACAGAAGAATCTCTTGGTGGCTGAGTCACTTGGTTTGAAAAAACGGACTCAAAGGCAACAACTTAAAATAATGCATCAAGCTTTCACGCTTAATATGTATTCTTTTCTTAATCCAATTCCCCTCTTAGAAATCATTTGTTATGCTTTGATGTGTAAAATATACTTATTCTTTCCTTGATCTCCTCTTTCTATGGCGTAAAGATAATTCTCTTTTTCTCTTCTTTCTGTCCCATACAGGCCCAATTCAACACCTGGCAGCCTCCAGGAAGTAAAAAAATCAGCCCAAAGCCTGGATCCTCAAGAGGTAAACTAGTCCCAGGGAGCAATCAGAAGAGACAGCCAGGAGGGGGTGAGGACGAGCAGCTAACTTGAATTTTCTCGTGGATATATTTTGAGGTGTCTATGTAGCCAAAAACCAGTGATTCCTCATGTCGTCAGGAATTGTCCCTCCAAAATCCCTCAGCCTTGCTCCCGTTCAACGTGATCCCCTTGGAGGGAGTGTCTGTACATGTCTTCCCGCGTCATTGGCTGCATGGTATTGTCCGAGGTTAAGCACCTTACCAGGGCAATCGGAATGTCTTTCTCAGGAAATTTGGAGGTTCCGTTCGGTGAGACTTGAGTTCCATCTGGGTTCCAGGACAGCAAAGATGTAAAAGCTCAGACACTGTGAGCGGCGAGTGTGCAGAGAGTTGATCTGCAGAGAAAGAAGAAAGAAATAGTTGTGCAGAGAAGAACAGGGTTGGGGGGTGGGGAGAGAGAGATCGAGCCCCAGCTTTCCAAGAATTGGAGTTCCTTGATTTTAGTCCCTTTCTAATCTCCACTTAGGTTCCATGAGGCAGGCCAGCAACCTTACGGTGGGTTCTTGTTTTGGTTCAGTCAGCTTTGGTTGGTTCCTGTACTTGTAACCAGAGCCCTCCTTGATGCACGTTACGAGAATGACTTGGGTGATAAATGTGTCAGCAACAGCTAACGGCCATAGTGGACATGTAAAGTAAAAGCTGACTTTCCTTTTCTCAAAAGCTGCAGTCACCCCTTCATCATGCAGAGATGGGTGGTCTCAGGTGTGGATTATCCAGTTATTCCTCCTGCTTCTCTTCCCAGTTATTCGTTCATTGATTCCACAAAGAGTTGATGTGATCCTACTACGTGCCAGGTGTACTGTTAGGTGCTGGGGACACAGCTGTGAATTAGAGAAAGTCCTTTTCCCCATGAAGCTTCAATTCCAATGGGGGGAGACAGAAAACAGGTAAATTAAATACTTACTAGAAAGGAAAGAAATAGAGCGCTGTGACAGAGTTGAAATCGTCAAGGAGGGCCTTTTTGAAGAGGGACGCTTAAAAGGAGACAAGCAGGGTAAGGGAGCCAGCCAGGCAAGTCACCAAAGGCAGCACCTGTTATGCTCCAGGAATAGGCAGAAACCAGTGTGAGTGGATCCTGCTGAGGGAGTTGGGGGGAGGGGGGAGGGGGAGGGAAAAGGGGAGGGGGGAGGGGGAGGGAAAAGGGGAGGGGGGAGGGGGAGGGAAAAGGGGAGGGGGGAGGGGGAGGGAAAGGGGGAGGGGGGAGGGGCACACGTCTAGGTGAGACACAGCAGCAGCAGCCAGATCCTGGAGGCCCAGGTGAGGAGTTTGGATTTTCCTCCACTTGAAATGAGCGACTATGGAAAGGCTTTCAGCAGGAAAGTAGCTTACACATCGCCACATGAAAGACTTCTCTGGCCGCTGGGCTCCGAGTGGCTTGAATGGGGTGAACGCAGAAGGAAGCAGGAGGCATTTGCAGTCAGGGTGGGAGGTGTTAATAGTTGGAGCTGGCAGGTGGCCCCGGAGGTGGTGAGAAGTGGGTGAATGTGAGTTATGTTTGGAGGTTGAGGTGATTGAATGTGAGGGGTTGCAAGGGATTAGATGTGAAGGATGAGGGAAAGGAAAGGATCAAGTTTGAGTCCAAATTATTGGCTTAATAAAAGGATGGGTTTGGGGGGGTTACTTCCTGAAATGGAAGATACTGGACAAAGACCAGTTGGGCGTATTGGGATATTAAGAGTTTCCTTGTAGGGCTTACATTTTGGTGATCTGAACTGGCCTCAGAGGTGTTTGGTCTCTGAAAGATGGTGTGGAATGAAAATTAGGCTGAAAAGGAGAGAGAGAGAGAGAGAATAGAAGTGAGTGTGAGGTTTGCCAAAGATTACTTGTCACAGGCTAATTTATCTCTGATTGAAGGAGAACAAATTCTACTTCCAAGACAGGTCATTACATACCAAGTTGACTTATTGCAAAGTGCACAATCACAGTGACACAACATACAGGTTTCGAAGGTTGTTTGCAGTTTTGATTTGCAGAAAGCAGTGGCTCCAATCGGCTGCATGTTAGAATCTCCTGGAGAGCACTTTATTTATTTATTTTGATTTTGCTTTTATTGGAGTATAGTTGATTTGCAATGTTGTGTTAGTTTCAGGTGTACAGCAAAGTGATTCAGTTACACACATACATATATTCTTTCTTTTTTAGATTCTTATTTAGGTGATCACAGAATATTGAGTAGAGTTCCCTGTGCCTTACAGTAGGTCCTTGTTGCTTATCTGTCTTATATATGGTAGTGTGTGTGTATTCATCCCAAGCTCCTGATTTATCCCTCCCCCACCTTTCCCCCTTGGTAACCATAAGTTTGTTTTCCAAGTCTGTAAGTCTATTTCTGTTTTGTGAATAAATTCATTTGTATCATTTTAAAAAATTAGATTCCACATATGAGTGATATCATATGATATTTGTCTTTGTCTGCCTTACTTCACTCAGTATGATAATCTCTAGGTCCACACATGTTGCTGCAAATGGTATTATTTCATTCTTTTTTATGGCCGAGTAATATTCCATTGTATATATGTACCACATCCTCTTTATCCATTCGCCTGTTGATGGACACTTAGCTTGCTTCCATGTCCTGGCTATTGTAAATAGTGCTGCAGTGAACATTGGGGTACATGTATCTTTTCGGATATATGCCCAGGAGTGGGATTACTGGATCATACGGTAATTCTATTTTTACTGTTTTAAGGAACCTCCATACTGTTCTCCATAGTGCCTGTACCAGTTTACATTCCCACCAACAGTGTAGGAGGGTTCCCTTTTCTCCACACCCTGGAGAGCACTTTAAAAAGACCAGTCCCTAGGTTTCACTCGAGATCAATGAATTACAGTCTTTGGGGACAGGGTCAGTTACCAGTATTTTTTTGGAAAGCTGTCCTCAGCAACAGGGTGAAGAACCATTAGTAAAAAGCAATTTAAATATGGCTGATGACATTTAAAAATGACCATTTTGGTAAGCAATGATTCTAAACTAAGCAGTGTCTTGCACCCAGATAAGGCACAGTTCGTCTTGATTTTCCTGAGTGCTTTTTCATACCACAAGGTATTGTGTATCCATCATTCAGTGGCCTGTTTATAGAAGGAAATGTCCCTAAAGTAAAACCCACCAGTCAGTTTGTGTCCAAAGTACCAGCTGATGGACGACTTAATGTATTACTTTTCAGCTGACTGATTCTATTAGAGATGGAACCATTGCTACCCATGAAAAATTGACGAGCTTTCCTCACCACTGTGTCAAATGGAAGCTTCTGGTCGGCCTCAGTTTGGAACAGTCAGAAGCTTGCAGAGCAAGCTGTTTTCATGGTCGAGTATTTCACACAGCTTGGTTCAGGTCAGAGCCATGTTCATGGGAACACTGCCTCTGCCAAACTATGAAATTTCCTGATTAAGGAAATGAGAGGAAATAAGTCATTAACTAGCACCTACACACAGCACACCAACTCAGGGAGTTCTTTTTTATTTTTCTTCAGGGGAATTAAAAACAGAAGATGCTGCTGTTACAATTCCCTGAAGTAAGATGACAAAAACCAAGGATGAACGTTAAACAGCTGTTTTGGAACTGATTCTGGGAATAAACAAAATGCTGCCTATGGTTTCACCACAGTTAAGAACACAGATTCTCTGTGATTCATCTGAGGTCTATAGCATGCAAGCTGAGCCAAAGAAATGATGCCAAGAAAAGACAATGACAAAGGGAGAGGCTTAATCATCATGACGGTTGTAATTATAATTAAATGTAAACTTGAGAAGAGGATTGCTTCACTCTGGTAAGAAGGCCAAGATTTGGGGGAAGTCTACAGCAAATGGACCAGAGGATGTTGTTCAGTTTCTCTCCCTACTCAGAGAACTTCCCATTTTAAGTTATTATTAATATTTATAAAATACAAGAAGAGAAAATAATATTATTTTAATAGCTGGTATGAGAACTCTTAGAAGGTCACAGTTCTTTCTTCCTTTTTCTTTTCTTTCCCTCCTTTCTTTTTCTTTCTTTCTTTCTTTCTTTCTTTTTCTTTCTTTCTTTCTTTCTTTCTTTCCTTCTTTCCTCCCTCCTTCCCTTCCCTCCCTCCTTTCTTCCTTCCTTCCCCTTCTTTCCTTCCTTCCTTCCTTCCTTCCTTTCTTTCTTTCTTCTCTCCTTTCCTTCCCTCCTTCCTTCTTTTCTTTCTTTCTTTCTTTCCTCCCTCCTCCCTCTCTTTCTTCCTTCCTCTTTCTTTCTTTCTTTCTCTTTCTTTCTTTCTTTCTTTCTTTCTTTCTTTCTTCCTTCCTTCCTTCCTTCCTTCCTTCCTTTCTTTCTTTCTTTCTTTCTTTCTTTCTTTCTTTCTTTCTTTCTTTCTTTCTTTCTTTCTTTCTTTCTTTCTTTCTTTCTTTCTTTCTTTCTTTCTCTTCTCACTCTCCTCCCCCTCTCTTTCTCCTTCTCTTTTCTCTTCTCTTGCCTGCCTACCTCCCTTAAATTTTAAACATAAGCCTGTTTACAGTAGAGGCTGAGATGGCAAAAGGGCCAGAAGTGTGAACAGAACAATAGAGTGGCCTGGGATAAGACAAGGAAAGGCATTTGTGTTTTGAACCAGAGAGGTAGAGGTAGCGGAAAGGGAAAAGTGAAACGCGGAGAAAGTGGAGTGAGGCAATGGCTGAAGGCTGGGGGAATGTACTGTGTACCCCCTGAATCTTTGTAAAGTTCTAAACTTACGAAATGCTTGTGGTGGGAGGCGAGTTGGGAATCTTGTGCAGCATGTGGTAAAGGGTCTGACCTTTGGCAAGGAAAGGAATCAAGAATACACACAGGAACCACAAATGAGGACCATGAAGTAGAGAGCTGAGAGTCTGCAGAAAGTGTGGGGAGGGATTCTCATTGTGCAACTTGGTGTCTCAGCGGAGTTTACCTTAATCTCCCAAGGCCAGACAGCCTTCATCTGGGATCTATTTGCAAGGACTGGGAGAAGTTGTTTATGTAAGCTACGTGGCTGTGAAGCCATGAGTGGTTTTTCATTGAGTTCTGTGCACTGTGTTTTAAAGTCCTACCTGGAGCAATTATGAAGTTTCTATGGGGGATGCGAATCCCTAATGCACACTTGCCAATTCTGACTGCATCAGGTGTCCATCCAACAGGTTAGACAATATCCATCATCTGACCAACCATCAGTCCATCCACTTATTAACTCAGTAGGCATATAGAACCCTTTCTATGTTTGTTTGTTTTTTTTGCTGCACCGTGCAGCTTGTGGGATCTTAGTTCCCCAGCCAGAGATTGAACCTGGGTCCCAACAGTGAAAGCGCTGAGTCCTAACCACTGGAACGCCAGGGAATTCCTGAGCCCTTTCTATGTTTAAGGCGCTGTACTAGGCGCTTGGGCATACACAAATATGAACAAGACATAGATCCTGATCTCAAGGAGCTTAGTCTAGTAATGACAGCTGTAGTGGGTTGAATTGTGTTCCCCGACCCCAGCGGGTGGGCCCTTTACTCAATGACAGTGTCCTTAAAAGAGACAGAGAAGGAAAAGACACAGGAAAGATGGCCGTGTGAAGATGGAGGTAGAGAGAGATTACACTAGAGCTCCCACAAGACAAGGAATGCCAAGGGCCGTCGGCAGCCACCAGAGGCTAGAAGAGAGGCAGGGGGTGGCTCCTCCCTCAGAGCCTTTAGAGGGAACCAGCCCTGCCGATACCTTGATTTTGGATTTCTGACCTCCAGAACTATGAGAGAATAAGTTTCTGTCGTTTTAAGCCACTCATTTTGTGGTCATTTGTCACAGCAGGCGTAGGAAACGAATACAGCAACATGTACTAAAATAGCGAAGCACTGTTATCAGAAGAACAGAAAAGAACATGTGTCGATGAGGATGCAGAGAGTTGGAACCTTTGTGCACTGTTGATGGGAATGTAAAATGGTGCAGCTGTTATGAAAAATAGTAAGAAGGACCCTCAAAAAAATAAAAATAATAGCTACCATGTGACCCAGCAACCCCACTTTTTGGTTCTTATCCAAAAGAATTCAAAGCAGGATCTTGCAGAGATAGTTCCACATCCATGTTCATCATAGCATTATTCACAGTAGCAAAGAGGTGGAAATAATCCACCCCAATGTTTGTTTGCTAACAGGTAAATGGATAAAGAAAATGTGGTGTATATATACATATATATATGTGTGTGTGTGTGTGTGTGTGTATATATATATACACACGTGTATTATGCAGCCTTAAAGAAGAAGGAAGTCCTGTCACTTGCTCTAACATGGATACACCTCGAGGACATTGTACTAAGCAAAAGAAGCCAGTCACAAGTGGACAAATATTGTATGATTCCATGTATATGAAGTATCTAAAGTAGTCAAAATCATAGAAACAGAAGGTAGAAATGTGATTACCAAGGACTGGAGGAATTGGTGTTTAATGCATATAAAGGTTCAGTTTTAATATTTTTAGTTTGCTTTCTTAACTGAAGTATAGTTTATTTACAGTGTTGTGTTAGTTTTTGCTGTGCAGCAAAGTGATTCATTTATACGCACATATATATATTCTTTTTCATATTCTTTCCCATTATGGTTTATTATAGGATATTGACTATAGTTCCCTATGCTGTACAGTAGGATTTTGTTGTTGATCTATTTTATACAGAGTAGTTTGTATCTGCGAATCCCAAACTCCTAATTTATTCCTCCCCTGCTTTCCCCTTTAGTAACCATAAGTTTGTTTTCTATGCCTGTGAGTGTGTTTGTATTTTGTAAGTTCATTTGTATCCTATTTTAGGTCCCACATATAAGGGATATCATATGATATTTGTCTTTCTCTGTCTGACTGACTTCACTTAGTATGATAATTTCGAGGTCCATCCATGTTGGTGCAAATGGCATTATTTCATTCCTTTTTAATGGCTGAGTAGTATTCCATTGTGTATATGTACCACATCTTCTTTATCCATTCCTCCGTCAATGGACACTTAAGTTGCTTCCATGTCCTGGCTAAATAGAGCTGCTGTGAACATTGAGGTGCATGTATCTTTTTGAATTAGAAATCTCTCGGGATATATGCCCAGGAGTAGGATCACTGGATCATATGACAACTCTATTTTTAGTTGTTTAAGGAACCCCCATACTGTTTTCTATAGTGGCTGCACCAGTTTACATTCCCATAAAGATTCAGTTTTGCAAGATGAAAAAATTCTAGAGATCTGTTGCACAACAATGTGAATATACTTAACACTGCTGAACTGTACACTTAAAATGATTAGGAAGGTAAATTTAATGTTATGTTTTTTACCACAAAAAAATAGCTGAGTACCAGGCAGAAAGGGGTAAATGCCACAGTAAGTATAATAAGATGCTTTGAAAATTTAGCTGGAGAAGAGTTGACTTAAAAATTGGTGGGGGCTTCCCTGGTGGCGCAGTGGTTGAGAGTCCGCCTGCCGATGCAGAGGACTCGGGTTCGTGCCCCGGTCCGGGAAGATCCCACGTGCCGCGGAGCGGCTGGGCCCATGAGCCGTGGCCGCTGTGCCTGTGCGTCCGGAGCCTGTGCTCCGCAACGGGAGAGGCCACAACAGTGAGAGGCCCGCGTACCCCCCCCCAAAAAAAAAAAAAAGTTGATGGGAGTGCAGAAGAGGAAGCAGTTCAGACGTTTTATCGCAGTGGCAACATTTGTGATGGGTCTTCAGGAAAAAAGATATGATTTTGACATTCAGGGATGGGGGCGGACATGGAGTAGGGAAAAGCACCTAGTGCGAATGACGAAGTTGAGTACGTGAGATAAGCGTGGTGCCCTGGACCTCTGCGGGCCATTTTGGCGCCTTTGTGCACAGTAGAAAAAGATGGTGCTTTCTCCTGAGGGCCTGGCTTGGCAAGCAGAGTGTGACTGGGTTTCAGCTGGGGTCCCTTTTGCAGTCCAAGTTCTGCAGAATGGAATTGGCTGTCCTAGGTCCACAAAGAGGTAAGAACTCAGCTGGGGAGAAAGATGATGAACTCAGTTTGGGGCATAGTGAGCTCCATGGGTCAGCAGAACGTCCAGGCGGAAATAGGAAACGTAAAATTAAAAATGTAGGACCAGTGTTTGGAGGAAAGTTTAGGATTCAAAGTGTAGACTTAGGAGTCACTTTCATGGTGTTAAAACTTTAATAAATTGTTCATATGGTACCACGTTAACTCCACTTAATTACAGAACATTGGAGTGGCCATCAAGGAGGCAGACAGCGCCCTCTGGTGGAAATACGAAAACACTCCTTATCACTACCATCCATAAAATAATTTTGAGCAAATCCTGTTCAAGAGCATTCTTTTTTTTAAAAAAATTACTTTATTAATTTTTATTTTTGGCTGCGTTGGGTCTTCGTTGCTGCGTGCGGGTTCTCTCTAGTTGCAGCGAGCAGGGGCTACTCTTCGTTGCGGTGCACGGGCTTCTCATTGCAGTGGCTTCTCTTGTGTCAGAGCTCAGGCTCTAGGCACGCGGGCTTCAGTAGTTGTGGCTCGTGGGCTCTAGAGCGCAGGCTCAGTAGTTGTCGCGCACGGGCTTAGTTGCTCCGCGGCATGTGGGATCTTCCCGGATCAGGGCTCGAACCTGTGTCCCCTGCATCGGCAGGCGGATTCTTAACCACTGCACCCCCGGGGAAGCCCCAAGATCATTCTTTTGCTGCCTGGAGTGCCACATGGGTCTGTTTAACCCTGGCTGTGCCAGACACTGGGACTCCCTTCTCCTCCCTGAAACTGTATTCCTGCTGAGCACCTGGGTCCAGTAAGAAATCGTGTACACTGTTCACACTTTCTTCCACACTAACATGCTCAGGGCGGCTGGACCAAGCAGAAACCCCGAGAAGCCCTGTTACTCTGCCCCTTACAGCCTAGAGAACCAGCCAAGCTCAGGGAGGCAGTGACCTAGCTCTCTTGTTCCTGGGTCTCACCTGGTCCCTCCAGGGCACAGAGCCCCTCCCAAGAAGAAACTGCATCCATTCCATCTGACCATCCCAAGGGGAGATGGGGAGAGAATCCACTTACAGAGAAAGAAGAGAGAGAACTCTGATTCCTCTCCTCCCTCGCCAGTTGTTTTACATTCTACTCCCCGCGGGTAGAGGGTGAGTGAGGGACCCCACTGAGTCAGTTTTGCCCTGAATCCTGCCAGAGACCCTCCCTGACACTGAGGGCAGCAGGTAAGAGCAGTGGCTTAAAGACTGCATGGTGCCACCGCTTCACATTTAATATCCAACCTGGTCCTCACAAACAATTCTACGGAAGTATTATTGTTTCCCACTTTATAGTTGGGGAGACTGAAGTTCATAGAGGTTACATAACTTTTCACAGGTAACCCACTAGTAAGAAATGGACCCAAGCAGAACTGGTTTTTTTAAATTGAGGTTTACTTCACATACCATGAAATTCATAAAACTCAGTGCTTTTTACTATATTCACAAAGTTGCGCAGCTGTCATCGCAAGCGAATTCCAAACCATGGTCATTACCCTACAGAGGAACTCTCTACCGGTGAGCAGTGACTCCTCATTTCCCGCTCTGCCAGTCTCCTTTCTGTCTCTGCAGACTTGCCTATTCCGAGCACTTCATACCAATGAAATCATACAATATGCTGTCCTTTGTGACTGGCTTCTTTTACTTAGCACAGTATTTTCAAGGGTCATCCCTGTTGTAGCATGAATCAGTACCTCCTTCTTTTTTTTTTATGGAAGGATAGTATTCCATCGTATGGAGAGACCACATTTTGTGTATCCATTCATCAGTTGATGGACATTTGAGTTGTTTTCACTTTGGGGTTATTATGAATAATGCTGTTCGGAGCATTCATATACAAGTTTTTGTGTGAACGTATGTTTTTATTTGTCTTGGGAATATAACTAGGAGGCGGACTGCTGGCTCACGTGGGAGCTCTCTGTTGAAGTTTTTGACGCCCCGCCAGGCTGTTTTCCAGTGTGGGTGCACCATCTTCCCCGCTCACTGGCGATGTGTCAGGGTGCCAATTTCTCCACATTCTCACAAGCAAAACTGATTCTCAAGCTCATTTTCCTCCTCCGTCCCTTTCTCCCCTAAATATGTATTTATTGCTTATTGTGTACCTGGGACCATGCCCGGCACTGGGGATTCAAAGATGAATATGTCCCCACACTCGAGGAGTCCTCAGCCCAGGGTAGACGCCACATATTTATCTTTGCACGGGGTCCCCGCCTTGTACACTTTGCATGGATGTCCCAGCCCCAGGTGTCACTTCTTCAAAAATATAAAGATGAATTGCAAAGTTGATGCTAATTTAAACAAAATTTTAAACTTAGAATGACAGTAAATAGCAAATAAAAAACACCATAACAACAAAAATAAAGAAAAAATCCACACCATTACATGTTGAGAGAGAGAGAGGCTGTGGAAGAAAGGAAAAGCTGTATTTTTTTTTTTTTTTTTTTTTTAGCGGTACGCGGGCCTCTCACTGTTGTGGCCTCTCCCGCTGCGGAGCACAGGCTCCGGACGCGCAGGCTCAGCGGCCATGGCTCACGGGCCCAGCCGCTCCGCGGCACGTGGGATCCTCCCGGACCGGGGCACGAACCCGCGTCCCCTGCATCGGCAGGCGGATTCTCAACCACTGCGCCACCAGGGAAGCCCCAAAGCTGTATTTTTTAGTGGCTCTAACAGCACTTATTTGCTGCTTTTTGAATAAGGCTGTCCCACATTTTCATTTTGCACTGGGCCCTACAAATCCAGGCTCTGCACCTGGCTGAGTACTTCAGCAGGAAGGCGCTACCAAATTACATGGCAAAGGGTGTGGACATGGGAAGGGGTGAGAAACTGGGCCCTCATGTGATTTACCACACCATGCATTTGATGACCTGGGAAATTTTTTATTTCATGAGGATAGGAGGGAGTGGAGGGTCTCAAAATGCTCAGATCTTTAACTTTTTTTCTTAAGAGCGATAAAGGATGACATTGGATTTAGTGGGAACTGTTGACCCTAAGCAGATTCCATTTTAAATTTATAAGTGAGATAGAATTTGGAGCCAGTTGCTAGTTTATCTCTCAACTTCAAACACAGGAAAGCCTTAGCTGGCCTTGCTCACTGCTGACACCCTAGAGAGGGTTGGTCTGCTAAGGAGATGGTGAATTACTCTGATTAGATAGTCCCTTGAGCAGCAGGGGAGGCTAGATAGAAGTGATGGTAGAGAAATGAACCAGAGAGAGTATCTGACTTCTTCCCTGCCCCGTCACATTGATATTCTTCCTTTACGTGAAACTTCTTATCCAATTTCTATCATTTTTGTTATAAATGGGCTCACAAATTTGGTGGAAAATGCAGACATGTGCCCGAGGTCACTTAGCTAGTAACCAGAACACCCAAGGTTAGAACCCATATCTCTGTACTTTTCCTTTTATTTGGGAAGAGAGTTGCTCTGTGTTTTTATAGACTCTCAAGTCGTTTTTGTAAATATCATTTTGGGGCAACATATTTTTAATATTTTTGTCTTTTTTTCCACCTTAATTACCGAGATACAAACGTCTCTCTGGCCTCCCAAAGTTTAGTTTGCACAAAAGCATTGTCATGGATCATGTTTAAGACTTTGAAAAAGTTCTTCATTGGCAATTCTATTAACCATCAGACAAGAAATGAGAGAAACAAACTCACTGTCTGCTTAATTCAGCTCTTCAAAAGAGTTTCACTTAGGAATATGTGTTTCCATCCCAGAAATGATTAGTGGATGGTTAAATTACACGAGGAGGGAGAATTAACATTTTGAATGAAAGGGTATATAATGAGAGGGTTTGAAGTAGAAGAAAATTGCTCGCAAATAGAATAGGATTTCGAACAAGAGACAAACGGGTCCAGCTATTTATGTACATTACCCATCTCAGCCATTACATTCTGGGTTCCTTTTCAGTTCTGGCAAGTCTTTCTTAACCTGCTGAAGGCTTAAACTCTACTGTGCAGGGTTACACTGCTAAAATTAGAGGTACGTTGTACCGAGGAGGTGTGTAGCCAGTTTAATGGCACAGGAGCAGGATAAAGCTGGTCTGTCTGCCTTCTCTCTTTTGTCCGTCTTCTCACCGGGCCCAGAGAGGTCTGGTCTGTAGGGAGATGCATGTGCTGAGGGCTTTCACCCACAAGGACGGAAACAACCGTTCAGGTTCTGCGGCCTGGGAGAGGCAGGCAGAACTCTGGCTAATGACTCGTAGAAGTCTGGGACTTTATCCTGCTAACATGGTGGTCATAGAAATCACTGAAGGGGACTTCCCTGGCGGTCCAGTGGTTAAGACTCCGCGCTTCCAATGCAGGGATGCGGGGGGCGCGGGTGTGATCCCTGGTCGGGGAACTAAGATCCCACATGCCGCACCGTGTAGCCAAAAAAAAAGAAAAAAAGAAAAAAAGAAATCACTGAAAACTCTGAGCGGCAAAATGCCAGAACATTTTTTTTCACTTGTCTATTCACCTCTCACATATTGAAGAAATGTTTCACGTGTGCCAGCCAGGGGACACCTATGGGGGCCGCTTAGTTATTCTGGCAAATTCATATACCTGGAAGGGTGAGGGACTCAGGGGTGACCCTTGGCTATGAGGATGGACCCGTGGGTCAAGAATTGCCTCTTCTGGGTCTGCTGAAGATCTGATGAATGTGAAGCTCTCAGGCGGATCTTCTATAGGCCCTCAGCTGGGCCCAGTGTGGATCAGCCACGCCTGCTAAAAGGGATAACTTTCCACAGTGAACTACCTGTACACGTGCTGTCACCTTGGGATCTGCGCTTGGTAGTAGCTGAAGCTAAGAGCCAGCGTTTGCATCTGTTCTGTTCAGAAAAACAGATGAGGGAAAAGCCATAACTGAAATGCAGGCACTATCAAAGGATACTGGCAGACAGAAAGCAGAAACAGCCTGTCAAAAACACATGGGAGTAGACTCCCAGGATCTCCTGGGGCATCCATGAATGACCAGATTTATTCCCTTGATGACTGATGCAGCTGTTCAAGGGCAGAATGTCCTGACTTGTGTGGATCTGGACTCCACAAATTAGCATCCTGCGAGCTACACTTGTCTGCCCTTGGCCAAAGGAGGGACTGTGAAAATGAAAAATAGCCCTGCTGGCAGCTAGGTTGTGATGTTCCCAACTGAAGATAAATAGTGCATGTGGAAAATAAATAATGTCCAGAGAAGGCCACTCTGACCATGTTTGGAACTAGAGAGAGCCAAGGCCACTCCTCAACTGGGAAAATAATCGATTAACAGTCCATCGCCTCCCTTGGCTAACAGGACTCACTGTAGCTCCTTTACCAATGACAATTCTAGCCCACTTATTGTACTGCTACGGTCGTTGCTGCGCCAGGCTTTCTCTCTGGTTGCAGCGAGCGGGGGCTACTCTTCATTGCGGTGCCCGGGCTTCTCAATGCGGTGGCCTCTCTTGTTGCGGAGCACGGGCTCTCGGTGCACAGGCTTCAGTAGTTGTGGCACATGGGCTCAGTAGTTTTGGCTCGTGGGCCCTGGAACGCAGGCTCAGTAGTTGTGGCCCACGGGCTTAGTTGCTCCGCGGCATGTGGGATCCTCCCGGACCGGGGCACGAACCCGTGTCCCCTGCATTGGCAGGCGGACTCCCAACCACTGCGCCACCAGGGAAGTCCCCGCTAATTGGGTTTTGACTACGGGTGTGTTGGTGCCGATCTTCTGTTGGTAGACATCTGCCCTGGCCTCTTTGCTGCCCACCATCCGATTTCCCTTAGCACTGGAAGAGATGCTAAGGGAAAGAAAACAAATGCAACCATTTTCAAATGTCTTCCATTTCTTCTTCTCTCCTCTTTCTCCTGTCTTCGCCTTTGTTAGCTGGAACCGATCTGTTAGTGACTTCTTTTGTATACGTGTGAAATACCGTGTTAACAGCTCCCTATATAGTGTGTCTCTGAGTCAGTTCACACTGTGGGAGATGTTTTCTGAAGATATGGCAGTAATAGCAGGGTCTCCATTGTGCCTCCATCTAGTTGATACCTTAACGGGAAAACGTCTCCCACAGTGCGAACTGACTCAGAGACACACTCAGTTCCTTTGTAGATCTAAGGGCTCATTAATGGATGAGAAATGGGAACTAAGGAAATTCCTTGGCGGTCCAGTGGTTAGGACTCAGCGCTTTCACTGCTGAGGGCCTGGGTTCAGTTCTTGGTCAGGGAACTAAGATCCCACAAGCTGCATGGCGCAGCGTAAGGGAAGGAAGGAAAGGGAGGAAGGGAGAGAGGGAGGGAGGAAGGAAGCTGATTATCCAGTATTTGGAGAATAGTTAAGTATAGTGCATCAGCCTAGTGGACTATCTTACGGCTCTTAAAAGACGCAACTGAGGCAACCTAGAAACAAGGAAAATTGTTTATGAAACAATCGTTTATGAACATTAAATATAATATAGTGAATAATGTGATTACAACTAGGTAGCAGTCATCACTGTGTAGCTCAGGGCCTAAGCTGGGTACCGGGAGGGATTTACAGGTATGACTTGATGGCATGAGTGGTCGGCCCATCAAGGCTCTATCTGAATGAGGGATAGAGGAACCTGATAGAAAGGATCAGGGCTTGGGAATAGGGTGAAGTCAGCAAGGCACTTGCATGAAATTTAACAGAGTGCCAAACGAAGAAACCAACAAAAAAACTTCGATAATCAAGATAAAAATATTTTAATGCAATATTTTAAAAAATCAGAAAAAAAATCCATGATGGGACACGGTATCAAAAAAATTTTTTTCAGTATCAAAATTTTAATTTAATGTTCAATCCTGCCCTTGCCCAACTCTGAGAGAGAACACCTCACTTGCCTCGCCCTAGTCCAGCCCCGGTAAGGACAATACTAGCTGTGTGGGACCACCAGCTCTCTCCTACCTCTAGGACTGAACCCCACTGAGAATAAGGGCCACTCCTTCTTAACCGCAAAGGAGGGAGGGTCTAAATGCACACCTTTGGTTAGGGATAGGTTGATCAGACAGAGGATGTTTCCATGTAGTCAAATGTCAAGTAGATCTTCCAGGGGCTTGGGCTGGGACGAGGAGAAATAGCAAATAAAAGTGCCCCCATCATGCGAATCTCCATAAAGCGCTACTCTATGAATGTAACCCAGTTGGATGACTCGTGGAGATTTCTTAGAGTGTGAAATGGAGGCATGTCTAGGAGTCACAGGCAGCAAAGGACATCCATATAACAACCTGGGTCCCTGGGGCACCACTGTCCTTGTAGGAGCAGAGGCTGAAGAGCCACATTATGTTTGTGCAAAAAATATATGTGGGACAAAGCAGAACACCCCCCCCACACACAAGGAGCAGGAAGGCAGGCACTTGACAATATTTCTGTATATTCTGAAGATTGGGAGTGGGGGCTGATCTAATTGAGATTCAGTTTTGTAATTGTTGTAAACCTATCGGACAGCCAGGCTGGGGTGACCTGTGTAAAATCAGATTGTCTATGCAAATATGCAAGGACTAGAGAGTAATGGCTCTGAACAAAGATGACTATGGCAGAGAGATAGTGAGAAATAGTGTGACAGTTGTGTGAAATCTTTTCAAGTTTTTCTTAGTGTTTTCATGTGATCTTTTCAACTAATAAGAAGGGAAATGAAGAAAGTATCATATCTATGAAATGACCTATGTAGAGCCTGGCACCATAGCTTGGAGTCCAGAAGACTTAAATTGTTGTCCTACCCAAGTTCGTGTGCCTGATGCACAGTGAGGCCAAACAAACCAAAATGCTGGAGTTTGGAGCAGAGAAAGGGTTATCGCAGGGCCAAACAAGGAGAACGGGTGGCTCATGCTCAAAAGGCCCGATTTCCCCATTGGTTTCAGGGAAGAGGTTTTTTTGTTTTTTTGTATTTTAATCTATATTTCAGTCTTAAAAAAATTGTTATCTTATATTGGAGTATAATTGATTAACAATGTGTTAGTTTCAGGCATACAGCAAAGTGATTCAGTTATACATATACAAGCATCTATTCTTTTTCAAATTATTTTCCCATTTAGGTTATTACAGAGTATTGAGCAGAGTTCCCTGTGCTATACAGTAGGTTGCTGGTTCAGGGAAGAGTTTTTATACGCACAATTTTGGGGGAGATATGCAGGTATATGACCTTCCTCTGATTGTTGGTGGTGAGATAACAGGGTGGTGTTCTAGGAATCTCAGTCATCAGCCTCCTGGTTCCATCCAGTCTTGTGCTCAGCCTGAAGTTACCATCCTCCCCCTGGGTGGGGGCCTTAGCTCCTGCAGAAGGACTCAGAGATATATTGCTATGTATATCCCTTGAGGAGGAACCAGGATGCTGCTTTAATTACTGCACTGTTGTTTCTTGACTGCTCCTCCTTTGTTTCTGTATTCCTTCCTTTCCCTAATTAGCAACTGTTTGAATCTGCCCTTTAGAACTCAAGGAAGGTCTAGGGGGTGAGTCCTTTTCCCTAGAAACAGGAAATGGGGGGTGCAGAAAGGCTTTTGTCTCTGGGAGAGCCCCATGAGCTCCTGCTTTGTTTCAAAATGACAATATTGCACATGATTACCTGATTATAAATATGTGAGGTTTTATTGAGATCAAGAGCTTAGTTTTCCTAATGGTGTCCTTACTAGAAAAGAGTAAGTCAAGTTTCTATGAAGATAAAGTCCCTATAGGATGAGGCCTAAAATAAGCATTCTGTGTTAAAACAAACTAACAACAACAACAAAACCATGGCCAGTGATTCCTAACGTATAGCCAAGATGGAGAACTAATGAACCCAGTGCTGCCCTACAGAACTTTCTACAATGATGGAAGTGTTATACGTGGCTCTTGAGCACTGCAATGTGGTTAGTGTGACTGAATTTTTAATTTTGTTCAATTAAATTTAAATGTAGATGTAAACAGCCACAGGTGGCTACTGTGTCACATAGCACGGCTCGTGCAGTGATGCTCAGACTTCGGCTGGTATCAGAGTCCCCTGAGCAACTTGGTAAAAATATAAAGGCCCAGGCTGCATCCCACTTCAACAAGCCTGGGTCTCTATTCTTTACTAGCTCGACAGGAGATTTTTCCATAGCAGCACTTTGCAAACTTTGGGGGGATCTTGACAAAATGCAGATTCTGATTCAGTAGGTCTGGGATAGGGTCCAGAGACTGCATTTCTAACAGGCTCCCCTGGAATGCCAATGCTGTTGTCCAGGGGACAACACTTTGGGTAGCATGGCTCTAGATTTTGGTTGTATCTGTTTCTTTTTAAGGTAAATGCCTGAGCGGATGCTGTTAGCCATTTTCAAATGTTCTACTCAGTGGAAGTTTTTAAAAAATTTATTTTAAAATTTGAGATATAATTGACATGTAACATGTGTAAGTTTAAGGTTGACCACACGTTAATTTGATGCACTTATATATTGCAATATAATTACCGTAGAGTTAGCTCAGACCTCTATCATGTCACACAATTAGATTTCTTTTTTGTGGTGAGAACATTTCAGATCTAGTCTCTTAGCAACTTTGAAGTATATAATACAGTACTGTCGTCTGTAATCACTATGCGATGCATTAGATCTCCAGGACTTATTTATCTACTAGTTACAAGTTTATACCCTTTAATAATAGCTCCCCAATCCTCCCAACCAGGGGAGAAGTGTTGGGGACATCAGCGGTTCTTTCACTTCCCTTTCCCTGTTCAAGTCAGGCCAGCTACATTTTATCCTCCTGCCCCAATTCCCTACACATTGAAAATGCCAGCATCACCCTGAAGGCTAGGAAGAGGTAGAAATCCCAGGTAAGTGGCATCCTGATCGTATCTGTATTTTGTGCAGTGTGTTATTTTTCTTTCATAATTTACTGCCTGTTCCAGAAAAAAAGAGAGCCTGTGTATGTGTGTTGAGAAGGGCTGTCAGTATGCATAATGAGAGTGTTTTGAAAATGTATTGATTGCCACAAATTCTCATCACTGAAAAATGAAAGGTCCGTACAGCTTATGGCACAGAAATGGGACCTGTATTTGCCAATATTCAACAGTTGTACTTCCTATAGATATTAGAAAAGAATTCCCTAAAACTATTGCTAAAACTTGACAATAAATATAGACTCCTGATTAGTCAACAGAAGAGAAAAGGGGATTTTTAGTGGGTCAGAAACAGTATATTGTCTTAACATGGACTGACTTTTTAAATCTCAGGAAGTTAAATGGATTTTTTTTTTTTTTTGCGGTACGCAGGCCTCTCACTGTTGTGGCCTCTCCCGTTGCGGAGCGCAGGCTCCGGACGCGCAGGCTCAGCGGCCACGGCTCACGGGCCCAGCCGCTCCGCGGCACGTGGGATCTTCCCGGACCGGGGCACGAACCCGCGTCCCCTGCATCGGCAGGCGGACTCTCAACCACTGTGCCACCAGGGAAGCCCTAAATGGATCTTTTAATGGGAAATAATGGGCACCCTCTTTTTATTTCCACCACTGCTGTGTTCCCCAATGTCACCCATACACTGGCCAGCTGCTCCTTTCTTAACAACACCCCAAACCTACAAAACTCCCATTTAGATAAAAGAACCTAATTCTGCGCTGTGCATCTCTGTTACAATCTGCTACAAATTGCACATGCGGGAGAATGGAGGGTTGTGTGAAAAGGCCTCCGTCTCTTTCACGCCGCCTGCAGGGAAGGGAATGTTGTCCTCCAGGTTCTGTCTTCTCTGACCCTGGAGCTGGTGCTGGATGGAGAGGCTGTCTGACCACTGTGGCTGGGGTTGCCTTTACCTGTATGTAGGTTGAGACCTCAAGAAATTACATCACCCACCTTCCTCCTCTTCCTCTCCTTTCGAAAGGTCACTCCTTCTCAGCCTCCCTTTCCAGCTTATTCTTTTTATTTATTTAAAAATTTTTTTGGCTGCACCATGCAGCATGTGGGATCTTAGTTCCCTGACCAGGGATCGAACCCATGCCCCTTGCAGTGGAAGTGTGGAGTCTTACCCACTGGACCGCCAGGGAAGTCCCTAGCTTACTCTTTTCCCAACCTGTAAATGTGGGTATCTTTCGATACTCAATCCTAGGCTTTCTTCTTTATGTATGTAGCGGCTATGTTGCTTGGAACATACAAGTTTTTGACACTTGCTTCTTAAACTGTGCCTTCTGTTGTTCCAGTGTCCCTCTTCAGTCTCTCGCAGGTTCTTTCATCTTCAGCTCCTCCTTTCCTGATCATAATGTTGCCATTTCTGTTTTTTATGGCATTGGTCTTGCTATCTCTCTCTCTCTCTCTCTCTCTCTCTCTCTCTCTCTCTCTCATAACTTATCATATAGCAGGGTTTGTTTTCGTTTTTTAAAACTCATTTTGACATTTTCAGTCTTTTCATAGAATTAAGTTCGTTTGTATTTACTGAAACGACTGGTATACTTGGTTTTATTCCTTCTGTGTGGCATTTATGCTATATCATTTGACTTTGATAGTTCTTCTTTTCACTGTTTCTTTTCTTTCCGGTTTTATTAAGTTGCTCTCCATTCTATTTTTTGCCCTTGTTAATTTGGACATTCCATTGTACCTTTCCGTTCTTTTAATGGCAACTTGTTATTCTCTAGTGTTCTTAATCAATTACATATTTGTTACCATTACTTGGAAACAAGACCCCTCAACTATTTTTCTCACCAAGGCAGTCTATTTTTCCCTGACTCCCCCAGCCAATAACATGATACTGTTAGGCTATTTTAATTTCTCTTCCCCTTCCTGCTCTGAGAAATTTCACATGCTCTTTTTTCACTCTCCCTCCACGCTCACCACATCCAACGTCTAGGTTTTTCTGAAATAGTTTAGTTCTAAATTATTATTAAAATTGCCTTTGCAGCAACCTCTTTCATTTTAAGAATCCTTATCTAATACTCGCATTACATATTCCAAGACATTTGTTTATGATTGGCTTAGATTAAACTACATATTACTTATTTGTAGAAATCCAATTATTATCTATTTAATTTAAACTTTAGTATGTGAAGCCTCTGTTTTTGTTCATTTGTTGTTTGGTTAGAATGATTTCTTTTTTTTTTTAAATTGAAATATAGTTGAGTTACAATGTTTCAGGTGTACAGCAAAGTGGTTCAGATATGTATACATACACACACACACACCCCTTCCTTTTCAGATTCTTTTCCCTCATAGGTTATTACAAGATATTGAATATAGTTCCCTGTGCTATACAATAGTTCCTTGTTATGTATTTTATATATAGTAGTTTGTACCTGTTAGTCCCAAATTGCTAATTTATTCCTCCCCCACTCCCTTTCCCCTTTGGTAACCATAAGGTTGTTTTCTATGTCTGTGAGCCTCTTTCTGTTTTGTAAATAAGTTCATTTATACCATTTTTAATTTTATTATTAATTAATTTATTTATTTATTTTTGGCCACACCACGGCATGTCAGATCTTAGTACCCCCTGCAGTGGAAGTACGGAGTCTTAGCTACTGGCCCACCAGGGAAGGCCCTCTTGTTTTAGATTCTGCATATAAGTGATATCATATGGTATTTGTCTTTCTCTGTCTGACTTACTTAACTCAGTATGATAATCTCTAGGTCCACTCATCTTGCTGCAAATGGCAGTATTTCATTCTTTTTTTATGGCTGAGTAGTTAGAATGATTTTCCTCAAATAGAGCATGTGGTTGTTCAATGTTTTTAATTCCTAAAAAATTAAAAAAAATTTTTTTTACCAGGATGGATGAATGAAATACTGGCTGGGTATGGGATTCTTGGGTTGTAGTCCTTTACTTTCAGTAGTCTCCTAGTTGTTTTTTCAACATCTTCTAGCTTCCAGGACTTCCAGTGTTGTATAAGAAAAGCCTAATACTTATCTTACTTTTTATTTGTGACAACTTATTCTTTTTGACTAGAAACTTAAGATTTATTTTTAATTATTGAGATTTATAATTTTACCAGGATATGCCTAAGTAAAATTAGGCCTATCAGCTATTGCCACAGTAAGACTATGTAACAAACTACCACAAAAAGTTCATTGGCATTAAACAGTGAGCATTTATGGGTCACTCACACATCTACAAATCAATGCTGGGCTTGACTGTAAGGTCCAAGTTGGGTCCAGGTCTGCTTGATGTATTTCTCATCCTCCTTGGATCAAGAGCCTCCCAAAGCATGCTCTTCTCAGGGCAGAAAGCAGAAGCTCAGGATGGTGAACCCACTATGCAAGTATGTTTCAAGTTTCTTCTTGTATCATATCCATTAATAGTCCATTGCTTAAAGTGAGTCACATGATAAAACTCAAAGTCAAGAGTTAGGGAAGTACGGGGCTTCCCTGGTGGTGCAGTGGTTAACAATCTGCCTGCCAATGCAGGGGAGACACGGGTTTGAGCCCTGGTCCAGGAAGATCCCACATGCTGCAGAGCAACTAAGCCCGTGTGCCACAGCTACTGAGCCTGAGCTCTAGAGTCCACGAGCCGCAACTACTGAGCCCACGTGCCTAGAGCCCGTGCTCTGCAACAAGAGAAGCCACTGCAATGAGAAGCCCACGCACCGCAACGAAGAATGGCCCCCGCTCACTACAACTAGGGAAAGCCTGCACGCAGCAACGAAGATCCAATGCAGCCAAAAATAAATAAATTAATTAAATTAATGTATTTTAAAAAGTTAGGCAAGTGCAATTTGCTCCATGTTAGAGGGGAGGGAATCAATACTTGCTGAACAATAATTTAATCTACTATAATGGGTAGATTATCTACTATGACTCTCATGGCACCTACTGGGAAGTTGGTGTACTTTTTGAGTCTGTAAACTTGGGCCTTTGTTTTGTTCAGGGAAAATTGCATTTATTACTTGCTTAATCATATTTTACCTCCATCGGTTCCTTGTTCTCCTATTTTCACTTGTTATGTCTCCTAGATCTGTCCTCCAAGTCTCTTATCTTTTTTTTCTGTAAGTTCCATCTTTTTATATTTTTGAGACATCATGCCTTGAGATTTTTCTTCCCCTTCACCCAGGTTACTAACTCTGGCCACAACAGTAGCTATCCTCTCCCTTAATTCAACTAATGTTTTTTTTTAAATTGGGGTATAGTTGTTTTACAATGTTGTGTTAGTTTCTGCTGTACAGCAAACTGATTCAGCTCTATGTATGCATATATCCCCTCTTTTTTTGATTTCCTTTCCATTTAGGTCATCACAGAGCACTGAGGCCCCTGTGCTATAGGGCAGGTTCTCATTAGTTGCCTGTTTGATACATATTAGTGTATATATATCAGTCCCAATCTCGAAATTCATCCCACCCCTCCTTTCCCCCCTTGGTGTCCATACATTTGTTCTCTATGTCTGTGTCTCTATTTCTGCCTTGCAAACAGGTTCATCTGTACCATTTTTCTAGATTCCACATATATGTGTTCATATACAATATTTTCAACTAATGTATTATTTATTTATTTAATTTTTCTTGGCTGTGTAACATCTTAGTTGAGGCATGCGGGATCTTTTGTTGCGGTGTAGGCTCTTCATTGTGGAGCGTGGGCTTCTCTCTTGTTGTGGCACATGGGCTCTCTAGTTGAGACATGCGAGCTCAGTAGTTGCGGCACGCAGGCTTAGTTGCCCCGAGGCATGTGGGATCTTAGTTCCCCGACCAGGGATCAAACCCACATCCCCTGCATTGGACGGCAGATTCTTTACCACTGGACCACCAGGGAAGTCCCCAACTAATGTATTTTTAAGTTTAAAGCCATAGCATCCATTTACAGAAAGTTAGTGATTTTTTTTTTAAAAGGATCCCTGGGGGATCCCCTTCTTCTTCTTTTTTAAAAAATAAATTAATTTATTTTATGTATTTATTTTTGGCTGTGTTGGGTCTTCGTTGCTGCCCACGAGCTTTCTCTAGTTGCGGTGAGTGGGGGCTACTCTTTGTTGTGGTGCGAGGGCTTCTCATTGCAGTGGCTTCTCTTGTTGCAGAGCACGGGCTCTAGGCACGAGGGCTTTAGTAGGTGTGGCACATGGGCTCAGTAGTGGTGGCTTGCGGCCTCTAGAGCTCAGGCTCAGTAGTTGTGGCGCACGGGCTTAGTCGCTCTGCGGCATGTGGGATCTTCCCGGACCAGGGCTCGAACCCATGTCCCCTGCATTGGCAGGCAGATTCTTAACCACTGCACCACCAGGGAAGCCCTGTGATTTTTTAAAAAGTTGTCATCTGTCCTCCTCTAGCATTTCTGTTTTGCTGGGTGCCTGTTCTGTTTTATGTTCTTCCTTCTGGCTGCTGGGAACTCTTAGTTGTCTGTTACTTTTCTTTATCTACTGTACTGAGACCATTTGGGTATCATGTGTTATGCACCAGGGCCTGGAATGAATTGAGTCATCAGCTTTATTGGGAGAAAGGAAAACTTAAAAGGGCAGGGTAGCAAGAGAAGAGAAGGCACAGGTCCCCTTCCTTCCATCATTCATCAGAGAAGAGTGCCAGTGCCACCACACCCCCCTGGATACACAGTGTGGGTTCGCATTCTGGTAGAGGGACCTGCACCCTTATTGTTCTGCTTTCATAGAATGAACATGAGAAAACAACTTTATCAATGAAGGGACACACAAACTGCTTGAGTGTTGCCATCTGGAGTTGGACACTAGCTATTTAAAGGAGTTGTCTGGGAATTCCAGTTGCCAGCACCTGAAGTCTGGTGGGGGACAGTTCTCCATGTTTCCCTTGTTTCTGCATGTCCTGTGAGCAGAGACACTGATAGCCTTTATTCTGAGCTAACTTTCCAGGAAGTCTGTATGGTAAACAGCCTGAGGAAATAGAGATAGTATCTCCCTAATGGAGCCAAAGACAAATTTGTTTCTTGACTGTCATAATAAAGATAATGTCTTGGGCTTCGCAGTGGTTGAGAATCCGCCTGCCGATGCAGGAGACACGGGTTCATGCCCTGGTCCGGGAGGATCCCACATGCTGCGGAGCGGCTGAGCCCGTGAGCCATGGCCGCTGAGCCTGTGCGTCCGGAGCCTGTGCTCCGCAACGGGAGAGGCCACAACAGTGAGAGGCCCGCATACTGCAAAAAAAAAAAAAAAAAAAAAAAAAGATAATGTCTTTCTCTAGAGCAAAAATTAGGCAGGTTTGTTTGCAGCCCCTTTAAACATATTGTTATTTCCTAAGCTTGGGTTCTTCCCGTGTGACAGACATGTAGTGCATGTGCAGTATGCACTCGGGCCCACCTCTCTGTTGTCCCCATGGGACTTGGGTGCACAGGGGAACCAATGCACACATGAAATGCATGCTGCCTGTTGTGCTGGGTAATAAAGTCCGTTGTCTCGGACCCAGTATTCTTGTCTTCTGCCAGCATCCATGAAATGAAGGCTAACTTGTTCGTTTTCAAGCAGCACAGAGTCTCAGACCCTTCAGAGTTCTCGACAGAGCTCATTAGAAGTGACGTGCCCTCCCGTCAGGAAGCTGAATTCAGTGGAAGCCCCGCTCTCCACGCTGCTCCAGGCCCCGGCTGATGTGTGGTCCAGGCAGCCAAAATAAGGTCGCTTTGGGATAATGCTTATTCGATACAGTGGAGAACTGGCAGCTACAGGGTGTTCAGTAATTCCTGATCTCTATATGGAAGAAGCCCTAGTCTACAGAAGGGTTGTCTTCCAATGATTTATGTAAATTTTTTTCTAGGAAAATAACTTTATAAATGGCAGTTATACTTAGCCCCAGGTGTTCTTAGACTAACCCTCTAAACGTACTGAGCAGGTCCAGTTTCGTGGTTAAAACTGTGGGTTCTGGGCTTCCCTGGTGGCGCAGTGGTTGAGAATCCGCCTGCTGATGCAGGGGACACGGGTTCGTGCCCCGGTCCGGGAGGATCCCACGTGCCGCGGAGCGGCTGGGCCCGTGAGCCATGGCCGCGGAGCCTGCGCGTCCGGAGCCTGTGCCCCGCAACGGGAGAGGCCACAACAGTGAGGCCCGCATACCACACACACAAAAAAAAAACTGTGGGTTCTGGAGCCAGACTACCTAGATTCAAATGCTTACCCCTCCTCACATGTGCAAACTTTGACAAATTACATTAACCTCAATTTCCTCACTTGAAAATGGAGTTAACAACATTAACTACCGATAGGGTCATTTTGAGGATTAAATGAATAATGTACACCTTGTAAGCAACTCCTTTCCAAGCTGCTGTGATAATCATTCAATCATCTGGTCACTATGTACAACGGGAGCAAACCGGTTCACCGGCAGGCTTGCTCATATAGCTGGAGATGATGCTTATTACCGACTTTATTTGCTGGGGGAGGACCTTCCATTAGAGCAAGTATTCTTAACCTGGGGCTCATGGACACTTTAGGGGGATCCATGAACTTAATGAGAAAAGAAAATGCTTTATATATTTACATTCTCTGATCTCTAAGTGAAATATAGTATTTCCTACAAATGAATATAGATAACAAACCACAGTAGTATTAACAACGTCTATGAATTTGTATTGAATAGAAATCAGATGTTTTCACATATTGCACTTATTGCAGGTACCTCAAAATACCATTCATTGCTCAGCACTGCTTTGAAATTATAGTAATTATTAGTTCCTCTGCTACATCTTATTATTTAATGCATTCACAAAGAAGCATCTTTATTATTTATCATAAGTTTATACTTTCAGGGTTGTATTTTAGTGTAATGGGCTTCCTTTGTAATGCCATATATTTTACTTTATGCACAAAAAAATGTCATTCTGAGAAAGGATCCATCGCCTTCACCAAATGCCACAGGCCCGTCGTCCAGGGATTAAGAAGCTCTTCAGCAAAGTAAAACTGGCCTTGCTCTGCCCACTCAATTCCCCCTGTAAGAGAGCCAGACCCACAGGGAGGGCTCTGTAGTTCTCTAGCCCTGCCGGCAAGTGAGTGGAAGAATCTCCCTAATACAGGGTGCGGCATTAGAAAACCTGCTTGGTCCAGATCTAAATTGTGTCCTTGAATACATGAGCAGAACGTATAAAGAGAATATATTGACGTTCAGCTGTGAGTCCTGAATCTCTCTCTGTCAAATGGTTCCAAACTGTGGCAAAGATGTCAGTTATTAGCTCCTCTCAAACACCAAGATGTGGCTAAGTGACAGATTGTAATCTGTCATTTCATCCACACATCTTGAGGCCTTTCCAATCATATGATGAGTCCACTGGGGACAGGTCTATGTCTTGCCCTCAGTGAGGCAGTGGAGAGGGTAGTGTGGTAAAGGACATAGTCTCTGACCCCGGGAGGCTTGGATCCGAATCTGGGCTCTGATACTTCATAACTGGGTGACCGTGAGCAAATTATTTAAGTGCCCAATGCCTTTCCTCATCTATAATTGTACCTTCCTTCCATGGTCCTTGCAAGGACTGAGTGAATTACAACATGCAAAAACAGAATAGTGCCCAGCAGGAAGTGACAACAGAGGGAAAAATCCTGTATTTTAGAGCCTAAGTGTTTTTTAAAATGCAATTAAAGCAGCTAAGTTTTACATTTTCCCTGCAGATCAAATACTGAAGTACTTGATATGAAGGGTTATTTTATTAGACTTTATGGAAAAAGACATTTAACTATCTAAAACACTACTAAGACTCTGTCAAGGTTGCCCTCTCCCTTGCCAGAAAGAATGAACTCGGCTTTCTCTTAAGGAACAGGTAGTCGTGGTGCTATTTCAGGAAGCAACACACAACAAAAACCAAAGACAATATCGGTATCTGTTGAGAGGTGCCAGAAGAACAGGATGTTGGAGATGGTCTGTCTAGCAAGGAGCCTAACATGTTTCTGTCACTTTAAAGAAATAAACAAAAGTTTCTTAGGAGTATTTTCCCCAAGATTTTCTCAAAATAGCAATCTAGAATGGAATGATAGATTTTTTAACTTATCATTTATAAACAAGTACAAATTCTCTGTGCAGATACACATACCTGGACTTCATGAGCTGGGCAATATTTTCTCTCTGGAGTCCTATTTCCACCATCTCCTTGGTCTGTGTCCTGACCTCTGACTTGTGGCAGGGGGGTAAGCCACTAAAATCTTGAGTCCTCTGCTGTTTCCCATTCTGTTGTGTACTCATCTTCAAATATGTAACACTCATTATTCTACTGAGACTTTATCCTACAGGGAATTTACCTTAAATTGCTGAAGGATAAAATTACGTGAATTTTGAATGAGATCTAGAGTCTGAAGGGGTAGTTTACTTTTCGTTGGTGTCTGTATTCTCCGCATCCCACCTAAGTCCCAACACAGTACAAGGCACATGGGAAGTCCTCCCTTTACAGATGTTTGAATGAATACAGACTCTGGGAATGTATTTCCAGGGGTACACTCTTTCTTCTTCATCAGTGAGGCAGTTGCTTCAATTACAAACCTTGGTGAGGATTATTAGGAGGAAATAAAGACCGACAAATGGTAATGTGAAACAAAGCTGCATTTATTTCCTTGCCTGGGAAGGGAGCATAGCGTCAGCTGGTCTCTCCGTGTAGTGGTATTTGAAAGGATGAGAGTGAGGAGAAAAAGGGAGAAGGTACACAAAATCTAGTGAGATTCAGAGTTCACTCGTCTGGTTGGCTCCCAAGGCTGAGTATAAACTCTTCTTTGCAACTGGTCATTGCATTGGTCTTCTTTGCAATTGGTCACTTCTTCAAAGTGCTGGCACCGTTCCTAAAGATGTCCAGGGTGGGCTACATAAAGCTCTAATGGGCTCGGTGTCACTCCGCTGGCATATCTGCGATGCTGGCTGCAAGCTGACCAAATCTTTCCTTAACAGGATCGGTAGCACGTTAGTACAGCCGGGTTAATGCAGTAAGAATCACCGGTTACCTGCCTCTTCCCTCATCTCTTTCGGAACTGCCAAACTTCCTTTTTTTGGTTAGGGCAAAAGGCAGGGAAACATACATGTGTACTTGGAAAAAATACTTTTATGTACACAGGCTGTCCTTCAAAGTTGTAAGAACAAAATACGAGAGGCCTTCAGATACTTGTACACAACTGTTCGGAGCCGCACTATACACAATGGCAAAAGGTGGGAACAACTCAAATGTACGTCAACGGATGGTGGATCAACAAAATGTGGCGTACACAAACCGGGGAACGTTATTCAGCCCTAACAAAGGAATGAAGTACCGATACGTGTCGCGATGTGGATGAACCTCGAAAACATTATGCCAAGTGAAAGGGGCCAGACAGAAGAGGTCACAAAGTCTCTGATTCCATTTTTAGGAAAGATCGAGATGGGGGAGTCCATAGACACAGAACGCAAATTGGTGGTTTCCTGGGCTGGGGGAGAGCAAGCTGGGAAGTGAGTGCTGAATGGGGCACAGAGATTCCTCTTGGGCGATGAACATGTTTTGGAAGCAGACAGAGGCTGTGGTCGCACAACACTCTAAATGCAGTAAATGCCAATGAATTGTACACTTTAAAATGGTTGCTTCTTCTGTAAATTATACCACAATAAGAAACGGAAAAAGAAAACAGAAAACATCAGGGGTCTTCTGAGCCCCACTGAAACAAGAAAGAAGGTAAAAAGAGATGAGGAAGCAGGGACAGCTGACCAGCTGGTGATCACTCAGCAAGGGAAGGGAAAGAAGCAACGCGGGGGACAGGGGCTCCACTTCAGAATGTACCAAAGTTGAAAACACTTGAAAAACAAACTCATTTCCAGATGTTTAGATATTTACCTTCTGCAAATAACCCTGGGTTCTCAAAAATGTAAATGATTTTATAAAGAGAGCAGACAACATCCCAGAAGTGCCCTTTCAAGGCCAGTGACTGCAGCCTAGAGGAGAACAGCTGGGCTCGGGCGGGTGGGGGGTGGGGGTGGGGGGTGGGCACCTTTTAAAAGGCTGGGGACATCCACGCAAGCAAGTGCCCCTAAAGCATGCTGCGCACTCAGAGGTATCCCATGGCCTCAATATCAAGATGACAAGCAACAATTTTTGGTAGCGTTAGCTTGTTTTTGTTTTTTTCCCAAACCAAATGTATAAAAACTGCATTTCAGACGCTGGTGCAAAAAGCTTTTAAACTAAATAAACAAATAGTAAAGTGCACTCTCTTCCGAAGGACGTTTCTCATACTTCGTAGGTCGCTTCAGTGTCTCTTACGTTCACCCAAAGCACTCGTAAACAGCTACAGGCTTCCTGTGGCACGCTAACATGGATGGACCTCGAGGACAGGACGCTAAGTGAAATGAGCCCGTCACGAAAGGCAAATCCTGTACGATCCCACTTCCACGAAGTATCTAAAGCAGTCACACTCAGAGACACAGAAAATAGAGGGGTGGGGGCCAGGGCTGGGGGCGAGGGAAACAGGGAGCTGGTGCTCACGGGGATAAAGCTTCACTCTGGCAAGAAGCAAACAACCCTAGAGATCTGTTGGACAGCAACGACAAAAGTCCACTTAACACTACCGAGCTGTACACGTAACAGGGTGAAGCTACTACAGTTACGTGTTAGTAACATCTTGTTAGAATACTACTAATTTTGACTTTACTGGTGTTGCAGTTGTATTGCTTGAGAGAAATTACAGGCTTCAGGAGTTTAAACTGACCCTAGTTTGGATCTGGATACACCTGGGAACATCACAATAAAAACAACTTGTCAACAGCCACCGCCCAAGCGATGGCTTCTGCGAAACCGTGCCACTTCAGGAAAGCACTTCCCCGTCTCTGTGTAAAAATCACGGGCTTGTGCCTCTGCAGAAAGTGTGTACGTCTAACAACGTAAAAGAGCGACACATTACAAAACCCCCAAATGCGGGTGAAACTCGCAATGCACTTGGTCGCTGCTCTTGTGTTTTCAAGAAGAGGGGAAAATCAGCCAGGCCTCAGGGCTTGGGAGCACCTGGCGGGCCTCTATCCGCGGTCCCCGTGGCCTGGCTGCTGGGCCGCGGGCCCGAGTGGGTGGTGCGGCGGGACACGTACAGGGTCATGCGCACCTGCGGCCGCGGGGCCGCCCAGGCCCAGCCGCTCTGCTGCGGGGGGCTCATGCCAGGGTGACTCCGGCCAGAGCCCGGCGGGGACAACACGAGCGCCCGGGGCTGCAGGAGACCGTCCACGGCACTGAGGTGAACAGCTTGCTGGGCACGCACGACCGTGTTGGGAACGGCGGCGCCCTGTGAACCGGAAGCCTGTGGCCCCGGACCCGGTACCCCCGGACCCTGTAACCCTGGACCCTGTACCCACGGAACCTGTGCCCCCAGACCCTGTACCCCCAGACCCTGTACCACCGGACCCTGTGCCCCTGGAACCTGTACCCCCGGACCCTGTACCCCCGGACCCTGTACCCCTGGACCCTGTACCACCGGACCCTGTGCCCCTGGAACCTGTACCCCCGGAACCTGTACCCCCGGACCCTGTGCCCCCGGACCCTGTACCCCTGGACCCTGTACCACCGGACCCTGTTTCCCTGGACCCTGTGCCCCCGGACCCTGTGCCCCCGGACCCTGTACCCCCGGACCCTGTACCCCTGGACCCTGTGCCCCTAGACCTTGGGACGTCAGCAGCCGAGGAGGCGGGGCGCGAGGCCACTGTGGGGGACGCAGCTGGGAGAGGTGTGGCTGCGGGGCCCGCTGCTGGCTGCTCCACAGGAGCGAACCGCGGGGCAGCTGCCCCACAGCAAAGGGCCTGAGATCCGAAGCTTCTTTCAAAAGCAGCTGAACCCCTCCTGGAGGAGGAGGAGAAGGAGGAGAAGGAGGGGGAGGAGGAGGGGGAAGGAGAGGGGGAGGGGGAGGAGGAGGAGGGAGAGGGGGAGGGAGAGGGGGAGGGGGAGGGAGAGGGGGAGGGGGAGGGGGAGGAGGAGGAGGAGGAGGAGAAAGAGGAGGAAGAGGAGGAAGAGGAGGAGGAGGCAGCGGCGGTAGCGGCTGCGGCGCTCCTGCAGGCAGGTGGCCCAGCTGGATCCCCCAGGGAGCTGGGGCCCTGGTGGCACAGCCTCTCCCCGAGGACTGGCCTCCACGACTGGGGCCCACTACTCTGCTGACCTTCAGGCCAACGGAGATGACCGTGACCCGGGCGCCCGGGGTTATCCGTGATGAGCCCACAGTGGACAGGGCGGTGGCAGGAAGTGTGCTAACTGGGCTCAGCTCCACAGAGGATTTCTGGGAAAGACCTGGTGGCTTAGGAGCAGGGCCAGGAGATGGACGTGCCTGAGAGCTGCCCGCCTGCTGTGAAGTGAGACTGTCACCCCAGGAGCTCCTTCCTGAGTGCCAAGGAAGTCTCATGGGTGGAGGTGGATGTGTGGCTCCTCTGCCGGGCACTGAAGACTGAACCCACCCAGTCTTAGGCTGCTCTGGTTCTTTCCCTGGAGAAGGTTGCCTGAGACCGGCTGAGCCACTGGAGCCGTGTGACATCTGCGCCGGACACTGGGTACTCTTCTGGACCGACTCCTCGGGCCGACTGACCACTCTCCCAGCATCAGTCTTTGTCCCGGGCCGACTGACCACTCTCCCAGCATCAGTCTTGGTCCCGGGCCGACTGACCACTCTCCCAGCATCAGTCTTTGTCCCGGGCAGTAAACTGTAGGAATGGTCAACTGCGGAGGAGTGGGGGCGAGACAGCTGTCTCTCCCACGTGGCTTCTGTACCGGACCCTTTTCCAGAGGCAAGTGAATTATCAGTCAGCTGCCTGACGGTCAGCCTTGTTGCCTGCGACTGGTAGCCAGCCTCACATCCACATGCAAGACCACCTTGTGCCTCATGCACTGGCCAGGCTGTTGGTTGTGAGTCATCATATCCGACAGACTTCTTCCCTTTAGCATGTTTCTCCACGTCCACTTGAGAAGGTACGGCCAAGTCACAGGGTCTCTGTTTCCACGTATCTACACTACTTCCTGCTTTAAAAGTTTTGAGGCCGTAATCCCCACCGGTTTTACTTTCTCTTAATTTTTTGCAGGAAGTCGGGTCTCTTAGCTCAGGAGGAGGTGGACAAGACGGCTCCTGCTGCCTATTCAGAGAGGCCATAGAATACCTCTTGAAGCTCCTTTTCATGGGAAGAGTGTTCAGCTTTTGTCTGTTATAGAGCAGTCTGTTTTCAGTGCACACTACTGATACACAAGGGTCTAGACACAGTGGTTCAGCTGTAGCTAAGATCAGTTGGCTCTCAAGCAAAAGTTTGTCCTCCTGGGTCCAATTATGATTATCGCTGGCTATGGCCTCTACATCGCAGGCTAAAGTCTGCATCGTGGGACGTAAGAGAATATGCCTGCTTTGGTAATGGGGAGGTTCCCTGTCGCTGGACTGCCTGTAGTCCCGTATTTCTGCTATGACACACCCGCGATGAAAAACGTTAACCTGAGACTCTTCCAGGAGATTCACTAAAACAGGAGGTAATTCTTCTGCATCCAAGTATTCGAGCAATTCCCTTTCTTCATAGGGCAGTCGGATGCTCTCCGAAGAGGACCCATTTTCCCCTTTGAGCATCAGCGAATAGCCCTCCTTTCCTGGGTACAGGTTGACCACCAAACACGGCAACGACTCTCTCCTAAGAAGCTTCTCCAACAGGTTCACGTTGCTTGTTAATCCCTCCGTAACCTCAGGCTCTTTTTCACACTCTCCAACATAAATGTCATAAAGTTTATCATAGAGAGACTTCTCCCCAGTAGAGGGGTATTTCCTTTCCGGAGGTCTCTGTCGGGCACTCGCAATGACATACTCCGCACGATCCAAAGCTCTTTCCAGAGCCTGCTGCATTGCGGTACAAAATGGGGGCCCTAAGAGAAGAGAAAATCTAAGTGAGCGGATGAACCGGGTGAAAACCCTGTCTGCAGTATCGACGAGCCTTCTTGCCAACGCGGCCACTCCACACTGGCGCGACCAGCCTCACCTCAAAAAGGACACCAAGGGGCTTCTCTGGTGGCGCAGCGGTTGAGAGTCCGCCTGCCCATGCAGGCGACACGGGTTTGTGCCCCGGTCCGGGAGGATCCCACTTGCCGAGGAGCGGCCGGGCCCGTGAGCCGTGGCCGCCGGGCCTGCGCGTCCGGAGCCTGTGCTCCGCAGCGGGAGAGGCCACAACAGTGAGAGGCCCGCGTACCGCAAAACAAACAAACAGAAAACGGACACCAAGACACCCGCCCCCCGAAGAAGCAGTGCGCAAAATACCTGCGATTTAGGGAAAGGCCTAAAGGTGTGCGACCGGCCACCGCGCTGGATCTCGCTCGCCTCACGCTGCGGCAGATGGCCCGGATGTGAATGTAAGCGATTCCCCACCCCCCACGCCCCCACGCCCCCGCACATCCCCCCAGGCGCGCACATCCGTGTGTGCGCCTGCGCAGATCGTAGGCTCAGGCCTCAGCCTTCTGTATTGCCTCTTGGGCGCAGGCCCGCCCCCTCTCACTTCTGGTTCTGGGGCCCGCACTTCCACCAAGGGCTGGGCTTCGCCACACCTTCTTTTCTTAGAACCTTGAACAGCACAAGCAGCCAACAAAAAAAATCTATCATCATTTCGGGCTGAGGCTTTAGTACACACCAATTTTCGTGGTACTGCAGTTGCCGGGAAGGTCATGAAAGGTGGTCACTTCGTGGCGATCTCTTCACCAAGCATTATTCACTGTTTGGGGAATGTCTTGTTTGTTCCCAGTGGCAGGACTGCTCCTGGTGTCCATCGCCAGTTTAACACACCCAAAGAGTCCCCATACATAGCCCTTGCCTACGTGGAGGCTCGCTGTATTTGGTGCAAGCATCAGCATTCGTCACTGATTCTTCCAGTGATCTCCCGCCTAATGGTTTTCACAGAGATGTGCACGTAACGTGACATTCTTTTACAGAAGTACTTACCTTTTATTTCTCCAGGTATTTCAGAAAGGGCTTTATAGTCTTTTTCAAAGTTATGTGGTAGGTACGTTATATCGTCTAAGAATTACATTCAGGATTAAATTGTTTGTTTTAAAAGGTGGTTTGGGGCTTCCCTGGTGGCGCAGTGGTTGAGAGTCCGCCTGCCGATGCAGGGGACACGGGTTCGTGCCCCGGTCCGGGAAGATCCCACATGCCGCGGAGCCGCTTGGCCCGTGAGCCGTGGCTGCTGAGCCTGCGCGTCCCGAGCCTGTGCTCCGCAGCAGGAGAGGCCACAACAGTGAGAGGCCCGCGTACCACAAAAAAAAAAAAAAAAAAAAAAAGGTGGTTTGCCTCTGACAGGGTTGAGAACTGTTGTTCCAGGTGACGGCAGTACAGTGTAAACGGTTACTCTTAACTGTAGACCATAGCTACAGTCCTAGTGGTGGTATGGAGTGGTATGATTGAGTCCTAGGTAATTTATGGGCCATTGCTTTCCATTAATATTGTTGCCTTGCAATCTGCCAGCCTTTGGGGACAGGTGTTTTTTTTGGTTTTTGGTTTTTGTTTGTTTTTAAAGAATCTCTTGATGTTTAGGTGTCGACATAATGATAATACAATATTCATAGTGAAGTCACAAGTGAGAAGAATCCAAGACAAACTGGTGAAATTCCTGAATTACAGACTACTATAAAATAAATGTGTTTTTCTAACCAATAGCAATTATGATAATTACATATTACAGTAGATACAGTCTATTGAAATAGGATTAAAATCTCCTTGACTAAGAGTTCCTTAAACATGTCCCTCGTTCAGGAATAGACCAGAATAATTTTTCTCCTGGCATATCAGTTGTCTTCGGGCAAATGTATACAGTCGTCCCTCGGTATCAGTGGGTGATTGGGTCCAGGACACCCGCCCCGCCCCCCCACAGGGATGCTAAAACCCTCAGATGCTCAAGTCCTTACAGCAGGCCCTCCGTATCCCCATCCCTGGTTCTCCCTCTGCAGATCTGATTATATTTGATCCGTGGTGGGTTGAAACTGCAAATGCGGAACCCGCGGATACGAAAGGCCAATGTGAGTACTTGTGGATGCCTCGGGGGCGGGGGGGGGGCTTGAAATCGGTTTAGTTTCTTAGCTCTTTTAAGCATCCTTCCCTGTCTCTTTTCCCCTCCACATGGCCACCTTTAGGCTCAGTGTAAGACGGGATAGTTAAACCATAGTTTGCTATCCAATCATCCAAATATCCAACTTGAATCAAGCCCAACTGAATGAGGTGAACAGGAGCTCTGACCCTCACTCGAAGCACTGCCTATCCTTCCAACTGGAACAGATGAACTCAGCTGCCTGCCAGGCTCTTGCAGGCTCCTCACCAACCATGATCCCGTTCACCTCCCGTCCTCAGCAAATTTGCTGTGTGTTGGGTCTGAAAAGGTACCAGTCTGGGGCAGTATTCCGCTTAGGTGGAGAGGCTAATTAGAAAGGGAAAGCTCTGCTTTCTTGGGGACCTGATGTCGATTCTGTTGGAGGGGAAGTGGCACAGTGGACCTGTGTTTGAGTCGGGTTATCCTTCTACAAAGTAAAGAAGTCCAGGATTTCTGGGGGCTGCTCCCAGGCTGCAGAGCAGGCCCCGCAGCTTCTCGGCATGACACAGGAGGAGGGCTGGGACGAGGGTGAGGCAAGCAGGAGCCTAGGGTGTAGGGTGGAAGGAGACAGCCACCCTCGGCTTGTGCAGGTCCCAACAGGGCCGGTGCCCTGGCTGCCTGGCTTGCTCACCTTGCCCCAGCCCTGCGGACGGGGCCCCTCACCACCTGGCGCCTGTCTCCTCCCCCACCTCTTTCCTCTCCTCGCTTTCCTTTGCTTTCTGTGCTCGAGCATAGTCGCCGGGCACCGACAGGCCCGGCTCTGTGCCGGGCTCTGTGCCGGGCTCTGTGCCCCCTGTGCCGGGCTCTGTGCCGGGCTCGGTGCCCTCTGTGCTTAGTCGCCTGCCCATCTCCACCCACCACCTCAAATATCCCTTCCTGACTTCCAAGGAGCTCGCCTCCTTGTCTCCGCTGTTCTGCCAAAGCACACGTACCACACGTATCAGAGCCGGGCTTCACATCGGAAGGGAATCGAGCGTCTGCACCGTTCTCCACACGCAGCCTCCGGATTCTCAGAGGGCAGACACGACGCCTTTTCCGTCTTTGTCTGCTCACCAGCGTGGTCACTACTTGGCACAGCGTTGGCACAAGAGTGACGGAACGATTGACCCCATGCTCTATAGTTACTTTACTTCAAGACTCGCGTGAAGAAGTAGTCCCCCCCCCCTTTTTAGAGGTGAGAAAAGTGTCCCGAGCCGGGTCTTCTGAGCGTCGCGCTGTAGTGCACCAGCGCGTCTGCGCCGTGGCACTAGTGACGTTTGTTAGGGCGCATTCTCCTGTGCGCTGTAGGATGTTGAGCAGCATCCCCGGCCTTACCCGCTAGATGCCAACAGCACTCATCCCGCGCTGTGATAACCCAGAATGGCTCAGGATACTGCCCAAGAGGCCTTGCGGGGGCAAAACCACCCCCCTGGTTAGGAACCCTTCCACTACCCTGCTCCGTAAACCGCGAGCTGGATCCAAACGCAGCCCCTAAGCTGACATCACCGGGTAGCCCTCTCTCAGTCGAGAGGTGTATCGTCTGCCCACTGTGTCCTGGGATGGACGAGACGTTCAGCTGTGGTCTTGACTGTGTCCTCGGTTGGGTGCCCCAGAAGCAAACCCTGACAAGAGGATTCGAGCGCAAGGGCTTTATTTGGGAGCTCGGCCCGAGAAACACTGGTCAGGGAAAGGGCAGCTCAGTCGGGCAGGCATGGGGACGAAGGTGACCAAAGGCACAGTCAGAGGCCGCTGTGGACACCTGGTCCCGGCTGGGGCCCTTTGGGAGACAGTACAGAACAAGCTCAGGTCGTTCTACCCTAGAGGCAAGGAAGCTGGGCTGTTTCTCCACCCGCCTCATTTGACTGACGACAGCCCTGAGGGCGTTATTTCCCATCGCTCTGGGCTGCCACGTGTGAGAGCCACCCATGCATGCTCCTGTGGCCCGGGTGCCCTCAGAGGGCGCGTCAGGGGAGCTGGCGGTGATCCTCAGTCCTCGTGTACGGCGATGGCAAGGACCTCGGGGAGATGGGCGGGGCCCCGGCAGCGTCGGCCACACCTGTGGCTGAAGAGCCATGTGGAAGGATGCGGGCCGTTCACTCTCGGCGATGGAGACGGTGTGCTCCGTAATAGATCTGGGCGTGTGGAGAAGTGAGATTGCACTCCATCCAGCTGAACGGGGCGATTTCAGGTGAGGTGTTTGTCAGCTGCTACAAGCCCACCACGCCAACAGTGGGCAGCGTGGCCCACGCCTTACTCTTCCCCGGGAGGACCCCCAGGGCAGTCTGGCCACACGTGCACCGGGTGAGGCTCTGTCCCCGGCTCTGCGTGTATCCCAGCGAGCTTTAGTTGGCCCGACGGCGCTTACCATGGCTCGGCACCCCCTGCACTTGAGCTCCCTAATTGCCCCGTCTTTCCACAGGATGAGGTGTTCTGAAAATGTTCCCCGTGCACGCCGTCTCTGGAGCCTTCCGAGCGCACCAGCGAGCACGCTAGCTGATTCCAGGGAGTCGAGCTGCTGCCGCCCCTACAGCAGCTCGACTGAGATGCACATGCTGAGAAAACCCATGGCCAGAAAAGACACGCTAGAGGAGGCAGAGAACTGAATTAATGACAAGATAATTAACCTAATGGACAGTAGTCAGCTGGTTCATTCTCTACCCGCTGAGGTCTAGGTCTAGGTTTTTGCCACCTCTCTCGCTGCGGGTAATTAGAGGGACCAACCGCAGCCTTGGAACTGCAGGGGTTAAAGATTGGGGAAGGTAAAGAGTCATTGCTTGTTGGTCTCATCTTGGGTTAACCCTCCATCACTGGCATTGAGACTTAATGCGTTACGCCTGTGATCAGGCCCCCGATTCAGTAAAGCAAGTGCCAGGGAACGTTGTAGCTCTGTGCGATGATGTGAGCGAAGATCGCTCCCACAGCCTGTTACGCCATTCTGTGCTGCCACAGCTACTAGTTGTTTATTGAATCTAAGAACTTCTCAGAGCTCGTAAGTGTTGCACTGCATATTTATTTTCCTCTTTTCCCCTTTTCTTGAACTGTGTCTCCCCTCCACCTTCTTCCACGTGTGCACCTTTTTTATCGTTTTACTGAAAAATAAATGAGGTCGGATGTTTTTCTGGTGTTATTGCTCTATTATAAACTCCCTGAGATAAATAGCCATAGCCTGAGTCAGGGTTGCTCAGCCTCTGCTTGTTGACATTGTTGTGGGCGCTGTCCTGTGCAATGTAGGGTGTTCAGTAGCATCCCTGGCTTCTACCCACTAGACGCCAATAGCAGCCCCATCCCAGTTAAGACAACCAAACATGTCTATGGACATGGCTAAGTGTTCCCTGGGGAGGAAAAGTTATCCCCAGCTAAGAATCACGACACCATGGTTATCACAAAATAGCTGGGTTTAGAGAAGGGAAGCAGCAATCTACAAACCACAATACACTTTGCACCTTAATTTCTAGGACAGTTCCAATGATTAGGTGTGACTTTTACATTTTTTGTTTGTTTTTTGCTGCAATTACTGCTAAGGTTGGCCCTGAGTTATCTTGCTAATGCTCTAAAATTTCCATTGGACCTGATTAATAAATAGAGTCTCTGGCCAGTAGGAGAGATGCAAACAAAAATATCATTAAATCTTTAGAAGGTAGATTTTCAAAACTATACTAGCAGAGATTTTCTTTTTTAATTCATCTGCCTGATAATTGTCACTAATGATTTCCAGATTTTCCAAGTTTATTCAACAATTGAGAATTTTGGTCATTTCAATAATTTTTCTTTAATCTTCATTCAATATTTGCTCTTTCAATGTATGTTCTCTGCACTTTATTTTGCTTTCTTAATGTCAGACTGTCCCTGGACTCACTCCTTCTCCCACGTTTCTCTATTTACAGTCAATCCTTCAATGACTTCATCTAGTCTCATGGCTTTAGGTACTGTCAGTACATAGATGGTTCCTCAATTTATATCTCCATCCTGGACCTCTCCCATGAACTACTCATAAAGTCAAACTTCCTATTCAAAATCCCTACCTGGGGACTTCCCTGGTGGTGCACGGGTTAAGACTCCACGCTCCCAATGCAGGGGGCCCGGGTTTGATCCCTGGTCAGGGAACTAGATCCCACATGTATGCTGCAACTAAGAGTTTGCATGCCACAACTAAGGAGGCTGCCTGCCACAACTAAGACCCGGTGCAGCCAAAAGAAAGGTAATAAATAAATAAGTAAATAAAATAAAATGCTATGATGAATGTGGGTAACAGAGAGCTATCAACTATCTGTAAAAAAAAAAAAATCAGGACTTCCCTGGTGGCACAGTGGTTAAGAATCTGCCTGCCAATACAGGGGACATGGGTTCGATCCCTGGTCCAGGAAGATCCCATATGCCTCAGAGCAACTAAGTCCGTGCACCACAACTACTGAGCCTGCATGCCACAACTACTGAAGCCTGCACGCTTACAGCCTGTGCTCCGCAACAAGAGAGGCCACTGCAATGAGAGACCCATGCACCGCAACGAAGAGTAGCCCCTGCTCGCCGCAACTAGAGAAAGCCTGCACACAGCAATGAAGACCCAACTCAGCCAAAAAAAAAAAAAATCTAGTTTTTAACTAGGAGACCCATGGATGGGTTTCAGAAGGTCTTTGAACTTTCTAAAATAGTAGATGAACTTCAGATCATTCCTGAGAACATGTATGGTGTTTCTGTGTTGTTTTTTTTTTTTTTTTGAGGGAGGAGAGAAAGCATAGGGTGGCTGAGGGAGGTGAGAAAAAGACCAGAGACTGGTGGGGCCAGGAAGACATATTTCACCTACCGTACAACTTTCTCATGAAGTGGAGGAAAAGTCACCACCCAGGAAGAGACCACTGTGCGTGTGCCACGTGGGTGGGTGGGACAAGCTGAGCCAGCCTGTGGGACTCATGGGCTGTGGCCTAAAACATTACCCCTGGGAAACTGTGCACAATGAAACCACCAAGGGAGTTAAAACACTCAAAGCAGCTGTTCAAGAATGGCCTTTTCCTTCCTAAACCCTGTAGGCCAGATGTCACTTCCCAGCTGTTTCCTTTCATAGTTTCTCTGCTTTTGTGGATCCCTCAAGGGCCTGTTGATGAGTAAAGAATGTGGAGATCAAATGATAGCCCAGCCCATTCGAAAAGGGCAATTCAAGAAGAGCACAGGTCCCCATTGCTGCTGCTTCTGTCTGTCCAACGTACCAATCACCAGGTGAGTTTTCTTTGGAAAGCCACAGACCTAACAAGAAGGGCTGATGAAAACCATCCTGGAATTCATTTTAGAAAGAACCACTATCTCGGAGTGATCTCTTCAGTGAGTTTCTCCAATCCCTGCACACGTGTCCCCTCATCACAAAAATGTTCACTGGCCCTTCGTATTCTGGACAGTGATGTCAGCGTTGTCAGTGAGTTTGTTTTGAACTTCTTTCATTAAGCTGAGAGTTTTCTTCCTGAATTATAGCAGATTATTTAATGTAGACAAAGAGCTTAGAATCATCATAGTAGACACTCCATAAATAGGGGCTATGTGCCACATAAAATAGGTGATACGCTTCCCAGTTTACAGGCAAGGAAATAGGTGCCCGGAAACTAATCAAAATCATCCTGGCTGACGACGGTCAGCCTTTAGAGCAGAGGTTTGTACCCGTGGCTATTCATTAAAGTCACCTAGGGAGATTTTAAAGCTAGCAACACATGGAAACACCCCCAGAGATTCTGTTTCATTGGTCTGGGTGGTGCCTGGGCATCCTTCACTTTCAAAAGTTTCCCAGAAGATTCTAATGTGTAACCAGGATTGAGAACCAATACTTTGAAACTTCACTCTAGTCTACAAGCTCTTTTTGCCTCTTCCAGACAGCATTTGGTCCAATGGCACAGTTTTATAGATGAGAACACTGAGGTCCAGGAAAGATGAATTATTTTCTTAAGGCATCAGAACTGGAACTAACCATTTAAAAAAATCACAATTTATAACCCTTCTTTGCCTCTGCATCATCTAAACGCAAACTTGGTTGAGCATAAGAATCACCTGATTGCTTGTCAAAAATAAAAACTCCCAGGTTCCTCCCCTGGGTATTATTATTAAGTAGGCCTGTGGTAGGGTCCAGCTGTCTGTAATTTAATAAGTATCCCAGTGGTTAATATTAATCTGGCCAATTTGTCGGTTCTGTATCATTTTTGTTTAAGATTCCACATGTAAGTGATATCATGTGATATTTATCTCTGTCTGCCTGGCTTACTTCACTTAGTTTGATGATCTCTAGGTCCATCCATGTTGCTGCAAGTGGCATTATTTCATTATTATTTTTAAAAATTTTATTTATTTTTGGCTGTGTTGGGTCTTTGTTGCTACCTGCGGGCTTTCTCTAGTTGCAGTGAGCAGGGTTACTCTTCGTTGCGGTGCGCAGGCTTCTCATTGCCGTGGCTTCTCCTGTTGCGGAGCACGGGCTGTAGGTGCACGGGCTTCAGTAACTGTGGCTCACGGGCTCTAGAGCGCAGGCCCAGTAGTTGTGGTGCACGGGCTTAGTTGCTTCGCGGCATGTGGGATCTTTCTGGGTCAGGGATCGAATCCATGTCCCCTGCATTGGCAGGCAGATTCTTAACCACTGCGCCACCAGGGAAGTCCCTATTTCATTCTTATTTTTAATGGCTGAGTAATATTGCATTGTGTATATACACCACATGTTCTTTATCCATTCATCTGTTGATGGACATCTATGTCTATTCTGGACTAATGTGATTGTTGGTATTTTCTTTCTTGCTTCCTTTCTTCCTTTCTTTCTTTTTTTTTCGCTGCAAAAAAAGCTTTATTGTTTCCATTTGGTCCAAGGCTTGGGAGAGAGCTCCAGGGTGGTTAAAAAGCTGCCTCGTGGCTGCAGAGCTGGGCTTCACGCAGAAGCCCTGACGCCAGAGGGGCTCGTCAAAGGCCGCTGGGCTCCGGACGCTCCTAGTCGTGCTGAAGGCTGAGCCTTTCGACGAGGGACTCGCCCAGCCCCGCCTGGGGACCAGCCGGCCTGCGGAGGTTGGTCAGGTGGTCGCGCATCTTCTGGATGCGTTTCACCTGCGCGGCGTCTAGGAGGCGGCTCTCCGGGAGGTCACGGGGGCGTGGGTCTGCGCGCGCAGAGCCCAGGGCGTGCAGGTCCACCAGGGCCTGGTTCAGGTTCTCCTCCGCGAGCACGACGGCTTCCACAGCGTCCTGGGTTTCACCCCACTCACCCCGAGACGCTTCTGCACGTCCTGGAAGAGGGCGCGGCTGCCGCCCTGCTTTTGCATTTTCAAGAGGCGCTGGGCGCCCTCACGCTTCCCCTCGGGCACTTCGCGGAAAAGGTGGCCCAGGCCCTCCAGAGCCGCGTCGTGGCGGTGGAAATAGGCGCCCAGAGAGAGGTAGGTGCGGGAGGCCGGCAGATGCATGTTGACCAGGCGGTTGACGGCGGCCTCCACCTCGGCGGAATCATTCTGACGAATCTGGGAGCTCGTGGTGGATCGGTGATACGGGGTGAAGCTCAAAATACGGTGTTGGCGGTCCCGGTGGCCGAGGACAGCTGAGAGGCTGGTTCCGAAGGTTGCGAGTGGAGCACAGGTTGGATGGAGGTGGTCGGAGGCAGGAGCGAGGGGCGCCCCTGGGTCTGTTCGGTCCACACAGCGCTGTAGCAGGAGACGGAGCCGCGGGACTGCCCCGCGCACTGCCTGTTGATATTTTGTAAGCTAAAGAAAATTTTAGCTCTTTCACGGTGGTACAAAAAAGAACTTAAATATCATTTTAGTGATTTCCCCTGTGTGAAGACATTAAGAAAAGGTAACAGCCCTGCTTTATCAAACTCTAGGCTTTAGTTACAATTCCGTAATTCTTACTTTGTTTGGTTGTTGTTGTTGAAGTGGGTAGTTCTTTACTCAGAAGAACATGGATATTCGTTTCAATCTGTAATAAGTTGTCAGCTGAACTCAAATGGTTATAGCTTCCGGAACAGAGGATAAACTGGCTACCACTGTGACTAATTGTAATGACACATGCCACTCTGTTCTCTGCTCCACGTTTGGTGGTTTCCAGTCAGGAAGGGTGAAGCAGCCGTAGTCTTAGGTGGCCAAGCGAAGAGTGCAGCTCCGCAAGCATTTGTCGTAGGACCCCTGATGAGCGTGTGACTCCACAGGAATGCCCTTAAACTCCACTCTTCCAGGCAGCTTTACTAAGAAGTGCAGTGGAAAGAGCCCTGGAATCCACCTCTGAAAACCTAGGTTCTGAAATATTGTTCTCCCACCTACTTGCTCTAGAACTGTGATCAAATCATTGGACTTCCATGAGGCTCATTTCCACATCTGTAAAGAGAGGATAATGAGATCCGTTCTACCTATCTAGGGAGGGATATTTGAGTATCATATTAGCTAACATATTAGTTAGCATTTGCCTTGTAACAATCGCAAACCTCTGTGGTATATGACAGTAAATATTTGTTTTTCATAGATCTACAGGTTTTAGCTAATCTCGGCTGGGCTTCCTGGGCAACTCGGCCAATGTTGGCTGGATTCACATGCCTGGAACATTGACCGATCCCCCCAGGGCTGGACAAGGGTAATTAACCCAGATATATCCTTCTCATGGAAATGGCAGAAGTGCAAGATTGCAAGAGAACAAGCCCCATTGTGGAAGCCCTTTTACAAGCCTCTCCTGTGTCATATCTACCATTGGTCAAAGCAAGCCATATGGCTGAACTGAAACTTAAGGAGTGGGCTTGTATACCTGGCCTTTTGATGGAGAGATGTGTCAGGTCACACAGTAAATGGTATGGATACTGGGAAAGATGAAGAAATTGGGTTATTAATGCAGTCTTAACACAGCTGATGCTTATAAAGTGCTATGCAGAATATATTAATGTAATGAAACTTCTGTGATCCAGAATATGTAAAGTAACCATATGTGAACTAACTGAGTAACTTTTATGGATAGAAGAGAGTATAACTCAGTTTATATTCCAAATATTTTCCACTTTAGTGGGTTTATAGTTAGCATTATATATAGTGCCTTCGTCATTATTGTGTTGCTTGATTGGTAGTTTGGGACACAAGTTTAAATGACTTGGTTGTCTGAGAGAATTTTTTCTTTTCTCCTGGATTAAGATCTTGAAGAAAGCCAGTTGTGTATGTCAGAGTTTCATTTCACAGTTTAAAACTATGTTTCTCTGGCTGATTCCAGGGAAGGAGCGAGATTGATTCAAGAGGAGCATAGAATATCATGATATGTCAGGAAGTAAGGAAGTGATCAGAAAAACGTTAGGGACATGCCACAAGTACAGAGGAGCCAGCTTGAAGGGGCTTCTTCTGGCTAAACCTTAGACAATTTGAGCACCAAAATAATTAATTACAATACTGAATTATAAACCAATGGAAAAACAGGTATATAAATGGATAAATGGGGGAGAAGGGTGGTGGGCTTTTGCTTACAATGCCAAGGGTCAATGTGGAGGGAGTCCTAGAGTTGGAAGATTATCGTTTGGCAACCATCATAATAAAGCCTCAGTCAGGCAAGAATCATCAATGGATACTAAATGAAGGGGAACTTTTGATGGGCAGGATATTTCCATGGTTGTTAAGTGTCTCCCTAGAGATTGCTCATTAGTAGCAAGGGAAGGAAAAAAAATAGTAATTATACAATGGAAAAATTGGACAACACCTAGACCAGGTGACCAAAATTAACATCACCAGTGAAGGAGAGATGGATATCCTGTAGCTCCAGAGGTGATACCCTGAAAAGGATACATGTCACCTACGTAGTATTTTGACTGAGAGTGTATAATCTGAATCTAATTCTGAGGAAATATCAGCTGGACACAAAACAAGGAAAAGGAGGTGGGACAGTATTCTTTCAATGTCAGTGTCATAAAAGACAAAGGCTGTGGAAATGTTTGAGATTAAAGGAGTCTGAAAAGACATGACAGCTAAATGGCGACACCTGAGCCTAAACTGAACCGTATACTGCAGGGGAAGTGAAAATACCATAAAGGACATTATTAGGTCAACTGACAATATTGAAATGTGGACAGTAGATTAGACAAAAACATTGTTCTGACCATGATGAAGTAACAGGGACCAGATTTACCCTCCTACCTTAAACAACTAAAGAACCAGATAAAGTGTACGAAATGATGGTTCACAAACATTGGACAGTAGGCAGCACAGGACAGAGATCCCTAAGAGAAGAGAAACAAACAAGTTGAACCCTATGATTGCCCCTGTTTACTGCCTGGAGCCAGTTTGCAAGCCTCAGTGCAGGGATGGGAAACGCAAACAGAACCCCCAGGTTTCCTGAGTTGAGGAGACATAGTTGGGAATTTGGAGAGGCCACGGTGGCTAGGATTCACAGGGCAGGGGACCAGAGAGGAGAGCGCTGCCTGGAAATTGAACTCTGGAGGTCTGCAGAGGGGCTCCCTTGAATCGTCGTCAGCTTAGTGCTGATCTGTACATGAGGGTTGTTTTTTTTTTTTTTTTTTTTTTTTTTGTACATGAGTTTTTAAGGAAACTAGCTGAGGCCAGGGAAATAATCTCCCAAAAGTATCAAGTGGAAAACTTCTTGGCGATAACACAGGTTTGGGAGTAGTTCATCTTCCCTTTAGCTAGACTGGAGAACCCTCGTACTATGTGTGCATTAGGTAGAGTACTTCGAATGGTGTTATTTCAATAGTGGGATCAAGCTAGGCCTAGACTAAAGGCTGCTCTGGTCTGATTCAGCCTAACAAAGCCGAAAAGCAAGATTTGAAAGAATCAAATTATTTCCAAGTAACCTAACTGCATCCCAGAGGAAAGCTCAAAATTATTTACCAAGAATTACAGAATATTACAAAAATTACTTTTAAAAAACCCAGCAGCTAACAATGAACCCAATGTCTGGCATCCAATTAGTCTGGAACTGTACTGCGGTTATGTAAGAGACTATCTCTACTCTTATGAAGTATACACAGAAATATTTAGGGATCAAGGGCCATGGCGTATGAAATTTGCAAAGAGAGGGGTGGAGAATAGGTGAATCTGGGTAAAGGATATACAGGGTTCTTTGTACAATGTTTATTTTTACAGCTTGTGAATTTGAAATTATTTCCAAGTAAGTTAATTCAAAAAAGAAATGTAAAAACGATGTTTCTTGTACCTCAGAAACCAGCAGAATCCTATTTGGATAGTGCTGTGATGGTGCTCAGTCTATCCACAAGAATGTGTATAACTTTCGATTATCAACGGCTACAGAGAATTCAAAATAGCATTTAGAGGGGATCCTGCAAAGGCAGCAAATTGCGGGGGAAAAGAAGAGAAATATAACAAATAGCTATTTGTTACCATGATGGGCATTTGGAAATTCTTTAAGTGTTGGCTTTTCCCCCTCATCCGCCAATTCCTGTATTTTGCTGAAGTGAGGGATTTTCCAATTTGCTTTTCTCCAACCTGTCCTGACATTGCTATCTACTGCATTCTGGATGTATGGAATCTAGAGCGTTTCCGTTGTAGGTGCTGAGGCAATCTGACTTACTGCGCAAGGAAGGAACAGCTTCTAGTATGAGGCAATCAGCGACAGGGAGACCAGTTCCTGGTCTCAGTAGAACACAGCAGTCCCAGGTGGAGCCAACAGTTTTGTGCAGAACTTGAGGCTACAGTGTTTCCACATGTTCAGTCAAAGGTGGGGGCGTGTGAACATTCTGATGGGAACTGGATTTGTCAGAACAATAGGAAATAGACTTAACCAGAGAATTCTGGTTCCTTCTCTTCCTGGATAACCCTTGAGCTCCTGCAATGTGGGTCTCATGTTCTGTTGAGGTCTTCACTGTTCTTATCCTGTGACCAGTTGGAATTATTTTTCTACACCGTGTGATCCTCAGCTGCAAGAAGAAAATCCCTAAGTTTATGCTGCATCAGGGTGATGAATGTAAATTCCCTGATCACTGTGGGTTTTGTGGCATTTGTAATATCCTAGCATTTGGGCCTGAGAGAGAGGAGGAAGTGTCACAGGTTTTGAAGCCAATGGAATAGTCCCTATATCTGATATTTGGGAATAAATTAAGACCAAAGGAAATAGGTTATTAGTGGTGTGTGTGTGTGTGTGTGTGTATGTGTGACAGTCCCTGTCTTTAATAGCCCAGGAACTTACCCGTCTAAGATGCCCAGAGAGGTGTTCATTGAACATTTTTCTGTCTCATGGTCTATTGATTTGCTTTAATATGAAACTTCTATTCCCATGTTGGGTCTTTCCTAATCAGAAACATTAAGCAAGCTTAAAGTATTAAGTAATTTTATTTTGGGAAACCATGAAATTTAGTCTCATCCGTAACTAATGAAAATTTATGATTCAGACAGTCTCTAAAAGTTCCGAAAACCGTACACAAAAATCACTGACTAAGAACAAAATGGTCATCCTGGCAGATAAAGAGGATGTTGAACGGCATTTATAAGATTCTATGCTGCATGAAGCCCAGGGGGAATCTCAACTGTGGCTGCACTAATAGAGTCATTTGGGGAGCTTTAAAAAAATTCTATGACCAGGAAGCCAAACACTGGATTGATTAAGTCAGAATCTCTGGAGGTGACTTGGGTATTAGGAGCTTTTAAAGCTCCCCAGTTATATGTGGAACTTAAAAAATAAAACAAAACAAATTAATGAATATAACAAAACAGAAACAGACTCACAGATGTAGAGAACAAACTGTTGGTTACCAGTGGAGAGAGGGAAGGCGGGAAGGACAAGATAGGGGGAGGGGATTGAGAGACACAAGCTGCTATGTATAAAAATAAATAAGCTACAAGGATATATTTTACAGCACAAGGAATATAGCCAATATTTGATAATAACTATAAATGGACTATAACCTTTAAAAATTGTGAATCACTATGTTATACACCTGAAACTTACATAATCTTGTATATCAACTATACCTCAGTTAAAAAACATAAAGCTCCCCTGTTGATTCACACATGCAGCAGCGAGTATTGAGAACCACTGAGCTAGAGTGATATCTGATTTTCACCTTCACCTTGTGGCAGGTATTTCAAAGAAGAAAACCCAGGGGATGATTTTCATTTGTTCTACATACATGTATCAATTATGGCTATTTTTCCAAACTATAAACCCAAATTTATTTTAAAGTTGGGGGGTGGGGATGAGGAATTGATGTTGGCAGTGCAGCCAACTGAGGCCATGGGGTGGTCTCAAAGGTTAAGTGTGAATATACTTCAGTAATAAAAAAAAATAACGAGACTCATTTCACCCATCCTTACCACCAGTCTTGATAGTTTATAGCAGGAGTTCTCAACCTTACAACTATTGGCATTTGGGGCTAGATTTTGTTCTTGCTGTGGGGGCTGTCCCATGCATTGTAGGATGTCGAGCAGCACCCCTGGCTTCTACCCACAAGGTGCCAGTAGCACCCTCCACCATCACCACTCTCCCACAGATGTGGCAACCGAAAATGTTTCCAGACATTGCCAAATGTCCTCTGAGGGACAAAATTTCTCTCTTTTCAAACCACTGTTTTATTTATTGAAGTATAGTTGATTTACAATGTTGTGTTAATTTCTGCTGTATAGCAAAGTGACTCATATATATATATATATATATATATATATATATATACACACATATATATATGTATATATATAGAGACACACACACATTCTTTTTTATTTTCTTTTCCATTATAGACATTGAATATAGTTCCCTGTGCTCTTCAGTAGGACATTCTTGTCCATCCATTCTATATGTCATAATTTGCATCAACTAACCCCAAACTCCCAGTCCATCCCTCCCCCACCCCCTTGGCAACTACAGGTCTGTCCTCTATGTCTGTGAGTCTGTTTCTGCTTTGTAGATAGGTTCATTTAAGTCATATTTTAGATTCCACATATAAGTGATATCATATGGTGTGTGTCTTTCTCTTTGTGACTTACTTCATTTAGCATGATAATCTCTAGACCCATCCATGTTGCTGCAAATGGCAATATTTCATTCTTTTTTATGTCTGAGTAGTATTCCATTGTATATATGTACCACATCTTCTTTATCCATTCATCTATCACTGGCCATTTAGGTTGTTTCCATGTCTTGGCTATTGTGAATAGTGCTGCTATGAACATAGGGGTGCCTATATCTTTTAAACCACTGTTTTATGGTTGAACCTCCTAGATAAAAATCTCTATCACAGAAGCAGAGATCAGTTTTCCTCCGTTTCTCCAAGGTTAGGAAAATAATTTAAACTATAGCATGAAGAAATAAGTTAGATGTAAAGCAGAATCCCACCATTACACATGTGCATTAAATATTAAATTTATTCCTCTATTACTATGTTATTCTTTACTGGAATTCTTTTTAAAAATGTTCTCACATGTTTGAAGTGAAGCCTATCTAAGATGAAAAGTGTTACTAGATCACTTTTCAGGATTGCTCCTAAGCATCAGTTTGTAAGATTTCTCAGCCTCTTTCAGAGGAGAAGCATTGCACTGAATATTTGTAACTATAAATATTTGTAAATATTATAAATGTGGATGCTTCATTTTGGGTCACACTTTGAGTAGCAAAAACCTATAATTTGGCAGAATTCATTTGGGGACCTTGGGGCTCTTTTGGGCTCAACTTAGCTCTATGTGTCTTCTCATTCTGGAACCCAAGCTGCAGAGCAGATACTCTCTGGAGCTGTTCTCATGGTGGAAGGCAGAAGGTCAAAAAGGGGAACAAAGCCATATCGAGAATAGCATGAGAGCTTGTATTAGGATGTGGTATAAGTCATAAACATCCATGTTCCATTGGCTAAAGCAAGTTACATGACCAAGCCCCAAGTCTGTGGTGTGGGGGCATTCCTGCATGTTAGAAAACACAGGGTGATAAGTGTTGCAGAGCATACACAAGTGGCTCAAAGGGGATAGTTCTACCTGGGAGAGTCAAGGAAGACCTCCGAGAGAATATGATGGCTAAGCCAGATTTTGAAGCATAAGTAGAAGTTCTCAACTAACCAGGAATGGGGACCAAGGTGGGAGAGAGGGCATTCAAGACAAGGGAAGAGCATAAAGCAGAGAGGTACCTGTTCTGCAAAGAAGATCTCTATAATCATATGGAGAGATGCTCAGCATCATTAATCATCAGGAAAATGCAAATCAAAACCACAATGTGATACCACTTCACCCCCACTGGGATGTCTCTCATCAAAAAAACGGAGAGTAATAAGAGCTGGTGAGACGGTGGAGAAATTGGAAGCTTCATATACTGTTCTTGGGAATGTAAGATTATATAGCTACTTTGGAAAACAGCCTGCTAGTTCCTCAAAAGGTTAAACATGGAGTTACCATATGATCCAGCACTTCCACTCCAAGATACAGGCATATCTTATTTTATTGTGCTTTGCTTTATTGCGCTTCATAGGTACTATGTTTTTTACAAATTGAAGTTTGTGGCAACCTTGTGTTGTCAGGCGACGGTTCGCATTTTTTAGCAATAAAGTATTTTTAAATTAAGGTATGTACATTTTTTTAGACATAATGCTATTGTGCATTTAATAGACTACAGTATAGTGTAGACATAACTTTTGTATGCACTGGGAAACCAAAACATTCATGTGACTCGCTTTATTGTGGTATTCAATCTATTGTGGTGGTCCAGAACCCAACCTGCAATATCTCCCAGGTATGCCTGTATATACCCAAGACAACTGAAGACATATTTTCCCATAAATATTTGTACATGAATGATTCATAGCTGCATTATTCATAATAGCCAAAAAATAGAAACAAGCCAAATGTCCATCAACTGATGAATGAGTAAATACAATGTGGTATATCCATACGATGGAATATTATTTGTCAATGACAAGAAATAAAGTACTAATACATGCTATATCATTATGCAAATGAAAATACCAGACACAAAAGGCTAAATACATGATTCCATTTATGTGAAATGTACAAAACAGGCAAAGCCATAGAGACCAAATGTATATTGATGATTGCCTAGGGCTGAGAGGGGATTGGAGAGAAATGGGGAGTGACAGCCAATGGGTAAGGGGTTTCTCTTGGGGCTGATGAAAATGTTCTAAAATCAATTGCGGCAGTGTTTACACAACTTTGTAGATATACCAAAAAACATTGAATCATACACTTTTGTGGGTGAATTGTATGTTATGTGAATTATATCTCAGTAAAACTGTTAGCAAAAAATCTTCCACATGGTAAGGCACAGCGGCACAGGGGCATAGTGTAGTCCAAGAACCTACGCAGATCGGCATAACTGTTACAGAATGGGAATGGATACATCTAGGAAGGCAGGTAAGGATCACATCATAGAGGATCTGAAGGCAGCTTGGAGCAAGAAGAACATTTTAGGAATATTAATTCATATGTGGAGACTGGGTTTGAAGGAAAAGGATGCAAAGAGGATGCGTAGTTAAGACTACTGCAGTAGATCCAATATTAGTTCACCAGGGCTGAGTCAAAATGATGGTGGCAGGTGGAGAAAGGGAAGAGAGAATCCAAGAGATTTTTAAAAATATTTATTTATTTATTTATTTAGGCAGGCTGCGCCAGGTCTAGTTGCGGCACGCATGCGGGATCTAGTTCCCCGACCAGGGATCAAACCCGGGCCCCCTGCATCGGGAGCTCGGAGTCTTACTCACTGGACCACCAGGGAAGTCCCTCCAAGAGATTTTTATGAGGCCAAAATAATAGGATTTTGTGGGCAGGGAAGAAGGAAGGGAAGGATCTCTCTTACACATTTTTTTGTCCCCAACAACTTAAAATGTCTGACACAAAACAGTGCCCAATAATGTTTAGTGAAGTAATGAATGAATGAAGTGGATGGTTACAATTTCAGAGTTTCTGTTACCAGATAGAGAACTTTGGGACACAGCAAGGTATTTTGGGGGGTGAACTCAGCGCTGTAACATTTAGAAAAAGGATACTTTTCGTTTGAGGGGAATGGCTATTTCAGGGAGAGAAAGAAAATAATGGTAGATCCAAAGGTACACTTCATCTCTCTCAGTTTTGCCTACGGCCAGCCTGCTGTGTGCCTGTGGAATTTTTTTTTTTAAATGAAGAATTATAAAAAGCCAGTAAACTCCACCTAACTCTGGTGCCTTCAGGCTTTTGTACCCATTACTCAAGTAGACAGAATCTACTCCCACATGTAAGACAGAACACAGCATGCTTTACAATATGTATTGACCAGATACATATTTCAATGAGGCTCAGTAACTAAGATACAACCACCAGAAACCACTTAGATAGTTTTATTCATTTCCTCCTGGTCAGCTATGGCCACCCTTCTCCACTATGATACATCCTTAGATGCTCACACTGGAAGATCTAGCTTTCATATACTATAGCTTTGAGTTAAAAGTTGTGACCTAATTTCCAAGCAGAGCAGAAGAGTCCTCTCTGGAGATGGATTACGTACAAGGAGATGAAGTGTTTATGTTTGTAATAACAGCATGCCTCCACAGAGGACTATGCTGTATCTAATGATCGAAGAACAACTTTTATTTGTGGATTTGCAGGGGTAGGGTGGGGAGGATTGTACATTTGCCTTCTTCTGAGCCATCGTCAACCTATTGGCTATGACAAGGTGACTTCCTATGGACTTCCTTTTCCTGCTTCAGTAAGAGAAGCTTGTGGATGAGTAATGGAAAATTCTGCATTTGCCTAGTATTTGAAGTATTGACAAGGTAGTCCTGGGTCTAAGCTTGTGGGTAGTACTTGGGCTTACTTATGGCAAAAGGAAAGAATGCAAGGAGTATCTGGGGGTCTCCCTAGGGACCAGTTGCTAATTAAAGTGGTTGAAACCAAGCAGGACAGTCAGGGACATTGTAGAAGAGGTGACTTTTGACCAGGTAAGCCTTCTGAAGAAAGGTTTCTTCTTTCGTTTTCTATCAAATGGTCTTTAGTTAAAGTACCACCAGCAAACTTGGAATGTGAACCAGGGTGTGGATTTGAGTAGTAGTGAAAAATAATGTTGAGTCTTTTCCAGGGATAAGGTTCTGGTTCAGGAACTTGTGACCACCTAGAAAGACCTGTCTATCTCTCAGTGGAATCATCCCGCCCCCTTTGGGAAATGAAACCCCATCTGGAGTGACTCTACGCTAATTTGGGCTATTCATGTCTTTGGAGCTCCTGGGGTGTCCCCTGATGTGGCTCAACCCCTAAGGGTTTTGGTCTGAAGATGTTTTCACATTGAGTGTGCTCCTTGGACACCCCCAAAATTCAGCTGTACTTACTGCTATATACCCATCATTTCTGAGCTAACACAGGGATCAAATTGGCAAATCGGACTTACAAGAATCACACATCTTACCCAGCACCAAGCTTTCCTGATAATTTCAAGGGTACAAGTAATGAGCACAGACAAAGCAGTGGGAAGTCAGGGACTACCAGTGCAGCTCTCCTGGCCCTTTCTTGCCACATTAAGACACATACCAGGTCAGATTTAACATATAAGATCTCTAAGCAATGTATGCAGTCATCACTTGCAAGAAAAGAAAGCTACTTTGGTGATGGTATGTCTCCATTTTTTCTGCTCTGATTGTTACGTAACTTACATTTTCCAGGGAGCCATGCCCCATAAATACGTATGTTCCAGGTTTGTTTACCACAAACAATGCCCGACAGACCAAGTACATCCCCCTCAAAGTATTCCATAGATAAAGACTCTCCTACTAGTTAATACTATTAGAGTGTTTGCTAGGAGGTCTGTCATTAGCATGTGTATAAGGAGATCTGACTGGCTCAATTTCTTTCCTTCCCAGGCAGTGGTCCTTCAACAGAAGGAAATACTAGAGTGCACTCTTCTGCTTTCCTTCCCAGATTCCAAGGGACAGGGATGGGATGCAGAGTGTCTTCTGTGTCTGTTTATAGCCGCCCAGATTGTGGAAGGTCTGGGGCACTGGGGGAAATGCATGTTTTGAAGTTGGACATATAGACAAATGAAGCTCCAATCTCAGTACTTCCCCTTTCTGGGTTGCATTAAAGAAGTCATTACAGCTCAGTCACTTCATCTGAGGACTGGGAATATTATCTCCCTCCCTGGTTTCTTGTTATACCTCCATGAGTCTTTTTGTGTGAAAATACTTCTTAAACCATAACAAGCTATGTCCATGTACTGTATTATTGCTGTTATCAGTGAGTGTCTGCAGTCCTTTCTGTTTGGGTGTTCATTTGTGGCCTGTGCTGAGGTTGGTGGCTCTGGACTCTGAGTGCAGAGCCTCTTAGTGCTTAATGCTCTGGGTCAGCAGCATGGCGTCCTGGATAACAGGGATCCTTTGTTTTGAAAACCTAACCTGGATTCTGGGTCTACCCTTATAACACCACATTTTTCATTATATTTCTTCTCACAGTGTGCAATTATATATTTGTATAGAAACAGTACGAGTTAACATCATTGAGCGTTTACTACATGCTAAGTACTCTTTTGTGCACTTTAAATGTAATATCCCATTTAATCCTTCCAACAACCCAATGAGGTCATTATTTTTCCTTTTTAATAGTAGATTTTAATGATTACAGAAATAAAGTTGTAGTATGTGTTCAAAATGCTATGTTCTGTTTTGATCAATTAGTAATAGCTTGTGAGAATTCTTCTGTTACAGCCACCATGGTTGTCTTTTAAAAAGCGGTTGGACTTTTAGGCCGTCTCTAATTTTTCATAGGGATAAATAAAACTATAAAGAACATGTTTGTGCATAAAAATTGTCTTTTATCTAAATCTGTCTTTTTAAAAAAATTAATGCTTTTATTTATTTATTTTTGGCTGCATCGGGTCTTCGTTGCTGCGCGCGGGCTTTCTCTAGTTGCGGCGAGCGGGGGCTACTCTTCATTGCGGTGCGCGGGCTTCTCATCGCGGTGGCTCCTCTTGTTGCAGAGTGCGGGCTCTACGCGCCTGGGCTTCAGTAGTTGTGGCACGCGGGCTCAGTAGTTGTGGCACGCGGGCTCAGTAGTTGTGGCTCGTGGGCTTTAGAGCACAGGCTCAGTGATTGTGGTGCACTGGCTTAGTTGCTCTGCGGCGTGTGAGATCTTCCCGGACCAGGGCTCGAACCCGTGTCCCCTGCATCGGCAGGCGGATTCTCAACCACTGCGCCACCAGGGAAGCCCTAAATCCGTCTTTTAACTTTGTTCCTATAGTTTTTTCCCAACTTTTAATGGAAATGTTACATAAGTGAATGTTCAGCCCCATGAATTTTCACAAGGTGAGCACATTTGTGTAACCAGCAGAAAAAGAAGAAACACAGTATAACCTGAACCCTGGAGTCCCCCTCATGTCTCCTTCAGGTAATCACACCCTCACTCCTCACCAAGGGTAACCGCTTTCCTGACTTCTGACCCCATAGATTTCATTTTCCCTCTTTTTGAACTTTACGTAAATGGAATCATACAGTGTGCACCCTTGCGTTTGGCTTCTTTCATTCAAGCATGTTGTGTGCAGTTACAGTTGGTTCATCTCAAAGAAGGTCGGTATTATTATTAATCCTACTTAATAGATGAGAAGACTGAGTCCCAGAGAGGTTAAGTGAACTTGCTCAGAATAGCAAGTGTCAGAGCTGGAATTTGAACCCGAGTAGTTTGAAGCCGCTCTACTAACCATTATGTTATACTGCTCCTATTTATTTAATGCCCAGCTCCTCCACTATACTGTAAGCTCCATTTTTTTGCTCAGTACCTAGCATTTAGCACATACCACATAATCAATAAATATCTCCTGAGTGAATGAATACGGGTGAATGAATGAGTGAATATCAGATAGGGCTGCTTCTGCAATTCAGTGTTTTTGCCTAGGTTGCTAGAAGTGCGTGAGAAGGTTCTGTATCTTCCTTTCGTTCACCTTGATTATGGACATCTTCTCAAAGTCACTCCCACCATCTGTGGTCTTGGCCCCCTGTTATCCATTCTGCAGCAGACCCCTGTTGAAGAAAGATTTGCTTCTGTGTCTAGAGCTTGGAGAGTTCCTGGGCCTCATTTTGTCTTCCCACATGAGGGAGACTCAAGGGTAGTACCACCTCAGTGCTGCTCTGGGAGTTGGAATGACCCCTCTACAAATCCCTGCCTCTACAAGTCCCAGCACAGTTAGGAATGATTATTGCACTTCTAACCCTAAGCTTCCTGAGCAGAATTTCGATGTCCATGGACAGTTGGTCTCCTGAAATTCACAATAACTTTTTTGGTTCTGGTTTTCTCTTTCTTTGTCTATCAGTCAATCTTGTCCGTATAATATCTTTGAGGCGGGGACATTTAGAAACTGCTTTCAGCTGTATTCCATCCAAAACAATGTGAGGTTGACCGTAGGGTTTGTACATCCCAAGCTTGTGCTTGATCGGGATGAGTGGTTAGACTTCAAGGAACAGCCTACCCTCTCCTCTGAAAATTGCCTTCAGAGAAATTATTTTAAACCAACTGTCTTAAAGCCCATAAATGAACACTAGGGAATTTTCAAAACCAAGAGAAGGGGTCACTTTCTCCAATATCAGATTTCTTCTAGCACTCTGAAGCCTGGTGCTGTAAAAAAATAATTAAAAAAATATAGCAACAATTCTTTGTATTATTGCAGAACATTTTTTCTTAGAACATTTTAGCCATTATTGTGACAATTCTGTATACTGGGCAGAAGTAAACTACTTAGATGGAGAAAACCATCCCAAGAGTTAATACCCATCTAGTGGTCTTATTCTCATTGTTTCCTCCTTATTAGATGAACACTATATTCAAAACAGGAAATACATATTTTGAAGAACATACCTGAGAGTATTAAAAGAAAGCTGACTATTTGCACTTCTTATGGTCTAGGATGGGGGTTAGCAAACTTCCTCTCTGAAGGACCAGATAGTAAATATTTTAGGCTTTGAGGCCCATACAATCTCTGTCACAACTATCCTAGCCTGCCCTTCTAGTGTAAAAGCAGCTGTAAACAATATAGAAATGGATGGGCATGGCTGTGTTCCAATAAAACTTTATTTACAAAAGCAAGGGCAAGCTGTATTTAGCCCACAGGCCATAATTTGCTGATCCCTTGTCTGGGAGATCTGCCAGAAAAAATTAATCCAGGGAGCAAAATCTTTGTGAAACTTAAGTGGAGAAGTAGATATCTTCCTTAAAATTGATAAATCTTTTATAGAAATATTTATGTTGTCCATGGTGCCCTAAATAAAACAGTTGAACATGATAAAGAATGATTTCAAATGACGATATGTGCAGAAAAGAGTTCACATAGCAGGCCTGACTGCAATCCTTTGAAAAGCCTGCTTATGTTTTCAGCTTAGGTTGCCTGCTACAGGCCTGCTTAGGTTGGCTGTTGACTGGCATCTGGAAACTTCGATTGTGGAGAGAGTTCCCACTCTTAGCTGATAAGACTAGCTCACTGTGCCTGCACTGTATAAACAATATGGTTTATGCTGAACACCTGCTTTTCTTCCAAGAATCTAGAATTTTTATACATGCTAGGCAGAGGCTGCGTATGTGACCAGCCTCCAGTTAAAAAACCAACTTCCAATAAAAAAAAAAGTTCTGTGAGTTCTGGTGAATAATCAAACCTAGGGGTGGTCTTGGGTACCTCCCAACACAGATACATTCTTTTCTACCTTGTCCACTTAATATATTCTCCCTTCAGATGTGAGTCATTGTTAAAGAAATGTATATTCCAGACCCTCATGATAGGTATAGGGCCCACTGGAGGAGAGAGATTGGATTCCACTCCAAATATGGCATGGGCAAGTGGGAATTTATAGCCAAGGAGCAGGGTGGGAGGTCAGTGGATAGAAAATTACTAAGAGAAAACATCAGGGGTAAGGGGGGGCGCGTTCTAGCTAAGCTGACCTAACAGGATTCTTTAGTGAAAACAAGGCAGGGTGGTGAGACATTACCTGCGGGTTGGTGGAGGATGAGGAACCTGATCATATATTGAGGGTGATCAGATATCCAGGGGAGGGAGTTCTGGTTAAACTGATTTATCAGGGTTCTTGCCAAAAACAGATTCTACAAGAAAGTGTGCAGATGGGCCTAGGAGAAGGTTCAAGAGCCTGACTGAAGTTTGGTCAAGCAAAGAATGTCTGTCACCATCAACTTTTAGTTATGGAGATGTTCCTGATCATAGTGACAAACCCTGGGTTTAGCAAAGGAGGAGGTTTGCAGAATCCTGAGCCATGAGGGTATGAGAAATTGCAAGACAGTGCGTGGTCAGGGCCCCACTAAAAGGAACTGAGCAGCCACTTACTGGAAAACTGGTCCAAATCAGCAGAAAAATGGCTGCATGATGCAACTGTGACTTTTTGCAGCCTATATATAACTCAACTGCATATCTGGGGTCAACATAACAGACTTGATGGGTAAACACAGTTCCTAAAAACCACAGCCAGACTTGGGGTTCCGTAAATGGCCTGTGCCCAGCTTCATTACAATGAACCAATCTTGAACTGACAAGCTTGGTCTTGTTCAACCAGTCATCCTTTATGAAGCTTTCTAGGTTTGATTTTTATAAGTCCCACCCTTGCTTTTGGCCTGAGAGGGTCTCCATGGGAGCTGTACTCCCTTGTGTAGTCCCTAAATATAAGTAAATCATCAATACTTTAATTGTCTCTGAATTATTATTTGATAGTTAGTTTGAAGACTCCATCCCATAGGACCTAATCCTGCTGTGTTCGATCAGGTTTTCCCTCTCTTGTTCAGAAGTAAATTCACCTTAATACGATGTCTCAGAACTTCCCTGGCGGTTAGGACTCCACACTTCCAGTGCAGGGGGCGTGGGTTCAATCCCTGGTCGGGGAACTAAGATCCCACACGCAGCATGGTGTGGCCAAAAAAAAAAAAAAAAAAAATACTATGTCTCAAAGTCTTTATATTTCCTTTATCATCAATTACCTCAAAGGTTGGGTACAGGGAAGCCTGGGAATATCTGAATCATGCAGATATCACTGACTGGAAAAATCAAGGAAACCACCAAGATGAACACATACAACAAAAGAGAGGAAGACAAAATCCAAAACTTGTGAAAAAAAAATCTAAAGGTGTTCTTTTCCCCATCTTAAGATAAAAGCTGTTTCTCTAGGACCCAAGAAAATACTGCAGGGAGAGAGAAACTTTTCCTATATGCTTTTATGTTCAGTAGCTGGGGCCTGCTAATTAAACTGACAATACACAGATTAACAGGAGAAAAGGTTTATTACATATGCACATGAGGGCCTCACAGAAAAGGAAGTAAAGACCCCAACAGGCACTTAGATCCAGGGGCTTATATTCCATTTTAACAAGGGGTGATAAGTTTGTGGAGAAGTGATAAGACAAAGAACAAGGTGTTTGGGATTCCGGGGGCAGTAGATTGTGGGAATGTAAAATACATGGGAGAAACAAGTGGAAGATACAAACTGTTTAGTAAGGTTTGTTATGCAGACCCATCTTGGGACTGAGGTTGTCTCTCAGGTGATAATGGTGGTTTTCCTCTTCCTGGTGTGGGAGAGGGGAGTGGGAACACTCTTACAAGGAGAAATTTGTGCTGTGCTTCTAGGCAGATAGGAGGGCAGAGAGTTCTTTCTGCATTTGTTGCTTCTTAACTGCCTTTAGCTCAAAATAATCCTTATGTCAAGGTGGCATATTTAGGGGTGGCATTTTCTTTTTCTTTTTAATATTTATTTATTTGGCTGTGCCGGGTCTTAGTTGTGGCACGCGGGATTTTTAGTTGCAGAATGCGAACTCTTAGTTGCAGCATGTGGGGTCTAGTTCCCTGACCAGGGACGGAACCTGGGCCCCCTGCATTGGGAGTGCAGAGTCTTAGCCACTGGACCACCAGAGAAGTCCCACAGGTGTGGCATTTTCTGATCCCCTTCTGCTTATGAATTTGTTGTATGTCTTCACTCCTGGAAGACGATTTAAACTGTAGTTTTACATTTATGCCTCTTTTTTTTTTTTTTTTTTTTTGGTGGTACGCGGGCCTCTCACTGCTGTGGCCTCTCCCATTGCGGAGCGCAGGCTCCGGACGCGCAGGTTCAGCGGCCATGGCTCACGGGCCCAGCTGCTCTGCGGTATGTGGGATCTTCCCGGACCGGGGCACGAACCCGTGTCCCCTGCATCGGCAGGCGGATTCTCAACCACTGCGCCACCAGGGAAGCCCCATTTATGCCTCTTAAAATAAATGGTCCTTAACTTAAAACTCCCTTTCTAAAAAACCAGATGACATTCCCCATCTCCCCATCCTCAACGTATTTGTTTGGCAAAGGTCTCGAGCACCCCACCCCAAACCCACTTTTCTCTATGTTTGCTCTGCTCCCTGCAGACCTGGTATACTCAGTCTTCAGATTTCACATCCCTCCCCTCAAAACGTGCCCTGTCCTCCAAATGGTTGGAGCTTCACAAAGGGTTTGAGAGCCCAGGAAATAGCATAAATTCCTTACAGTAAAACAACAGATTTTAATGGGAAAAATGTTATTTTCTGGGGCCCGAAAAGCAACCACAGGCCTCTCCTTTGTGAGGCAAAAGCAATTTAAGATTCCAATTAAAGACCTTTCTAGTCCATGAACAGATGAATGGATAAAGAAGTTGTGGTATATATGTGCACAACGGGATATTATTCAGCCATAAACAAGAATGAAATCCTGCCATTTGCGACAACATGGATGGAACTGGAGGGCATTATGCTAGGTGAAATAAGTCAGACAGAGAAAGACAAATACTGTACGATTTCACTTATATGTGGTATCTAAAACCAACCAACCAACCAACCAACCTAAACTCATAGAAAAAGATATCAGAATATGTGGTTACCAGAGTGGGGAATGAGGGGAGGGGGAATTGGAGGAAGGTGGTCAAAAGGTACAAACTAGCAGTTATAAGGTAAGTAAGTACTAGGGATATAACGTACAACATGATGACCAGAGTTAACACTGCTGTGTGGTGTACAGGAAAGTTGTTAAGAGTAAATCCTAAGGGTTCTTAACATAAAGTAAAAAACCCTTTTTTTCCTTTTTTTCTTTTGTACCTATATGAGATGATGGATGTTAACTAAAATTATTGTTGTATGGACCCTGTTCGGGTCCTATCCTGGGTCAAGGCTCTCTGCCTCGGCAGGGGAGGGTTCTTTTTCCGTTCACGTTCGAGCAGCCGAGTAATAACAAAACTGAGCTGAGATCGACTCAGCACAAGCTTGATTCAGTGGCCAAAGAATGGAGAAGAGCAACGAAGTTCACAGGTCATCTTCTTGCCCACCTGGTGAGAGGGATTTAATTTTAACGAGCGAAGACAAAGGGAGGAGGAGTGAGGCTAATGGTAGGGCGGCATATGCATTAGTGTACTGGGAAAGGGGCAGGGCTTCTTCCCAGGGAGTGGGTACCGCTCCCTTTGTATCCTTTTTCGATCCTTAATGTCTGGTCATGGCCACCAGTAGGTGTGTCATTTAAATATGCTAATGTAGTAAAATCAGCAAATAATGAGACTCAGGGTCTGTTGGAGGTCAGATTCGCTGCCCGTCTTGGTCCCAGCTGGTTCCATCTCATTGTGTTTTTTGTTAGTTTGTTTTTGTAGCTTCCTTTCTTATCTCTGGGCCCTTTAATTTAAAGATTATGTTAACTCCTGCTAAAGGCAGTGGCTGGTGGGTTTTGAGCCAAGACCTGGAGCTGCTCTGGCGATAATTTCACAATATATGTGAATCAAATCACTGTCCTATATACCTTAAACATATACAGTGCTGTATGTTGATTATATCTCAATAGAACTGGGTAGGGGAGGAAAGAGTTTACACTCTGCAAGCACCAAAAACCAAAACCAAAAAAGGACCTTCCTTTCCTTTGTAAAATGTTTCCACTGTTGTCACCCTACCCTACCACTTTACCACAGAGTACTTTGGGGTCTACCTGGATTTTGTTTAGAGCTGCCTTGAGTCACTTATGTATGTGGTAGAACCTAACCCTCAATCCTAATCCCAGGGCTTTCCTCTAGTTAGGAATTTACTACATTATTTTGATGCCGCGTTTCTTTTTACTTATTCAACATGTAAGAAATGTTTATTGATCACCTAACTGTGGTACAGTCATTAGCGACGCAGAGGTGAACAAGAAATAGCCCGTCTTTGAGATGCTTCCAGTATAGGGACAAAAAAAGTCAGCCATTTTGACAGTATGTACCCTAATGGGGTAATTCAGCCACGTTATAAGAACACAGTGGAGGAGCACTCATCGCAATATTCGGCGCTGCTAAACAGTCTAAAGCAGAGAAACTTGCTCTGTTTCCATTTTTCAAAATCACTGTCATGAAGACCACTATATTTAGCTGACCTGATTCATTGTATTCTAGTGCATCATAGATGACTTCTTCCATTAATGCTAGACCAGTGAATAATGGCGGATGCAGTAGTTCACAGAGGCTTCTCTGTTCTGAGTTCCCCTCATTCTTCTCAGCCTTTCTCCTTGCCATCGATGATTGCATCGAGGATTGAAACTCCTTAGTAACAGCCAATCCTACTTTCTCTCCTGAGAATTTGAAAAAAAAAAACGTTTACAGAGATTAAAGACAGAAGATGCCCGACTTGACCAATGCAGTGGTTCTCAGCTTCGAGCATGCCTCAGAATTCCTGGAGGGCTTCCAACCCCAGAGCTTCTGATTCACTAGGTGTCAGGTGGGAGTCAGAGCATTTGTGCTTCTAACCAGTTCCCAGATGCTGCTGCTGGTGGTCCTGGCACCATAGTTTGAGTATCACTGGACCAGAGAAAAGAGACATTTTTTGGTCAAAGCCCCTGTTGAGTTGTTGTATTACTAAAAATGGCTCTCGGGGTTAGATGGCTTGTTCTTTCACAACAGCGTGTGATGGACTTACTTCCTATGTATGGTTGGCATCCGGGCAGGAGATAGAAGAGGGGAAGAGAATCAGCTTGGCCAATTATAGAATCTAATTTGGGGTAGAGCACCTCTTTGCAAGTTGTATTGCTTTGGGGAAAGTTTGTCCTGTTTAATCGGATTTAAATTTGTTGCTGAGAAGGATTTTTTTGTCCTTGGGACAGATGTTTATTTTGCCCAGCATTTACCCACTGGGGACTGGAGCAGTAAAGTGGCGCAGTTTCATCCCACACTGATGGGGAGGGAACTCAAAAGGATTTGACTTATCACACCAGAACCCCTGGGCTGTTGTGCTGCACTTTGGGAATGTACCGCCTGAGAATTATGGAGCCTTTTTTTTTTTTTTTTTTTTGCGGTACGCGGGCCTCTCACTGTCGTGGCCTCTCCCGTTGCGGAGCACAGGCTCCCGACGCGCAGGCTCAGGGGCCACGGCTCACGGGCCCAGCAGTTCTGCGGCACGTGGGATCCTCCCGGACCGGGGCACGAACCCGTGTCCCCTGCATCGGCAGGCGGACTCTCAACCACTGCGCCACCAGGGAAGCCCAATGGAGCCTTTGAGTAGACTTAAAAATAGGTAGAAAGGTGCTGCTTTAGGTTGGTTCCCGAGAAGAAGACGCTGAGATTAGGATTTGTATGATAGTGATTTTTTGAAAGTAAGTACTTCCAGGGAGACCTTTAAAGGGGTGAGAGAAGCGGGGGACTGGGAAGGGGAGGAACCCTGAGGGTGTGATCTCAGGTGAAGAGCCAGCCTCAGCCTGACCCTGCTGGGGACCTCTGGAGTATGTCACGCCTCTGAGTTCGTCCCAACTTCCGGCCAGGGAGCTGGGCTTTCACATTCCTGTGCCTGCCTGTCCCTGGCTCTGGCTCTTTAAAGCAGTTCAAAGAGTCTCAAATTTAGACCATTAGAAGCAAAAGCACACAGAAGCCTGGAGGAGAGGAGCGTATAGAAACTGTAAATGGGATCCAAGAGGACCTGGATGGGGCCCAAAGAGTGCCCACCACAGAAGATGATCCACCTAGCACAGTGCTAACCCCTGAGGAGAGTGAGTGGGTTTTTCCTACAATGGAGTGAAAACTGTACACTGAACACATTTGAGGAAGGGGGCTCCTTCTCGCTCTCTGGAGGGGTCAGAGGAGAATGGGCCTGAGAGCAAGGCTGAGAACTGGGACCCCACCCTCTTCAATGAAGTGTTTAATGTCCTTTGTTCTTTTCCTTTGGACTACGAGAGAATTCATACTTAGCATCCCGTTAAAAAAGTACTTACAGGGCTTCCCTGATGGCGCAGTGGTTGAGAGCCCGCCTGCCGATGCAGGGGACACGGGTTCGTGCCCCGGTCTGGGAGGATCCCACGTGCCGCGGAGCGGCTGGGCCCGTGAGCCATGGCCGCTGAGCCTGCGCGTCCGGAGCCTGTGCTCCGCAACGGGAGAGGCTGCGACAGTGAGAGGCCCGCGTACCACAAAAAAAAAAAAAAAAAAAAAAAAAAGTACTTACAAAAAAAAAGTACTTTCTACCCTGTCATACCAGTAAGTTATCCCCAACTGGTCAGTAAAGTCTTAAACACACTCTCACCTGCCATTGTGGGGGAGTGGAGGGCAGGCCCCCATAGGGCGTGTGGTCCACCCTCCCTGCTCCATGACAGCATCATCACAGGGGAGGGAAAGGCTGCCTGGGGTGACCCCGAGCAGGAGCTCACAAAGCAGAAAAGGAGGTGCCAACTGAATGACTCTGGAGCAGTCAGATGACAAACCCCCTTTTCTCCAAACATAATAGAAAAGAACATCGCATTTGAAGAGAGTAGGGAGAAGCTACGGCTTGGGTTACACTTAGAGATTAAGTGTCACACCGGATGTGAGAGGTTCTTACAAGAGATGATACCTTCATACCTTGACCTTGTAAAGACTAGATTGTTATCAAAATGGCGATGGCACAAGGCATTGACTCTCTGAGACAGATGAACAGATAATGAACGATATTTCCAGAAAAATGTAGGCCAGGAGTCATATCTAGCTTTTATATATGACAAAACTAAAATTATAGTTGGGGTTATCATCTTTTCTTAGTAATGCATTTCCACTGTAATTTAGTATTAGACAGTGTTATATATTGAGTAACATTAGTCAGCCATATTAAAATGGATCTGAGGACAAATTTTTTTCTTTTAAAAATATATTAAGCTTTTACTCTTTTCAAAATGTAGGATGACTAAGTCAGAGGTACTTTGTCTATAGGGACTTCTTTGGGTAAGGTAATGTGGTGACCTTGAATATACACATAATATATACATGTATTATATAAATATTAACATTATATATACCAAAACCTAGTTTCCCTTATATTTTTGTATTTACCACATCTATTTATATACCTTCTATATTTATGTGCTGTTTAAATATGGAGTTTTAGCATTTATAAAATTGTAAAATATATACACATATATATATACAAATATATTTTTATTTTTCTGAGCAGCAAGCATACTTTCCATTTTCTGAGCTACACTTGGTAATCCTTGTAAAAACATGCAATGTATGGACCGGCTTAGGGATTAGAGTGTTGTGGATAATGAAAAAGGTTTTTATTTTTATTTTTTTAAAATTAATTTTTTATTGGAGTATAGTCGATTTACAATGTTGTATTAGTCTCTGCTCTACAGCAGAGTCAGTCAGTCGTACATGTACATCTATACACTCTTCTTTAGATTCTATTCCCATATAGGTCATTACAGAGTACTGAACAGAGTTCCCCGTGCTCTACAGGAGGTTCCCACGAGAAGGGTTTTGGTTTTAGCCCTTGTCCTTGGAAACACTTCCAAGTGGTAGCAGGAGTCCACTTTCTGACCTCGGCAGGTATGGTATAGTGGATGTAACTGAGGTTGTTTTGTTTATTTTATTTTATTTTTTTGCGGTACGCGGGCCTCTCACTGTCGCGGCCTCTCCCGCTGCGGAGCACAGGCTCCGGACGCGCAGGCCCAGCGGCCACGGCTCACGGGCCCAGCCGCTCCGCGGCATGTGGGATCCTCCCGGACCCGGGGAACGAACCCGTGTCCCCTGCATCGGCAGGCGGACTCTCAACCACTGCGCCACCAGGGAAGCCCCTAACTGAGTGTTTGTATGATGATGCCGATCTGGCTTTGCTTCCAGATCCTGATCCTGAATGTTGTTTTCATTATAAGTCTCCTGGGAATGAATACATTTTGGGTCTGTTCATTTTCCTGTGATGTTCCCCTTTCCAGTGTCTTGAAGTTCTGCTAATTGAGACTCTGATGGACTGTAAGCCTCACCTGAATAAATGCTTCACCTTGGGAAGAATTAGAAATAGGGGGAAAAAAATAGAAGCTGTGATTCCTAAAGTCCTTGCTACAGTACCTGCCATTTTCCATATAAATGTTAGGAAGCCCAAAGGCTTCTAGGCGGCACATTTTAATTTCAGGGGAAAAATAAAGTTTGTCTTCTAGGAAAAACCATATATACTCCCGGATTTGCTCAAATTATGTGAGCTTTGATGAGTTTTAAAACCTAACACACCATTGTAAAGCAATTATACTCCAATAAAGATGTTAAAAAAAAAACCTTTCTGGGTCTCTATTTCCTCATCTGTAAAACTGAGACTATAGTAGGCTTTGAGAGATTAAGGCATGCAGACACTCAGTACACTGTGGGCTCTCAATAACTGTTAGCCATTGTAATTCTATAAAGCTAAACAGAGCTAAAGAACAGGTGATCTCTGTTTACATTAAAAACTCAGTTTACATAATCTAGGTTTATGTCCTGGGGTTATCCCTGTCTCTGGTTACACCCAGGGCAGGGAGCTGGATTTGTTGAGTGTAAACTGTGAACTGAGGTCAGAAAGGGGTTGGCAGTGTATGCGCTAAGGAAGTGACCAGGCCAAAAGGCCTGCAGAAATGGAACATTCCCCTGCAGTCCTCTGAGAGGAAAATGAGGAGCTGGTGGCCTCTTCCTCCACGATGCAATCAGCAGTGGCCTGGGAGAAGCACACTTGGAAACAACCCCTCTAGCAAAATATGCCTCTTGCTTTTGGTTTTTCCTGGTTTCAGAGCCTGAGTTCCTACCACTACATTGTTCTGGTTGGGTTCGTTCTGCGTTCCCCAAAGACGCTAAGCCTCTTACTTACTTGTTTCTGACATTTGGGATCTTGGAAACAAAGCATTTTATAAAATTAAAGAAGGATGACAGTCGATGTTCTGGGAGAGGCTACATGCATCTTTTTTTGTACATCTTTTTTCCCCCTCGATTTTAATCGGGTATTAGGCAACTAGGTGGCACTCTTGTTAGAGAGGCATGAGGTTCTGCAAACCTGGATTCAGTAAACTACAGGCAGCAGTATACAGGTCTTCACTATTTCTCAACACTGTCCATCACATAAAACATATATTCATTTTCTAGTGCTGCTATAATAAATTAGCACACATGTCGTGGCTTAAAACAACACAAATGTATAATCTTATATTTCTGGAATGCAGAAGTCTGAAATCGATCTCACTAAGAAAAAATTAAGGTGATGACAAGGCTGCATTCCTTTTTGGAGGCTCTGGGGAGGATTTGTTTCCTGGCCTTTTCCAGGTCCTAGAGGCCATCTGCATTCCTTGGCTTATAGCTCTTTCTTCCATCTTCAAGGCCAGCAGCAAAGCGTTTTTCAATCTCTCTCTCTCTCTCTCTGACTTTCCTCCCTCCCTTCTTCCCTTATAAGGACCCATGGGGCTTCCCTGGTGGCACAGTGGTTGAGAGTCCACCTGCCAATGCAGGGGACACGGGTTTGTGCCCCGGTCCGGGAGGATCCCACATGCCGCGGAGCGGCTGGGCCCGTGAGCCGTGGCCACTGGGCCTGTGCGTCCAGAGCCTGTGCTCCGCAACGGGAGACGCCACAAACAACGGTGAGAGGCCCACGTACCGGGGGGTGGGGGGGGAAGGACCCATGTGATTATCTTGGGCCCACCCAGAGGTTCAAGGATACTATCCTCATCTCAAGCTCCATAGCTTAATCATACCCTCAAAGTCTCTCTTGCACTGGAAGGTAACATAGTCACTGGTTCCAAAGAGTAGGATTGGACATCTTTGCGGGGGGGGGGGCGGCGCATTATTCTGTCTACTGTGAGTACCTAGCAAGGCATTGTGCTATGCCCTAGGTAAGCAGTAGTGATCAAAAATAGCAGTCCCTGCTCTTGTGGCAGTTTACAGTCTAAAGAATGCCACCATTCCCCAACTTCCTACAATCTTGACCCCCCCCAAAAGATTGTGAATTATACGTGATACCATATAAGTTGCCACAAGCCACTCAGTCTCTTAAAGCTAGCGATTCTGAGTCAAATTCAACTTCCCTTGTTTTCAACTCCTATAACCAATTACTTATCAAGCCCTGCTCAATCTACCTGAGAAGTGATTCAAGTATTTCCTTCACATCTTCACTAACATTGACCTCATCAGTTGCCACTGGGATATTGCAATCACTTCTGAACCTGTTTTTCCTGCCATCAGCCTCACCCTATTCCAGTCCGTTGTCCTCACCATGGCGCCCCACTGTCTTAAAGAAATAAAAGAAAAGGCAATCGGAAGGGTGGTGGTGAGGAAAAAAATGGCTAACCTTTAATGAGTTCTCACTATGTCCCAGGCATTTTTCTATGGATACGGTGTATATGGGCTATGTCACTTAAACTTCAAAACAAACGAAGTAGGCACCATTATCATCATCAACCCAATTTATAAATGAAGAAACAGGGGCACAAGAGAATCAAGTAACTTGCTCAAGGGCACACAGATAATTAGTGGAACTACAGTTTAGACCTGACAATCTGTAGAAATTGACAAGATGATTCTAAAATGTATGAAAAGACAAAAGGACCAGGATAGCCAAAATTACTGTGCAAAAGAAGAACGAAGTTGGAGCTTTATCACTCCCTGGTGTCAAAATTTATTATAAAGCTACCATAATTAAGACACAGTGGTATTGGCACAGAGATAGACAAATAGACCAGTGGACCAGAATTAACAGTTCAGAAATAGGGCTTCACATATATGGTCAATTGATTTTTTGCAAAGGTGGGAAGGCAGTTCAATGGAGAAAGGACAATCTCTTCAACAGATGATAGTAGAACACTTGGACATCCATATGTAAAAAATGAACCTTGACTTATACCTGACACCTTATATAAAAATGAACTCAAAATGGATAATAAACCTAAATGTAAAGCTTACTGCTATAAAATTTCTAGAAGAAAACACAGGAGAATAGCCTTTTTAAAAAAAATATTTATTTATTTATTTGGTTACGTGGGGTCTTAGGTGTGGCAGGCGAGCTCCTTAGTTGTGGCATGCGAACTCTTAAGTTGCAGTATGCATGTGGGATCTAGTTCCCTGACCAGGGATCAAACCTGGGCCCCCTGCATTGGGAGCACAGAGTCTTATCCACTGCACCGCCAGGGAAGTCCCAGGAGAATAGCTTTGTGCCCCTAGGCAAAGATTACTTAGATCTGATACAAAAAGCATAACCTAGAAAAGAAAAAAGTGATCAATTGGACTTCGTAAAAATTAAGAAATTCTGCTCTTCAAAAGGCACTGTTAGGAGAATGAAAAGACAAGCTACAGACTGGGAGAAAATGTTTGCAAAACATGTATCTCCTAAAGGACTTGTATCCAGATCATATAAGGACTCTCAAACCTCAATGATAAGAAAACAACCCAATAAAGAATAGGCAAAATATTTGAAGAAACACATCAACAAACATAGAAATGGAAATAAGCCCATAAAATGGTACTCAGTATCACTAGTCCTTAGGGAAATGGAAAATAAAACCACAGTGAAATACACTAGACATCTGTTAGAATGGTTTAAAACAAAACGAACCTGTCAATGCCAAGTGCTGGCAAGGATGTGGAGCAACCGAGACTCTAAACATTGCTGTTGGGGATACAAAATGGTACAACCACTTTAAAAAACAGTTTGACCGTTTCTTATAAAGTTAAATGCACACTTACCACGTGACCCAACATTGCCATGCCTGGATATTTACACAAGTGAAATGAAAACTTACATTCACAGAAAATCTTATTTGCAAATGTTTACACTGACTTTTCCATAATCACCCCAAAGTGGAAACAACCAAAATATCTTTCAACTGTTAAATGGGGAAGCAAACCCTAGTACATCCACATGATGGAATACTATGCAGCAGTAAGAAGGAACAAACTAATAATAAAAGAAACAACATGGATGAGTCTTAAATGTAGGTATGTTAAGGAAGCCGGTTCCCAAAGCTATATGACTTATGACTCTATTTATATGACATTCTGGAAAAGGTGATATATAGGCACAAAAACATTGATGCTTGCTAGGAACTCTGGGTGACGGAGGAATTGACTCCAAATATGGACGAGGGAACTTTTTTGCATGACGGAACAGTTTTATATCTTGATGTGGTGGCTGCATGGTTGACAACATTTTGCAAAACTCCCGGAACTGTACACAGAAAGTGGTAAATGTTGCTCTCTATATATTATAACTAAAAAAAATGTCATGCTTGACTCAGTGAATATGGAACAAACCAGCTGACTACTGTCCATTAGGTTAATTATCTTGTCATTAATTCAGTTCTCTGCCTCCTCTAGCGTGTCTTTTCTGGCCATGGGTTTTCTCAGCATGTGCATCTCAGTCGAGCTGCTGTAGGGGCGGCAGCAGCTCGACTCCTTGGAATCAGCTAGCGTGCTCGCTGGTGCGCTCGGAAGGCTCCAGAGACGGCGTGCACGGGGAACATTTTCAGAACACCTCATCCTGTGGAAAGACGGGGCAATTAGGGAGCTCAAGTGCAGGGGGTGCCGAGCCATGGTAAGCGCCGTCGGGCCAACTAAAGCTCGCTGGGATACACGCAGAGCCGGGGACAGAGCCTCACCCGGTGCACGTGTGGCCAGACTGCCCTGGGGGTCCTCCCGGGGAAGAGTAAGGCGTGGGCCACGCTCCCCACTGTTGGCGTGGTGGGCTTGTAGCAGCTGACAAACACCTCACCTGAAATCGCCCCGTTCAGCTGGATGGAGTGCAATCTCACTTCTCCACACGCCCAGATCTATTACGGAGCACACCGTCTCCATCGCCGAGAGTGAACGGCCCGCATCCTTCCACATGGCTCTTCAGCCACAGGTGTGGCCGACGCTGCCGGGGCCCCGCCCATCTCCCCGAGGTCCTTGCCATCGCCGTACACGAGGACTGAGGATCACCGCCAGCTCCCCTGCCGCGCCCTCTGAGGGCACCCGGGCCACAGGAGCATGCATGGGTGGCTCTCACACGTGGCAGCCCAGAGCGATGGGAAATAACGCCCTCAGGGCTGTCGTCAGTCAAATGAGGCGGGTGGAGAAACAGCCCAGCTTCCTTGCCTCTAGGGTAGAACGACCTGAGCTTGTTCTGTACTGTCTCCCAAAGGGCCCCAGCCGGGACCAGGTGTCCACAGCGGCCTCTGACTGTGCCTTTGGTCACCTTCGTCCCCATGCCTGCCCGACTGAGCTGCCCTTTCCCTGACCAGTGTTTCTCGGGCCGAGCTCCCAAATAAAGCCCTTGCGCTCGAATCCTCTTGTCAGGGTTTGCTTCTGGGGCACCCAACCGAGGACACAGTCAAGACCACAGCTGAACGTCTCGTCCATCCCAGGACACAGTGGGCAGACGATACACCTCTCGACTGAGAGAGGGCTACCCGGCGATGTCAGCTTAGGGGCTGCGTTTGGATCCAGCTCGCGGTTTACGGAGCAGGGTAGTGGCGGGGTTCCTAACCAGGGGGGTGGTTTTGCCCCCGCAAGGCCTCTTGGGCAGTATCCTGAGCCATTCTGGGTTATCACAGCGCGGGATGAGTGCTGTTGGCATCTAGCGGGTAAGGCCGGGGATGCTGCTCAACATCCTACAGCGCACAGGAGAATGCGCCCTAACAAACGTCACTAGTGCCACGGCGCAGACGCGCTGGCCGCACTACAGCGCGACGCTCAGAAGACCCGGCTCGGGACACTTTTCTCACCTCTAAAAAGGGGGGGGGGGACTACTTCTTCACGCGAGTCTTGAAGTAAAGTAACTATAGAGCATGGGGTCAATCGTTCCGTCACTCTTGTGCCAACGCTGTGCCAAGTAGTGACCACGCTGGTGAGCAGACAAAGACGGAAAAGGCGTCGTGTCTGCCCTCTGAGAATCCGGAGGCTGCGTGTGGAGAACGGTGCAGACGCTCGATTCCCTTCCGATGTGAAGCCCGGCTCTGATACGTGTGGTACGTGTGCTTTGGCAGAACAGCGGAGACAAGGAGGCGAGCTCCTTGGAAGTCAGGAAGGGATATTTGAGGTGGTGGGTGGAGATGGGCAGGCGACTTAGCAGAGAGGGCACCGAGCCCGGCAGAGAGGGCACAGAGCCCGGCACAGAGCCCGGCACAGAGGGTACAGAGCCCGGCACAGAGCCGGGCACAGAGCCGGGCACAGAGCCGGGCACAGAGCCGGGCACAGAGCCCGGCACAGAGCCCGGCACAGAGGGTACAGAGCCCGGCACAGAGCCGGGCCTGTCGGTGCCTGGCGACTATGCTCGAGCACAGAAAGCAAAGGAAAGCGAGGAGAGGAAAGAGGTGGGGGAGGAGACAGGCGCCACGTGGTGAGGGGCCCCGTCCGCAGGGCTGGGGCAAGGTGAGCAAGCCAGGCAGCCAGGGCACCGGCCCTGTTGGGACCTGCACAAGCCGAGGGTGGCTGTCTCCTTCCACCCTACACCCTAGGCTGCTGCTTGCCTCACCCTCGTCCCAGCCCTCCTCCTGTGTCATGCCGAGAAGCTACGGGGCCTGCTCTGCAGCCTGGGAGCAGCCCCCAGAAATCCTGGACTTCTTTACTTTGTAGAAGGATAACCCGACTCAAACACAGGTCCACTGTGCCACTTCCCCTCCAACAGAATCGACATCAGGTCCCCAAGAAAGCAGAGCTTTCCCTTTCTAATTAGCCTCTCCACCGAAGCGGAATACTGCCCCAGACTGGTACCTTTTCAGACCCAACACACAGCAAATTTGCTGAGGACGGGAGGTGAACGGGATCATGGTTGGTGAGGAGCCTGCAAGAGCCTGGCAGGCAGCTGAGTTCATCTGTTCCAGTTGGAAGGATAGGCAGTGCTTCGAGTGAGGGTCAGAGCTCCTGTTCACCTCATTCAGTTGGGCTTGATTCAAGTTGGATATTTGGATGATTGGATAGCAAACTATGGTTTAACTATCCCGTCTTACACTGAGCCTAAAGGTGGCCATGTGGAGGGGAAAAGAGAGAGACAGGGAAGGATGCTTAAAAGAGCTAAGAAACTAAACCGATTTCAAGCCCCCCCCCCGCCCCCGAGGCATCCACAAGTACTCACATTGGCCTTTCGTATCCACGGGTTCCGCATTTGCGGTTTCGACCCACCACGGATCAAATATAATCAGATCTGCAGAGGGAGAACCAGGGATGGGGATACGGAGGGCCTGCTGTAAGGACTTGAGCATCTGAGGGTTTTAGCATCCCTGTGGGGGGGCGGGGCGGGTGTCCTGGACCCAATCACCCGCTGATACCGAGGGACGACTGTATACATTTGCCCAAAGACAACTGATATGCCAGGAGAAAAATTATTCTTGTCTATTCCTGAACGAGGGACATGTTTAAGGAACTCTTAGTCAAGGAGATTTTAATCCTATTTCAATAGACTGTATCTACTGTAATATGTAATTATCATAATTGCTATTGGTTAGAAAAACACATTTATTTTATAGTAGTCTGTAATTCAGGAATTTCACCAGTTTGTCTTGGATTCTTCTCACTTGTGACTTCACTGTGAATATTGTATTATCATTATGTCGACACCTAAACATCAAGAGATTCTTTAAAAACAAACAAAAACCAAAAACCGAAAAACACCTGTCCCCAAAGGCTGGCAGATTGCAAGGCAACAATATTAATGGAAAGCAATGGCCCATAAATTACCTAGGACTCAATCATACCACTCCATACCACCACTAGGACTGTAGCTATGGTCTACAGTTAGAGTAACCGTTTACACTGTACTGCCATCACCTGGAACAACAGTTCTCAACCCTGTCAGAGGCAAACCACCTTTTTTTTTTTTTTTTTTTTTTTTTTTGTCGTACGCGGGCCTCTCACTGTTGTGGCCTCTCCCGCTGCGGAGCACAGGCTCCGGACGCGCAGGCTCAGCAGCCACGGCTCACGGGCCAAGCGGCTCCGCGGCATGTGGGATCTTCCCGGACCGGGGCACCAACCCGTGTCCCCTGCATCGGCAGGCGGACTCTCAACCACTGCGCCACCAGGGAAGCCCCAAACCACCTTTTAAAACAAACAATTTAATCCTGAATGTAATTCTTAGACGATATAACGTACCTACCACATAACTTTGAAAAAGACTATAAAGCCCTTTCTGAAATACCTAGAGAAATAAAAGGTAAGTACTTCTGTAAAAGAATGTCACGTTACGTGCACATCTCTGTGAAAACCATTAGGCGGGAGATCACTGGAAGAATCAGTGACGAATGCTGATGCTTGCACCAAATACAGCGAGCCTCCACGTAGGCAAGGGCTATGTATGGGGACTCTTTGGGTGTGTTAAACTGGCGATGGACACCAGGAGCAGTCCTGCCACTGGGAACAAACAAGACATTCCCCAAACAGTGAATAATGCTTGGTGAAGGGATCGCCACGAAGTGACCACCTTTCATGACCTTCCCGGCAACTGCAGTACCACGAAAATTGGTGTGTACTAAAGCCTCAGCCCGAAATGATGATAGATTTTTTTTGTTGGCTGCTTGTGCTGTTCAAGGTTCTAAGAAAAGAAGGTGTGGCGAAGCCCAGCCCTTGGTGGAAGTGCGGGCCCCAGAACCAGAAGTGAGAGGGGGCGGGCCTGCGCCCAAGAGGCAATACAGAAGGCTGAGGCCTGAGCCTACGATCTGCGCAGGCGCACACACGGATGTGCGCGCCTGGGGGGATGTGCGGGGGCGTGGGGGCGTGGGGGGTGGGGAATCGCTTACATTCACATCCGGGCCATCTGCCGCAGCGTGAGGCGAGCGAGATCCAGCGCGGTGGCCGGTCGCACACCTTTAGGCCTTTCCCTAAATCGCAGGTATTTTGCGCACTGCTTCTTCGGGGGGCGGGTGTCTTGGTGTCCGTTTTCTGTTTGTTTGTTTTGCGGTACGCGGGCCTCTCACTGTTGTGGCCTCTCCCGCTGCGGAGCACAGGCTCCGGACGCGCAGGCCCGGCGGCCACGGCTCACGGGCCCGGCCGCTCCTCGGCAAGTGGGATCCTCCCGGACCGGGGCACAAACCCGTGTCGCCTGCATGGGCAGGCGGACTCTCAACCGCTGCGCCACCAGGGAAGCCCCTTGGTGTCCTTTTTGAGGTGAGGCTGGTCGCGCCAGTGTGGAGTGGCCGCGTTGGCAAGAAGGCTCGTCGATACTGCAGACAGGGTTTTCACCCGGTTCATCCGCTCACTTAGATTTTCTCTTCTCTTAGGGCCCCCATTTTGTACCGCAATGCAGCAGGCTCTGGAAAGAGCTTTGGATCGTGCGGAGTATGTCATTGCGAGTGCCCGACAGAGACCTCCGGAAAGGAAATACCCCTCTACTGGGGAGAAGTCTCTCTATGATAAACTTTATGACATTTATGTTGGAGAGTGTGAAAAAGAGCCTGAGGTTACGGAGGGATTAACAAGCAACGTGAACCTGTTGGAGAAGCTTCTTAGGAGAGAGTCGTTGCCGTGCTTGGTGGTCAACCTGTACCCAGGAAAGGAGGGCTATTCGCTGATGCTCAAAGGGGAAAATGGGTCCTCTTCGGAGAGCATCCGACTGCCCTATGAAGAAAGGGAATTGCTCGAATACTTGGATGCAGAAGAATTACCTCCTGTTTTAGTGAATCTCCTGGAAGAGTCTCAGGTTAACGTTTTTCATCGCGGGTGTGTCATAGCAGAAATACGGGACTACAGGCAGTCCAGCGACAGGGAACCTCCCCATTACCAAAGCAGGCATATTCTCTTACGTCCCACGATGCAGACTTTAGCCTGCGATGTAGAGGCCATAGCCAGCGATAATCATAATTGGACCCAGGAGGACAAACTTTTGCTTGAGAGCCAACTGATCTTAGCTACAGCTGAACCACTGTGTCTAGACCCTTGTGTATCAGTAGTGTGCACTGAAAACAGACTGCTCTATAACAGACAAAAGCTGAACACTCTTCCCATGAAAAGGAGCTTCAAGAGGTATTCTATGGCCTCTCTGAATAGGCAGCAGGAGCCGTCTTGTCCACCTCCTCCTGAGCTAAGAGACCCGACTTCCTGCAAAAAATTAAGAGAAAGTAAAACCGGTGGGGATTACGGCCTCAAAACTTTTAAAGCAGGAAGTTGTGTAGATACGTGGAAACAGAGACCCTGTGACTCGGCCGTACCTTCTCAAGTGGACGTGGAGAAACATGCTAAAGGGAAGAAGTCTGTCGGATATGATGATTCACAACCAACAGCCTGGCCAGTGCATGAGGCACAAGGTGGTCTTGCATGTGGATGTGAGGCTGGCTACCAGTCGCAGGCAACAAGGCTGACCGTCAGGCAGCTGACTGATAATTCACTTGCCTCTGGAAAAGGGTCCGGTACAGAAGCCACGTGGGAGAGACAGCTGTCTCGCCCCCACTCCTCCGCAGTTGACCATTCCTACAGTTTACTGCCCGGGACAAAGACTGATGCTGGGAGAGTGGTCAGTCGGCCCGGGACCAAGACTGATGCTGGGAGAGTGGTCAGACGGCCCGGGACAAAGACTGATGCTGGGAGAGTGGTCAGTCGGCCCGAGGAGTCGGTCCAGAAGAGTACCCAGTGTCCGGCGCAGATGTCACACGGCTCCAGTGGCTCAGCCGGTCTCAGGCAACCTTCTCCAGGGAAAGAACCAGAGCAGCCTAAGACTGGGTGGGTTCAGTCTTCAGTGCCCGGCAGAGGAGCCACACATCCACCTCCACCCATGAGACTTTCTTGGCGCTCAGGAAGGAGCTCCTGGGGTGACAGTCTCACTTCACAGCAGGCGGGCAGCTCTCAGGCACGTCCATCTCCTGGCCCTGCTCCTAAGCCACCAGGTCTTTCCCAGAAATCCTCTGTGGAGCTGAGCCCAGTTAGCACACTTCCTGCCACCGCCCTGTCCACTGTGGGCTCATCACGGATAACCCCGGGCGCCCGGGTCACGGTCATCTCCGTTGGCCTGAAGGTCAGCAGAGTAGTGGGCCCCAGTCGTGGAGGCCAGTCCTCGGGGAGAGGCTGTGCCACCAGGGCCCCAGCTCCCTGGGGGATCCAGCTGGGCCACCTGCCTGCAGGAGCGCCGCAGCCGCTGCCGCCGCTGCCTCCTCCTCCTCCTCCTCCTCTTCCTCCTCCTCTTCCTCCTCCTCTTCCTCCTCCTCTTCCTCCTCCTCTTCCTCCTCTTCCTCCTCCTCCTCCTCTTCCTCCTCCTCTTCCTCCTCCTCCTACTCTTCCTCCTCCTCCTCCTCCTCCCCCTCTCCCTCCCCCTCCCCCTGCTCCTCCTCCTCCTCCTCCTCCAGGAGGGGTTCAGCTGCTTTTGAAAGAAGCTTCGGATCTCAGGCCCTTTGCTGTGGGGCAGCTGCCCCGCGGTTCGCTCCTGTGGAGCAGCCAGCAGCGGGCCCCGCAGCCACACCTCTCCCAGCTGCGTCCCCCACAGTGGCCTCGCGCCCCGCCTCCTCGGCTGCTAACGTCCCAAGGTCTAGGGGCACAGAGTCCAGGGGTACAGGGTCCGGGGGTACAGGGTCCGGGGGCACAGGGTCCGGGGGCACAGGATCCAGGGAAACAGGGTCCGGTGGTACAGGGTCCGGGGGTACAGGGTCTGGGGGCACAGGGTCCGGGGGTACAGGTTCCGGGGGTACAGGGTCCAGGGTTACAGGGTCCGGGGGTACCGGGCCCGGGGCCACAGGCTTCCGGTTCACAGGGCGCCGCCGTTCCCAACACGGTCGTGCGTGCCCAGCAAGCTGTTCACCTCAGTGCCGTGGACGGTCTCCTGCAGCCCCGGGCGCTCGTGTTGTCCCCGCCGGGCTCTGGCCGGAGTCGCCCCGGCCTGAGCCCCCCGCAGCAGAGCGGCTGGGCCTGGGCGGCCCCGCGGCCGCAGGTGCGCATGACCCTGTACGTGTCCCGCCGCACCACCCACTCGGGCCCGCAGCCCAGCAGCCAGGCCACGGGGACCGCGGATAGAGGCCCGCCAGGTGCTCCCAAGCCCTGAGGCCTGGCTGATTTTCCCTCTTTTTGAAAACACAAGAGCAGCGACCAAGTGCATTGCGAGTTTCACCCGCATTTGGGGGTTTTGTAATGTGTCGCTCTTTTACGTTGTTAGACGTACACACTTTCTGCAGAGGCACAAGCCCGTGATTTTTACACAGAGACGGGGAAGTGCTTTCCTGAAGTGGCACGGTTTCGCAGAAGCCATCGCTTGGGCGGTGGCTGTTGACAAGTTGTTTTTATTGTGACGTTCCCAGGTGTATCCAGATCCAAACTAGGGTCAGTTTAAACTCCTGAAGCCTGTAATTTCTCTCAAGCAATACAACTGCAACACCAGTAAAGTCAAAATTAGTAGTATTCTAACAAGATGTTACTAACACGTAACTGTAGTAGCTTCACCCTGTTACGTGTACAGCTCGGTAGTGTTAAGTGGACTTTTGTCGTTGCTGTCCAACAGATGTCTAGGGTTGTTTGCTTCTTGCCAGAGTGAAGCTTTATCCCCGTGAGCACCAGCTCCCTGTTTCCCTCGCCCCCAGCCCTGGCCCCCACCCCTCTATTTTCTGTGTCTCTGAGTGTGACTGCTTTAGATACTTCGTGGAAGTGGGATCGTACAGGATTTGCCTTTCGTGACGGGCTCATTTCACTTAGCGTCCTGTCCTCGAGGTCCATCCATGTTAGCGTGCCACAGGAAGCCTGTAGCTGTTTACGAGTGCTTTGGGTGAACGTAAGAGACACTGAAGCGGCCTACGAAGTATGAGAAACGTCCTTCGGAAGAGAGTGCACTTTCCTATTTGTTTATTTAGTTTAAAAGCTTTTTGCACCAGCGTCTGAAATGCAGTTTTTATACATTTGGTTTGGGAAAAAAACAAAAACAAGCTAACGCTACCAAAAATTGTTGCTTGTCATGTTGATATTGAGGCCATGGGATACCTCTGAGTGCGCAGCATGCTTTAGGGGCACTTGCTTGCGTGGATGTCCCCAGCCTTTTAAAAGGTGCCCACCCCCCACCCCCACCCCCCGCCCGCCCGAGCCCAGCTGTTCTCCTCTAGGCTGCAGTCACTGGCCTTGAAAGGGCACTTCTGGGATGTTGTCTGCTCTCTTTATAAAATCATTTACATTTTTGAGAACCCAGGGTTATTTGCAGAAGGTAAATATCTAAACATCTGGAAATGAGTTTGTTTTTCAAGTGTTTTCAACGTTGGTACATTCTGAAGTGGAGCCCCTGTCCCCCGCGTTGCTTCTTTCCCTTCCCTTGCTGAGTGATCACCAGCTGGTCAGCTGTCCCTGCTTCCTCATCTCTTTTTACCTTCTTTCTTGTTTCAGTGGGGCTCAGAAGACCCCTGATGTTTTCTGTTTTCTTTTTCCGTTTCTTATTGTGGTATAATTTACAGAAGAAGCAACCATTTTAAAGTGTACAATTCATTGGCATTTACTGCATTTAGAGTGTTGTGCGACCACAGCCTCTGTCTGCTTCCAAAACATGTTCATCGCCCAAGAGGAATCTCTGTGCCCCATTCAGCACTCACTTCCCAGCTTCCTCTCCCCCAGCCCAGGAAACCACCAATTTGCGTTCTGTGTCTATGGACTCCCCCATCTCGATCTTTCCTAAAAATGGAATCAGAGACTTTGTGACCTCTTCTGTCTGGCCCCTTTCACTTGGCATAATGTTTTCGAGGTTCATCCACATCGCGACACGTATCGGTACTTCATTCCTTTGTTAGGGCTGAATAACGTTCCCCGGTTTGTGTACGCCACATTTTGTTGATCCACCATCCGTTGATGTACATTTGAGTTGTTCCCACCTTTTGCCATTGTGTATAGTGCGGCTCCGAACAGTTGTGTACAAGTATCTGAAGGCCTCTCGTATTTTGTTCTTACAACTTTGAAGGACGACCTGTGTACATAAAAGTATTTTTTCCAAGTACACATGTATGTTTCCCTGCCTTTTGCCCTAACCAAAAAAAGGAAGTTTGGCAGTTCCGAAAGAGATGAGGGAAGAGGCAGGTAACCGGTGATTCTTACTGCATTAACCCGGCTGTACTAACGTGCTACCGATCCTGTTAAGGAAAGATTTGGTCAGCTTGAAGCCAACATCGCAGATATGCCAGCGGAGTGACACCGAGCCCATTAGAGCTTTATGTAGCCCACCCTGGACATCTTTAGGAACGGTGCCAGCACTTTGAAGAAGTGACCAATTGCAAAGAAGAGTTTATACTCAGCCTTGGGAGCCAACCAGACGAGTGAACTCTGAATCTCACTAGATTTTGTGTACCTTCTCCCTTTTTCTCCTCACTCTCATCCTTTCAAATACCACTACACGGAGAGACCAGCTGACGCTATGCTCCCTTCCCAGGCAAGGAAATAAATGCAGCTTTGTTTCACATTACCATTTGTCGGTCTTTATTTCCTCCTAATAATCCTCACCAAGGTTGGTACTTGACACAGGATCCCTTTTGAGCATATTAGCTGTCTGTGTTATGTGTATATACTTTTCACTGATTTTAGTTATCATGAGAACCTGGAGCCTCTCCCCTACCCCAGGTCAGATCCATGCACTTCATCTGAAATTAGTTTCCTGCAGGCTGTGTCTTCACGACTTAGGCTGACCGTTCATAGTGACGTGGTTGTGTGGGAGCGGCTGGCCTCAGAATTTTCCGATAGACAGCAGAGAAACGGATCCAGGTGACGAGCATCCAGGAAAATCCAGGTGGAGCCGGTACAGCCTAACCTGTTTCGCAGAGTTGGGGCCCTTGTCACAGGATGGGGCTTTGGGATCAGGATTATATTCCTTGAGGATAGTATCAAGTGAAGAGAGGACACTGGTTCTAGGTCAGCACTGTCTGAAAGAAATAGATTGTGAGTTCTATATGTTTAAAATTTTCTACTAGCCACATTTTAATAAGTAAAAGGAAACAGGCGAACTTACCCTTAGTAATTTATCTAACCAAATATATCCAGAGATTATCATTTCCACATGTAATCAATATTTTAAAATTCTTAGACATTTTATATTCTTTTATTTTTACTAAATCTTCAAACTCCAGACATTTCCAGCCTGTCTAAATTCCGATGCAAAATTTTCATCAGAAATCCTGGATCGGGATTCCCTGGTGGCGCAGTGGTTGAGAGTCCGCCTGCCGATGCAGGGGACACGGGTTCGTGCCCCGGTCCGGGAAGATCCCACGTGCCGCGGAGCGGCTGGGCCCGTGAGCCATGGCTGCTGAGCCTGCGTATCCGGAGCCTGTGCTCTGCAATGGGAGAGACCACAACAGTGAGAGGCCCATGTACCGCAAAAAAAAAAAAAAAAAAAAAAAAAAAAAGAAATCCTGGATCTGTATGTAGATTTTTACATAAAATTTACAGTTGAAAATGTAGATTGTTCTTCCAAATGTAGTTTTCCAAAAATTGAATTAAGTACCAGTTTTTAAAAAATTTTAATTTAATTAATTTATTTTTGGCTATGTTGGGTCTTCGTTGCTGCACGCGGGCTTTCTCTAGTTGTGGCAAGCAGGGGCTAGTCTTCGTTGCAGTGCGCGGGCTTCTCATTGTGGTGGCTTCTCTTGTTGCAGAGCACGGGCTCTAGGCACGCAGGCTTCAGTAGTTGTGGCTCATGGGCTCTAGAGTACAGGCTCAGTAGTTGTGGTGCACAGGCTTAGCTGCTCTGCAGCATGTGGGATCTTCCCAGACCAGGGCTCGAACCCGTGTCCCCTGCATTGGCAGGCAGATTCTTAACTACTGCTCCACCAGGGAATTCCCAAGTACCAGTTTTTAAATTTAAATTAGTTAAAACTAAATAAAAGTTTCTTCCTTAGTCTCACTGGCCATGTTTCAAGTAGTCAGCTGCTCCCTATGTCTATGGTGTTGATCAGTGCAGTTCTGGATGGAAGAGCAAAGCAGATCATAGAGACAGAGCGTCAGGCATGATCTGGATACCACTTCTGGAGATAAGGCAGGAGCCCATCATCAGAGCACAAGGTTGGAGTGGGAGAGGTGACACTGGTTCCATGTGCTGTGCAGAGCTCCCAGGAATCCTCACTGCCTGCGGTCACCTGGGCCTGGACTTGCAGGTAGAGGTCAAGTGGTCACTGGAAAACAAGGGTCAGCCTTTTGCTAATTGTATTCAAAATGGCGATGCAGAGGCACCAGCCATCCCAGAAATGAATTAAAACTCACCTATCCCACGTGTACCCTGAGGAGCTTGGAATCTGAGGGAATTCGAGAGCGAAGATGCACCATCAGCTCTTTCCTTTTCCTGTCACTTCTCCCTCTGCAGCTTTGGGGTCTCTAGCTCCTTGGCACAGATGAAACCAGAGCGACCATGAGCTGGTTGATGGGTATATGGAGGCTCATTCTTCTTCTCTATGCTTTGGTGTATATTTGAAATTGGCCATACAGGTGTAAGTCGTTTTATTGTGTCTTGACTAATTGAAGGTTTGTGGCAACCCTGCGTCAAGCAAGTCTATAGGCGCCATTTTTCCAACGGCATTTGCTCACTTTGTGTCTCTGTGTCACATTCAGGTAACTCTCGCGATATTTCAAACTTTCTCATTGTTATTGTATTTGTTGTGGTGATCTATGATCAGCGATCCTGGATGTTACTGCTGCAACTTGCTGAAGGCTCAGATGATGGTTAGCATCCTTTCAGCAATAAAGTATTTTTAATTAAGGTATGTACATTTCTTAGACGTAATGCCATTGCACACTTAATAGAATACAGCATACTGTGAACATAACCTTTATATACACTGGGAACCAAACAATTCGTGTTACTTGCTTTATTGTGATATTCGCTTTATTGTGGCGGTCTGGAAGTGAGCCCGCAGTATCTCCGAGGTCTGCCTGTATGTATCCATTTGAAATCAAGTTCCTGATGTTCCTGCAGCCCCATTTCACACCTTGCCTCATCCTAACCTTCATCTTGCACCCAAAGTCCTGCTGGGCCCTGACCCTCGGCTTGCCCTTTCTTCTTCCTGGCTTTGATGCCGTAGCCGCAGGCAGCAGAGTGTGCATGTTAATTGTTAAATTCAGTTCAACAAGTTCCTCATTAGGGACAAATTACCTGAGTTTGAAATCTGCTAATTTTCCAATCAGAGTGAGTGTTTGCACTTGTGATTTGGAAATAATTACCATATGGTAAAAGCAAAACCTATGTGGGGATTAAAGTAAAGGTGAGGGAGGACAGGAGCTTATTTCAGTATCTTCCCCAGGAGCTCGTGGTAGCAAGTGCGGGTTAGTGGAGATGCCTCTGGGGTTGGGGTGGGACCGCTCACCTGTAGCACCATTTTGTAAAGGCTGTTCGCTTCCTGCACTAATACCCCTGAAATGTGACCTTGGTCTTGAGGGGAGAGCACTGTGGCCTTCATAGGCCTGAATTGGATCTGGAAAGGGAAGAGTCCTTTCAATTTAGCTCTTTCATCTAAAAATACATCTCTACTTTTGCTTAGATCTGTCCTCTGCGTGAAGCTGCTGCATGAGTTACAAATAAAAATATTTGCTTGGGGGTGGAAGTGGTGACTTTAAATGCCCTTTGTGTGATCTTACAATGTATGTGTTAGGAAAAGCTCATCTGAGAGAATTTGAAGAATTGTGGGATAATAATTGCTGCAGAATACCACTGTGATCCGAGGTGTAGAAATCTGGGTCATTCACCTTCAGAAGTTCGTTCCAGTCCCAATTACTGTATTACTAGTTCTAAAGCTTTGGAAACGCATGGTAAAGAATAGTCAAGGTTTCAGGTAATTTACAAGCCAATGTAGAAAAACTCCTCCTGAGATAACTGCTTTTGAAATTTGGAGCAAGGAAAGCTTTTCACCCCTGAGAAGGTAGTACCCCTCCTCCTTTCAGATAACTGGAATTGTACATGTTCTCAGCTTTCCTTTTTCACCTTGGCTGCCAGGAAACTCAAAACCAAATTTGAAATAGAAATTGCCAAGTTTATAGTTGTGGTTAGTATCTCAGCGTTCCTTGCTCCTTATTGTTTATTTCTATTGTTTTTTTTTTGTTGTAGACTATTTTAAATCTTTTGTCAAAGGAAACTGGGGACAAATGGCTCCGTACATGCATAAACGTGTATTAATAAATAGTAGCTTCTATTCGTTTATATATACACTGCCTCTAATCTTTTAATAACCTTGCCTGTTAGGTATTACTGTCCTCTTACAAATGAAGAAACTGAGGCTCATATAGGACTTGCCTGAGGCAATAAAGCTATTAAGTGGTGCCCATGGTATTTTCTGTCTTCTTCTGAGGTCCTGTGCCTGGGTACAAGTAACTAATGTGTTGACAGGTCTGGATTCAGTGGCGGACTGTATACATGGAACTGTTTTATTTTTTCCAATCACTGCTTTCAGTGCAGCACCAAGCCCCCTTTCCCATTCTTTAATGACACCTTGGGCAGATCTCATAACTTTCTGGGTTATCTTGGTTGGTAAAGCTGACCAGTCCCAATTACAAACTCACCATGGCATCCTCTGGTCTGGGGAGCAGAGACGCCAGACATCTGTGGATATGGTCCTTTTCCAGGTCTGATGCTGTGATCTGCTGGGGGGGGGGGGGAGGCTCCGCACAGGGGGATGTTCGGTTTTGCACCTGGGCTCCTCCTCCCCTGGGGCCTCCCTCAGAGAAGAGCAGCTTTGCCTGCTGACTCCCACCCCCTTCTGCAGGTTCTGTCTCCCATCTCTTGGACAGCCCTATAAGTAAGCCGTGTGCTCCTCCATATGGAGCTTTGAGAATTGCTGAGGTCCTTTTTTTGAGCTCTGAAGGCTGTGGGGTCACGGATCAAGGTGGGCGTGAGGTTCTCGTTTTCTTTCCAGGCATACTACCCCTCAGTATCTTTGGAGCCTCTCTCGTTCAGATATCTCTGGACCACAAGGGGGCACCAGACTCCAGGTTCGCACGCAACACGCAGCGCGGGGAGGACTCGATAAGCTCTGGCGAGAATTCCCTGCCCAACAGCTCCCCCAGGCTGCGGGGCGGGCCGCCGGGTCTGTGCAGCTCATCCGGTAGGAAACTGAATGCCCACTTTCCTTTCGTGCGGAGCTGCCTCTCTTCTCGAGCAGCTCTCTTGGAGTTCTCCCTTACGCGTCTCGGCTTGGGGGAGCCGGGGGCACCCCTACTCCTCTTCGCACCCCTTTCCCACTCGGCCCCAAGAGAAAGCAGTCTGTCACCGGGAGCCCTTGGCTCTCTTCCCTCACCTTTCCGGTCCTCCCGTATTTACACAGGGTGGCGCGCGCTGGTTGCAGGGAACCGCCCCAGGTGTGATAGGGCCACGTGTACCAGTCCTTGGCACTCTCTCTGAGAGGACATGTAGGCTGGCTGTTCGGAGTCCTTCTTCAGGATTTGGGAGCCCCTGATGCTTTTTGTTTCCAGCTTTGAGTTAGCAACTCTGGGACAACAGGAAAAGACCCACTGCATACACACACAGACACAGAGACACACAGACACACACACACACAGCATCCCAGCCTTCTCCCATTCTTGTCTATTTAAAAGCTCTGGCTTTGCCCTCCCGTTTTCCAGTGGCATAGGGCAGAGGCCTATGGCTGGTGAAACCATTTCTCAAAGGGCTGTTTTGTGTGAGTTTTCTAAAGAGTTTACTGTAAGACTTGAATAAGAAGTCACTGGGGAGGATGGGGTGCTGCTTGGGAAGCTTTAGCCCTCCACCCCTATAGTCACTATGGGGGACATTCTTTGATATGGAAAAGTGACGTTCTCTCAGGATTGTGTAAAGAGTTATGCAAATATAGCTTTGAAACAAATCTCCTCATGCCTGTCCTCACCCAGCAAGATTCCTCCTGGGCTCTAAATGGCTCCTGTAGGGAAGTGTGGAAACTTCTATTGGAAGTAAGAGTTGGAGAGGAAAGGGGATGCTTTTAGGAAGTGTTATTTGGGGCTATGAATCTTCTTCATACCGTTTGAGAAAGCAGTGTTATTTTGAAGTTATTTCTTTGGCATTGTTTGGAGAGTGGGGCATTTGAAGCTGAGATTATGGAGGCCTATGGTTCTTGTGGAGGCTTTTGGTCTCAGGTAAAAACTATGGGAGTGTCTGCCTGTGGGAGGTGCTGAACACAGTCATTGGAAGAGAGGAGGTCAAGGAGACCGGGGCTAGGCTACCGGAAGGACTCTCTGTGTGGATACTGAAATCAGCAAGAAGTGTTACAAAGTGTTGGGGAGTGACCATGAATCAGGCCCTAGAATCTTCAAGGTATGCAGGGGAGTTGAGTTTCCACAGTGGGGAAGAAGACTGGTTTGGTTTGGTTTTGCAGGTCCATTAGATCAAGATGTCCCTTAATGTTGGTTGTGGGAGTCTTCCTCAATGCTGTCTTTTGATTATTGAGAGCGTGCTTGCATGCGAGGCCTTTTGCTCGGTACTTGGAGGAGGAGTAAGGTGCATTCTCTGTCTTCATTGGGATTAAAGCCTACTCAGAGAAAACAAATTGTAACTATGTGAGGTGGTAGACATTACTTAAGCTTATTGTGGTAATCGTCCATTCATATATATATATATATATATATATGACAAATCGTTATGTTGTACACCTAAAACGGATACAGTGTTATATGTCAATTATATCTCAATAAAATTGGAAAAAAATAAAGCCTACTCAGAGAGAGAAGGGAAGTACACAGATGACTATAAATCAAGGGCACTGTGGCAAACACTGTTAAAAATAAATCTTACTGGATCTCAGATGGACAAAGACAAATACTATATGATATCACTTGTATGTGGAATCTAAAAAATACAACAAACTAGTGAATATAACACAAAAAGAAGCAGACTCACAGATATAGAAAACAAACTAGTGGTTACCAGTGAGGTGAGGGAAGGGGTAGGGGATTCAGAGGGGTAGGAGTAAGGGATTAATAAGGTACAAGGATATATTGTACAACACGGGGAATATAGCCGATCTCTTATAAGTATAAATGGAGTGTAACCTTTAAAACTGTGAATCACTCTACTGTACACCTATAACATATAATATTGTACATCAACTATACTTCAATTAAAAAAAAAGATAAATCTTACTGGATGGAATTGGGGAAGGCATCACAAAGAAGGTGACCTTTGGGTAGATCTTGGCTTGGATTTTGACGGGTTGATATGGGTGTGGGAAGAGGGTGTTCTAAGTAGGGGAACAGCACTAGCTAAGGAGCGGTGGAGGCTGATGTGGGCAGAAGAGGAGCTACGTATATAGCTATGTGTATAGCATGGTATATGAGCAGAGCGGAAGGGAGGGATAAGGCCAAAATGACAGGTTGGCTCCACATCATGGATCTTCTTGGTAATTTAAATGAAACAAAGACTCCGCCGTTTACATAAGGAATGCAGGAGAGTCACAGCAGGACTTATAACACTTTCTGGTGCCTAAAGGGAGAGAAAGAGATTCCAAAGTTCTTCTTCCACTTAACAGAGAAATCTGTTAGATATATTTGTTCCCTTATGGAAAGCAGAACTGACAGTTTAAGTATTACTATTACCAGAGCAACACATTAGACATGACCAATCATAGTTGCAGACCTTTAGGTGTTACAGTTCCATTTTACAAGACGTAGCAACAAACTCTGATATTCAGGTATCTTAAGAGATATATTTCTTTACAGGTAACACTTCCAAGGACAGTTTTATAGCAACAGAGAACAAAACAGGACCACAGCCTTTCACTCAAACCTCCACACTGGCCAGGAGATGGGGACAGACAGATCCTTGAGTCAATGTTCCCAATTCTAATCTTGTGACACAGAACTGGCTTCACACCACACAGTGGTGTCTCTGTACCTGTGGGGTATGAGGGAACATTTTCTCTTTATCTTTCTGAGGTTATTCACCAACAGCTGGGGCTGGCAGTTTTAAGATTAAGCATTAACATTCTGAGAAGCTTAAATCTTTACAATATGGAAACAAAAAAAAGGCTGTAGAGGATTTTAACAAATTAAATATGAGGTAGATAATATTAGGTTGAACCGTATGAAATTGCTGATATTTGGCCATTTTTGCCCAGTTAAAATGGCAATTTCCTATGGTTCAGTCTAACAGCTACAGTTTGTCTTGAATACCAGGTGAGATATATGAAGTTAATTTGGTAAATATTGGGGAGGCAGCCCTGGGGGAAAATGGTCTCATTGGAGCTGTGGTTTAGCACAGTTTATGTGGCAGGAGTGTGAAGGAGGGACTGGAGAACGCAGCCTGTAGATGAAACCTTAGCTTTATACTCATCGTACGTGAAATATACCCCTAGATCCATAGCCATAGCATAAATTGATTAAGAAGTGAAATTAGCATTAAACTTGTAAGTTAAAGGTTGAGAGTTTAAATTTCTCCCCAATGATAGGCTACAATGGGTGGACTGTAAAAAATGGGCTTTTATGCCCCAGTAGATCCAAATCTTGGCAAACTGTTCTACCAACTTGATTTAAAAAACACTCGCTCGGGACTTCCCTGGTGGTCCAATGGTTAAGCCTCTGCGATCCCAATGCAGGGGGCCTGGGTTCCATCCCTGGTTAGGGAACTAAGATCCCACATGCCGCAACTAGAGAAGCCCATGCGCTGCAACGAAGACCCAGCGCAGCCAAAAGAAATACATCTATAATACATTAAAAAAAAAAAAACCCACTCACTCATCTACCTCCATCAAGGGGGAAAGGAGGCGTTTGGAATATTCCATGCTTCTCCCCACTTGCCTTCGCACAACCACAGATCCCACACAGCCTGTTGTGACCCTTCCCTCAAACGAATCCTCTTGAGAAACACAGATTTATATCTGCACAGTAATACTGTAAGTGGCATTTATCATTTTAAATACTTTTTTGAGAATAAGGCAGACTGACAAAGGATTAAGGTCCATGGGCTTATATACTACTCGCGGGGCTTTGGGGCAGGCCTGTGGTAGCTGTGTGGCACCCCAGAACAAAGCCAAGTCACAGAATAGGCTCGCTAGCAGGTAATACCCTTATTGTTTCTCAAACTTTAGTGTACACCAGAATCACTGGGGGATGGGGGAGGGGGCCTGAGAATGCGCACCTCTAACAAGTTACCAGGTGCTATGCTTCCGGCCCTGCTGATCTCGGGTGGCCTTGGCCTGCAGCAGCTTGAAGCAAGATTTCGGTTCCTGGCCAGAGACTGAAGTCAGGCCGCGGCAGTGAAAGCTCTGAATCCTAGCCACCAGACCAGTGGCCAGTGACAAAGCCCTGGACTGTCAGCTGTGTAGAAGTGAATTTCCACAGAGAGACAGAAAGTAGTGAAACAAATAAAGTGTTCATTTGGAGGGAAAGGGTATGTGTGGGTAGACACAAGGGCGGAGTTAGAGAGAGAGAGCCGCCCCCTCGTGGTCGTTTGAATCATTTATATGGGACATTTCTTCCGGGTTTCCTTTGGCCAATCGTCGTGCTTTGCCTGGTCCTGAGTCCCGTTTGGTTTATCTGAGGGTCCTCCCACGTGTGCACACGCAGCTCTTAGCCAAGATGGACTCTACCAAAGACGCCAATGGATAGGCTGACATCACATCCTTTTTGACCTCCAAGGAGCCTTTCTGTGCGTGTGTAGTCAGGAAGGTCTCCTTGGCCTCGAGAATGAGAAATATGTGGTCTCTTCTCTGGGCAGGGCTCAGCTCCTCTCTCACTCCTGCTATCAATATCTTGGAGTATCCGTCCACAGGGGACAAACTCCAGCTTCTCAGCCTGGAACCCATCTATCTCCTGCCTCCCTGGGACCACTCTTTGAGAATCACTGCTCTCTTCTATGGGGAAAGGTCTGAATATGCCAGTGAGAAGGGTTCTCTGCTTCTGAAGAAAGAAAGAAAAACATAAAAGGTTAAAAAAAAAAAGGCTAGGGCTTCCCTGGTGGCGCAGTGGTTGAGAGTCCGCCTGCCGATGCGGGGGACGCGGGTTCGTGCCCAGGTCTGGGAAGATCCCACGTGCCGCGGAGCGGCTGGGCCCGTGAGCCGTGGCCGCTGAGCCTGCGCGTCCGGAGCCTGTGCTCCGCAACGGGAGAGGCCACAGCGGTGAGAGGCCCGCGTACCGGAAAAAAAAAAAAAAAAAAAGGCTAAAATACTTAGGTAACTGAAGTCATCCAGCTAGGTCTACAGAGTGAGCCCTGAGAATTAGCATTTCTAAAACTCTCAAGTGCTGCTGCTGCTGCTGCTGGGCCAGGGACCACCCGCACGTCAAGGACTACAGTCTGTGAGCCAATCGCACGGCCGCCCTCCAGGGCGAGTGCCCTATTTCCAAATGTAAACCTGAGCTGTACTTAGGGGAGCCCCTTCAGAAATGCAGGTTCTCCGGGCAGAACGCCATTGTGTTCCAGACCCAATACCTTTTCTTAGGGAAATGGGTAGAAAAGACAGAGAAGGAACCTGTGGGAGGGGGAGGGGGGAGAGGAGAACTATTGCATCACCTAATAATCTCTTGCTAGAGACCCATTGGTTCCCAAGCTGCCAGATCTCCAAAGCTAAATATAGATCCATGTGAGTATTGTAAGCAAGGGAGAAAATAGGAAAAATACCAAAGGTGATGGTCTAGACACAGTGTTCTTAAATTCATTTTTAAGCCTGCTGGCTATGTTTGTTACATTAAAACCTTTTGAAAGAGGAAAAACTACAGTCATTACTCTTTGACCTGGACATTCTTGGAAACAGGAGGGCCTTGGTTTTATAAGAATCAACCTGTCTTCTGGAATGCCATTTACTTCATACCACGTTTGCTTTCTTTGCTATTCCAATTTTAAAATCCTTTCCTCTAGTTAAGAATGTTATCAAATATCCACTTAATAAGTTACTGGAAAATAATACTTTATTATATCAAGGATGAGCTTGGAGGCCTCAAGAACTGGTTTCTTATCAATGCCAAAGAGGAGATAGTTACTGGCAGAGAGTGAGGCCTACAGTGAATGGAGGTATAAGGGCACCTCTGTTTGATCACATCTTGAAATTATAGGGTTGTTGGGAAAATATTATCGAGTCTCCCTGAGAACTGGCAATGTTCTAGTTGCTATACGTTTTGTTTTGTTTTTGAAGCAAAGCATAAATACAGTCATAAGAAAAGAATCTGGGTCTTGTTTTTTCCACTTCCTATGATGACTTTAATGTGGTACTCACTCATTGATGTGAGAAAGGGATTAGACAATTAAGGAAGGAAGCTTTGCTTTATAATCAGCGACATGACCCACAAATACCATTTCTCTCTGCTACAGTCCTAGTACTTAGGACCATCACAGCCTGTCTATGGAGGATGGATTCAGTTGCAGAGAAATTACTATGACTCTATGAATGATAGTACAATTTTCACTTTTTAGTCATAATTTCTATTGATTTTCCCAGATATTATTCCTCTGAAAATTGTCTTCAAAAAAGAACAACAGCCAGGTGCCCTTTCTGGCCAAGATGAGGTCAAATCTGCTTCCTCTGGTCATGGGTAGAGAAACTTTGTTTTTTTTTTTAACATCTTTATTTGAGTATAACTGTTTTACAATAGTGTGTTAGTTTCTCCTTTACAACAAAGTGAATCAGTTATACATATACATATGTTCCCATAACTCTTCCCTCTTTAGTCACCCTCCCTTCCACCCTCCCTATCCCACCCTTCTAGGTGGTCACAAAGCACAGAGGTGAACTCCCTGTGCTATGCGGCAGCTTCCCACTAGCTATCTAATTTACATTTGGTAGTGTGTATATGTCCCTGCCACTCTCTCACATCGTCACAGCTTACCCTTCCCCTTCCCCATATCCTCAAGTCCATGCTCTAGTAGGTCTGTGTTTTATTCCCATCCTACCACTAATCTCTTCATGACATTTTTTTTTTTTAGATTCCATATATATGTGTTAGCATATGGTATTTGTTTTTATCCTTCTGACTTACTTCACTCTGTTTGACAGACTCCAGGTCTATCCACCTCATTACAAATAACTCAGTTTCATTTCTTTGTATGGCTGAGTAATATTCCATTGTATATATGTGCCACATCTTCCTTATCCATTCATCTGTTGATGGACACTTAGGTTGCTTCCATGTCCTGGCTATCGTAAATAGAGCTGCAATAAACATTTTGGTACATGACTCTTTTTGAATTATGGTTTTCTCAGGGTATATGCCCAGTAGTGGGATTGCTGGGTCATATGGTAGTTCTATTTGTAGTTTTTTAAGGAACCTCCATACTGTTCTCCATAGTGGCTGTATCAATTTACATTCCCACCAGCAGTGCAAGAGTGTTCCCTTTTCTCCACACCCTCTCCAGCATTTATTGTTTCTAGAGTTTTTGATGATGGCCAATCTGGCCGGTGTGAGATGATATCTCATTGTAGTTTTGATTTGCATTTCTCTAATGATTAATGATGTTGAGCATTCTTTCATGTGTTTGTTGGCTATCTGTATCTCTTCTTTGGAGAAATGTCTATTTAGTTCTTCTGCCCATTTTTGGATTGGGTTTTTTGTTTTTTTTGTTATTGAGCTGCATGAGTTGCTTATAAATTTTGGATATTAATCCTTTGTCAGTTGCTTCATTTGCAAATATTTTCTCCCATTCTGAGGGTTGTCTTTTGGTCTTGTTTATGGTATCCTTTGCTGTGCAAAAGCTTTTAAGTTTCATTAGATCCCATTTGTTTATTTTGGTTTTTATTTCCATTTCTCTAGGAGATGGGTCAGAAAGGATCTTGCTGTGATTTAGGTCATAGAGTGTATTGCCTATGTTTTCCGCTAAGAGTTTGATAGTGTCTGGCCTTACATTTAGGTCTTTAACCCATTTTGAGTTTATTTTTGTGTATGGTGTTAGGGAGTGTTCTAATTTCATACTTCTACAGGTAGCTGTCCAGTTTTCCCAGCACCACTGGTAGAGAAATTTTGAATCAAACTCTCTGTTGGAGGAGACAAGGTCTATGTTACTGGGAATCTGTAACTAGGGTTGCCAGATTTAGCAAATAAAAACACAGGACACCTAGTTAAATTTGAATTTCAGGTAAACAACAAAAAATTTTTTAGTATAGCTATGTCCCACATGTGGCTATTCAAATTTAAATTAATTAAAATTAAATAAAATGTAAAATGCAATTCCCCACTTGCACTAGCCATATTGTCAAATGCTACATGTGGCTAGCGGCTACTGTGTGTACTGGACAGTGCAGATCAGTGTGGATTAGAGAAGATTTCCATCATCAGAGAAAGTTCCGTTGGACAGTGCTGCTTAGAGCAAACCAGGAAGATGGAGCCAGGTCCGCAGGTAGATAGGCTAGGCTAGCAGGCTCTTGACATGCCATCCTTTCCTTCTTCACGTGTACAAATGCAGGGGATCCCCAGAGACCATAGGGAAAGGGATAGCCCAACCCCCTGCCTATGAGCAGGGCTGATAACTCAGGATCTCAGCAGAACCAGCTGTTAAATTCTCTGCCTAGCTGCTTCTGAGAGAAATAAATCCTTTATGTTTGTATAGGGCTTTGCAGAAAACGGAGCATTTCCAAGTCCACACACGATTTTATTCCTGCAGTAACAGTGGGTGGTAAGCGGGCCCATGAGAGAAATGAAAGCATGCAAGGAAAACCGGTGCCAGAAGCAACTGCCTCATGCTACAGTGGGGTCCTCACACTTGAGCATGCATCAGAATCTCCTGGACGGCTTGTTAAAACACAGATTGCTGGCCTCCAGCCCCAAAGCTCCTGGCTCAGTAGGTCTGGGCTGGAGCCCAAAGATTTGTATTTCTCGCAAATACCCAGGTCAAAAATGCCAGTGCGGGGACCACACTTTGAAAACCACTGCTATTGTGTCATAGCCCTACCCCAGCCTAATGATGCGAGGAGTTTGGGCTTTTTGTTCCTCTGACCCTGTGGACAGGTTACTCTACTAGGGCTGCTTTGACAAACTACATCTGTTCACTCATTGGGATCATTATCACATTTATTATCCTTTGTGCAGCTTTTATCCATCAGCTGGTTTGATAGTAAATTGAAGTGAAAGCAATGTCTTTGCATCTGACTGTGGTGTGCCCACATCGTGGTCTGGCCAAGCTCACTGGGTAGATGTTTTAAATCCTCATTTATATATATACAAACTGAGCTTTAGAAAACGAAAAAGGAAATCATTCACTCAGGGTCACAGAGCTAGTGAGAAGTGGAACCAGGATATGAATCCAAGACTTCCAATTTCAATTTTGTATTAAGAATGCCTGGTGGGGGGGCTTCCCTGGTGGCGCAGTGGTTGAGAGTCCGCCTGCCGATGCAGGGGACACGGGTTCGTGCCCCGGTCTGGGAGGATCCCACGTGCCGCGGAGCGGCTAGGCCCGTGAAGCTTGGCCGCTGGGGCTGCGCGTCTGGAGCCTGTGCTCCGCAACGGAAGAGGCCACAGTGGTGAGAGGCCCATGTACTGCAAAAAAAAAAACCAACAATGGCCAGGGGGACTTCCCTAGTGGCACAGTGGTTAAGATGCTGTGCTCCCAGTGCAAGGGCCCCGGGTTCAATCCCTGGTCAGGGAACTAGATCCCACATGCATGCTGCAACTAAGAGTTTGCATGCCACAACTAAGGAGCCCCCGAGTCGCAACTAAGGAGCCTGCCTGCCACAACTAAGACCCAGTGCAACCAAATAAATTAATTTTTAAAAAAAGAAAGAATGCCCAGGGATTTGTGAAGTGTTCTGAGGTTCATGATATTTAAAAATGATAGTGAAGTCTGTTCTAATTTCAGTTGTAAAGGCCTCCGAATGTGGACTAGGTGTCTGGGGCAGTGAGTGGAGATCAGCTGGGCCTGTTTCAACATCAGCTATTTGTTGTTTTATCACTCAGCTGACTATTTTACCTGCTGCAACGGTGGCTTTCACCATTTTATAGCTTTCAATTTTTTAAAAAATTATTTATTTATTTATTTATTTATGGCTGCATTGGGTCTTCTTTGCTGCACACGGGCTTTCTCTAGTTGCGGTGAGTGGGGGCTACTCTTCCCTGCAGTGCGCAGGCTTCTCATTGCGGTGGCTTCTCTTGTTGCAGAGCACGGGCTCTAGGGCACACAGGCTTATTTGCTCTGCAGCATGTGGCATCTTCCCGGACCAGGGCTCGAACCCGTGTCTCCCGAGTTGGCAGGAGGAGTCTTAACCACTGCACCATGAGGGAAGCCCCAGCTTTCAATTATTTTTATTCCGTTGTTTAACACAATGGCTTATTGGTTAAAGAGTGGATCAAGAATACTGATGTAGTGAACAGAATGAGCTACTGAACTGTGCACTTAAAAATGGTTAAAATGGTTAAAAAAAATAGAATGAATGAGCTAATGAGGGACATAAACGCAGTCATTCTGGATTTTGACCTCAGACCTGTAAGGTATATTCATATCATTGCTTAGTACATCAGGATATCTCTAGTTCTTCAGAACAGAAGTTAAAAGGAGAAATTTTTATCCAGTTTGGCTTTTTCTTTATGGGTAATAAAATTATCCAAACCCACAGAGTGTTATTTCTGGAGAAGTACTTGCAAATAGCAGCCAGAAAGTGCTCATGTCTCCTCTTTTAGAAACAAAACATGAAAATTATAATAATAAGGTAATTGATTTTTTTATAGTGCAAAATTCAAGAATTCCAAATATCAGGTCATGGAAGCAGTTTGGAGCGTTGTAACACATAGTGAAATTTCAGTCGACATATTAATACACATTTGGTCCCCAAAACACAATATTATTATGTCATTTTGAATTTGTAGATAAACCATGCTTTTTCTTGAATACTTTTTTTTCTTCGTGCCTACTTAATTTAAAATAAATTAAGCAGCAGGCATCACTTGTTAAATGGGAAAAATAGAACTTTGTCCTTATATGTTATGAATATTACTAAAGAATACATTAAAATGGAAATTATAATGCCATCTTTAATAGTATACCGATCTAAATTCATTTTTTTAAACTTAAAGTTGCTTTGTCTTATACTCCACACTAAAATAACACAGTGATTTAGCATTTCTGTGGGGGGTTGCTGAGATTACAGATTTCTGTGAATGCAGTTTATAAGGGTGGAGAGTGCAAGTGTGTGGAGAGGGTAGGATAGGTTGGTGTGTGTCCGAGTGTGCGTTTTCCGTCAGGGCTTGTGTGCGACACCATTTCTAGTGCAAGTAATAGAAATCCAATTCAAGCCAGTTTAAGAACAGAGGGATTTATTGGCTCAGGAAACTGGCATGTCCAGAGGTGGAGCTTGTCTCAGGGACTCTAAGGTGTCAAATGACATCATAAGGGCTCTCTGTCACCCCTTCTCTCCCCTTAACTCTGTGCTTCTCTTTATATTGGTCTCTTTATTGCCTAAATATTCTTCCACGTACTGGGGGAAGAAGGCAAACTCATGTCATCCGAGCTTAGTTGAACCCAGAGGTGAGAGCTTCTCTCTTCTACAATCCATAGGTGGATGGACAAGCAGATGATACGGAGGAAGCAGGAAAGGACAGAAGAAGGAGATAAAACTCCAGGGAAGAATCCCATTGAGCTCGACTTCCCTGGTGGCCTCGTGGTTAAGACTCCGAGCTTCCACTACAGGGTGCATGGGTTTGATCCCTGGTCAGGGAACTAAGATCCCGCATGCCTCGAGGCAAGGCCAAAAAAAAAAAAAAAAAAAAGACCAGCTACAGACAGTGGCTCTGATGTGTGTGTGTGTGTGTGTGTGTGTGTGTGTGTGTGTGTGTGTGTGTGTGTAAGCTAGAGGTCTTCGGGATCTCCAAATAATAGCTTGGAAAACAGTCTGAGCTCCTGAGCTGGATATTCTCCATTTGTCTCTCCAGATGCCATCTGAAGGGTGGCTCGTTCTGGTTGGGTCCAGTCAATGGGGACACTGGCAGGAAATTGGAGGCAGGAAGAGAGGTCGGAGTATTTACTGCCCCAGCTCCTGCTTGCCTGGCTGGGCTGGGCAGCAGCTGTTTTCCTCTAGCGAAGGCCACACCTCCTACCAGGCAGCCCTCTCCCTGAGCTCCCACTGCCGCCACTTTCGGTGGGTGGCTACTCCCTCCTCTTGCCCCTTCAGGCCTAGGTGTGAGGCTGCTTCCTCCTCTTGCCCTGGTGTGTTTCCCCACTCCTTGCTGATTTCCTCTAACCCTGCGCTCATTATGTACTTCGTCTCTTTATTAAACTCTCCCCAATTCCACTTTTTGGAGCACGCCATCTCTTTCCTGCAGGGACCTGCTTGGCACTCGGCCCGTCTTCCACACCACCACAGTTCCAGTTCTCCCAGATGCCCTCTTCTAAATATTTCTGCGAGAGCTTTGCTGAAGGCTCCTATACCCCCACAGATCATCGTGGTCAGGGCTGGCACCTCAGCCAGCCTGTATCTGCGGAGGTTTGGGATCAGGGGATTTTTGCTCTCTAGAACTTTGCTCCCAGCAATGGACGCAAGCCTCTCCTTTAATTTTCCAAAGACAAACTCACAATATTTGACAAACCTTTACTGAAGGTGTAGGGAAAACATAAAGAAATAACAAGGTAGAAAAGGAAAGCAAAACTGAGCCTGAAAGCTCCGGGGTCAGGAGTCTCCTTAGAGAGCTGTGTGTGCCCTTGGGAAGCGCTCTGTAGTTCCTGGGGCGCGCTCTGTAGTTCCTGGGGCGCGCTCTGTAGTTCCTGGGGCCCGCTCTGTAGTTCCTGGGGCCCTGAACAAATCCCTTTTAATAGGCCAGTTTGCACCTGGCAAGAGACTTTGTACTGATTCCCTGGGAATGTGCAAAAGGTCACTTCAGTAGGCCTGATCGCATAAGCAAGTTCCTTGAGGTGCAGATGGAACTGACTACTCAAGTGTTCAGGACTTTAATTGATTTTAAGAGAGGGGTTGACAAAACCGCTGCTGTCGATTGCTGCCTAAAGGCAGAAAGAATCCAAACAGTTACAGAATGTCAGCTGTGTGAGTTATAAGAAAATGCATTTAACGTGTGAAAATTTTCTGGATCCCTCTGTAGCCCTGGAGAGGGATGCAGACAAGGCTCATGGCCCCCATTTGGTTTTTAACCAGAGATTTCAACAATAAGAGGAGAAAAGTGTGTTGTGTAGTTTTGTTACCGAATCCAAGCTCTGTCTGCTCACTGCACAGCAGGCCAATAATAGGGAGATGAGGTATTGAGGCAAGGAATAGCGACTTTACTCAGAAAGCTGGGTGTCTGAGAAGATGGCGGACTAGCATCCCAGAATACCATCTTATGGGGTCTGGATGCTAGTTTCTTTTATAGAGCAGAGAGGGGGAGAAGGTGAGGAAGTAAAGTAAAAAGGCCATAGGTCTTGCAAAACATCTCCTGGTTTGGCCAGCCTCAGGGAGGGGATGTGTGAATTTCTTCTTTTCCGCAGCCATTCGCAGGTGGGCAGGGTCAGGGTGTTTCCCTGTGAGCTGAACAAAGGCACTTTAGCTTAACATTCAGGCAGAGGAGCAGGGTTCCCTGAGGGAGGCCATTATGTTTGCTTAAGGCTATAGACAGCATCCTTTTAGTGATTATAGTAACAAAAAGCAATGAAAAGCAAAGGTTAAAGTAAAAGAAATAGATGCAACATGGAGTCAGATTTTGCTCTTCCCTGTTGCAGTTTTGTGTTAAAAAGCTTTACATTCCCAAGTCTTTTGAGGACTGGAGACTCAGGGGAGGTAGGGCTGGCATAGGAGAGGGGATGTACTTGAATGTCCCCTAAATGAAGAAGCAAGGCTGCAACCTGCAAAACTCCAGGTGCTGCCAACATTCTCTGGGACCTGGGGGATCAGGGAAGAGCTTACCTTCACCCCCATCCTCCAGCCTGCATCTCAGGCAGCATATGAGTAACCCTGTAAATTAGGGCAGACATGAATGGGATTTTAGCAGCGAAGTGTGGGAGTCTATAGAATCTGGCAAAAGAGAAATCATTTTATTTAGTCTTCAAGAGAAAAATCAGCTATGCTAGCCTCCGAAGTAGCACTCACTATCCAATAGAACTTCCTGTGGTGTTGGCTGGAAAACAAAATGCACGATGCGAGAGTTGTGACTTAAGTTTTATTTGGGGCAAAATGAGGACTATAGCCTGGGAGACAGCCTCTCAGCTAGCTCTGAGGAACTGCTGCAAAGAGGTAGCGGGGAGAGGTCAGTATTATATATGATTTTAGTGAGGGGGGTGCATGCAATCAAGCACACATTTTGGCAGAAGGTTGTTGCCAGTTACAAGGAGCAGATGTCTCTGTTTGTGATTTTAGTGCTTTTCTAGATATGAGAAGATGCAAGAAATTGGGCTCATAAAATCTTCTCCTGAAAATGTCTATCTGAAGCCCTGTTCTGCCAGTTCTTCCCAGAGCACAGAGTGCCTCATTCCTGGTCTCCACCCTGAACTCTTTTCAGGGGGGTGTTGAAGGTCAGCCACTGCAGTGGCTAGAGACTTTGTTCTTCTAAAACCAGGTGGAGAGCAACAGTTTGTAGTTGGCAGTGGAAATGTTCTGTATCTGTGCTATTCCATTCCGGTAGGCACTAGCCACATGTGGCTATCGGGCACTTGAAATGTGGCTAGTGGAACTGAGGAACTGAATTTATTTTTCTTTGTGGTACGGCGGGCCTTTCACTGTTGTGGCCTCTCCTGTTGCGGAGCACAGGCTCCAGACGTGCAGGCTCAGCGGCCACGGCTCACGGGCCCAGCCGCTCCGCGGCATGTGGGACCCTCCCGGACCGGGGCACAAATCCGTGTCCCCTGCATCGGCAGGCGGCAGGCAGAATCTCAACCACTGCGCCACCAGGGAAGCCCTGAATTTTTTTTTTTTTTTTTTTTTTTTTTTTTTTGCGGTACGCGGGCCTCTCACTGCCATGGCCTCTCCCATTGCGGAGCACAGGCTCTGGACACGCAGGCCCAGCAGCCATGGCTCACGGGCCCAGCCACTCCACGGCACGTGGGATCCTCCTGGACCGGGGCACGAACTCGCGTCCCCCGCATCGGCAGGCTGACCCTCAACCACTGCACCACCAGGGAAGCCCCTGAATTTTTAATTTAATTAAATTTAAATAGCCACATGTGGCTAGAGTCTACCAACTTAGACATCATAGCAAAGTATGCAAAATACATCTTGATTTGGGGCAGAAGACTAGGAGATTTATATAGGCTTAGGTTTAACTAATAGTCACCAAGTTAGACCTGTATACACACAATATTATATATTGTATAATAAAGATTTAGACAACCTACTGGTCATGCCATGTGATGGTGATGGAACAGGAGGAAGAGAAGAAAGCCTGGGTCTGTAGCCAGAGGAGGTAGTTGAAGAAAAAGGACCAAGGCCTGGGTGAGAGGAAATTGGTGAAGAACATGAGGAATCAATATACAAGTGCATACGGGGGCCTGGCCTTGCCAAGGGAGAAGCTGCAGGTGTATGGCCAGTTGGTCCCACCTTCAAGGGGCTTACCATCTTTGGAGGTGAGACAAGATCTGTCCACATAAAATGCACAGTGAGCAAGACAGGCCATAATGCCAGAGTTATGCCAAACAAATACATATGTAAATATGCAAATGCACAGATAAATATGTAAATATATAAGTAACGTGTGGGTCCGAGAAGGGAGAGATCTAGGTCAGCCACAGGTGTTAGGACCAGATGGCCTGGATTAATTGCTGGCTCTGCCGCTGGTTGTGTGACCTTGGGCAAGTCCTTTACTATCTTTGTGCTCTGATTCCTCCTCAGAAAACGGAAATGATAAAAGTGCCACTATCAAAGGGTTGCTGTGGGGATTAAAAGACATACTAGACATGAAGTGCTTGGAACAATGCCTGGAACGCAGTAAGTGCTCATGAAGTCTCAGCAATGACCAAAGGGCAGAGGAAATGGCGGAGTAGGGAAAGGGGCACTGGCTTTCGTGACCTCCATCCACGAAGGCACCTCCTTTCATTGTAACTGAAACTGCTTGTGAACAATTTGATACTGAGCAGAGTTGTTATTTATGGTGTAATGAGCTATTTTCAAGTTCACTCACATAGCAAAAGTCAGGGAAAAAATAAGTAAAACAGGTTTGTAGGTAAATGTCCCCAGGAGCAGTGCCTGAGATGAGGATTCAGGTTTCTTCAGGAGGAAGGGCAGGGCAGGGGCAGGACAGGGAAGGAGAGGAAGGCAAGCAAAGGGTGATGTTGAGCAAAGTCCCAGTCGAGGCCAGATCGGGATCTGTTGAGGGTAAACTACCCCCAAGAGTTTGTCCCAGATCCAAGCCAGGCAGCTGGGCTTTCAGATGCCCATGCCTGGCAGTCACTGGCTGAGTTCTCCCCCAGAAAGCCTACAACCCCAGGCACGTGTCTACCCTCTGCGCTATGGGCAAACCAGTGTCAGAAGCTGAGAGGGCAGGAAAAACACACAAAACTGCCGGGAGGGTCACACAGAAACAGTAAAGGGGATGAAGCACCTGAGCTCGGCTGCTGAGCGCTGTGGGTTTTGCTGAAGGAGGCTGGGCTGGGAACTGATTACGGTAAATTGATGACGCTGATTGCTGAAGGCTCACGCTTCCGAGCAGCTGATTTAAAAGTTCAGGCTGTATAAGATGCCTGGAGGAATTGCTTAGAACGCAGATTCCCGGGCCTCGCCTGCAGAAATTCTGATTCAGTTGGTAGTGTCCAGGAAAGCTCATTTTTAACATGCTCCCTAGGATAACACGGATGGGTGGCGGGGATACTCGGGCCATGCCCTGAGCACCACTGCTTAGGGAACTGACTGCTGGAGGCTGGCGAGGGGGCAGGGAGGGTGAGTGGGGGGCGGCTTGCGGGGGCCGGGTTCCCAGGAGCGCTGAGTCAGTGTTATCAGGAGCTCACTTGTGAACCCACGTGGAAAAGCGCGGAAACAGCGTCGTGAGATGCCTTCCAGGGGTGGATAGTCAGGGAGAGGCTGCTGAAGCACAACCGCCCGGCGCTGCGCGCGCATTATTTGAGCCCTGAGGGCAGCGTGGGGGGATGTGATTTACGGAACTACGATCAGGTGGTGTCTTAGCACGAGTCCCCCCGCGAAGCCCGGAGACTAGGACTCGAGCGCAGGCAGTTTACTTGGGAGGTGAAACCAGGAAGCACCAGCAGGCAAGTGGGGAAAAGAGGAGGAGGGAAGGCGGTCAGGACAAGTTATTGGTGTCAGTGAGCAGGTGACGACTGGGGACAGCAGGCAGCCCGGGTGGCACGCATCTCCAAGCGGCCCCACTTGGCGGTGAGAAACTGGGATGTTGTGCGGTCGGGTCCCTTTCATCAGTGATTGAGGACTGCTCCCCCCGGACCTCCTGGCTGCCCTGGGTGTGTGGTGCGCACTCTGCAGAAGCTGGTGGTGAAAGGCTGTCAGCCTGCGTGGGACTGAGCGCTGAGCCCCCACGGGCAGGACACCTACGGTGCCGCCAGGGCGGCTGGGAATTGCTCACCTCGCAACAAGGACAGTCCCTTATGAAATCGCCTGCTGCCCACAGGGTTGGCGTTAGGCGGGCCTGCTGGTCTGCAGCCAGAGGGCAAGCTTCGCCAGCGGGCCCTCATGCCTCAGCTGCGGGCTTTGAGGCCTTCAGTCGGTCTGTGAAGCCTGGCTGGATTTCCAGGACCGCCTCGGCCTAAGGATGGTAAGAGGTCCACGCCCTGCAGGTCATGAGGTTCCGGAAGATTTATGCCGCTTCTGCTCTGGAATTAGCACCCTCAAGGTAAGGAGGAGGCAACAGCGTCCACCCGCCCTTGCCTAGTATATTTTCTGTTTACTCCGTTGCTGGATCTTGGAGCCACGCTGGGTTCTCTGAAAATCCACCCCTTCCCCCATTGCACCACGCTGAGCCTAAGAGCAAAGCTGTGAGAGGCAGCCAGCATTCATGCAGTTCCTTCTTGAACTGCCTTGTCTATATTTCTTCCTGGTTTAATCTCTGGCCTTGATCATGTGCCACTGTCTTTTTTTTTTTTTTTTTTTTAGTACAATAGTTTGGTACAGTGCCTGGTACAAGGTGACTGATCAGTAAGTGTTTTTTTATTATTAAATTTATTTATTTATGGCTGCGTTGGGTCTTCGTTGCTGCGTGTGGGCTTTCTCTAGTTGTGGCGAGCCAGGGCCACTCTTCGTTGAGGTGCGTGGGCTTCTCATTGCAGTGGCTTCTCTTGTTGCGGAGCACGGGCTCTAGGTGCTTGGGCTTCAGTAGTTGTGGCACGCGGGCTCAGTAGTTGTGGCTCGCGGGCTCTAAGAGCACAGGCTTCGTAGTGTGGTGCACGGGCTTAGTTGCTCCGCGGCATGTGGGATCTTCCTGAACCAGGGCTGGAACCCGTGTCCCTGCATTGGCAGGCGGATTCCTAACCACTGCGCCACCAGGGAAGTCCCCCACTGTCTCTCTTGTTTACCTTTCTTGCCTTACGGTGCTGATGAGAGCGTGAGGAGAATGCTACACCCATCCTAATCACCACCCATGAGGTGACAGTGGGAGTGATGGGAAATCGGAGAGAATGACGAGAACAATTTGACCTAGCCAAGAAGGGGATCCCCAGGCGTGTGTCCAGAGTTTAGGAAAAAAGACTTTTAAAAATCTACCAAAAATATGGGCATGAGGTCGTGGTCAGAGAATCCAAAAGATAGAGATGAGCAAGAGAAAATGGTTGCTAAAAAAACCTGTTCGTGACACATCACCACAAAGGAGGCTGGATAAGAGAGAAAATGGGGCAGATCTAAGGAAACCATCAAGGCTGCACAGAGGGCTCTAGATAGCTTTGATTTTAAAGGGATATGTACAAAACCAGAAATCTGGCATCATTAAAGGAGAAACACAAAGCATGTCATAAATTTCTCAGGATGGAAATCAAAGGACCAGAATAAGCTGAGATTTGAGACCAATAGTAATGATAGCAATAAAAAAGCTTTTATGTTCTATTTGAAACAGGAAGAAGGAAAGGATGGGTCTGCTTGGGGCGAGTGAAGTGATACAAACAATGGCAGAGAGAAGAAGCACACAGCTTCTGGTTTGTTTGTCCTTTTTCTTACTGTTTATTAAGGCCAGTGCTCTTTAACCTGGAAAGGGTGAAAGTCTCTTGGTTAAACTCGAGGTCGGTGAAGAAATTAAAAAGAGGCCTTGGGTGTTTGGAACAAGTTCAAATCAGGCACTCTGTAGGTGGAAGGGGTTGTCAGGGGGGGCGGTGTAGGGCATTCTGTTTTGTACGTCAGGTTGTCAGTGTCAAAGAAATGTGGTGTCACAAAAAGAGAGGGGGAAATGAAGGATCTGAAAACCATGGCAAATGAAAGGTTCTGGGTGGGTTTAGCCTGGAAAGGGGTAGACTTGCAGGAAGGCCATCCAAGCTTGGAGAAGGACTAGAGTGCACTGTAATAGGGCGGGGAGTGTAGCTGAGCCCAGTGGGTTGACATTCTGGGGAAGTCCAATTCAGTATTAAAAGTTCCGAAGGCTTCGAAGTAATTACCATTGACAAACTGCCTCAAAGCAATGATGTCTCCATAACAGTAAAGTTCAAACCGAGAGTAACTGAATTTGTCGAGACTGTTGGTGGACAGAATTTTCTAACAGGGTATGTATGAGGTTAGGTTAGGATCCCAGGCATTTGTTCTTAGCTTTTTCTAGGCCATGGACTCCTTTGAGAATCTGATAAAATGCCCTTTATGTTAAAATGCCCATCTGTGCCAACACACCACTTTTTATGTTCAAAATCAAGGAGTCCACTTTCCCTAAAATAGGATTGTGGCCCCCAGGTTCAGAAGCCCACAGCTAAAGGGATTCTTCTCTCTCTAAAATGCAGCAATTCTAAGCCCTTTCCCTAGAAGTTGCACTTTCACGAATCTCTCCCCAGAGGTCTTTTGTAAACATTTTCATGGCTCGATTAAAAAAAAAAAAAATGGGCAGGGCGTTCACCTAATTCATGAAACCAGCTGAATGTTCAGGCCAACCCCAAACTTTGTTTCTTAATGTATGATTTCTGTCACGTGGCAGCACTTTCTCTCAACACCTGTGTGTTTGACGCTTGCCACACACGATCCAATGCCAAATCTCAAAGGTTCGACTTTTTAAAAAAAAATCATGAAAGGACTAATTCCAAGTTGTTTGCCCTTTGCTTTCCCTGTGTCTGCTTCAGGTCAAAGCCATGTTGTAATACACAGAAGCACCACCAGATGGCACCATTGGGAAAGTCTTGCTTTGCTAGTTGGTTTCCCAGCTCTGACGTCTATTCTAAACATAGCCTGGTGAAATGCTTCTGGAAGAGGGAGGAGAATCTATTATGGGGGAGGAAAAACACCAATGACAAGACAGCCCTGGCACTTTCCTGGATTTTGGTATACAGAGTCGAGCTTTGATTACTTCTACTTCTTAATTGTCCGCCTTTGGAGGCAGATGCATAGATTTATATAAAACGTAAGCATTTCTTACATCCACATACATACATATTCTGCTGATGCTCCGTGTGATTTAGAAGCTGCTCATAAGTTGGGGGAAGAGCCTCTTCTTCTTTTGGATTGTAAACTTGCACATTCATTCTTTTATTGCGTCTGTCTCCTACTTCACTTCCAGTAAGTTTATTCGGTTTGCATGGAAACATCACAGAAGGCCTTTCTGGGAAGGGAAAATCTCGGTTACATCAGCTCTCTCTGCTGTGAACATCAGGCCAATTGGGAAGATGAAAGGGAAAGGAGAGGGCAGAAGTGAGCATGGATGGAAAGCAGGATTATCCCTGAAATTGACCTGTCTGTTCGATCCTCTCTTGCTTCTTCTAACTTTTTCTTAAAAAAAAATTTTTTCTCAAAACCCATGTTCATGCTACATTAAGCCTCATGTTTCTATTTCTCATTTTACTGCCTGGGATGGCATTTGCTGCCACTTTGGAAGCTTCCTTAAGAGAGGGAGTGATGCCGATTAGAGTACAGTTATCTGCGTTGAGAAAGGACCCTCCATTGTTTTGTGGTCTTTGGCAGGCAGCTAGCAGATGCCATGTCTCTTTGGGGGACGGCTTTGGCCAGCCTTCTCTTCATTTTTATACCTGCAAGTGGAAAATCGCCACATACTCTGTGGAAAAATATGTTTGCAATTACCCAACAGAAGAAAGCACCATTTCTAAGATCTTTGAGAAGAGGTACTGCAGACTGCCCCCCACCCCCCCCCCACCAAATTCACAATGGGGGGATTCTTTTCGCCTTACATTCTATTTCAGAGACAGTTCTGCTAGAATCCTGCATTTCTGAGCAAAGAGTTGTGAAACAGAATTCTGGAGTGGTACAGCTGGGAGAAGCCAGGCGTATTGGCATTGAGGAGGCATCTTCCTGGTCTGGCTCTGTGCTGGGCGTTCATGCAGAGAGTAAAGAGATACTGTTCCTTTCCTCCAGGAGCTTCCAACCTAGTGGGAAAGATAAACATACAGAGACCCTATGTTATGCCTGGAATTACAGTTGAGTGCCAAGAGCAAAATAAAATCAAAGTACAGTTCTGCTTGGCTGGGCAGGGCTGCAGCAAGTGAAAATCTACTAAAATGCAGACTGTTAGCAAAGTCAAATTATCCCTTGTCCTCAAAATGTAAGTAACTGGATGGATGTGGGCTATTTTTCTTCTTCTCTATACTTTTCTGTTCTTTGTAAAATTTCTAAAATAAGCACGTTTAGGTTTTTTGCCCTCATTATAAAAGTAAGTGGGAGTCTGAAGAGGAAAACATATACTATTTTGGGGGGTAATAGTCATACTAATGTTAACAAAAGCGAACACTTATTTGGTGGTTACTATGGTGCCAGGTACCATTCTAGGTGCTTTTATATATTAACTCATTTAATCTTTCTAGTCACCTCATGAAAGAGGTGCTGTTATTAAACCCATTTTGTAGAGCAAGCAGTTGAGGCACAGAGAGGTTCAGTAGCTTGCCTGGGTTGCACTAGGATTTAAGTGGCGGGGCAGGCTGGCTCCAAAGTTGGAGTTAAACTGAATAAGCTTAGTGAACATTATGAAGGAAGAGTTTTTCCTCCTGAATTAATTTCCCAGAGAACTGAAGCTGGTCATCCTGTCTCAGGATTGGGCTGGGGAATGACATGTTCCTGGAGCAGGATGGGTCAGTAAGGGCGATGCTGGGATTGGAAGGTCAGGCCTAAGAGGCTCAGTTACTTGGGGGAACCTGCAAGTATAGACCAAAGAGTTTCCAGCTGGTTGGCCTAGCCTGGCCTGAAGGATTGTGGGAAATAGCAAGTCTTTCTCTAGAAAAGCTGCTCCCCCCCGGGAGGGAGTGTGGTGGGGGTGGAGTGGGGTGGGGGAGGGGCGGAGTTGTGACAGGTAAGCAGAGTGTCATGGAGAAAGGGATTGGGGTGTGGGTCAGGGGTTAACGTTACATATTGGGGTCAGGATTAGGGATTAGAGTCATGGGATAGGGCTTGGGGTGAGAGGAGTGTGGGTAGAGTCTGGTACTTGGCTTAGGGAGAAGGATTTGGGTAACCATCAGAGTTAGGATTTGGGGTTAGTGTTAGAGGTTTGGATTAGGGTTAGCTGTTAGAAGTTAAAGTTAGGTTCAGGGTTAGAGGTTAGACATCAGGTTTAGGAGTTGAGGGCATTATAGAAACAGCTGGGCTGATGAATGGATAAAGAAGCTGTGGTACGTATATACAATGGAATACTACCCAGCCATAAAAAAGAATGAACTGATACCATTTGCAGCAACATGGATGCAACTAGAGATTACCATACTAAGCGAAGTCAGTCAGACAGAGAAAGACAAATATCATATAGCACTTATATGTGGAGTCTAAAAAATGATACAAAGGAACTTATTTACAAAACAGAAACAGACTCACAGGCATAGAAAACAAACTTATGGTTACCAAAGGGAAAAGGGGAGGGAGGGAGGGATAAATTAGGAGTTTGGGATTCACAGATACACACTACCATATATAAAATAGATAACAAGAACCTACTGTGTAGCACAGGGAACTATATTCAATATCCTGTAATAAACCATAATGGAAAAGAATAAATAAAAGAAATAGCTGTCCTATAATTTAGTTTAAAAAACAAACAAAGGAATTCCCCTAGTGTTGGTAGGCATGTAAACGCATGGTCCTTTTGGCTATGAAAGTGATGCTCTGGAAGGACTACTGCATCTCATCACAGTGCAGGAGGCCACACACACACATGTGCACACCATTAGATACTTACTGTCGGATCCTGCTCATGTCTGGCTATCCTCATGTATCAGTCAGCTAGTGCCACGATTGTGATGTATAATAAACCACCCAAACTCATTCATTGTGTTAAAACAACAATTATTTATTCTTCCTCATGCACCTGGGGATTGGCTTAGTCAGGCTAGCCTTGACTAGGCTTGCTTGTAAGGTATAGTTGGGTCTAGGTCTACGCCAAGTGCCTCTCCTCCTCTTGGAACCGGCAGGCTACCTGGGACGTGTTCTGCTGACAACAGTGGCAGAAACACAAGAGAACAAGCCCATCTGCAAAGGTACATTTCAAGCCTCTGCTCACATCACATCTGCTAACATCCCATTGGCCAAAACTTGCCACGTGGCCAAGTCCGGTATCGATGGGATGGGGAAATCTGCTTCTAGTGAGAGGGATTGCAAAACCTTAATGAAAAGGGTATGATGTGGGGAAGGGCCAGGAATTGAGGAGAATAATGAAATCTGCCATATCCCATGTTTACCAAACTGAATGACCTGGGGATGAGCTTTTGACCCTAAACTCATTGTTCAAATCTGCTGAGCTAACAAGCTCTGAACAATATAGGCAGAGAAGGAGGAGAATTGCTCTTCTTTATTATTATTATTGACGTATAGTTGATGTACAATGTTCTGCCAACCTCTGCTGTATAGCAAAGTGACTCAGTTTTACACTCGTATAAATTTTTTTTTTTTTTTTTTTTTTTTTTTTTTTTTTTTTTTTTTTGTGGTACGCGGGCCTCTCACTGTTGTGGCCTCTCCCGTTGCAGAGCACATAAATTATTTTTTAAAATATTCTTTTCCATTATGGTTCATCCCAGGAGATAGGATATAGTTCCCTGTGCTATACAGTAGGATCTTGTTGTTTAGATTGCTATTCTAATATGCAGTACCACAGAAGACACAGCTCCTCCAATCTGGGCTCTCAGTGTAAACCTTTTCCAGCTTTCTTAGGCTGTATCATATCTGGGAATATGTGGGAGTAGCCCCTTCCTCAGTTCTCCATCATTGCTCGGCTATTCACTGGTCTGGCCATGTTGCCGTGTGCGATTCCCTTGCCATGCTTAGATATACACCTATCATCTGTCTTTCTCCATCCGCCATGGCTGCTACCACCTCCATCCCAAGGGGTGACAATGATTCTTTGACCAAACTTGAGTCCGTTTCCTCTGAGTTCTCTTCCTGACTATGCCTCAACTGTAGGCTTGGTTCTTGGTCTGCTTAGTTCAGTTGTAGCAAGACTCCTCCTGAGTCAGTTGAGTGAAAACTCCCATCCTTGATATCTGATCAAACTTCTCAATCCTCACCCTCAATATCTCTTATCACCCTGGCCTACCTTCAGCAAGAATCCTGTTGAGTCAGTCTAGCAAGAACCCCACTAGCCTTAATGTTTCCTCTTAGTAATTTTCTGGGCGCTGCTTCCACCCTGCTCCTTGGCTATAAATCTCCACTAATCCTCGTTGTATTTGGAGTTGAGCCCAATCTCTGTCCCCTACTGCAAACCCCCATTGCAGCAGTCTCCTTCTTGAACTGTCTTCCTTACCGTCTTTTACAAGTATCTGAATAATTTTTTATTTGACAGAGGTGAAGGGAGAAAGCAGGAAACTCTCGGTGCTGTGGTGTCGCGGGATAGTGGACACACACAGGCTTGGCAGACCTGGGTTTGAAATCTACACGTTTTGCTAACTAGTCCTGTGAATTTGGGGAAGCTTCTCTGACTTTCAGTTCCCGCATTCACCAAGTGGAGATAATTCTTCCTATCTCACAGGATGTCGTATGGTTCACACAATCAAGGTTGTTAACACCTAACGGGATGTCCAGCACCTAAAAAGCACTTGACAATGTTTTTGCTTGGAAGACCGTGTCACCATCATTATCACATATCACAGTGCCACAACATCATATCTTGGATACATTTTCAAACATAGATTATAACTTCAAAACCTGTAGAGATGTATTAAACTGTAAGCTATTTTCTGCCAAATCTGGAACGAACCCACCTTCCACCACCTTTAGGTATAATTGTGCTTTATTAAAATATTATAGCGATACTTGATCTGAAACCAAGGACATTTGAATAACCCTTGTCTCTCCAGTCTCGCCTGCAATTCAACTCAATGAACACTTACAGGAACTCTTCAATGACACAATTGGAGATCCAAAGAGAAACAGGAATGAGAAGAAGTGGTACAGTGAAGAAAGGTCTTTGGGCTTTGCAGAGGTGGTAAACCCAGTGGCTAGGGGAAAAGGACCTGTGGTGAAGAATATTCTATGCAGCATCCCACCTTGATATTTCTACCTGACCCTACCTCCATTCTACCCCTTTGACTAAAAAAAGAGAGAAGGGTTGTCATTGAGTACCTGGTCAATTTTCCTTCTTACTTCTCCTTCAGCAAACTCATGATATACAGACAAGGTCTCTGGCAGAGGGACGGGAAAATTAGCATGAGGAGGCCAAGGGCCTTCTGGAAGGGATGGCACTGTCAGCGCCACGCCTTCTCCCTAAGATTCAGAGATGAAGTCTGTTGCAGTGAACCTAGGCAATGCAGACCACACACTGGAGGTAGGGACCGGCGATGCAGTGCGGTTACTATCTGCGGGTGGGTGAGACTGGAGCAGTGGGCTGGCTGTAGCTTTGAATCAGAAGTGGTATTTCAAGGTCTAGAGTATGGGGCACCAATGGACTTGTCCCAGTGCAGTCCTCCTGCGGACAGGCTTGGCCTGCTACAGTGGCCATGTGGATGGGTCCAAAGAGCCCCGGCGGCGTCGGCTGCAGTGTTCTCCTGACCTGGTTGCCGGATGGCCAACTGGTGGAGATTATGATGTTCTTTAATGTCGAGAGGGTTCTGACTACCACAAAGAGTGGCAGGAATTTTCAGGCTGGACACTAAAATTCCCAAGGGATTCTTACCATACAAGGGGATGGCAAGAGAATAGGAATAGATGGACTTCTACTAGGCTGGGCAGGTAAGGGCTTCAGCATTGCATTCTGAACAATTCCGGGGGTGGGGGGCGGGAGGGAGGGATCCCTTGAATTGGACAGCAAAGTCTGATATCTCAGTCACAGAGTAAATGTAGGGCAAGAAAATACAATATGGAAATATCTTTGCATTCTCAAATGCTAATGGGATACATTCTTACGGTAGAAGTCTCCAGGTTTGAAACACACCTTTATGTCTTTTTGAAACACAGATTTTTTTGGTCTTTTGTATTATGGTAAGACATATGGTCTGCTAACATAAAATTTACCATCTTAACCATTTTTAAGTGTGCAGTTCAATAGTTTTAAATGTATTTACATTGTTATGAGTCAAGTTCTCTAGAACTTTTTTTTTAAACATCTTTATTGGCGTATAATTGCTTTACAATGGTGTGTTCATTTCTGCTTTACAACAAAGTGAATCAGTTACACATATACATATATCCCCATATCTCTTCCCTCTTGCATCACCCTCCCTCCCACTCTCCCTATCCCACCCCTCTAGGTGGTCACAAACCACAGAGCTGATCTCCCTGTGCTATGCGGCTGCTTCCCACTAGCTATCTATTTTACGTTTGGTAGTGTGTATATGTCCCTGCCACTCTCTCACTTTGTCCCAGCTTACCCTTCCCCCTCCCCGTGTCCTCAAGTCCATGCTCTAGTAGGTCTGCATCTTTATTCCTGTCTTACCCCTAGGTTCTTCATGACCTTTTTTTTTTTCTTAGATTCCATATATATGTGTTAGCATACGGTATTTGTCTTTCTCTTTCTGACTTACTTCACTATGTGTGACAGACTCTAGGTCCATCCACCTCACTACAAATAACTCAATTTCATTTCTTTTCATGGCTGAGTCATATTCCATTGTATATATGTGCCACATCTTCTTTATCCATTCATCTGTTGATGGACACAAACTGAAACACTATACCCATCAAAAAACAACTCTCCTTCCCTCCAGCTTCTGGTAACCACCATTCTACTTTCTGTTTCTATGAGTTTGACTACTCTACGTACTTATGTAAGTTGAATCAGACAGTCTTTTTGTCACTGGCTTATCTCACTTACCATAATAACCTCATAATGACCACAAGGTTCATCCATGTTATAACATGTGACAAGATTTCCTTCCCTTTTTTTAAAAATAAATTTATTTTATTTATCTATTTTTGGCTGCATTGGGTCTTCGTTGCTGTGTGTGGGCTTTCTCTAGTTGTGGTGAGCTGGGGCTACTCTTCGTTGCGGTGCATGGACTTCTCATTGCGGTGACCTCTCTTTTTGGGGAGCATGGGCTCTGACATGCGGGGTCAGTTGTTGTGGCACGCAGGCTCAGTAGTTGTGGCTCGCGGGCTCTAGAGCGCAGGCTCAGTAGTTGTGGCGCACAGGCTTAGTTGCTCCGTGGCATGTGGGATCTTCCCAGACCAGATCTCAAACCCGTGTCCCCTGCATTGGCAGGTGGACTCTTAACCACTGCACCACCAGGGAAGCCCTTCCTTCCTTTTTAAGGTTGAATAATATTCCATTGTATGTGTATACCTAATTTTGTTTATCCTTTCATTTGTCAGTGGATATTTGGGTTCCTTCCACCTCATGGCTCTTGTGTGAGTAGTGCAGCTGATTTCTGTGTGTTCGTTCATTTTGTATCCTGCAACTTTGCTGTTTTTATTAGTTCTAACAGGTGTTTTTTGTAGACTCTTTTGGGTTTTGAAGTACAGATTTTTTAAAAAGCAGCCTCAGTATAAGAACAAAATATTAATGTATGGCTGAAATTATGAGTGTCTAAATAGTTCTTGAGAAAGTAAGTTGAAACTTCACCAGAGATAAAAGTTATCCAAATTCCAATAAATCTGAAATTCATGGCACCATCAGTTTTCCCCCTTGACATAAAAAAAGACTAGAGTAATTGTATAATAGTTCCCTTTGTCCATTACATAGTGGAGGGAAGTGGGCAGCTTTGTCAGTTAATCTGTTATAATATTCATGCCTGTGACATTTTTGTTTTCAATGACATTTCTATTCCCTTATCCATCTAGGGAGATTTCTGATAGCCATAAATAGTTTCATAATGCCAGCACAGAGCATAAAACACTGCGTTAGGGCTTCTGGAGATTTCTGATTACAGTGAGTATACAGTCCATGGTGTTTCAGCTTCACGATTACGAAGTTCACAGTAAGAGATGGTGATGTTAGTAAAGGAAAAGGTCTGCCTTTGAGGTTCATCTTATAGGTCAGTGCTAGCATCTTCTAATGAGGCTCTTACACATACTGTAGAAGAAATGTATTTGCAAAATCTCACTGCAAAGTAGGACTGTCTTTTTCAACAGATTGTTCGCCTATGGCTGTCCTTCAGTTTGGAGATTGTCGGCATTCTTGGAGGTAAATGCACATGTGGTAGAACCACAAGCATTCTTATTTTGCTACGATTTGAAAGAGTTACTTTTACTTTGAAAAAAAAATATTCTGAGACATTGATTCTGAACATTTGGGGACTTGTGGCGACATTACTGGGTTAATTTTAAACGTATCCTATTCTGAATCCATCAGCGTTCTTAGCTGCCAACATCAGAATCTACTCTAGTTAGTTTAAGGAGTTTATTCACAATTTTAAATAGCTTTTGGAGTCTTGGAGAGGGCCAGAGAGCCAGGCTTGGAGGCTACACAGCTGGAGAAGCAGGCAAAGTGCCCAAATGTCCCATAGGACTGTTCCAGGGAAAGCTCCCTGCCTCGGTACTTACGATCCTGGAGGCACCATTCAGCTCTGAATCCATGCAACCAGCTCACTTTATCATTATTTTAAAAAACCAACAAATTTGGGTTTGAACATCTTATAACAGTCTTTAATATGTAATGGACGATGACATTCCCTTACTGACTGAGTCAGGCCAACCCCTCATTTTCAAAAGGAGGAATGGAGGCCTAACAAGATATGACTTGTGCAAGGTCTTCTGACTCTCAGGCCATTATGGAGGGTGAGGAGGGGGAGGGGACGGGTCTGCTCCAGTCTGTCAAGAGTGTTGAATTAAAAAGACATTGTTGGGGGCTTCCCTGGTGGCGCAGTGGTTGAGAATCTGCCTGCCAATGCAGGGGACACGGGTTCGAGCCCTGGTGTGGGAAGATCCCGCATGCCGCGGAGCAACTGGGCCCGTGAGCCACAACTACTGAGCCTGCGCGTCTGGAGCTTGTGCTCCGCAACAAGAGAGGTCGCGACAGTGAGAGGCCCGTGCACCGCGCTGAAGAGTGGCCCCCGCTTGCCGCAACTAGAGAAAGCCCTCGCACAGAAACGGAGACCCAACACAGCCAAAAATAAATTAAAAAAAAATAAAAAGACATTGTTGGGCTTCCCTGGTGGCGTGATGGTTAAGAATCCACCTGCCAGTGCAGGGGACACGGGTTTGAGCCCTGGTCTGGGAAGATCCCACATGCCATGGGGCAAGTAAGCCCGTGCACAACTACTGAGTCTGTGCTCTAGACCCCGTGAGCCACAACTACCGAGCCCACACGTTACAATTACTGAAGCCGGCGTGCCTAGAGCCCATGCTCCGCAACAAGAGAAGCTGCCACAATGAGAAGCCCGCGCACCGCAACAAAGAGTAGCCCCCGCTCGCCACAACTAGAGAAAGCCTGAGCGCAGCAACAAAGACCCAACGCAGCCAAAAATAAATAAATTTAAAAAAAATTTTTTTAAATGGTAAAACTTATTTAAAAGACATTGTTAAAAAATTAAAAAAAAATTTTTTTGGACTCCCCTGGTGGTCCAATGGGTTTTTAAAAAATGATTTAAATATATATACTTTCTAACGTAGTTTTAATGTCACAGAAGTGGCTTTCAGGTGTACAGCAAGAGAAAACAGAGGTAGCTAAGAAAAGGCACCACCAGCCTCAGGTCTCCTGAGCCTGTGGAAGGCCAAGGCAAGCTGAGCCCTGACCCGCAGGTTTAGCAGCCATGAGAAAGGCCCTAAGTTCCTCAGGAAGAGCCAGGGGGCAGTCCCTGCCCCCTTGGAAACCCGGTTTCCTAAGGGGATACAGGCAACTCTGGGCCCCCGGCTCACCGCTCCAGTGAAAATCCCCCCAATGCCCATTCATTTAATGCCTCCTAGGGAAGCGCGCCTCTCCCCAGCAGTCAGGCTAGAGGGCTGAGGCAGCCTGGGGGACTAGGGGTGGGCCTGGCCACAGGAAGGGCTCAGTCAGCAGGCTTATCTTCTCGTAGGAGGGTGAGGAAGTGCTGGCCTCCCTCACAGAGCAGGCTGTGTTCAACCCAGCACAGCACGAGCCAGGGTGGCCCCAGTGGCTCCTGCTTGCTCACCAGGGGGAGGAGTTCGGCCCTCAGGACCTTTTCCAGGTGGATCTGCTGGTGCAGCATAGCCCCCCGCGGCCCCAGGGCCTCCGGGGTCTGCAGCGCCTGGGTACTGTGCACCGCTCCCGCAGCCTGCGGAGACGCTGCCCCACGATGGCCCGCAGCCCCTCCGGGGCGAGCAGGCAGCGCTACTCCTGCGTCCAGTCCTTGGGCTCTGCCGTGAGCTCTTCCCCGCTCGAAGTCTTAGCGGCAAGCAGGCCTCCTGCAGGTGCCGCAACTCTGCCTCCGCCTCAGCGGCGCTGAGCCTAGAGCCGGGCCGGCTTGAAGTTGTCTGCATTTTCTGCAGGAATTGGGTCTTGGTGGTGGTAGCTGCAGCACCCACAGAATCACTGGTCTGTGCAGAGCTGAGCGGGGCCCAGAGGCTGGGATGCACGCGCGCGCAGCCCGCAAACCAGAGAGCAACGTGGTGACTCCAGCCAGCTGGGCTGGGCCACGAGATGTAGGCAAGGGCCAGGGTAGCGGCCCCAGCCTGCGCTGTCTGGCTCTGCTGAATGTCAGGAGGGGCCTTTGGGGGTCGTGGGGAACTGAGGGGACACTGTCCGTGCAAAGGGTGACAGGGCTGACCCACTCTGGGAAATGCTAGGAGAGAATTCAAGGAAAAAGGGGAGAGGAGCCAGCAGTGACTAGTAACCAAGAGCTCTGGTGAGAGCTCTGGGTGCTGGCTCTGTACCAGGCACAGCACAAGCACCCGAAAGGTACCGCCTTGTTTAAGCCCTACATCACCTCTCGAAGCTGCTACTATTATTGTCATCTCCACAAGGAAGACGGATAGGGACCTGGAGTCATGGAGTGCCTTGCTCGAGGTCTCACAGCTTGAGAGAGGCTGAGCTGAGGGCCTCAGAGGCCGCTGGCTGAGTCTAAGGTGACTACAGCCGTCCTAGGGAGGCTGACTCTCCTAACGCGGAGAGGGTCGCCACCCAGCAGAGGAAGCCGAGGCACCCGTGGGAGAAGTCTTACCAGTGGGAAGCCTCAGCCTCCCTGCTTTCCACACTGCCCTGGTCTTCCCTCCCCCTCCCCCATCCTCGAGGCTCAGCCTCCCCGGGAATTCTGGGAAGCCGCTTTCCCGAAGGCCTCCGGCAGCTGTCGGAGAAGCCGGTGCCCAGGGCAGCTCTGTGTCACTCTGGGGGCTGCAGGCCCCACTCCCTACTCAGAGCCCAGTGAGGGATGAAGCTCACCCACCCCTTAGGCAGGGCTTCCAGGGTGACCCCGGGAGCCAGCCCGGTCCAGGTCCCACCTGGCAGGGAGGAGAGAAAGCAGAGCCCAGGTCTTCAAGAGCTCATGTGGAGCCCCGGGGCTGGGTGGATCAGTGGATAGGGCACAGGACAGGACCCAGTTCATCAAACACGGCACCTTCACAGCCAGCTGTTCCACTCGGCCAGCTTCTGGGCTTGGGCCTCATGGGGTGGCATCCTGGGGCTCCCTGGCCCATATCCAGCTCAATGCCCTGCCCTCCCTGTCACCCCAAACCCAGATTCCTGCTGCTGCCCGGGATCTGATCAGGTAGAGACAGTAGTTCCTCCAGTGAGGGTCTGGGAAACCCACCCCTTATCCTTGAGTGTAAAAGCTTCTGGGGACCGAGGAGCAGCCAACGGGACTGTTTGTTGGTCCCTGCGGCCTGGTTCAGGCTTGGTGGCTCCGACCCCGTCCCCATACAGGCCTGATCCCCCACTGACAGAAGGCTGCGCTCAGGGAGGTCCTTGGCAGGCACCCTGGTTTGGTGGATGCCCCTGGGGGCTTTTGTCTCTGCCGCAAGGCTGCCAGCCCTGCGTGAGGCCCTGGGGGAGGGCAGAGGCCCTGGGGGAGGGCAGAGGCTCTGGCGGCAGGGGAAGCGGCCATGGACGCAGACTTCGGGCTGGGGGCCTTGCCCTTGTCTCCTCCAGCCTTTGACATGCCTTTTCGCACCCATACAGCCTTCTCCAGTGCCTGGGTCAGAAGCTCCGGCTCCTTGAGGTCCTGCGGGCTGGGTGTGCATGCTACAGGTGGGGCCTCTCCGCTAGTTTCTGGCCCTGGGGTTGGCTCCGGAGCTGGGGTCTCAGCTGGTTCCCAGAAGGAGTCCAGGGCGTCATGCAGCTCGGCCACCAGCCTGGAAGGGATGCACCCGAGGCTCAGCAGCCTCGTGCCGCGCCACCTCCCGCCCCGTCCAGGGCGTGGGATCCACCGGCGCAAGCAGCCGGGAGGGTCCAGTGGTTAAGACTCTGAGCTTCCAGTGCAGGGGACACGGGTTCGATCCCTGGTCGGGGAAGTAAGATCCCACATGCTGCCCAGTGCGGCCAAAAATTTAAAAAAAAAAAAAAAAAAAAGACATTTTTGGACCTCATGGATATCATCGCTAAGCTCCTTTCACTAATTTGTCACTGAGACAATGAGGTTTCGACCTCTCCCCTGCTTCGACCTGACTCTGGCACCTTGGGCCACCCCTCTGCCTTCAGTATCCTCATCTCTAAAATCCCTGGAGAATCGATCTTGAGCCTAATAACAAGCTACCATTTATTGAGCGCTGGGCTAAGTGCTGCGTGTGTGCCGTCTCATTTAGTCCTTACATCCACACAAGGAAGCAGATACTTTCATTGGTTTCATTTTATGGATAGGGACACCAGGCCTAAAGGGGTTCAGAGCCTTGCCCAAGGGAGTGAAAAATCTGAGCTGCCATTCAAGTAGAGCACTGGCTAACGCCAGAGCACTGGCTCTTAAACTCTGTCTCTCCATCTTTATGGAAAATTCTAGCTTTAATACTCTACTGTCCTCTGATTCAACCTTGGTACCTCAGTGGGAAACAAGTGCCCTGTTGCTCCTGTAAGACCTATAATCGCCCACTGAACCACACTCTTCCTGGTTTTGGCCTAGCGTGAGGTAATGACACTTGTCTCTATTTAATAGGGAAGAGGTGAGATGAACGAGGTGATGATTGGTAAGTCTTTTGAGCCTGTTGAAGAAAAGCTTGGTGTCCTAGGCTTCCACATGGGAAAAGAATTATTTTTAACAGGAGTGAGAAACTGATGAGAATTCAGTAGCAAGAACCATGTTGTTTTTAGGTGATGGTCTCTTAAACCAAGAGCTGTCATTTTGTTTAATGATATCCAACCTGAACAAGCGAGCCTCAAAATCAGTCAGTCAACCAAAAGGCAAACATTTCTGTAACCAGGACATAGGGGAGCTTTACAGCCTTTAAACCATATAATCTGAGAGCACCCCCGCCATCTTACCAACTGGCACCACAAAATACGTGGGTTTTAATCATTATACTGAACAGCCGGCTGATAGGAGGCTTAACTCTGCTTTATTCCCAGGGGAAAAAATAAGTTTAGAATCATGTGGTGTGTTTATTTTATTTATGTTTTCAAATAGACTGCAAAGTATTTTTCAAATGCTATAAACATAGCAGTCAATTAACACCCTCTTTTTAAAATTTTCTTTTTAATTTTATTTCTTTGAATTTTATTTTATTTTATTTTTATATAGCAGGTTCTTATTAGTTATCTATTTTATACAATTAGTGTATACATATCAATCCCAATCTCCCAATTCATCCCACCCCCACCCCGCCACTTTCCCCCCTTGGAGGCCATATGTTTGTTCTCTACATCTGTGTCTCTATTTCTGCCCTGCAAACCGGTTCACCTGGACCATTTTTCTAGGTTCCACATATATGCGTTAATATACGAAATTTGTTTTTCTCTTTCTGACTTATTTCACTCTGTACGACAGTCTCTAGATCCATCCACGTCTCTACAAATGACCCAGTTTTGTTCCTTTATATGGCTGAGTAATATTCCATTGTATATACGTACCACATCTTCTTTATCCATTCGTCTGTCAATAGGCATTTAGGTTGCTTCCATGACCTGGCTATTGTAAATAGTGCTGCAATGAACATTGGGGTGCATGTGTCTTTTTGAATTATGGTTATCTCTGGGTATATGCCCAGTAGTGGGATTGCTGGGTCATATGGTAATTCTGTTTTCAGTTTTTTAAGGAACGTCCATACTCTTCTCCACAGTGGCTGTATCAATTTACATTCCCACCAACAGTGCAAGAGGGTTCCCTGTTCTCCACACCCTCTCCAGCATTTGGTGTTTGTAGATTTTCTGATGATGCCCATTCTAACTGGTGTGAGGTTTTGATTTGCATTTCTCTAATAATTAGTGATGTTGCACAGCTTTTCATGTGCTTCTTGGCCATCTGTATGTCTTCTTTGGAGAAATGTCTATTTAGGTCTTCTGCCCATTTTTGGATTGGGTTGTTTTTTTAATATTGAGCTGCATGAGCTGTTTATATATTTTGGAGATTAATCCTTTGTCCGTTGATTCGTTTGCAAATATTTTCTCCCATTCTGAGGGTTGTCTTTTTGTCTTCTTTGTAGTTTCCGTTGCTTTGCAAAAGCTTTTAAGTTTCATTAGGTCCCATTTGTTTATTTTTGTTTTTATTTCCATTTCTCTAGGAGGTGGGTCAAAAAGGATCTTGCTGTGATGTATGTCATAGAGTGTTCTGCCTATGTTTTCCTCTAAGAGTTTGATAGTGTCTGGCCTTACATTTAGGTCTTTAATCCATTTTGCGTTTATTTTTGTGTATGGTGTTAGGGAGTGTTCTAATTTCATCCTTTTACATGTAGCTGTCCAGTTTTCCCAGCACCACTTATTGAAGAGGCTGCCTTTTCTCCAATGTATACTCTTGTCTCCTTTATCAAAGATAAGGTGACCATAGGTGCGTGGGTTTATCTCTGGGCTTTCTATCCTGTTCCACTGATCTATATTTCTGTTTTTGTGCCAGTACCATATTGTTTTGATTACTATAGCTTTGTAGTATAGTCTGAAGTCAGGGAGTCTCATTCCTCTAGCTCCGTTTTTTCCCCGCAAGACTGCTTTGGCTATTCAGGGTCTTTTGTGTCTCCATACAAATTTTAAGATTTTTTGTTCTAGCTCTGTAAAAAATGCCACTGGTAACTTGATAGGGATTGCCTTGAATCTGTAGATTGATTTGGGTAGTATAGTCATTTTCACAAGATTGATTCTTCCAATCCAAGAACATGGTATATCTCTCCATCTGTGTCATCTTTGATTTCTTTCATCAGTGTCTTATAGTTTTCTGCATACAGGTCTTTTGTCTCCCTAGGTAGGTTTATCCCTAGGTATTTTATTCTTTTTGTTGCAGTGGTGAATGGGATTGTTTCCTTAATTGCTATTTCTGATCTTTCGTTGTTAGTGTATAGGAATGCCAGAGATTTCTGTGCATTAATTTTGTATCCTGCAACTTTACCAAATTCATTGGTTAGCTCTAGTAGTTTTCTGGTGGCATTTTTAGGATTCTCTATGTATAGTATCATGTCATCTGCAAACAGTGACAGTTTTACTTTTTCTTTTCCAATTTGTATTCCTTTTATTTTTATTTTTATTTATTTATTTATTTATTTTTGCGGTACGCGGGCCTCTCGCTGCTGTGGCCTCTCCCATTGCGGAGCACAGGCTCTGGACACGCAGGCCCAGTGGCCATGGCTCACGGGCCCAGCCGCTCCGCAGCATGTGGGATCTTCCCAGTCCTGGGCACGAACCCGTGTCCCCTGCATTGGCAGGCAGACTCTCAACCACTGCGCCACCAGGGAAGCCCCCCCCATTTTATTTATTTTTCTTCTCTGATTGCCATGGCTAGGACTACCAAAACTATGTTGAATAATAGTGGCAAGAGTGGACATCCTTGTCCTGTTCCTGTTCTTAGAGGAAATGCTTTCAGCTTTTCACCATTGAGAATGATGTTTGCTGTGGGTTTGTTGTATATGGCCTTTATTATGTTGAGGTAGTTTCCCTTATGCCCACTTTCTGGAAAGTTTTTATCATAAATGGGTGTTGAATTTTGTCAAAAGCTTTTTCTGCATCTATTGAGATGATCATATGTGGGTTTTTTTGTTTTTTTTTCAGTATGCGGGCCTTTCACTGCCGTGGCCTCTCCCACCGTGGAGCACAGGCTCCAGATGCGCAGGCCCAGCGCCCACGGCCCACGGGCCCAGCCGCTCCGTGGCACGCGGGATCCCCCCAGACCGGGGCATGAACCCGCGTCCCCCGCATCGGCAGGCGGACTCCCAACCACTGCGCCACCAGGGAAGCCCGATCACATGGTTTTTATCCTTCAATTTGTTAATATGGTGTATCCCTTGATTGATTTGCATATATTGAAGAATCCTTGCATCCCTGGGGTAAATCCTGCTTGATCACGGTGTATGATCCTTTTAATGTGTTACTGGATTCTGTTTGCTAGTATTTTGTTGAGGATTTTTGCATCTATATTCATCAGTGATATTGGTCTGTAATTTTCTTTTTTTGTGGTATCTTTGTTGAGTTTTGGTATCAGGGTGATGGTGGCCTCATAGAATGAGTTTGGGAGTGTTCCTTCCTCTGTAATTTTTTGGAAGAGTTTGAGAAGGATGGGTGTTAGCTCTTCTCTAAATGTTTGATAGAATTCACCTGTGAAGCCATCTGGTCCTGGACTTTTTGTTTGTTGGGAGATTTTTAATCACAGTTTCAATTTCCTTACTTGTGATTGGTCTGTTCATATTTTCTGTTTCTTCCTGGTTCAGTCTTGGAAGGTTATACCTTTCTAAGAATTTGTCCATTTCTTCCAGGTTGTCCATTTTACTGGCATAGAGTTGCTTGTAGTAGTCTCTTAGGATGCTTTGTATTTCTGTAGTGTCTGTTGTAACTTCTCCTTTTTCATTTCTAATTTTATTGATTTGAGTCCTCTCCCTCTTTTTCTTGATGAGTCTGGCTGAAGGTTTATCGATTTTGTTTATCTTCTCAAAGAACCAGCTTTTAGTTTTATTGATCTTTGCTATTGTTTTCTTTGTTTCTATTTCATTTATTTCTGCTCTAATCTCTATGATTTCTTTCCTTCTACTAACTTTGCGTTTTGTTTGTTCTTCTTTCTCTAGTTCCTTTAGGTGTAAGGTTAGATCGTTTATTTGAGATTTTTCTTGTTTCTTGAGGTAGGCTTGTATTGCTAGGCACTTCCCTCTTAGAACTGCTTTTGCTGCATCCCATAGGTCTTGGATTGTTGTGTTTTCGTTGTCATTTGTCTCTAGGTATTTTTTGATTTCCTCTTTGATTTCTTCAGTGATCTCTTGGTTATTTAGTAACGTATTGTTTAGCCTCCATGTGTTCATGCTTTTTACATTTTCCCCCCTATAATTGATTTCCAATCTCATAGCGTTGTGGTCGGAAGAGATGCTTGATATAATCTCAGTTTTCTTAAATTTACTGAGGCTTGATTTGTGACCCAAAATGTGATCTCTCCTGGAGAGTGTTCTGTGTGCACTTGACACGAAAGTGTAATATGCTGCTTTTGGATGGAATATCCTATAAATATCAATTAAATCTATCTGGTCTATTGTGTCATTTAAAGCTTGTGTTTCCTTATTAATTTTCTGTCTGGATGATCTGTCCATTGGTGTAAGTGAGGTGTTAAAGTCCCCCACTATTATTGTGTTACTGTCGATTTCCTCTTTTATAGCTGTTAGCAGTTGCCTTATGTATTGAGGCCCTCCTATGTTGGGTGCATATATAATTGTTATATCTTCTTCTTGGATTGATCCCTTGATCATTATGTAGTGTCCTTCCTTGTCTCTTGTAACATTCTTTATTTTAAACTCTATTTTGTCTGATATGAGTATTGCTATTCCACCTTTCTTTTGATTTCCATTTGCATGGAATATCTTTTTCCATCCCCTCACTTTCAGTCTGTGTGTGTCCCTAGGTCTGAAGTTGATCTCTTGTAGACAGCATATGTACAGGTCTTGTTTTTGTATCCATTCAGCAAGCCTGTGTCTTTTTGTTGGAGCATTTAATCCATTCGTGTTTAAGGTAATTATATGTATGTTTCTTTTACCATTTTCTTAATTGTTATGGGTTTGTTTTTGTAGGTCCTTTTCTTCTCTTGTGTTTCCCACTTAGGGAAGTTCCTTTAGCATTTGTTGTAGAGCTGGTTTGGTGGTGCTGAATCCTCTTAGCTTTTGCTTGTCTGTGAAGCTTTTGATTTCTCCGTCGAATCTGAATGAGATCCTTGCCGGGTAGAGTAATCTTAGTTGTAGTTTCTTCCCTTTCATCACTTTAAATATATCGTGCCACTCCCTTCTGGCTTGTAGAGTTTCTGCTGAGAAATCAGCTGTTAACCTTATCGGAGTTCCCTTGTATGTTATTTGTCTTTTTTCCCTTGTTGCTTTCAGTAAGTTTTCTTTGTCTTTAATATTTGTCAGTTTGATTACCATGTGTCTCGGCATGTTTCTCCTTGGGTTATCCTGCCTGAGACTCTCTGCGCTTCCTGAACTTGGGTGGTTATTTCCTTTCCCATGTGAGGGAAGTTTTCGACTATAATTTCTTGAAATATTGTCTCAGGTCCTTTCTCTCTCTCTCTTCTCCTTCTGGGACCCCTATAATGTGAATGTTGTTGAATTTAATGTTGTCCCAGAGGTCTCTTAGGCTGTCTTCATTTCTTTTTATTCTTTTTTCTTCATTCTGTTCTATGGTAGTGAATTCCACCATTCTGTCTTCCAGGTCACTTCTCTGTTCTTCTGCCTCAGTTATTCTGCTATTGATTCCTTCTAGTGTATTTTTCATTTGAGGTATTGTATTGTTCATCTCTGTTTGTTTGTTCTTTATTTCTTCTAGGTGTTTGTTCTTTAATTCTTCTAGGTCTTTGTTAAACAGTTCTTGCATCTGCTCGATCTTTGCCTCCATTCTTTTTCCGAGGTCCTGGATCATCTTCACTATCATTATTCTGAATTCTTTTTCTAGAAGGTTGCCTATCTCCACTTCATTTAATTGTTTTTCTGGGGTTTTTTCTTGTTCCTTCATCTGGTACAAAGTCCTCTGCCTTTTCATTTTGTCTTTCTGTGAATGTGGTTTTCCTTCCACAAGCTACAGAATTGTAGTTCTTCTTGCTTCTGCTGTCTTCCCTCTGGTGGATGAGGGTATCTAAGGGGCTTGTGCAAGCTTCGTGATGGGAGGGACTGGTGGTGGGTATGGCTGGGTGTTGCTCTGGTGGGCAGAGCTCAGTAAGACTTTTATCTGCTTGTCTGCTGATGGGTGGGGCTGGGTTCCCTCCCTGTTGGTTGTTTGCCCTGAGGCAAACCCAGCACTGGCGTCTACCTGGCTCTTTGGTGGGGCTAATGGCAGACGCTGGGAGAGCTCATGCCAAGGAGTACTTCCCAGAACTTCTGCTGCCAGTGTCCTTGTCCTCACGATGAGCCACAGCCACCCCCTGCCTCTGCAGGAGACCCTCCAACACTAGCAGGTAGGTCTGGTTCAGTCTCCTGTGGGGTCACTGCTCCTTCCCCTGGGTCCTGATGAGCACACTACTTTGTGTGTGCCCTCCAAGGGTGGAGTTTCTTTTTCCCCCCATCCTGTCGAAGTCCTGCAGTCAAATCCCACTAGCCTTCAAAGTCTGATTCTCTAGGAATTCTTCCTCCCGTTGCCGGACCCCCAAGTTGGGAAACCTGATGTGGGGCTCAGAACCTTCACTCCAGTGGGTGGACTTCTGTGGTATAAGTGTTCTCCAGTTTGTGAGTTACCCACCCAGTAGTTATGGGATTTGATTTTATTGTGATTGTGCCCCTCCTACCATCTCACTGAGGCTTCTCCTCTGTCTTTGGATGTGGGGTATCTTTTTGGGTGAGTTCCAGTGTCTTCCTGTTGATGGCTGTTCAGCAGTTAGTTGTGATTCCAGTGCTCTCGCAAAAGGGAGTGAGCACACGTCCTTCTACTCCGCCATCTTGAGCCAATCCTGAATAACACCCTCTCTTAAAAGACAATATGTAAGCTCCTTGGAAGATACAAACAGGGCTTGTTGAAGGGAAGTTAAGTATGGGGACCTGGCTTTCAGCTCTTCCTATGCTCAAAGGAGCCAACAACACATGCTTTGGGCTAGACCCTACATCTACTAACACCAATGCCATTCCTCCCTGGGGCATTCATTGCTTCAGACATTTCCTCATCCCTCAGGCCCCAGTTTCCATTAGATATCCCCTGCTTTCTCTCTCAAGGCACCTTGAACTTTCCCTTATAAACTTATCCATAATTTTTCTTCATTACTTGTTAATGCTTGCCTCTCCCACCATACTGTAAATTCCATGTATGTGTACCCAGTAACAAATGCAGACTCTGACACATGATGAGTGCTCAATAAATATTTGTGGATCTGTGTGTTCCTGTGGAGAATGGGGAGGAATGGGTGAGAATCTAAAAAACAATTTTAATAGGATTGAAAATCTTTCATCTTTCTGATCTCTTCATAAAAACGCATGTTGCCCAGCTCGATTGTGATTTTAGAAATTTGTGCTGCAGGAGTTGGTGTGGGATGTCTCAAGTTTGTCTTCATGTTACTGAACCAGAGTTGGGTCCACTTGCCCATGCACAGTAAAGCCGATCTACTGACACTGGGTTGTGGTGAATAAAGTGCAGTATTTATTGCAAGGTGCCAAGCAAGGAGTCCAAGTAGCAAGTGCTTAAAACACCCAAACTCCCTGAAGGCTTTCAGGGAAGTGTTTATAAAGACAGGGTGAGGCAGGGGGGTTGTCAGGTATGTGATCAGCTTGTGGACACTCCTCTGATTCGTTGGTGGTGAGGTAATCGGGGGTCAACATCATCAACCTTCTGGTTCCAACCGGTCTGTGCTTGTGGGCAGCATACAGTTAACTTCTTCCACCTGGTGTGAGTTTCAGTATCTGCAAAACAGCTCAAAGGACATGGCTCAGAATATTATCTATAGCCCTTGAGGAGGAACTAAAGGTCCTTGACTTTTTTTAATAGCTAAACTGTTATTATTTTGTCTTGCTTGACTGTTTTCCTTTCTTCCTGCATTTTCTCACTTCTCTGATTAAATTTATTCTTTGACAAAAGTTTTTCTACAGGCAAAAGGTAGGAAGAGGACATGGGGGGAGTTCTGTTCTGGGAAGGCCCCATAGGCTCCTGTTCGGTTACATTGAGTCCTCTGATGCCACTTAGTTCATGCCCAAGATGTATGCATATGTATACAGTGCAGTGACCAAGAAAGGGGGATTTACAGTCAGAAAGATCTCATAATGGGTTAAAGACCTAAATGTAAGGCCAGACACTATCAAACTCTTAGAGGAAAACATAGGCAGAACACTCTATGACATAAATCACAGCAAGATCCTTTTTGACCCACCTCCTAGAGAAATGGAAATAAAAACAAAAATAAACAAATGGGACCTAATGAAACTTACAAGCTTTTGCACAGCAAAGGATACCATAATCAAGACCAAAAGACAACCCTCAGAATGGGATAAAATAGTTGCAAATGAAGCAACTGACAAAGGATTAATCTCCAATATTTATAAGAAGCTCATGCATCTCAATAACAACAAAAAAAACCACCCAATCCAAAAATGGGCAGAAGACCTAAATAGACATTTCTCCTAAGAAGATATACAGATTGCCAACAAACACATGAAAGAATGCTCAACATCATTAATCACTGGAGAAATGCAAACCAAAACTACAATGAGATATCATCTCACACTGCTCAGAATGGCCATCACCAAAAACTCTAGAAACAATAAATGCTGGAGAGGGTGTGGAGAAAAGGGAACACTCTTGCACTGCTGGTGGGAATGTAATCGATACAGCCACTATGGAGAACAGTATTTCCTTAAAAAAACTAAAAATAGATCTACCATATGACCCAGCAATCCCACTACTGGGCATATACCCTGAGAAAACCATAATTGAAAGAGTCTTGTACCAAAATGTTCATTGCAGCTCTATTTACAATAGCCAGGACATGGAAGCAACCTAAGTGTCCATCGACAGATGAATGGATACAGAAGATATGGCGCATATATACAATGGAATATTACTCAGCCATAAAAAGAAATGAAACTGAGTTATTTGTAGTGATGTGGATGGACCTGGAGTCTGTCCTACAGAGTGAAGTAAGTCAGAAGGAGAAAAACAAATACCGTATGCTAACACATACATATGGAATCTAAAAAAAAAAAAGTCATGAAGAGCCTAGGAGTAGGATGGGAATAAAACACCAACAAACTAGAGTATGGACTTGAGGATATGGGGAGGGGGCAGGGTAAGCTGTGATGAGGTGAGAGAGTGACATGGACATATATACATTACCAAACGTAGGGTGGATAGCTCGTGGGAAGCAGCCTCATGGCACAGGGAGGTCAGCTCAGTGGTATGTGACCACCTACAGGGGTGGGGTAGGGAGGGAGACGCAAGAGGGAAGAGATATGGGAACATATGTATATGTATAACTGATTCACTTTGTTGTAAAGCAGAAACTACCACACCCTTGTAAAGCAATTATACTCTATAAAGATGTTAAAAAAAAAAAAAAAAAAAGAAAGAAAGATCTCAGCTCAAATCCTCCCACTATTTGCTGGTCATGTGATTTTAGGTTATCATGGCAGCCAGGAAAGGGTGCCACTCTGATCTCCTGCTTCAGAAGCATAACTGAGGGCCCAGCTCCTGCCCCTCTGGATTCACCGCTGCATTTGCACCTAGGCTGCGTTTGCCAGGGGCTGCTCCCAGCCAGTGAGTAAGCGCAGTCAGAGTGCTAGCGCAGGCCCTCCCAGGGACATGCAGGACTCCTCCAACAGGCCACCTTGGCTGGAGGACTCCTCGTTGGCCTGGCTGAGACTTTCTAGAGGTCCTTCTATGTCTCCTCCACAGGGTCCAGACTGGCATCGCCCCCTGAAGGTGCGCTCTGCCTTCTCCTGCCCCCTCCTCTGAGCCTTTCCCTGGCAGTTCCCCCCATAGGGTTCTGGCACTTCTTTTTTTTTTTTTTTTAACATCTTTATTGGAGTATAATTGCTTTACAATGGTGTGTTAGTTTCTGCTTTATAACAAAGTGATTCAGCTATACATATACATATAGCCCCATGTGGTTCTTGCACTTCTAATCACATCTTGGCATCTGCTTCTTGGAGGACCCAGTGAATTAACACAGCTAGTCACCTAAGCTCTCTCTGGCTCCGTTTCCTCATCTGTTAATTCCCTTTAGGGTTGCAGCGAGGATCAATGTGAATAACCTCAGAAACGTGGCCGGCATCCTGCACCCAAGAGCTATCGTTCATTCCCAGCTTTTCGCCTTCACATCACCCACTCCTGCTCCTTCCCGTTGACTGTCTCTGTTGCGGTGTCTTGTAGCTCTTCCCTTAGGTTCCCAAGTTATCAACTAGCTCGATGCACCCCTCCCGCCCCCCCACAATTCCCCTGTGTTAATATACTAACAAGAGCAGTGTTTTAACGTGAGCCCTCCGTGGCATAACCTGTAGTCATTGTAATGATAGAACAGCTTAAAAAAATCATGAAATGACGATGTATCTTTGGCTCCCTCCTAAGTCTCCTTTCTGCCTCTCTGTTCTGACTCCTTCAGTGCTGGGAGGAATAGACTTTAGCTGTCTCTTCTCTGCTCCCAGTAAAACCTGTTGTCACGGAGGACGAACCAGTGAGGGTGCCTCGTGTCTCTTCTGTATTTAGCTGCCTTTTCCTCCTGCCCATTGGATGGGCGCCCCTGGCTGCTGAGGGTAGGAGCCATGGCTCTGGCTGCCTCTCCGCGCTGCTCTGGATATTCCTTTAAGCACTTCATTCCCAAATGGCAGCCCCTCCTTTCTAGATGGGGCCTGAAGTTCTACTTGCACCGAAGCGGTGGCCACATAGAGTCGCTCTTGCTTGTCTCTGCTTCAGGCACAGCACGTAGAAGGCTCTGCTTGGTAGACAGGATGGCCTTAGTGTAGGCAGCTGATGGGCAAAGTCCACCCTCTCCTCTGCTGCTGGAGCCCCTCAGAATGTCTCCTTTGCCATCTAGACCTCTCCGGGCTGGCCCATGGCAACTCATAAATGGCCTGATCCTCTAGGGCAGACCTGCATTCATTCAGCTGGACTTCTGAACTAGGGCTACCCTGAGTGTCTTTGCTTGGTTCTTAGCTGAATTGAACTTTCTGAACCTTCTGGAATCTCCCCGAAAACACCCAGCCCTAACCCTTCCTTTCAGTTTTTTCTGTTGCAGCAGTACATATTAGAGTTCTCGGCAATGTTTTACCAAAAACCACCTTCCTCTGTAGAGCCCAACAGCCCAGAAGCTCCTTTAAACTGGGCTGGGAGGACCGTGCGTTGCTTCTCGGCCTTTGGTAAGCCGCTATTTCCGAGGCCTTCAGGACTCCCATGCCTGGGCCCGTTGCCCCACCCAGAGTCTGACAAGTGAAAAGTTGAAAAACAAACAATGATGAGACAGAGAGAGTAAACGCTGCTTATTGTAAAAAGTCAAACCATAAACAAGCCTAGGGAGCAGACCTTGTGGGTTCTCTGCCCGTATCTCTTGGCCTTCACCAGTCCCATGCGTGCTAGTGGCGTCCTCCTCCAAGGCCCCATGACTGTCATTCTCAGGGCTTCCTTGGGTGGAATGGGGAGTAAACGCCCCACGAGTGGCTCTCAACCATTGATGGCAGAAGCTGGTATATAACTCCTCCGTCTCCCTTCCCCCTAGGGTGGGACGAGTCTAAGGCACGTTCTACACCAATTTCCAGTTGCCTCAGTTGCCCACAGTGATGACCTGCTCACTAACACACCCCCACTTCCCTCCTAGTGCTTCTTGAGTCTCTCTCTCATTTCAACTACTCACATCAAATCCTCATCTCCAGGTCTGCTTCTAGAGGAACCCAACCTAGAACAGCCCATATACTATACAATATTGTCTGAAAATAGCCCTTCACTTTGCTTACGGCAATGAACTCCCATTTTTTTTTTTTCCCATATACCTTCCTTAGTATGCACCCCCATTATATTCGTACTTGTTCATTTATAAACGATATCCTTTCATTAACCAGTATATTAAGTCATGGGCTATGCCTTGGGCCAGCTTTATATCCATATTTTTAATAGGTACCTGGATAATTTTGAGTTCTTTGAACAACCTCTTTTCAGATCTGACTAGATGGTCATTGTTTTGACTTCAACCGTGGTGGACAAAGAAGGTTCTAGAAAATGGAGAAATGCATCATTTGTTGCACTGTGAGAAGGAGAACTCATTTTCTGGTTGTTTGATTCTTCTTGCCTTATTAATATTATTTCCAAGCAGGGTTTCCTTTGTGGGATTCTTCAGAGTCACCTGTTTATTTTATGAGGGCTGGTTTCATGAGAACTAGAGACTCGAATCTGTAAACACACTTTACCTTATAAATGTTGCAAAATGCTGAAAGCAAATGATGAGGCTTATCATCCCTTCAATTGAGGAATTCCCACTCTGTCTTCAGAATCATTTGAGGATTCTTGTCTTGTGACTGTCTGACCTCCAGACAGGGGGAGGGTGGTGGCATGAATCCATATATTACCTACTAGTTGAGTTTATTTTCTTATTCTTTGGATCAAAAATAAACCTAGTCGAAGTCAGCGTCTTTCCTCCCCCTGCTGCAGTGGATCATCTTGACCACCCCTTGAGATGTGCACCCCTACTTTGGGGGCCACTGGTTTGCTTGCATCTGTTCCGCATTCCTCTGCCTGTTTTTCAAGAGCCTCCCTGCCCTGCACCCACCTCTCCAGGACACCCTGTTCCAGTCAGTCCAGCCTCTTCCCTCCCCTAGCCCTTTGTTTGTTCCCAGTTCTGACGTGGGCCCTCCCTCCCGCCCCAGTTCCATCCATGGAACTGTCAGGTGTTTTCATCTTTCCTTTCCCATGGGCTTCCTCACTGTGCTCCAGACCCCTGGAACATGTCTAGCCCTCACCACACCTTTTTTTTTTTTTTTTTAATGTACCGCCTACTTATTTGTCTGTAGCTGGGCTCTAGCAGCTGCCCACAGGCTAGAGCCACTTGAGTGCAGAGAGGACAGAGAGCTAATTGGAGGTGACGCTTAATCCTGTTAAGTGGCGCCAGATCCTACATCCCATAACCAGCCCAGGGGCCCGAGGATCCTCTGGGCTCTGTTCTTCCGGCTCTCCCAGCGTCTGTCTCCTCTGGTAACTGGCTGGGGAGTGTAAACATTAGTTGGTCTATGGCACGCAGGTAGTAAGGAAGCCGTAGAGAAATTACTCCAACTCCTAGCTGAGAGGGTAGAACAGTGCCGGGCTCAGGGTGCATTAGGCTACGTTCCTCGTGGATTACAGCTTCTGTTCTGCCTTCCAGGCTGCGTCAAACACATTCATCATAAGACTTTTTGTTTTAAGCCCACATTTATTGTTTGAAACTAGATCTCCCAAAGCATAGAATTAACCTACTTATTTTTTTTACAGCTTTATTAAGATATATTTCACATACTATATAATTCACCCATTTAACGTGTACAGTGGGCTTTAGTAAATTGACAGAATTGTGCAGGCACTTCATGTGATGTTCAGTTTTACGTGTCAGCTGGGCTAGGCTACAGTTTCCCGTTATTCAATTAAACGCTAATCTAGGTGCGCTGTGAAGGTTTGTAGATGCGATTGAAGTCCACAATCAGTGAACTTTAAGTAAGGGAGATGATTTCAGATGGTCTGGGTAACCCTGATTCAGTCAGGTGAAAGGCCATAAGAGCAGATCTGGGGTTTCCCTGGAGAAGAAGGAATTCTGCCTACAGACTGCAGCTTTAGCTCGTGCCCGGGAATGCCAGCCTGCTCTGCCTGCTGGCAGGCCCTATGGATTTCAGACTTGCCTAGCCAGCCCCAGAGTCGCATAAAGTAACTCTTCATGCACTTAGAGTCCTAACCACTGGACCACTAGGGAAGTCCCTAAATCTCTTAATATATGTCTCCTATCATTTATGTCTCTGGTTGAACCCTGATTGATACAAACTCACTTTGAAAATACCAGAACAAATTTCCATTTGCCGTAGGAGCCTGCTTTTCTTTTCTGGGATCTCTTGCAATCTTCTGCCCTTTTGCTCTGTGTTCTTAAGGGTGTTTCTGTCTTCTTGCAATCTTCTGCCCTTTTGCTCTGTGTTCTTAAGGGTGTTTCTATCTTCCCTCCTGCCCACAGGGGCTAAGTCTTGGATTTAATCTTCATTGTATATAGGTACGGTCAAAGAAATTTTCACCACCACCAGAACAGTTTGTTTGGACTCTATTTGAAATGTTCCCTGTTGCGATTTCCTCTAGAAGGTAAATTTCATGGGGAAGGGGGAAGGATCTTAGTCTGCTCTGCTTATTAAGATACCTCAAGAGCCCAGAACTGTGCCTGACACATAGTAGATGCTCGGTAAACATTTGTTGAATGAATGAACGCCCACGGTGACGTGTAAACTTGAAAGAAGGAGAGGGTCTTCTTTTACATCCTCCATAAAAGCCTAACAGTGTAGAAGCAGCGAGGTACTTTGTGGTAAATTACAAAAATGGCCACAAATCCTTCCCTTCTCCTAAAAGCTGGAGTCTGTTTCTCCATCTCTCAAATCTAGGCTTGGCTGTGTGAATTGCTTTGGTCAATAGGACATGGACAAATGTGATATAAGCAGAGACTTGAAAAGCGCTTAGGTATTGGGGCTTGGAGTTGGAACTCTAACACGACCATGAGCTAGCCTACTAGTGGGTGACAGGCTACAAAGAGAACCAAGGCATCCCATCTGACAGTGTACCAACCACCAGACATGTGAGTGAGGCCACTCTAGATCATTGAACCAGCTGCCAAACTATAAGCTGAACACAGACACGTGAGCCAGTCCAGATCAGAAGGACCGCCCAACTGACCCATTGGCTCATGAGCCAAATAAAATGTTTGTGGTTTTAAACTGCTAAATTGAGGTCATTTTTTACACAGTAATAGATAAACGATATGGTACTCAATAAATTCCCAAGTTCAGATAAAGATACGTCATCCCAGTTCGCAAATATTGTGTGCCTGCTATATGCCAGGCTCTGTGCTTGGCACCAAGAATAAGAAGATTAAAAGATATGGATCTTGGGCTTCCCTGGAGGCGCAGTGGTTGAGAATCCGCCTGCCGATGCAGGAGACACGGGTTCGTGCCCTGGTCCGGGAAGATCCCACATGCCGCGGAGCAACTAAGCCCGTGAGCCATGGCCGCTAGGCCTGCGCGTCCGGAGCCTGTGCTCTGCAACGGGAGAGGCCACAACAATGAGAGGGGCCCGCATACCGCAAAAAAAAAAAAAAAAGATGTGGATCTTGAAAGCCTCCTTAAACATGACACCAAAAAACGAGTGACTAAAGAAAAAAATTTGATAAGTTGGATTTCATCAAAATTTAAAGCTTTGGGGCTTTAAAGGGCACCATCAAGAAAGTTAAAAGACAACCCACAGAATGGGTGAAAATATTTACAAATTACGTGTCTGATAAGGGGCTTGATTCCAGAATATATAAAAAAAAAACTACCATTCAATAATAAAAAGTTAACCCAGTTTAAAAATGGGCAAGGGATCTGATTAGACATTTCTCCATAGAATATATACAAATGGTAATAAACATATGAAAAGATGCTCAACAGCATTAGTTATTAGAGAAAAGCAAATCAAAACCACAATGAGATATCACTTTCCATCTACTAGGATGGCTATAGTAAAAAACACACACAGTAGCAAGTGTTGGCGAGGATATGGAGAAATTGCTGGAGGAAATGTAAAATGGGGCAGCTGCTTTGGAAAGCAGTTTGGCAGTTCCCCAAAATGTTGAACACAGAGTTACCATATGACCTAGTCTGGATCGTACTCTGACACCAGTCAACCAGTTCTCCAATTCTCCAGACACCAATTGGATGTCCAACAATTCAATTTAATTCTGACACTAACTACCTGGAGTTAGTGACAGATTCCACAGATTTAAGGGTTCAGTCCCACAAGACTGCCCCCGTTGCCAGTTCAATGTCCTGGGCCACCCGTACTTCTGGCTATAAATTGTAGGTTCCCACGACCCCCTCCTTAGGTTCAATAGTTTGCTAGAATGGCTCACAGACTTCGGGGAAATACTTTACTTACATTTATGGCTTTATTATAAAGGATACAACTGAGGAATAGCCAGATGGGAGAGATACACAGGGCAAGGTATGGAGAAGGGAGGGAGCATAGAGCTTCCATGCCTTCTCCGGGCACACCACCGTCCCAGCAAGTTCATGTGTTCACCAGCCTGGAAATTCTCCGAATCTCATTGTGCAAGAGTTTTTATAGAGTTCCATCTCCAGCACCACCTCCCTTTCCCAGAGGGGTTGGTGGGTGGGGCTGAGAGTCCTAACCCTCTGAGCACTTGCTCTTTCTGCTGATTGCCCGTATCCTATAGCTATCTGGGGGGGGGGGCGGGTCCCACCCTAAGTCACCTCATTAGCATACACTCAGGTGTGATTGAAAGGGGCCGGTTGTGCATAGCAAAAAACCCCACAAATCCTGTCACTCAGGAAATTCCAAGGGTTTTAGGAGCTCTGCCAGGAACTGTGGGCAAAGACTAAATATATTTTTGTATTATATGACACCCAGAAATTCCACTCCTAGATATATACCCAAGAGAAATTTAAAAATGCATCCATACAAAAGCTTCTATGTGAATGTTTACAGCAGCATTATTCATAATAGCCCCAAAGTAGAAACAACCCAAGTGTCCACCATTTGGAGAATAGATAAGTAAAATATGATATATATTCATAAAGTGGGATATTATTTAGCAATAAAAGGAATGAAGTTCTGATAAATGCTATAACATGGATGACCCTTGAAAACACTGTGCTAATGGAAAGACGCCAGACGCACCAAAACCATACACGGTATGATTGTATTTAGATGAAATGTCCAGAATAGGCAACTGTATGGAGACAGAAAGTAGATTACTGGTTGCCAAGGGCTGGGAGGGTTGGCAGGAGTGGAGACTGACTGCAAATGGCCACAGGGCGATAAAAATGTTCTAAAATCAGTTTGCGGTAGTGGTTGTACAATTCTTTGAATATATTAAAAGACGTTAACTTGTACACTTTAGATGGATGAATTGTATGGTATGTGAATTATATCTCAATAAAGCTCTTTTCACAAAGTTGAGCAAGTTGGCCAAAGGCGAACAATTATTAGTAGATAAGCTGGGTTGGGACTTGAGTCCAGGTCCTATCTGCACACTGTCTTTCTTTCTGTTTGCATCTCAGATATGCCTAACATATTTATTTATCTCAAGACCAGTGTGCATAGAAAAATGCATAATAAGATCTAACACATGTATAACAATGTTTTATAAACCACCTTCTTTTTTTAACTTTAAAATAGACTGCGAGCACTTTTCCATGTCATGACGTAGTTTTCCACCACATAAAATTTAATAGCTACGTTGTATCCCGTTGTATGGCTGAACCTTAATTTGTCCAACCAGGTCCCTATGATTTGAATGGTTGCTAATATGGGGCTAGTATCAAACTCAGTGCTATAAACAGGCTGGTGGGCTTTCTATTTTTGATAGCGTCTATGACCTTTCTCCACTGACCAGTGTAGGGTTTCTCTCCTTATAAAACTTTTTACTAAAGCATGATGTACATGTATAAAAGTGTCCATATCGTAAGTGTACAAGTGGCCGTGTTTCAGAAACAGCACCTCTGTGTAACCAGCATCCAGCTGAAGAAACAGAACATGACCAGCACTTCAGAAGCCCCCTCCTACCCTCCATATCCTTTTTCCGTTTTCAGTTGAATGTCAGGTGGCAGTACATCAAATTGGCAAATGCAACACCCCCCTTTGGAGCAGAGCCAGTAAAGAGGTCACAGATGACTGCTTAACGTGCACTTGTGTCTCTCTACTCTGTTTGTGCCTTGGCTGTCCCGCTTTCAATGCTCTGACATCTAGTAACCTTAATCGTCCCCTGAGCATCACCTCGACCTTGAGTTTCCACGTTTTGGGTAGCTTCAGGAGCTGAGTGGGCAGCTGGCGAGTTAAGCTGGCATGGGTGAGTGGCATGACCAGGCATGTGGTGCCATCTTCCCCGCCCTACACGCCTGACAGTGCATGTAGGGAGGGCCTAAGTGCTTGTGAGCGAGGGCCAGACGTTCTAGACTAGTGGATCTCGAACTTGGCTGCATATTGGAATCCCTGGAGGGCTTTAAAATATAATGATGCCTGGGACCCACCCCCAGAGATTCTGACTTAATTGGCTTGGGGTATGGCCTGGACATGGAGATTTAAAAAAAAAATACCCAGATGATTCCAAAATGCAGCCAAGGCTGGGAACCCATGCTCTACACTCGGGTTCTCTTTGGCTTTTGTGGGTGTAGTGCTTGGTGTCAGCATTAGCTGAAGATTAAATGCCAGGCCTCATTGACTCCATAATATTTTTGTAATACACTGCAACTTATTTTGGCTTGCTTTAGAGGGTTTGTGCAATACTATTTTGACAAACATCACACTCTCTTAGATTGAACTGACATTCTCGAAGATGGCTGTGGGTATACCAGGTCATTTAGCCGGAATGGGAATTAAGATGTCTTAAAACAATAATGAGTTACCAGAGTCACTCCTTGAGCATATTTATGTATTTTCCTGTCTGTCCTGCTGCTGATGTGCCTTGGTGTAATAGTGTGCTCACCGGAAGAAAGGATGGTTTCAGATGCATAAATGACACAAGGGAGATTTGCAAAGCCATCGCGCCTGATCCATCTAAATTGTTCCCTGTTTCCTGCAGAGGATACGAGCCTCTGCAGGCAGGGGGGACTTTCCCAAACAGAGGCCCAGAGAGCATACTTGAAAGATGACTAAAGAAAGTTTCTTTTATAAGTTACCTTCAAGAGGGAAAAGGAAATACCTGGTTTATGAGTCAAAACCAATGGGCTGGGCAAATATCAGACAAAGGGAAGAGAAAGGAGTTTCAGCAAAGCGAGAAGGGAGGTGAGTCTGGAGTAAGTTGGTGCTTCCAGGGGGTGAAAGACATGTGGCTGATCCCCACTAGAGGGAACAATCAGCTAGCTTACCTGGTGGGGTGGTTGGCAGGTGTAAAGCAGACCTACCCAGGTACTGAGGCACACGAGCAAGTGTCATCCGCGTTAGACAGAAAGGGTAATAAACAGTGAAGGCAAGAGTGCAGATGTGGAAACGCCCCCTGATTCCCAGGGAAATGTCCTGCTCTCCTCAGTTTCACCCTCCTAAGTGTTTGCACGAGAATGCTGATGCTTGAGCTGGAGTGCCTAGGAACCCCATCCTTTCTCAAGGAGTGCTTGGTGGACCCCGGCCAGAAGGTCGGCTCCAGCAGAGCTCAGAGTTGATGATACACTTTCCCACATGATTTCGAAGCAGTGGTGGGTTCTGTCTTGTATTTTTACAACCAACGGAAAGAATCTCTTTTGGAGAAAACAGGCAAAGAGGGAGCTGAGGATAGTAATTTTGTACCCTGCTCTGTAATTTAGTCTGGTGTTCTCTGCTGAAGGAGAAAATAGTCCCTGTGTTAACAGACAGTGGAGGATGAGAGAAAGATGGATCAAGGAATTTGGATCCTGGCCCTGGAGTTTTCATTGTGTTAGGAAGAGAGGAAATACTTTTAACGTTTTTTCCCCCCATTTTAAACATCATAGAAAGACATGGCTTGTTTGTGGAGGAGACAGATGTACAGATTCAGCTCTAGATGGACGGACGGATAGGTAAATATAGCAGGGTGGGCAGTGTAAGAACAGAGAGGTGAGAGGAAGTGAGAGTATTGGCCAAGAGCATAGATTCGGAAGACAGACTGCTGCCTGTGACAGCCACAGCTGTCACTGACTAATAAGTGGCCTTGGGCAGGTTATGCAATCCGTGCCCCAGCGCCCTCATCTGTAAAATGAGATAGTAAGGGTACATACCTCATGGAGCCTGGCACAAAGTAAGCCAATCAAATTTCACTTTACTTTTTTTTTATTATCGGGATATTACGAGAGAACTGATGAGGCCTATCTACCCCCGCCTGAGGAAGTCAGAGAGAATCACCTCCCCGATCAGGGGAGGTGGTAGCCTGGGCTGAGTCTCAGATGACGAATACGAATTGGCAAGACAGGACGGAGACAGAATTCTCATTCTAGGCAGAGGAGCGGGGTCTGCGGGTGAGAAACATGTTTGTAAGGAAGGTTGTTGAGCGATTTGTATTTTTTGAGTCATAATTCCCTCCATGTTTGAAAAATAGGTGAACACATATGTGGAAGTCACAGTGTGGTTTTTGTTTTTGTTTTTGTTTTTTCTTTCCCTTCCGGTCCACAGGATGACTGCGGTATAAGGACGTTCAGAAACATCTTGTAACGTCTCCTAGTCTCCCCACGGTCTGTAGTCTACAGTTTGGAAATCATTGCTGGAGTCTGCTGTATCCTGGGCTCAGGTCCTGCTTTCCTTCGACAGTGCTCTCCACATGGAGAGCCATTGAAGGTTTTCAAATGGAGGAACCGTGGGGGGAAGTGATGACTCAGCATCCATTTCAACCTCCTTTCAGTGTGCCTTTACATGTAGCAGAGCCTACAAATCTAATACTGCGTTTCCCAGACTCCCTGGCAGCCGAGTCATTTCAGTTCCACCAGCCAGATGCGGTCACATGAGACAAATTCAGACCTCTTCCAAGTGGGGAAAGAGGCATGGTGGGAAGCTTATGTTTTGCGGGTGCATCTTACAACAGGTCTGGTGTGCCTCAGAAGCCAGTGGTTCCAGCAGTGGCTTCCTGAATCCCCACATCACATCTGAGGTCGGGACCCTGGAGCCAGCTGCTGCGAGGGCAGCTTGCCAGTTTGCTTACACAACACTTTCCTGAGGGTGGTGGTTTGCTGTCGGGAGAACCGAGTTAGCACACGTCTGGGGGCTGCTGTATCCTGGACCCAGGCCCTGCTTGCTTTCCACCTCTCTCCAGTGCAGGGTCAACCCCACTTCCCCGTCTCCTTTCCCCTGCCCGTGACCCTTCCTTAAGAGTCACCTGGTCTCTACCACAGCTTTGGGAAGGCAATCTGCACCGGCATCTCGGTTACTTTCCTCCCGGGAGGAACCTGGGTGGCTTATGCAAATTTATCCCCTCCCACTTATGCAGATTTGACCATTCCCCTGCCTTTAAGCTAGTCGCTTGTTTAACCTTAAAAAGAAAATAGAAAAGGACAATTGCCTCCCCAAATACCTTGCCACAAAGTGATGCCACTTGGGGTGGAAAGAGTGATATAGGCTTGTGGGGAGATGCTGATACTGCAGGCCAAATGATCAGGTAAATAAACTAACTGAAATGGACAGGCAGGAGCTTCCAGGTAATTTATAAAGAAAGCAAGTTGTGGCCAGAGTAAGGAGCTGTCCTCTGAAGCAGAAGGAATAATCTTTCAGGATCTGGAACTTAAAGAGAAATGAGATAGAGTAAATGATAGCTCTGACCTGGGGTGGGGTGGGAGAGTTTCCAGTCTTGACAGTGTCCCCACGTGAACTGTAGGGGTCTGCTCTGCCCTCAGAGGCCTGGCCGAGGGCCCCAAGCGGGGGCTGAAATCCAGGCCAAGCCCCCCTCGCCAAACTGCAGTCCCCAGCATGGGGCTCTGTGCTCCCAGAGGAAGGAATGGGCCCCTTTTAAAATCCACATTATGGTAGTTCTATTTGTAGTTTTTTAAGGAACCGCCATACTGTTCTCCATAGTGGCTGTGTCAATGTACATTCCCACCAACAGTGCAAGTGGGTTCCCTTTTCTCCACACCCTCTCCAGCATTTATTGTTTCTAGAGATTTTGATGATGGCCAATCTGACCGGTGTGAGATGATATCTCATTGTAGTTTTGATTTGCATTTCTCTAATGATTAATGATGTTGAGCATTCTTTCATGTGTTTGCTGGCAATCTGTCTATCTTCTTTGGAGAAATGTCTTTTTAGGTCTTCTGCCCATTTTTGGATTGGGTTGTTTGTTTTTTGTTATTGAGCTGCATGAGCTGCTTGTAAATTTTGGAGATTAATCCTTTGTCAGTTGCTTAAAAAACTACAAATAGAACTACCATACGACCCAGCAATCCCACTAGTGGGCGTATACCCTGAGAAAACCATAATTCAAAAAGAGTCCTGTACCACAATGTTCACTGCAGCTCTATTTACAATAGCCAGGACATGGAAGCAACCAAAGTGTCCATCAACAGATGAATGGATAAAGAAGATGTGGCACATATATACAATGGAATATTAGCCATAAAAAGAAATGAAATTGAGTTATTTGTAGTGAGGTGGATGGACCTGGAGTCTGTCATACAGAGTGAAGTAAGTCAGAAAGAGAAAAACAAATACCGTATGCTAACACATATATATGGAATGTAAGGGGGGAAAAAAGGTCATGAAGAACCTAGGGGTAAGATGAGAATAAAGACACAGACCTACTAGAGCAGGGACTTGAGGACATGGGGAGGGGGAAGGGTAAGCTGTGACAAAGTGAGAGAGTGGCAGGGACATGTATACACTACCAAACGTAAGATAGATAGCTAGTGGGAAGCAGCCACGTAGCACAGGGAGATCAGCTCGGTGCTTTGTGACCACCTAGAGGGGTGGGATAGGGAGGGTGGGAGGGAAGGAGACGCAAGAGGGAAGAGATATGGGAACATTATGTATATGTATAACTGACTCACTTTGTTGTAAAGCAGAAACTAACACACCATTGTAAAGCAATTATACTCCAATAAAGATGTTTAAAAAAATCCACATTAATGGTTCATAGGGGCTGTCCTAGTTCCCCGGTGATGGGACAGAGAGAGAGAGGCCCCGACGCGCCCGGCCCGTGTCAAAGCCTCCCGACAGCTGGAAGTGTGCTCCCTCCCCCAGCCTCCAAAGCATGGAGGGTGGCTGGATGTGCAGAGCTGTGTGCCCAGCCCTCCCCCAGCCTCCAAAGCATGGAGGGTGGCTGGATGTGCAGAGCTGTGTGCCCAGCCCTCTCCCAGCTCTGCCTGAGACAGCAGTTTGCCCTTTGGTTACATAACCACACGGAAAGGGCGAGGTGGCATTGACTTTGTTATTGTTTGCCAAGTGTTTTCAAGCCATAAACTGCACGTTAGGAACTGCGATCTTTATCGGGACTTTGAAAACTGCTTAGAAAGAGTGTTTCCTGTGGCGAGAGGGTGCAGAGGAGGAAAAGAGGGGCGGAGACGCAGTCTTCTTGGAACGCAAACTGCCAGTTTCCTTTCTAGAGTGAGTAACCACGTTTGGCCTTTTGTTCCTCACCTGGGGAACATGTTCGGCAAGTGTAAAGCTGGAGCAGGTTGTTTGCAGAAATGCTTTGAAGGTGCCAGGCCTTCTGCTGTAATAGCACTGCGCGCCGTGTTTTCTACTGCCCGGAGCCACGTCCACCAAAAAACAGACAACAGGTCTGGCCAGAATGAGCCTCTTGGGCACCGAGGCCCTCAGCCTGCCGTTAAGAGGCCGCCAGCTCCAGGAGGGCGGGCGGAGCGGGCAGAGAAGGACGTGTCAGTAGCAGCCCTGGGGCAGGAGAAACGAAAGTGCACACGAGAGGACGTCAGAAAGTCAGCTTTAAGGAGCTTCAACCATAAATGTAAGCCGCTCAAACCACCACTTTTTAAAAAGCACCAAAGGGAACAACCATGCCGTGAGGAGCTGGCTTATTCCATCCGTAGCAGATGCTGTGCTTCTCCACTGCCAGCCCTCTGCATTTTCACACACACCGGCCCAACTTCCAATAGGCAGCAACGGCTGCTCTGCCCTGAGACGTAATCTGCGTGCCAGAGCGGCGCCCAAGGTGCCCTCGCTTCTCAGACAGGTGCGTGTGTCCTCGCTGGTCACCCCGTGTCCCCCGGCAGGATGAGGTTCCAGCGGCCCACAGTGGCAGCTAGCTTGACAACATCCTCTTAAGTGGCTTCCTTCCCTCCCCTGCCTCTTCTAGCTTCCCCGATGCCCTACCGAAGTGCCCAGAAATCTCCCAAATCAACCACTTGCCCTGGAATCCTGGTATATACCTCAGTGCCCAGTTCTAGGGGAACCCACGCTAAGACATCACCCTACCTTGATCTGCTTTATTGAAATTTGCTCTCTTCCCTTGTTTAACAGGTTTCACTTTCCTCTAAACTGTTCATTCTCAAACTCGGTCCCAAGCTGGAGTGGCTCCACCCTCCAGACGATGGGTTTGATACATCAAGTTAAAAAAATCCTTTTGTGACTCTAAGGCACTTTCCTTGGTAGGCTGGAATTTGTTGTATTAGAGATTTGTTCTGGTATCTGAATCACAGATGGGCTTTCATTTGGTAAACGTCTTCTCTGATAATATAGAGCTCAAGCTAATTCTTTTGTGAATCCTTTCATTTAAAAAGCCCAAATTTATGAATTGTCCTGTAGTTTGTTTCCTTAAAGTGAACTATACCCACTTTGATTTAAATGGGACTTCATCCCATAGTCTCCTCACTCTTTTTATACTATTTATACTAGTGCTATTTAGCCTCTTACCAAGTAACGAGCGCAGAACTATAAGAAGTATAATATCGATGGTACAGAGCCTATGGCAAATTAGTCGTGTTCCCCAATACCACTTTTGGATTACCATACTGTTTCTTTTTCTGTCATTAATTTGTTGAGGGATGCTGGATAAATCTCTCTGACTCTGCATTCTTCAGTTTTTAAAACTGAATTAAATATTAATATTTGAAGTTATGTCAACTAAAGAAAGAATGTGACTATATCTCTTTTTTAGAAATAAAATATTACAGCTTATTTCAGTGTAAAAGCAATGTATATAGAGAGAAAACTAGAAGAATTCAGAAAAGAAGAAAAGCATCTCTAGTTCTCACGCATAAAGAAAACAGCATTACGTCGGTTTAGTTTCTTTCAATCTTTCTATGTACAGGTTTTGTTTTCATAAAAACATTATCAGAGCATAAGCACATTCCATGTCATTATCTTTCATTGGAATCAGACACCATCTTAACAGCAACATGAAATGCCAGTGAGTAGATAATCCATAGGTTACTCATCTAGTTCCCTATGTTCAGACACTTTCCCCCTATTTTTGCTGTTATAAATAATGCCCAGCAGGATTTAATTTGTATTACAGTATGTTTCCCCAGTTTTCCCCCGGCGATTGTTAATCCTCATGCATGATGGGTTGGGTTGATCCCATGCTACAAAAATCACGGGCTTCTCTGCGTCACTTCCACACACATTGAGTGCCTGGTCCGTGCTGGGCACGTCCAGGGAGCCAAAGATGATTACAGCATCTATCTGCAAGGAGCTTGGCGTGTAGAAGAGGAACACAGACCTGTAATCCGTAAATAGCAGCAACCTAGTAAGAGTTCTACACAGGGTTTGAGAGCTCTCCCAGGGTATAGTGAGAGCCCAGAGGAGCAAGTCTCTAACTTTAGCTAGTGAAGGGTTTTGGAAGCATGAGTAAGACTTTTCCAGACAGCACAGATAAAGAAAATAAGGAAATCAATCAGGGCAGCGTGATAGCAATGGGAGGAAGGCAGCAATTTTCGACCAGGTGGATAGGGGAGACCTCTCTGAAGAGGTAACATTTGAACTGAGACCTGAATGACAAGGAGTTTCCAGCCATTCAAGGACCTGGTGGAAGAGTGCTTACGGCAAAGGAACAAGCACCAAAGAGACTTAAGCTATCTTGGCTTGTTCAAGGAAAAGCATGACGGGAATGACATGAGGTAAAGGGAGGGTAGTTGACATCAGGCAACGGGAGAGGAAACTAAAATGGGTTAAAAACAATAAGCTTGTAGGGCCGGTGTGAGAGCTCAGCTGATACTGGAGCACACAAATCAGGAGTGTTACCAATGCATAAGGTTGCATGACTTTTTCAGTGCTATTTAGTAGCAGTAGAAGTAGAGAGGGCAGGTGGTCGGATTGATATACGGTTGGAGGTTGCAGAACAAGTGTAACAAAAAAGATCGTGGGGCAAAGGAGTGGAATCTAGTGGGAGTGGAGAGTTTACGGTGTTGTGGTCTAAGGGCTAGACTGGATGAGAGTGGAAGATGAGAAGGTTGGGAAGAGGCACGTGTGACAAATGGAGAAAAGCAGAAGGCTGGCCATTGGAGGTCTTAGAGGGTTTACAGAGCATATGCGATAGAAACAAGGTAGAGACAGAGCTAGAAAGACAAAGAGTTTTACCCTGAGAGTAGAATACTGGAGTTTAAGAAAGCAGAGTTCATACCATATGACCCAGCAATCCCACTACTGGGCATATACCCTGAGAAAACCATAATTCAAAAAGAGTCATGTACCAAAATGTTTATTGCAGCTCTATTTACAATAGCCAGGACATGGAAGCAACCTAAGTGTCCATCAACAGATGAATGGATAAAGAAGATGTGGCACATATATACAATGGAATATTACTCAGCCATAAAAAGAAATGAAACTGAGTTATTTGTAATGAGGTGGATAGACCTGGAATCTGTCATACAGAGTGAAGTAAGTCAGAAGGACAAAAACAAATACCGTATGCTAACACATATATATGGAATCTAAAAAAAAAAAATGTCATGAAGAGATTAGTGGTAGGAGGGAATAAAACACAGACCTACTAGAGCATGGACTTGAGGATATGGGGAGGGGGAAGGGTAAGCTGTGACGATGTGAGAGAGTGGCAGGGACATATACACACTACCAAATGTAAATTAGATAGCTAGTGGGAAGCTACAGCATAGCACAGGGAGTTCACCTCTGTACTTAGTGACCACCTAGAGGGGTGGGATAGGGAGGGTGGGAGGGAGGGTGACAAAAGAGGGAAGAGTTATGGGAACATATGTATATGTATAACTGATTCACTTTGTTGTAAAGGAGAAACTAACCCACTATTGTAAAACAGTTATACTCAAATAAAGATGTTAAAAAAAAAAAAAAAAAAAAGAAAGCAGAGTTCAGACAGCTTTGGGTGCTATCAAGGTCCACTGTTGAGGTAAAATGGAGTTAATGGTTGAAGAAGTAATCAGGGAAGTGTGAAGTGTGGTGTAAGATAGGGTGTTGGGGCTTCATCAAATTAAACACTTTTGGTGCTTCAAGGGTCGTCATCAAGAAAGTGAAAAGCCAACTCAGAATGGGAGGGAATTTTTGCAAATCACGTGATAAGGGACTTGTATCTAAAAAATATGAAGAACTCTTACAATTCAATAATAAAACGATAACTAACCGAATTAAAAAATAGGCAAGGAATTTGAATAGGTATTTCTCCAAAGACAGTATACGAATGGCCAATAAGCACATGAAAAGATGTTCAGCATCATGAGCCATCAAGGAAATGCAAACCAAAACCACACTGCGATACTACTTCACACCCAGTAGAATGGTTATAATCAAATAATCAGATAATGAACAAGTGTTGGCAAAATATGGGGAAATTGGAACCCTCACACACTGCTGGTGAGAATGTAAAATTGTGGCTGCTTCAGAAAATAGTTTGGCAGTTCCTAAAAATGTTAATATTAGAGTTAGCATATGACCCAGCAATTTCACTCCTGGGTCCATACCCAAGAAAAATAAAAGGATAGGTCCATACAAAAACTTGTACACAGACGCTCATAGCAGCATTACTTAATAGCCCAAAGTGGAAACAACCCAAATGTCCATCAACGGACAAATGGATACACATAATGTTGGATATCCATACAATACTGTAACATGGATGACCCTTGCAAACATTACGCTAAGTGAATGGACACAGTCACCAAAGACCACATATTATATGATATGTGATTCTGTTTACATAAAATGTCCAGAATAGGCAAATCTGTAGACACAGAAAGTAGATTTGAGGTTGCTGAAAGTAGATTAGGGGTTGGGGATAAGGGGGAGTGGCCAGCATTTTCTTAATGAAATAGAACAGAATAGAATATATCTTTACATCTCAGCTCAGGTACCATTTCCTCAGAAAGTCTTCCCTTATTAGGTCAAATCCTCCTCCCTTGGAGCCTTTGTAGCACCAAGCACAGGTGAAAGTTTGCATTTATTTGCATGATGATTGGATGGATGTTGAGATCACAGGATGTGGATACAAATCCATTGCATCTCCTGTACCTGGCACAGTGTCTGGCACAGAGCAGATGATTTGTAAATCTCTGTTGAAAGAAGGAAGTTGGTAAGTTGGGGGCCAAAGGTCTAGATGAAAAGAGCAGAGTAATCTAGAGGGGGAGGAATAAAATTGGGGATGTAGATGAGGTCTCTAAGACAATGTTTTTCAAACTGGGGGTTACAACACATTAGTGAGTTTGTGAAAATGATATACTAAGTTGTGGTCTGCATTTCTAAAAATGAAATTTAATAGAAAATATCAGTATTTTTCACATTACCAAGAGTAAAAATTTTCATGAAACTTTTGTTTCAGTTATATCCATATATATGCATATGTGTATTATATCAAGACATTACTGTGAGTTGTAATTTAAAAATTTAAGAGACACTTCTGTACTATACAGTTAGTTCAAACATTTGTGACTGTAATTCTTTTCTGAAGCATTGATCATTCCAGTGGGTTGAGAATCATAGACTGTGACCATAGACCTTTGATAGTTGGTACTAATAATAGCACAGCATTTTTAGAAAGTCATTTGTTAAGTATAAATTAAACATTAACTTCTCAAGTATAAATTGAATGTTAATGGAATTTCTCAAGTACAAATAATCATTAATTTAATTTCGTAAGAACAAAGTAAACAATGGTTGCAATCCATATTAAATTTTTATTCAGTCTCTAAAAGGTATGAACAATGATGATTCTTTCTAATCATATGTGATTAAGAAACCCAGGAAGCCAATGTTTAGTGATGTAGTAAAACACACGTCCTTAATTTAATTTTTTTGTAGTGAGTTACTTCAAGACAGTTTAATTCTAAGATTTCTTTCAGTGTTAGCAACATATCAAATGAGCCTAACAGTTCTTTCATTTGGGAAGTGAGTGTGGTGGAAAGCACAGGGGCTCTGGAGCCAGTCAGGTCTGCAAGGAATCCCAGCTTAGTCACTTAATAGCTGTTTGACATTTGACATATTGGTATGCTGGGGTCTTGGCCTCCTTGTCCGTAAAACAGAGAAAATAATATTAGGTGAAACCTTATGAAATTGCCGCTTGTAGAGGTCAAAACTGGTCAGCTATCAGCAATTTCATATAGTTTCCCTAATGATTACTTTTCACGGTGGTTGTGAGGATCAAACAAGATAATATTTGCTTAATACCTGGCACAATTCTTGTTAAATGTCAGTATTTCCTGTGATAAAGGTGAAAAATATTACTGTCGGTGTTTAATTATCTCTTTCAAATTGGCAGCATATCCGTTGGTCCACTGCACCTCGTATACTTATTTAAGTTGTACGTTACCTTGGTCCAGGAACAGTTTAAGGAGACTCTTCTGCACATAGTTGGTGCTAAATAGATATTCGGATGCTAGTGAATTAATGTTTCTGTTGCGTTTGGGCTCTTTGGTTATTTATGGGCCATCATTTTTTATCTTGCTAGAATCTGATGGAACACTACAGAGCCCAATGTGGACTGATCTTTTTGAAAAGAGTTTGTAACAAAGTCTTCTTTTGTACTCCTATGTCAGGTTCTTTCCTGCAGGCCAGCCCCATGCAGTGGTATCTGGTGAATGTTTCACAGTAGGCTCTCTGGGAGGGAGGACGTGGGCGTGAGGGCAGACCTGATTTGTAGCGTCTGCCAGTTTCCGTGGTGTGATTACTTCCATCGCTGCCGATTTCTGGCTACCAACATGACATGACCAAATGCAGAGTTGGGAAGAGCTGAGTGCAGTGAACCCTTCCGAGCTAGAACCAGCTGGCTCCGGCCCGCCTGCTGGCCCGCCCCCAAACGCATGAAACCCCACCTGAGGGCAGTGCTCTGTAGACAGGAACTGATAGTGTTTGTAAGATATCTGATTTATATTTATGTTGCTAATAAAGACCTTTCACAGTTACTGAACATTTTGGAAAAACACAGCTACACAGAATAAATGCCAAAATGGAACAAAACAATAATTACAATAGTTATTGCTGTCCTAGATCTGTATGACACCTTCTCACTAAATTGCTTTTCTTGATGAGACCACCTGCAGGGTTTTGCTCTGTTTTTCCCTTTGTCAACCTCTTATTTTAATGACTGAAATACTAAGTAAGTATTCCCAAGAGAAAAGTGCTATGTAATTTTATTTATTGATTCTCTTGATGATCTTACTGACTCAGATGTTGGGAAACTCCTTTCTGGTGGGATTATAAAAGCAACGATCAAATTTTTCAAAAAATGTGAAGGAATGTGAGTCACGAATGGAGGAATTTCTGAGGATATGGATCCTTTTTTATCAATGATGTATTTTAAGATTTTCAAAATGCTTCTGCAAATAAATTGTTTTACTCTAAATCAAGGGTACTAAATGGGAGCTGGTATTGTCCGGTGGTTAGTGGGGGTGGATTTTAGAAATTGATGGTGGCATTTTTTGATTGTCACAATGATTAGGAGGTACCATTGATATTTAAAGGGTGGTGCCCAGTGATGCTAGAATTAGAAATTGTTCCATGTTCCAAACGACCTTCACATGTCCTGCTGAACCTTCATGTAGGTGAAAGTAAGCACCTAATTTTCCAAGAATGCAAGCACAGTATGAATTGAGGGATGCTTGCGTTTAGTTTTGCTTAGAATTTTCCGAGAGCTGTTCATCATGTTGGGACGTCAGAGAAACATGGACAGTATTGCTTTTGTAATTTGAGTCGCCACTAAAGCACACCTGGGTCAGTCTGTGTCTTGAGCTGTCACTCACAGTGATGTTATGATTTTTTTTTTTTTTTTTTTTTTTTTTTGCAGTACACAGGCCTCCCACTGCTGTGGCCTCTCCCGTTGTGGAGCACAGGCTCCGGACGCGCAGGCCCAGCGGCCACGGCTCACGGGCCCGGCCGCTCCGCGGCACGTGGGATCCTCCCGGACCGGCGCACAAACCCGCGTCCCCTGCATCGGCAGGCGGACTCTCAACCACTGCGCCACCAGGGAAGCCCGATGTTATGATTAATATAAGCATCCGGCTCTTTTATTTTGTCGTCTAGTGTTGCCATGCCTGAGGGTTTACATTTTGAGGTGCATGCTATTTTATTATAAATTACTTTCCTTTTATTTCTCCTTTGTACTAGGTCATTATGTTGATTTTTTTTACAATGATTGTAGAAGTATGTGGTATCACCTTTGAATTTCATTTCAAGTCAGTATAGGAGGACTACTAAATTTATGTTATAAAAGGGATCATTGGCTCTGAAACCACTGATCGAAATAACTAATCCTTAGCATAGTATGACAATACCATTTGTTTCCCAGGCCTCCAGCCTAGCTGCCTACCATGTGACATCAAAGTGGTGTATCATATTCCCTTGGCTTCAAGACTGTTCAACTCTGCCCCAGTCGCTACCATTTGTGGTCTAAAATAGCTTTTTTTTTTTTTTTTTTTGCGGTACGCGGGCCTCTCACTGCTGTGGCCTCTCCCGCTGCGGAGCACAGGCTCTGGACGCGCAGGCTCAGCGGCCACGGCTCACGGGCCCAGCCGCTCCGCGGCATGTGGGATCTTCCCGGACCGGGGCACGAACCCGTGTCCCCTGCATCGGCAGGCGGACTCTCAACCACTGCACCACCAGGGAAGCCCTAAAATAGCAATTTTATCCATTTTCTTTATCAGTGCTTACAGTTTTGTCATTTGTTCTTCGGAACATTTGGTGCCCTCTTGGAAAAGGACATAATCAAAAAGTCCAGTGGATCAAATCTTAAGGCGGATGTAAAATGAAGTGAACCTAAACTTCCTTAGAGTTTAGAATTTTCCCTTGAGGAATTTGGATGTAAGCATTAACAAGCACATCTATTTCGTCTCATGCAATACACATTGGCAATAAACACCCTGGTAAGAAAATAAGCAGTTAGGGCTATGCACACAGTAACAAAAAATAACTATATACTTTGGGCTGTATTCAAATATGAACCTACAGATCATGTCAACACAGTGAAAGAGGAAAAAATGCATCATCAGTGAATAAACCTGTAATGAATATGCAGCGCTCACCTTTGGCAGGATTGCGAAGTGGCTGGCATTTTTTTCCCAGCACTTTCATCTTCTTTCCTCAGTGCCCTTTTCTTCCCTCAGCTCCTCCCACAACTGCAAGCCTAAGGCTCTAGGTCTGCATGCAATTAGCAAGCATTTTTGAGCTACTTCTCCTGTAAGGCAGACACCAGTGGTAGCTGTGATCAGATCCTTTTTTGATTCGAAGGAATCTCCCTGTCAGAAGGAAGGGGTTCTGATCAACTTGTTTTTTCTTACTAACTCTAGAATCTTTTTAAAGCACATGGGTTCCTTTTAGAGATCAGGAGAGTTGTTACCTTAGACAAGGAGGAGTGACTGGGAAAGGGCATGAGGTCTTCTGGGGAACTGGTAATATTGTATTTCTGGTTTTTTGTTGTGGTAAAAAATACAGATCATAAAATTTACCGCCTAAACCGCTTCTCAGTGTACAGTTCAGTAGTGTTAAGTATCTTCGCACAGTTGTAAAACAGATGTCCAGAACTTTTTCATCTTGCAAAACTGAAACTCTATCCCCGTTAACCGATAACTTCCCATCTCCCCTGTCCCCAGTCCCTGGTAACCACCTTTCTACTCCATATGTATTTCTATGAATTTGACCACTCTAGATGCCTCCTATGAGTGGAATTATACAGTATTTATCCTTTTGTGACTAGTTTATTTCATGTAGCATAGTGTCCTCAAGGCTTATCCATATTGTAGCATGTGACAGGATTTCCTTCCCAATGTTTTTGTTTCTTGATCTGGGTGCTGGTTACCTGAGTATGTTCATTTGGGGAAAATTCATCCAGCTGTGCACTTATTAATTGGACACACTTCTGTTATACTTCCAAAAAGGAGTTTATTTATTTATTTATTATTATTATTTTTTGCAGTACGCGGGCCTCTCACTGTTGTGGCCTCTCCCGTTGCGGAGCACAGGCTCCGGACGCGCAGGCTCAGCGGCCACGGCTCACGGGCCCAGCCGCTCCGCGGCACGTGGGATCCTCCCGGACCGGGGCACGAACCCGTGTCCCCTGCATCGGCAGGCGGACTCTCAACCACTGCGCCACCAGGGAAGCCCAAGGAGTTTACTTTTAAAAGGTAGCTGGAGATAAAATTTTAAAATCATTACTACCATTTCTCCTAAGGTATTAGTAAGGTGTGTTACTGTCCCCCAGAGATGCTTTAGAAGTCCCAGTTGAAGAAGGCAAGCTTAATTCAAAGGAGTACTTGTTGAGGGTAGAATATCAGAAGAAATGGATTCAGATGGGCCCTCTTCCAATCTCACCTGATGTGTGCGTGACTCTGAGGCCCTTTATACAGAAGCCTGGTGCTTCCCATCACAATTCAAAACCACTTAAACTTAATACCCCCAAACTAAGAGTAGCCGGTGAAGAAATAACTGTTCTTAAAGAGGGGAATGAAATTGGGAAGAAGGCCCATGAAAATAAAATTTTAGGAGAAAGAACATAACAAAGTTGGATGAAGAGAATCATGTAGGGTTGCCAGATCTACCAAAAAAAAAAAAAATCGATCAATACAGGACATTCAGTGAGATTTGAACTTTACATAGTCAGCAAATAAGTTTTTCAAGTATACGTATGTTCCAAATAGTACATGAGACATACTTGTACGAAAAATTTATTTCTTGTTTATCTGAAATTCAGTTTTCACTGGACGTCCTGTATTTTACCTGGCAACCCTAGATGCCAGGGAAGCAAGAGGAGATAAATCATAGGGAACAGGAAAAATGTCTTTTCAATACGGGGAACCACCCCCAAACCAGATTCTCTGGCAAGTACCTAATATTAGTTAGCAGTCCCTGTCCTAAAAGAGGGAACAAACTTTCCACTGGGAGTCAGTTTGATTTTGCAATTAATAAAAAAGCAGGGGACTTTTCTTGAATGTCTTGATAGGGGTCCAGAGTTTAAATCAAATCCTGTCACATTCACTGGTTCCCAGAGAGCTGGGTGGCAGAAACGGCCTAGGATAATGGCGTGTGGGCTGCAGGCAGGATGGGCAAAGGACTTCTTCCGAAAGGCCGCGTGCCTGGTAATGCCTTGTGTTGGCAGTTTTCATCTGAAGACGTCCTTTATGTGTAACAGTAAGGGTTGCCATTCAAAGTACTTTGTTAGTCCTGGTGGAGAAAACCAAATTCCTATACACTCCACCCTCCCTTATTCATTAAAGCAAAAGCGTCCAGGATTCACTCAAGGTGAATGAGGACAGTTGCTCTGGAAGAGTCGGCCTTGCCACACAATTTCTGATTCCCTTTGAAGCCCTGCAGTTAAACCCCTTTAATTTGGAGTCACTAGAAGGGATGGTCAGGCCGGATCAATGAAAGTTCTGTATAATGAGGATTAAATAATTAACAAAATGACTCTAAAGTGAGGTTTTGCACAGCCTATCTTAATGATGTATTTTAAAATCAAAAGTACAGTTTCGGGCTTCCCTGGTGGCGCAGTGGTTGAGAATCCGCCTGCCGATGCAGGAGACACGGGTTCGTGCCCTGGTCCGGGAAGATCCCACGTGCCGCGGAGCAACTAAGCCCGTGAGCCATGGCCGCTGGGCCTGCGCGTCCGGAGCCTGTGCTCCGCAATGGGAGAGGCCACAACAGTGAGAGGCCCGCATACCGCAAAAAAAAAAAAAAAAAAAAAAAGTACAGTTGCATACAGTTAAAGGCAAATGTCCTTTAAGCTGTTTGCCCCTAGAAATAGGTAAACAATGTGTTCTGTGATCCTTCTACACCATTAATTGCTTAGTAAGTTTTTCTGTCATAGAGCATTTGAAGTAAACTTTGCCCTAGCTCAGGTCGAAGTATCACAAAACCATAAAACAATGGAGACTGAATCTATTATATGGAAGCTGTATCTGTGGCTGTTATCAACTGAATATGTAGAATCTCGTTTGATAGTTTTTATGGCCTTATGAAACTGTCAACAGCCCTGACCTGTATGTCCTTGGACAAGTTCCTTAGGTGTTTACACCTCAGCTTCCTCATCTGCAAAATAAGTGGGTGGATCAGCTGATCTGTACTCTCCAAGCTCTAGAACGTCATGAGTAGATTTACACTGAAGGTGTGTGCGTCTCAGGAATAGATGTCATAGAACAACTTACCTAGAGCTTTTCTTGGTAGTGATGTTTCTATTTTAATAAAGAAAGGTAAGAAGAGTGTAGAAAAAGTGTTTTCCATGCCTTCTTGTCCCTTTGGAAATGTTTCATGGGTAAAATAATCAGGACTTGGGAAACCCCCAGAGTATCCACAAAGCATTACTCTCTAGGTGGGACCCAAGATTAAAGAACTGAGAGTTGGTTACTGCAAGGGGAGTAGATAACGTGAGAGAAAATCTTGCCTGTCTCCACTCCCAGGTCAAGATGGAGCCTGTTGGTAACAAGAGATTCACTCCCAGTTAGTACATTCAGTGTTGCCAGAAGCAACGTCTTCTGTTTGATTTCCATAACTGTCAGAAAAAGCGTGTAATGGCAGCTGCAGTGCCAGACGAGACCATGCCTGGGGCTGAGTGTCTCTACCCACCCTGACTAGGACGTGAACAGTCTGTAGGTAGTTCTTTGGGGATCAGGCTTTCTCCATCTTAAGAATATTCATACCAATTAAGTCAAGTGTTTAAGATGCAAATTACTTATCATGAAACCCTTCTGCTTCCACACTCATTGCCCAATATTTGTGCACCCTCTAAATGTTGTTTTACAAATTATAAATGTATCTAAAATTGTTCAACCAGAGCTTCTTGCTAAGACTCTTCCACCTGTGAAGACACCTTGTGACCATCCATCCCCTCAGCCAGTTTCCCCACAAAGCGACGGCTTGGAAGGGAGACTTGGAGTTGGGAGGGTAGACTCTGGCGTCAAACAAGACGAGGTGACTTCAGCCACTTGGCTGGGCCTCGTTCACTTCCCGCTGCCTCTGCTTTCCTCACCAAAGGGACAGGAATCAGGAGGGATATTCTAAGCACACTTGAGGAATGTGTGTATATGGACACTACGGAGTATATGTGCCCACTCGAGGACAGACTAATCAAAACTAATTTGTAAGGGGATCTAGGAGAAAGAGAGGTATAACATGGGCAGCATCATGATATGTATGGAGTGTGTATGGCATGTGATATTTTGCAGCAAAGTTCAGAGTTTGTTCCAGAAAACTTGGCAAAAGTTTTATCCTCTGGGGCGTGGGAGGTGTGGTAGGCTGGATAATGCCTCTCCCCAAAGATGTCCGCCTCCTAATCCCCGGAACCCGTGAATGTGTTACCTCACATGGCAAAAGCGACTTTGCAAATACAATTAAGTTAAGGATCTCCAGATGGCGAGATGATCCTAGATTATCCAGGTGGGCCCCATGTAATCACAAATGTTCTTATGGGAGGGAGAGAAGCAGAGTCACAGAAGGAGATGTGATGATGGAAGTAGAGGTCGGAGTGATGCAAGGCCACAGGCCAAGGAATTCAGGCAGCCTCTAGAAGCCAGAAAAGGCAAGAAAATGGATTTTCCTCTAGAGCTTCCAGAAGGAGTGCAGCCCTGCTGACTCTTCAATTTTAGGAATTTTGACCTCCTGAACTGTAAGAAAATACATTTGTGTTGTTCTAAGTCACTAAGTTTGTGGCAGTTTGTTACAGGAAACTAAGTCAGGAGGACTCAACAGGGTGTTTTTAATTCAACAAGCATGGTTTGGTGAGAATGTTCATGGAGTCAGTTACTATATAGATTTTTTCTTGAGATCCTGCTGTTAGCTAGGAACTGAGACCTCAGTGGTGGACAAACAGACATGGGCGCTGCCAATATGGAACTTATAGCCACAAGAGGAAGATTGGAATTAAGCCAAAAACTGCTATTAATTAATTTCAAGTGTGCATGCCGCTATGAGAGTGATTCAGAGGAGACCTAGTCTATCTGGATGGTTGGGGAAGGTTTTCCTGAGGATCTAATTTTTTTTATTCTTAAAGTTTTATTGGAGTAGAGTTGATTTACAATGTTGTGTTTATTTCTGCTGTATAGCACAGTGAGTCAGTTATACATATATGTATATTCTTTTTCATATTCTTTTCCATTTTGGTTTATCACAGGATATTGAATATACTCCCCTGTGCTATACAGTAGGACCTTGTTTTTCTATCCATCCTATATATACTAGTTTGCATCTGCCAATCCCAAGCTCCCAGTCCTTCCCTCCGCCACCTCCCTCCCCCCTGAGGATGTGATGTTGAAGGCAGACTCTAAGGATGAGCAGGAATTAGCTGCCTCAGGTCCACTGGGGGTGGAAAGAGCCTTTCAGACAGAAGGAAGAGCATGTCCAAAAGCTGTAGGCAGGCAAAACGTTGCATTTTAAGGCGTTCGTATAAATCCAGTTTTGCAGGACTTCTCTGGTGCCGTAGCAGTTAAGAATCTGCCTGCCAATGCAGGGGACACGAGTTCGAGCCCTGGTCCAGGAGGATCCCACATGCCACGGAGCAGCTGGCATGTTGCTCGTGCGCCACAACTACTGAGCCTACGCTCTAGAGCCCGCGAGCCACAACTACTGAGCCCACGTGCCACAACTACTGAAGCCCGTGTGCCTAGAGCCCGTGCTCCACAACAAGAGAAGCCACCGCAATGAGAAGCCCGCGCACCGCAACGAAGAGTAGCCCCCGCTCGCCGCAACTAGAGAAAGCCCGTGTGCAGCAACGAAGACCCAACAGAGCCAAAAATAAATGAATAAATGTACTTAAAAAAAAGACTCGATGATTGATGGGGTGTGAGAGGGGACGCCGAGGGGGGGCGTCCAGGATGATGTGTAAGGTTCTTCGTTTAAGCAGCCTGGTCAGCAAAACTACCATTTTCGAAGGAAGGGAACAACGCTGAAAGAGAAAAATTTTGGTGAGAAGATCATGAATATAATTTTGGATAGCTTGAGGGGGTCTCTGAGACAGTCAAATGGAAATGGCAAGTAGGCATTTGCATGTACCGAGGCAGGAGATTTATTGGGAGGCTGAGTTTTAATGGTAAATTAAGGCATGGAGATAGTGGAGATTGCCTGGGAAGAGATAAGCAAGGAAAGAGCTCTAAGGAACCCTAAGATGAAGCCAAGGAGCAGATGTCAGAAAAAGAGACCCAGCAGTGACCAGAAAGCTGGGAGAGAAACTTCTCGGTGGGGAGCCACTGAATTCAGAGTTTTTCAACAAGGAGGGAGTGACCATGAAGTCAAGAAAAATAAGAACTAAAAAGTGTTCCTTGGACACGAAGATCATGGTGACCTTAGCATGAATTTGGCATGATGGGTGGGATGGGGACAGAACCTAGGAATTGTCATCTCCTCGGAGTGTTTCTGGCAGATGTTCGTGAGAACAGAGCCTTCAGGAAAAGCAAAATGGTGGTGAGAAGTCCAGTGGGAAACCGCCGTTGGGGAGGGCCTGAAATACATGCACCACCGCCGCCACCACAGCGCGTGCGCACACGTACTTTGCCCTCCCGGTAAGACAAATGGAGGTGGTGGACTGGACTCCAGGTCCCTGTGGCCTTAACCACAGCTCTTCGTTCGCTGTCACCTTTGGCCAGAAGCACTCCCATCGCTTGCTCTTCCTCTTAGCTCTCTGCTCCTCGATGGCTGCCATGTCCTTCTCCAGCTGGTTATTCTGAGACTTGAATAGAGATTTTGTGTCTCCAGGGAGTCTGAGTAAATTAACATGTCATTGCAACTGCTTCTCATCCAGTGTGTACGCAGTGGTTCTTCATCAGGAACACAGCCAGCCCTGTGAGCAGACAGAAGACAATCAGGATATTTGTTAGGTTGGGGAGTTCACAGAGCAGTATAAGGGGAGGACACAGGTAAGTCTCTTACCTCGTGAGAAGCCAAGAAGGGTATTGGAAAAGCCAAAAGAGTTGCCTGAGGTTGAAGGTTTAAATAATGCAAAGAGAAAATGTTCCTCTATGTTTTAAAATTGTCTACTGAAACTCAGCTTACATCTAATTCAAATGGAACTCTTTGACCATGCCTATGAGGGAACGTAGCTTAAGAACGAGAACAGGTGTTCCTCAGGTTCTGCTGCCAAAGAAAACTTACCCAAGACCGAAGTGACTGTCTCACTGAAACCAAAGCAACAACAGGAAGGCAGAGAAGGAAAAAAAAAAAATGCAGCGAAAGAATGAAGCCATTTTGAGGGAAAGGAATAAAAGAAGAAAAGGGTTATACCAGGAGTTATACAAGGAGAAAGAGAATACAGCTCTGACTCGTGCAATAACCTTGAGTGGTGAAAAAACAATTGGAATAATGGGAGAATAATATCAGAGTTCTGAACTTGGTTTTGAACACATAAGAAACATAAGTTTTATGTGTAAATTTTAGGGAAGTTATCCTCCCCTCCCCTTTCGCTATTTCCTTTGCCCTTCAGATTTGGAAATTATTCCCTCAAGTAAAACAAAATTATTTTCTCTCATTTCCTGGGAAAGTTCTTGTCCTAACTCTTCCCTCGAATAAGTTAGTACTTGAGGAATGATAGCTGTCGTGACTACATTGGCATCAATAATAATTGACTACTGTAGTCAGAGTTCTTCTCATAGACTCATGAGCTCCTTTTTAGAAATCAGCTGAAGTCCAGCTGTCTCACTTTACATATGAGGAACTGGGCATAGAAGGATGAAGCCATTTTCCGAAACCCACGGAGCTAGTTAGTGGCAGTTCTAGGCCTGGAACTTTGAGGTCAGGTGCTAGCAGCCTCTGCTGTCATGCTTGAATGTATAGAAACAGCAGCAGCCCCCATAACAGAAGGCTCCCTGAGGCCAGTTCTCACAACAAACCTTTAAAGGAGGCTTGATCACTCCCATTTTCCAGGTGAGGAAACCGAAGCTCAGAGAGGTTAAATAACTCGCCTAAAACCACCACCCTGTCGGTAAATAGCGACACCGCCTCATCTTGCAGGATGACCAGTATCTAAGGGTGATCCCGCACCTCACTGGGCACACATGATGGCCTGCCTGGTGTCATGAGGAATGCCTAAAGGCCCACACAACCAAAATTATCGACCCACCTCCTTGGCTCTGATGCCTAAAGTTTCCACTTGGAGTCACTGCTAGGAAAGGGCAGAGTCTTGAGGAAATGGGACACTGAAAGGTTATGTTTTGTTGGGAAGGGAAGCTCTGGGAAGCAAGGGGAACTTTTCCAGTAGGGTGATGCTGGTCAGGTGGAGGCAACATGAAGAGAAGGGGCCTCTGGAGAGAGAACAGAACAGTTATCTAGACTGAGGCGGGATCTTTGTGCCCCTGTCTCTGCTGAGGTGTTTATGAAAGCTGATAGCGTGCCTTCATGCAGCCTGATAGGTTTGCTGTGACTCTAATATTTTTGAGGGGGACCCGTAATTGCATAGAACTGAGTTAATAATAATCCTGGGCTCAACATACACAGGTCCGTGTGTGCCTCTCTTTTAAAAATAAATACATAAATTAATCTGAACACCCATGAACCCAACACCCAAACCCCAAACCAGAGCATTCGACGAAGCTGTCTGACAATACCAAGTTTTTTTAAAAAATTATTTTACTGAAGTATAGTTGATGTACAATGTTGTATTAATGATAATACCATAGGAATATAAACTGCCTTACTTGATTTGCATTATCTTGTAGTATTAAACATTCTCATGGAGTCTATATGCCTGTCCAAAAATTACATTCACAGCAGCACTGTTTACTATTTGTAGTAAATAAATAAATACATAAAAAGAAGGAAGGAAGGAAAGAAAGAGAGAAACAGTCTAGAAACAACCTAAATGCCCTTATGGTAACACACATAACATAAAATGACAAATTTTTTTTTTTTTTTTTTTGCGGTACGCGGGCCTCTCCTGTTGCGGAGCCCAGGCTCCGGATGCACAGGCTCAGTGGCCATGGCTCACGGGCCCAGCCGCTCTGCGGCATGTGGGATCTTCCCGGACTGGGACACGAACCCGTGTCCCCTGCATCGGCAGGCGGACTCTCAACCACTGCGCCACCAGGGAAGCCCGGGACTCTTTTTTGAATGGGGCAAGTCTAGCTCTTCAACAGTACCCAGTGCAAAGCTCTTTCCAACTTAGGGTCAGAGGAAAAGAAAGGCAGTGCTATATCACTTGTCACCAGTCAAGTGTTGGGAACTTGGCCTCAAGGACTAGAGAAGTGTAGTTTATTTTTTTCATGAGGCTTGTCTCTGTGAAGCAATTTCAGTTTTAGAGAACACGTCTCGTTCCATTTTTTTTTTTTTTGGCATCACTTCTTCTGCTTGTGTAGGTCATCGAGTCATGGCAGAGAGAAAAGCCTTGGCAACTGGATAACACCCTGAACAATTATCTAGTGATGAATTTAGCGGCTCTATCATACTTCAGTGCATGACCTTGGGCAAGTTACTTAACTTCTTTGAGCCTCACTTTTCTCATGTGTAAGTGGGTATACTCATGAGCGCCTTGCAGGGTTGATACGAGGATTGAATGAGCTAACTGTACCGAACACAGCTCTGGCACAAAGCCCAGCAGCAAATGTTAGTTACCTTGTCCATACATACACAGGAGTCCAAGGGACACCCTGCAATATATTGATCACAACACTGTCCACTGGAAATCTAATGGGAGCCCCAAATGCGAGCCACAGGTGTGATCTGACCTTTTCTAGAAGCCACAGTTTTAAAAGGGTACGTGAAACAGATGAAATTAATTTTAGTAATGTATATGATTTAACCAGTATATCTAAAATGTTTTTGTCTCAGCATGTAATCAATGTTAAAAATTCATAATGAGATAGTTTTGTATATTCTTTTTTCATTTCTTTTTCTTTGTTTCTTCCTCCCTCCATTCTTTCTCCCTTTCTTTCTTTTCTCTCTGCTTTTTCTCTCTTTCTTCCTTCCTTCCTTCCTTTCTCCCCCCCCCCTCTTTCTTTCTCTTCCTTATTTTTTTTTTGCATCCCACGTCTTCAAAATCTGGTGTGACTTTTACACTTACAACATGTCTGAATTCAGACCAACACATTTCAAGTGTTCAATAACCCCACGTGGGCTTTAAGTACGTCTAATGAGATTGAATCTCTTTAGATTTTGAAATCTGGCCTTTTCTATTTTATTCTATTGTGCATTTCAAATTGTGGTAGGCGATCGGCCTCAGTCCTTTTCCTTTAATATCACTGCTGTACGCTCATCTGAGGCATCAGTTGGTACACGGCACAGATTGTCCAAGAGCAGGAGTCCCCAGTCTCCTTGAGAGGAACGTCCTCAAAGCTTCAAACCTCCAGAAACCTGGGATATGTGGAGGGAGGGGGAAGGTGAAAAGAAATGGGCCTGATAATAAGACTTCACAGTTCCTCGGGAAGAGGCCCTCCTGGTAGCTACACGACAGCCCTCTCTGATGGAAATCTTAGCAACTTGAGAACTGACTCAGGTTCGCTGTCAAGTTCGCTGTTGAGGGTGGTGATGGTCAGGGGTAGGGGCGGCAGCTGCTTCTTGGCAAACAGCTTGGATGGGTGAAGGCTGTACTAGACTTGCTCATGTAAGAAACACCAAGTTTTCCAGATAAGAGGTGGCACCTTAGATGTCAGAGTCCACTGCATATAATGGTTCATGCTCAGTTAATCATGGGCACTAAGGAAATATTAATCAGAACTAATAAGATCATGCTTTGGAGGAAAAAAAACAGTAGATTCTGACAAGTCTCTGTATAATTAACCTTCATCTTTTGGAGTGAAGGAGAACTAAATATGGCTATTCATGTTACCTATCCTTGGTTCATGTTTTTGGATCACTTCCCACCCAGGGACTCCAAGAATTTCCTAAATGGTATCGCTCAAAACACTCTTCAGGGTTCTTGTGTTGTTGGCATTTTGCTCTTTTTCCTTCCAGACTTTTTTTCTATGAAGCTTTTGTGATCTCTTTATAGCTGAGCTCAACTTTAATAGTTTTGTATCTTGCTTTTACCTACTTATAATGTTTGCATTTCCATGTTTTCATATAAACTTCATACAGTGCATTTTTAATGAGAGTGTAATGGTCCACTGGGTGCATGTGCTATGATTTATGAAATCATCCTCCATTATTGTTTCTTCTCTTCTGGATATTGTAAGACGTGATTCCGTTCCATAGCACTTGGGCACATGAAACGTTACCTTTACTTTTTAAAAATCAAATTAAATCTGGGTTTGAATTCCTACGTGCAGAGCTGGCGAGACACCCACCAGCAGCCATCAATGTGGGGCTCGTTCCTAAGTGTGTATGCAGGGTATCTGGAAAATGCTTCGTGTGAAAGTTAGGATACTTCTGACTCTGAGCAACACAAATCTACCCAAGCTGGCCTAAACCATAAAGGAGACTGTACTAGCCTGTGAAATTGGAAGTTTCAGGATCGGTTTGATTTAGTTACCTGACAACATCACCGAGGACCCACCCTCTTCCCACGTCTGCTCTGCTTTCTACACAGTCAGCTTCACCCTGCTCACGAGTTGGTTGTCAATTGATGCTTCTGTGGGTGTGCTTAGAGATGGGGAGGAGGTCGAAAGAGTGAAAGAGAAGAGAAAGAGATTGTTCCAGAAGCTTCCTCTGAATGGCAAGCAAGTTTCTTTTACAGAAGCTCCCAGGAAATGTCTCCTCCTTTTTATTGGCCTAACTTGGGCCATGTGCCAATAACCATGAGCCATGGGCAGTGGTCAGAATTAAGCTTATTAGTTTTTATTTATTTTAAAAAATAATTTTAAAAATTTATTTATTTTAGTTTTTTGGCTGCAGCAGGTCTTAGTTGTGGCACACGGGGTGTTCGCTGAGGCATGCGGGATCTTTGGTTGCCACGCGTGGTGCTCTGGCTCCAGAGCGCGTGGGCTGTGTAGTCTGCGGCACGCGGGCTCTCTTGTTGAGGCGCATGAGCTCAGTAGTTGTGGCGCATGGGCTTAGTTGCCCCGCGGCATGTGGGGTCTTAGTTCCCTGACCAGGGATCGAACCCGAGTCCCCTGCATTGGAAGGTGGATTCTTCACCACTGGACCGCCAGGGAAGTCCCTAAGCTCGTTGGTTTTTAGATTGAGCCATAGATTTCATTACTACAACCACAGTGAGCTGTTCCCCACCACTGGCCAAAACACAATTGTACTGCATGGGGAACTAAACAAAAGCTGGGGGTAGTTACCTACAGGAGAGGGAATGAATTTACAGAGACTACAGTAAGTTCCCTACGTATGAACAGGTTCTGTTCCGAGAGCACATTAGTAAGTCCAATTTGTTCATAAGTCCAACAAAGTTGGCCTAGGTACCCAACTAACACAATCAGCTATATAGTACTGTGTGTAGTAGGTTTATAATACTTTTCACACAAATAATACATAAGAAACAAACACAAAAAATAAAACATTTTTAATCTTACAGTACAGTACTTTGAAAAGTATAGTAGTACAGTACAACAGCTGGCATACAGGGGCTGGCATACAGGGGCTGGCATCTAGTGAATGGGCAAGAAGAGTTCCTGTATTAACATATGTTAATACATTATTATTAAACAAATTTGGTCCAGAGTCCTTCCTTTATGCCGAATTCCTTAGTTTTTACTTTAATGTCCTTTTATCTGTTCCAGAATCCCATCTAGCATAGAACATGATATTTAGTTGTCATGTCTACTTAAGCTTCTCTTGGCTGTGACAGTTTTTCATATTTTCCTTGTTTTTTTTGTTTTTTATAAATTTATTTTATTTTTATTTATTTATTCTTTGTGGCTGTGTTGGGTCTTCGTCGCTGTGCGTGGGCTTTCTCTAGTTGCGGCGAGCCGGAACTACTCTTCATTGTGGTGTGCGGGCTTCTCATTGCGGTGGCCTCTCTTGTTGCGGAGCATGGGCTCTGGAGCACAAGGGCTTCAGCAGATGCAGCGCATGGGCTCAGTAGTTGTGGCTCGTGGGCTCTAGAGTGCAGGCTTGGTAGTTGTGGCACAGGGGCTTAGTTGCTCTGCGGCACGTGGGATCTTCCCGGACCAGGGCTCCAACCCATGTCTCCTGCATTGGCAGGTGGATCCTTAACCACTGCACCACCAGGGAAGCCCATTTTCCTTGTTTTTAATGACCTTGATAGTTTTGAGGAGTATTGGTCAGGTAGGACAGAAGTTGTTTTATAACCTAATCTTCGAAGTGAGATCTCATCACTTTGGGCCATCTTGTATTTGGTAGAAGTGAGTAGTACATCTAGTCCATACTCAAGGGGAGGAGAATTAAGCACCATCTCTTGAGGAGAGGAATATCAAAGAATTTGTGGCCATATCTTTGAAACCCCCATAAGCTTATTAAAAGAGTGCCAGGCCCCACCCCCAGCGTTTCTGATTCAGTAGGTCTGGGGTGGGGTCCAAGAGTTGGCGTTTCTAACAGGTTCCCAGGTGACACTCCTGCTACTGGACCAGGAATCTCACTTGGAGAGCCACTGCGAGCAGGGCTTGGGCAAGACCTTGGTGTGTACAAATAATTGAAAAAAGTTCATCAGGATCTATTTATTTCTCTCAAGATCCTTCTTTTATAACTGCAGCCAGCACTGAAATCAACCCACTGGTATAGCTTCTGGATTTTGCCAGTTAACATGAAAGTTTTAACTTAAGTAAATAAATAAATAAATAGTTGGAGAAAAGAGGTACAACCATATCTTGTGTTTATATTAAATATTTATTTCATTTGATTGTCACAAATGCCAGGGAGAGAAATCAGGTAGCCCCCTCTGACATAAGAAGTCACAGACACAGAAAGGCTAAGTGACTTGTCTAAGGTCACACAGCTAGTTAATAAAAGAACCAAGCTTAGGACTGGGTCATTTGAGCCCTGGACCAGCACAATTTCTATTATACCAGGCTCTATCCTATTGTTCCCAACTTCTAAGACTTTGCCACCTTTTGGAGAAACATTAATAAAACTAGGCACATGACAATACAGTAAATCGGAATACATAGATTTAAAGTAGCATTTTGTTCAGTAAAAAAGGAAGGAGTGAAACAAGTCTTTCCAAGCTCAGAAAGATCAGCAGCGATTTGTGGCTTAGGTTGGGAAAAAACCCCTCTCCATAGATATTCAACTTCTTCCTGCTCATCGACTTCCACAACTGCCACCAAGTAAAACATGCCTCCAGGTAGCACGGGAGAAAGTCACTGGAGGAATCACAGGCCACAGGTCTTTTCGTCTGCTCGTGCACACCAACATGATTGCTTAGCTCTTCTGGCAAAGCTCCTGGTTAAAGAGGTTGTTAGTATGTTTTCTCAGCTTTTTGTTTTGAAAAGACATGGTAGTCTACATACCATACCACCACCAAGATGACCAAGATGTACTTGAAAATCTAGAAGTGAGGGAGGACCAGTGGATGTCTTTGAGTGTACGTATTACTTTTCTCTTTAAGTTCAGAGTAGAGGTACAAGCACTAAGCAAAGAACTGGGTGCATAGAAACCCAATGAAGGCACAAAAGCTAAATAGCTACTCTACACACCAATAATCTTACTCACTGAGAAAACCAGTTCAATCAGACCAAAGGAGTGGTTTCCAGTTACATTTTTACCTTTCCTCAGAGAACATTCTACCTTTCATTTAGTTGATGTTTATACGTTGCCAAAAATAAAGCATAGTTTGCTGGAAAAAGTTAAAGCAAGCTGTACTTCATACCTTCACATTAGGAAATAATGATTGCATATATTGAGCCTTGAGTTCAAGTTCACTCTTATACAAACAATACCTAACATAGTGTAAGTGTAATACATAGTGTAAGCACAGACTCCTGTCCAGAAGTAGTGGTGCTGGTGGTGGAGAGGTATGAAAAAGAGTCAGGGGGCTGTCCTATGGTGGTGGTGGAGGTGAGGGGTTATGAGAGACAGTGCCTAAGACCTTAAATTTGATCCTTTCCAATGGTAGCGGTTGGGGGGGTTGACATGAAACAAAGAGACAGTGACCTTACAATTAATCCTGCCCAGTGGTGTTAGGGGGAGTTCACGGGGAGGGGGGAGAGGAGGAGGGACTAAATGAAGTGTCATTGACCTTATAATTGACCCCGTTCAATGGTGGTGATGGCGGTGGTGGCATGAAACAGTCAGTGACTTAACAATTAATCTTGCCCAAAGGAGTTGGTCCAGACGGGTGGGGGAGCGGGCATGAAACAGAGAGTGACATTACATTGAATCCCGTCCAATGGTGAGGGGCAGGCAGGAATCCGCACCAGTGAGTTTATTTTTGCCCAACGGTGGTGGCAGTGGTGGAGGGCATGAAGCAGCCAGTATAGTTAAGTGGTAAACAGAAGATGAAAAAGTGTCAAGACGCAACAAATACCCTGAAGTGCAACAGTCAGCTGATCCAGGGAAGGCCTCCCGGAAGAGGTGCCTTCGGTGGAGAGGGGCCTTGAGCAGCGCTTAGGATCGGATTCCGGGCGAGGGCCCCGGAGCTCCTCCCAGTCCCCGTGTACCTCCGCCACCTTTCGGCCGCGGAGGACCTAGCCCGGGACGGTAGCGGGGGTAGCTGCACTTGCCGGGCCTGTCTGGATCCCGGGAGCCAAGGAGGGGGGCGCCCCCGGCTGCACTCCAGCAAAAGAAAGCGAGGGCGGCAGCGGCCAATCAGCAGCCAGCGCGTGCGGCCGCGCGCCCCTCGTGCCCCCCGCGCGCCGCGTACGTACGGCGGCTGGCTCCGCCCCCGTGGGCGGGGCCTGGGGAAGCCGCGGGCGGGCGGCCGGCCGGGGCACCGGAGCTGCTGGTGCTGCTGCTGCGGCCGGCGGCTGCACCCGCGTCGCCGAGGCCGAGACGGAGGCCAGGGTGCACGCTTGGAGAACTTGCCTAATCCGCGCGGCTCGGCTGCACCGGCCTTTGCGGCCGCTTGAGCGTCTTAACTGGTCTCTGCGTTGCCCCGACAACGATGCGGCTGTTCCGGTGGCTGCTGAAGCAGCCGGTGCCCAAGCAGATTGAGCGTTATTCGCGCTTCTCGCCGTCGCCGCTCTCCATCAAGCAGTTCCTGGACTTCGGTAAGTGCGGGGCCGCGGGTCGCCACGGTCCCCACGGCCCCGGGGTGTGGGGCCGCTGACTTCTGGGCCCGCCGCCGCGGGTCTCCGCCGCCCCGGGCAAAGTCCATTGGAACCGCGGGCGGGGCTCCGGGATGCCCGGGGGCTCGCGTGGAGGGGCATGGCCTGGCACCCGCACACCCGCCGGGGGCTCACCCGGAGACACAGAAACCGCGTCCGAGGAGCCTCATCCCGGGCGGGACTCTCCAAAGCTGCCGTCGTTAGCTTCAAATCTACTTGACACAGACCTCACCGCCCTTAAAACTTCGGAGCGGAGTGTGGGTGGCTTTTGAACGTTTTTATATTTAGATTCTTTTTTTTTTTGATTAGGTAAGAGCTGTTTAGAAACACTTTGAGGTCGAATAAATTATGTAATGGCATTTTGTTCCTTTTCTGCTCTAAGGTGCTCCGGTGTGGCCGGAGCGGCAGGACTCGAGGGCTCGAACTGCTGTCTCGTTCGTGCTATGTTAAAGCAGTTAGAGGCCTGGACTGCAAAAGCCTTAGATGCTGGGAGGAGGGGACGTGTGGGCTCCTAGCGTCAGAGCAGGGTCTTGTGCCAGCACCTTTCGCCGCGCCTCTCCTTCGGTGTCCCACCTTCTCCCCTGTCGGGCGGGATGGTGGGCAGCTTCCACGAATTGAGGTGGGAGCGCAGAAGACCCGGCCCCCACCCTGCCTGAGGCCTAGCTGAGATGGGAATAGATTCCACGACCTTCTGTTAACTGGATCGTGTTTCCCCAGAGTGGTGCCGTTTCAAGCGCGGAGGGAATCCTCTCATTTGGGTGAATGCGAGGCAGCTGGTTGTGAAACACCTGAAAGTATTAAAACAAAAGTGCGCACCCAGCTATCAGGAGGGAACGTGGCATTCTGGAAGGAAAAGAAAATGGAGCAGCAAAGATGTTCTAAGCTCTCGAGGGGAAATAATGGGGCGGCTGGTCGTTTCATGACTTTTAAGTAAATGTCAAGAGATGGTGTCAGGTGGGCATAAAAACCTAAGTGCAGAGTAGGTAGCACATTCGGGGAAGACCCAGTAAGCACCATGTGATGTTGTCCATACTTAAGTTAGGATAGGAAGAGAGGAGTAGGTTAAAGTTGAGACCAAATTAAATTTTAAGAAACCAGTTTGCCAGCGAATGATGAGGAAAGTCAGGGTTCAGTGACATGTTGATCTTTGCATCTTAAACTTCAGTCCCAGAAGCTTTTCAGTAGTTTTACTTTACCATCTGTGGCCACTTGTGAGAATTTTAGAGGTTTGAGGCAGCCCCCCGACTTCAGAGTATAGAAAGAAAATATCGCTGTTGCTATAAATAGCAGCATTCTATCCCTAATTTATGGTTTAGAGAGTTTCTGAAGGTATTGACTTTTCATTGCGGTAAACTGAGACAGGTTAATATAAAAGGAACAGAAAGAATCCAGAGACTCCCAGTTCCTTCCTTCCACCCTCAAAGTTGGAAGTGATAGCTCTCATAGTTTGGCGAAATTTTGGTTGATTTATTTCTAAAGCGGTTAATATCTACCATGTTAATAGGTGTCTTGGCAGAGATGTTATTTGAGTAGGAAAACCACAGTGGGGCATAATGTTATCGTGGAAAACCCATGGGACCATTATCTGGAAAGAAATGTTCTAATTCCTGCCCTGCCACTGACTCGGGAGCCTGGCCTTGGCTAAGTGACTGAACCTCACTGGGGTTCACTGTCACTGTCAATAAAACACGTGGATTGTATAAGGTCATCTCTAAAGCACAGTTCCCAAACTGTGTGATCCAAATTTCAAAGGGAAAGGGATGAGCTTTTTAAAAGAAAACTACCAAATCTTTGGATAGGTATTTCCCATAAAAGCCTTCTGACCTATTTTGGGAAGCGTGGAGGGGATACTCTAATCGAGGATAATGGAAGAAGCCTAATAATTGAAGTCTTTTCCTTATAAGGAAGCTCACAGAAGAGCTATATATAATTGTAGTGGAATGTGCTAGAAACTCAAGGCCCATTTGTAACGCCCAGAGACGAGTCAGGTGGCAGGCAGTCTATCTTGAATGCCAACAACTAGAAGAGGGTTGTCACACAAAGGCCATTTCGACTTCTTCCTTTCTCTTGGTTCTTCCAGCTCTGGATAGAAGTCCGATTTTGGCAAGTGGTGCGGGAGTTTGAGAGTTTAGAAGGGGTGTGGGTATATTCTTAAGGTGAGAAGGAAGAAGAGTAAAGAGGTTTTATGCCCCTGAATGACTGGAGAACACTGCAGGGGAGGGCCACCTCCAGCGCTTACAGGCCCTGAGTGGGACCAGCAGATGACTACACGAAGCCAGCTTGGGGTGGGGGGCCGTGGCACCCCCGTCCACCCCGTATATGCTATGCTGGCTCCGGAAGGCCAAGCTGGCCGGCGCCGATTCAGTATACTTTAAAGGCCTAGGGCTCGGAACAGATGCGTGAACTATGTTGACCCACAGACTGCCACTCCGTGACGTTCTCCCTGGCTACTTTGCAAACGGGACCGAAGTTTTGGACTAGAATACCTGGATAGGGACCAGAGAAAGGATATCCACGGAATTTCACGTTTACAGTATTTTTTAGAACTGCATCAACAAATTGTGGTTTCTGTGGGCACTGAAACAGCTTTGTAAAGCATTTAGATGCCTGCATGGCCTTCATGCCTGTGCCCCATCTTGCAGACTTTACTATCAATGTTCTGGGGGGGTGGGGGTGGGCATTGGTATTTCGGGTTGTTCTTAAGCATAACCAGGGTTGAGAACCACTAATTAGATGATCTTCTGGATCTAGAGTTGTGCCCCTTTCATCTGTGGGCCATATTTCTCTATGCCCTGTAAAATAAGAAGAGGTTTCTTGAGCTCAGTCTTTACTTGAAACGTGGCCTTGCGCACAGTTAGCAAGTTTAACGAGAATAGCAAGCGTTCTAAATGGATCATGAGTTTATAAGGGCAATAGTGCGCTGTGAAAGGTGGGATTTAAAAAAAAAAACAGATTCTTTTTGGTCTGAGATTATAGTTACGTGGTTCCAAATTCAAAAGGTACGAAAGGACATAGAAAAGTCAGCTTCCTACTTTTGTCCACTAGCCTCCCCATTTAAAAGTAAATGGCAACTTGTAATATTTTTGTCTGTACCTTGCTTTTTAAACTTAATTCCTTAGACAGCTTTCCATATCGTAACTGCAGAACTTCCTTTTTTTTATGGCTTCTGAGAATTTGTTTATATGAGTGTACTATATTCATGAGCCAACTCTGTTGTCGGCTACTAGGTTGTTTCCAGTCTTTGCTGTGACATTCTGTGCTACACTGAATTACTGCATTCATCATTTCATGCGCGTGTGAGTATATATATAGGACAAATTCCTAAACATGGCATTTCTACACGAAAGGCTATGTGCGTTTGAAATTTTGATAAATGTTGTCAAATTGCCTTCCATCGAGGTTGTCTGTCTGTCCTCTCTCTAGAAGTTTCTGAGAGTACCTATTTTCCTACACTGTTACCACACTGTTGTCAAACTTCTGATAAGTGGAGAAGTGTATCTAGATAAAATTTTTTTCTCCTTGAGTAAAGAAATTTTAAGTTGAAGTATAGTTGATTTATAAGATGATGTTAGTTTCAGGTGTACAGCATAGTGATTCAGTATTTTTACAGAGTAAAAAAAATTTAACTTTAGCTTTTTATTATGGAAAATTTTAAGCATATACAGTACTAGAGAGAATAGTTTGATGAATTCCTGGGTTCATTATTTTGATCTCCACGTGCTGTTTGTCTGTGGATGTTGTGTGTATGTGTAGTCTGTTAGATTTTCTTATCAATGTCATGCTTGTTTCAGAAGAAATACATTTTTTTTCTGCACTTAGACCAGTTTATCTTTTCAACTATCTGTTCTTCAAAGATCTGGTAGAATCTACCCGTGAAACCTTTTAAACCTAGTGTGTCCTGGGGACTGTTGCTTTTTGACAGGTTTCTCTAGTCTGTGGTATTGATCTGGATAGATTTTCTGTCTCTTCTAGAATCCATTTTGATGTATTTCTCTAGAAAATTATCCTAGTCATCAAGGTTTTAAAGCCAGTTTGCATAGCTGAGATAGTAATTAGTCTTAATTTTCTCTGTGGCTGTTCCCCCTTTATTCCTTCTATATTTTTCTCCCCCTATTTTGTGATTAGACTAGTTGTTGGTTTATATGATTGGATTCACTTTTTAGCTTTATGACTTTTGTTTTCTAGTTCATTAATATCTACTTTGATTTTATTAATTCCCCCTCATGTGCTCAGTGTTATTTTTTTTTTCTTTTTGAATGGCAAAATTCATTTCTTCTTTGTTTTTTATTTCAGTATTTAAGGCTACAGGCATTCCTCTGTGAACACTGCTTTAGCAGCTGATGTGTATAGTGTTTGATGCTTTTTCTTCCCAGCTCTTCTGCATCTTCAGGTTTTTATTCTTATGTGAACTAAGACTTGAATTTTATTTATTTATTTATTTTTAAAATAAATTTATTTATTTATTGGCTGCGTTGGGCCTCCGTTGCTGCGTGCGGGCTTACTCTAGTTGTGGCGAGCGGGGGGCTACTCTTCGTTGTGGTGCGCGGGCTTCTCACTGTGGTGGCTTCTCTTGTTGCGGAGCACGGGCTCTGGGCGCACAGGCTTCAGCGGTTGTGGCATGTGGGCTCAGTAGTTGTGGCACGCGGGCTCGGTAGTTGTGGCTCACGGGCTCTGGAGTGCAGGCTCAGTAGTTGTGGAGCACGGGCTTAGTTGCTCCGCGGCATGTGGGATCTTCCCGGACCAGGGCTCGAACCCGTGTCCCCTGCATTGGCAGGCGGACTCCCAACCACTGTGCCACCAGGGAAGTCCCAAGACTTGAGTTTTTAAATTTCCGGTAGAAGTGCACCCTGTATTTTAATTTTGTTGATGTTTAGTTTTGCTGCATTGTGATCAGAGAATGTTAACTGAATCATTTCTTTAATTTATTGATGTTTGCTTTGTAGTCCACTCTGTGTTCATTTCCGGTCCCTGGTCCTTGGGCAGCAAAAAGAAGGTTATGTTCTCTTCTCAGGTTACAGAGCTTCATATATCAAATCTATCATATTAACTATTTTATTTGAGTTTTCTATACCTTTGCTTTTTTTAATCTACTGGATCTGTCATGGGTCAAAAGAAGTTCAGGTCTCCTAATAATCCGATTCTATTTCTCCACATATTGCCTATGTTTTTGCTTTGTGCCTGTTAATGTTATGTTTGCTGCTTAGATATCCTTAACTGTCGTTTTGAGATGCACACTTTAGGGTACAGAGTGCTGCCCTTTGACTAGTTCAGTGCTTTTTGGCCTGGATTCATCCTTATGTGACATTGAGATCTGGAGCCCTATCTGCCTCTTGTTTTCATTTTCTGCTAGAGCATTTCTGAATTTCATGAAATGTAGTATAAAGTTGGGTTTTGCTTTGTGAGTCAAACTTTTTCTTTTATGCGGTTAAGTTTAACCAGTTTATATTACTATTATTTTTTTTTTGCTTACTTTTTTTTAAACATCTTTATTGGAGTATAATTGCTTTACAATGGTGTGTTAGTTTCTGCTTTACAACAAAGTGAGTCAGTTATACATATACTTATGTTCCCATATCTCCTCCCTCTTGCGTCTACCTCCCTCCCACCCTCCCTATCCCACCCCTGTAGGTGGTCACAAAGCACCGAGCTGATCTCCCTGTGCCATGCGGCTGCTTCCCACTAGCTATCCACCCTACGTTTGGTAGTTTATATATGTCCATGCCACTCTCTCACTTCATCACAGCTTATCCTTCTCCCTCCCCATATCCTCAAGGCCATGCTCTAGTAGGTCTGTGTTTTATTCCCGTCCTACCCCTAGGCTCTTCATGACTTTTTTTTCTTAGATTCCATGTATATGTGTTAGCATACGGTATTTGTTTTTCTCTTTCTGACTTACTTCGCTCCGTATGACAGACTCCAGGTCCATCCACCTCACTACAAATAACTCAGTTTTGTTTCTTTTTATGGCTGAGTAATATTCCATTGTATGTATGTGCCACATCTTCTTTATCCATTCATCTGTCGATGGACACTTAGGTTGCTTCCATGTCCTGGCTATTGTAAACAGAGCTGCAGTGAACATTGTGGTACATGACTCTTTTTGAATTATGGTTTTCTCAGGGTATATGCCCAGTAGTGGGATTGCTGGGTCGTATGGTAGTTCTATTTGTAGTTTTTTCAGGAACTTCCATACTGTTCTCCACAGTGGCTATATCAATTTACATTCCCACCAACAGTGCAAGAGTGTTCCCTTTTCTCCACACCCTCTCCAGCATTTATTGTTTCTAGAGTTTTTGGTGATGGCCATTCTGACCAGTGTGAGATGATATCTCATTGTAGTTTTGATCTGCATTTCTCCAGTGATTAATGATGTTGAGCATTCTTTCATGTGTTTGTTGGCAATCTGTATATCTTCTTTGGAGAAATGTCTGTTTAGGTCTTCGGCCCATTTTTGGATTGGGTTGTTTGTTTTTTCATTATTGAGCTGCCTGAGTTGCTTATAAATTTTGGAGATTAATCCTTTGTCAGTTGCTTCATGTGCAACTATTTTCTCCCATTCTGAGGGTTGTCTTTTGGTCTTGTTTATGGTATCCTTTGCTGTGCAAAAGCTTGTAAGTTTCATTAGGTCCCATTTGTTTATTTTTGTTTTTATTTCCATTTCTCTAGGAGGTGGGTCAAAAAGGATCTTGCTGTGATTTATGTCATAGAGTATTCTGCCTATGTTTTCCTCTAAGAGTTTGATAGTGTCTGGCCTTCCATTTAGGTCTTTAACCCATTTTAAGTTTATTTTTGTGTATGGTGTTAGGGAATGTTCTAATTTCATCCTTTTACATGTAGCTGTCCAGTTTTCCCAGCATCACTTATTGAAGAGGCTGTCTTTTCTCCACTGTATATTCTTGCCTCCTTTATCAAAGATAAGGTGACCATATGTGCGTGGGTTTATCTCTGGGCTTTCTATCCTGTTCCATTGATCTATATTTCTGTTTTTGTGCCTGTACCATACTATCTTGATTACTGTAGCTTTGTAGTATAGTCTGAAGTCAGGGAGCCTGATTCCTCCAGTTCCGTTTTTTGTTCTCAACATTGCTTTGGCCATTCGGGGTCTTTTGTGTTTCCATACAAATTGTGAAATTTTTTGTTCTAGTTCTGTAAAAATTGCCAGTGGTAGTTTGATAGGGATTGCATTGAATCTGTAGATTGCTTTGGGTCATAGAGTCATTTTCATAATATTGATTCTTCCAATCCAAGAACATGGTATATCTCTCCATCTGTTTGTATCATCTTTAATTTCTTTCATCAGTGTGTTATAATTTTCTGCATACAGGTCTTTTGTCTCCTTAGGTAGGTTTATTCCTGGATACTTTATTCTTTTTGTTGGCAATGGTAAATGGGAGTGTTTTCTTAATTTCACTTTCAGATTTTTCATCATTAGTGTATAGGAATGCAAGAGATTTCTGTGCATTAATTTTGTATCCTGCTACTTTACCAAATTCATTAGCTCTAGTAGTTTTTTGGTAGCATCTTTAGGATTCTCTATGTATAGTATCATGTCATCTGCAAACAATGACAGCTTTTACTTCTTCTTTTCCGATTTGGATTTCTTTTATTTCTTTTTCTTCTTTGATTGTTGTGGCTAGAACTTCCAAAACTTGGTTGAATAAGAGTGGTGAGAGTGGGCAACCTTGTCTTGTTCCTGATCTTAGTGGAAATGGTTTCAGTTTTTCACCACTGAGGACGATGTTGGCTGTGGGTTTGTCATATATGGCCTTTATTATGTTGAGTAAAGTTCCCTCTATGCCTGCTTTCTGCAGGGTTTTTATCATAAATGGGTGTTGAATTTTGTCAGGAGCTTTCTCTGCATCTATTGAGATGATCATATGGTTTTTCTCCTTCAGTTTGTTGATATGGTGTATCATGTTGATTGATCTGCGTATATTGAAGAAGCCTTGCATCCCTGGGATAAATCCCACTTGATCATGTTGTATGATCCTTTTGATGTGCTGTTGGATTCTGTTTGCTAGCATTTTGTTGAGGATTTTTGCATCTGTGTTCATCAGTGATATTGGCCTGTTGTTTTCTTTCTTTGTGACGTCTTTGCCTGGTTTTTGTATCAGGGTGATGGTGGCCTCATAGAATGAGTTTGGGAGTGTTCCTCCCTCTGCTATCTTTATGTTTTTAATACCTGTAAGTTTTCTACCATATTATGTATCTTGCTTTGTTTTGTTATATTTCTTTTAGTAATTAGGTTTGAATTTTTGGTTCCAGGGATTATCTTTCTACTCATTTAATTAGACTTTCTTTGTCCAGTGTGGTCACCAGTATCCAGTTAAACCTATTGAGCCCTTGAAATGTGGCTGTTGTGACTGAGAAACTGAATTGATTTAATTTACATTTAAACTTAAACGTGATACTTGATTCAGTTAATTGGAAAACTTTTCTGTATGTTTAGAACAGTTTGGATATGTGAATCTACCTTAACTGTAAATTTGATGAAATCTGATTATAGGCCAATTATTTCTGATAGAAATTTAGCTTTTGAATTGAGATGTAAGTATGAAACACACTGGATTTCAAAGACTTAATATAAAAAATATGAAAATACCTCGGTATGTTTCTGTATTGATTCCACGTTGAAATGGTAATTTTGGGGGTATGTTGCATTAAATAAAACATCAAAAATTTCACCTGTTTCTTTTTATGTTCATATGGCTGCTCGGAAGTTTAAAATTACGTGTGTGGCTCACAGGTTTCTATTAGACAATGAGGCTTCAGACAGTGTATATTAACTCCTTATAAGGAGTAATAGAGATATCACATTTTCATGTTCAGAATAAACATTTATTGATTTTATTTCTCAGTATAACGTTTACTCTTTTTTTCCTGTAAACCTGTTGCTCTCAGAAGTTTTGGACCAATTAACTGTCTCTGAATGGCAGTTAATGTTACGGTGGTATTTTGTGATGTTTGCAAAAGCTTGAGGTCTTTCTGTTAAGTGGTTGTTAAGAATTTAAAGTTCTCTTAGTGATGTAAGAAAAGGGGAACTTGGACTGTATGACATAACTTAAAGAGAGAACCTTCTGAATGTTGAATGAGTTCATAGGAAACGATTCACATTTTCATCTGGACATGCTTTTCATCTTTCAGCTTTACCCTGTCCACTTCGGGTTCCTTCATTAATCACTCTGATCCGCTCCCTACAGACTGACTTTCTGTTTTATTTCCCAGTTCCTTTGCACTCGTCTTTTGCACAGCTGCACTTGTATTAAACATGTTTGCTCCTGGCTCCTGTTCTTTGATTTTATTCTAAACTGTCTCCTTCCAGAGGGTAGGCACTCCCCTGTTCTTTGTACCCTTCTCACAGCTTCCTCGGCTGTTTGCTTTCTGCCCAGAGTGGGCGCTTCATAAGCGGTGATTACTGACTCCATTTAAAGGTTGTTAAACATTATGTCACTTTAATTTAGTCAGTTGTTATATAGGTCTAAACTTCTGTAATGTCCCCACATTTCAATACAGCATCTCTGTAATAAAACCACCAGAAGATAGGTTGTCTGACAACTCTGTCTTCTTTTCACAGAAAAGATTTCTATCATAATTTCACTGGTTCTGTGAACCTTGGAGCCTTTAGCTATTAGAAGGCAGCAACCAGTTTCCCTGTTTTTACTCTTCTTGAAGTTGGAAGGCCCAGCCGCCCTCTGTTTTCCTTTAGAAAGTATTTTAAGATTCCAGTATCCACTGAGAAGTTGACTTTGGTTGCAAATGACTGCTCTTGGAAAAGCCTTGAGTTTGTTAAGTCATGCTCCTTAAAGCCTGATTACTACTGGGGAGGAGAGTGGTTTTGTTTCTGGAGAAAATGAGGCGATTTTTTGTTTTTAATTGTGTTAGGAAAAGAGAGCAACAATGGCATTTTGTTTCTTAGTCTGTACATTTTGTACCTTTACATATATGTACGTGACACACCTTTTCTGTAAGAGGTAATGTTCTTCTACTGTGAGGAGTTGCCAAGAATTAGACTAATCTGTTTAGAGACAGAAGCTAATGATTCAGAATTAAAGGGGAAGAGTACAGTTTCATTTAGGGTGAAGATATCTCACGTGGCTGAATGCACCTTGATCAACAGTTAAATTTAAAGAAAGAATTGACCTTTTGGGCCCTAAAGATCTGATATGACTGGATTTCAACATAACCTGGTTTATCAGGCTCTGAGCGTTTAAGGTGTAGTTCCAGCTTTGTTCATTCTCTTGGCAGTTTTGTATGCTTCTGAAGGGGAGACATGGCCACACGTCCTGACCTATTGATGACTGAGTGGTTTTGTCCCATTAAACTTAGGGAAGTTGATCAGATGGTTGGCAAGATTTGGGAAACCATGGTCTTATTACTGGATGGAATCAGAAAATATCACCACTTTTCATTTTACGTGCATTCTATTATTCTACTTCCATGATTATCTGATTCCAGAGTTGGGCAAATCCTTTTTTTTTTTTTTTGAATGCCATAGTCTAAGACAAGTTATCGAACTATAGCCCAAGGGCCAGCCACCTGTTTTTGTGTTACAGTTAACAGACTGTATTTTTAAGAGTAGTTTTAGGTTCACAGCAAATATGGGCAGAAAGTACAGGAAACTCCCATACACTAGTGTGGGACATTTGTTACAGCCGATGAACCAACACTGATCCATCATTATCACCCAGAGTTGATAGTTTCTGGTAGCGTCCAGTCTTTGTGTTGCATATGCTCTGGGTTTTGGCAGCACCTATTTTTGTAAATAAAGTTTTATTGGACCACAGCCATGCCCATTCATTACATAGCCTATGTGGCTTCTGTACCTCTGCAACAGCAGGGTTGAGTAGTTGCCACGGAGACGATTTGGCCCACAAAGCCAAAATGTTTACCATCTGGCCCTTTACAGAAAGTTTGGACCTCTAGTCTAAGACAGTTTGGCTCCCTGTTAAAGAAAGTGTGCAGTGATTGCCGTTAATTGGCATTTAAATGATAAAGCTCTGTTTGTCTCGCATGCTAGTTACCAGTAAAACTTGGCTCTCTGGAGTGTGACTTTTGGGGTAGCTAAGACTTTTCCAGGCGATCGGTGGCTTACCTGTCGGGTATATGCCCCTGTGTGGAGTTACCATGTGAAAGGCTTGGAGGGATTTTATAGCTTTAATCTCTAGGGCTGTCACCAAAGTTTAAGTGTACCGGTTTCTCCACAGCCCTGCCAAAATGAGGTTTTATGACTTCAATTGTATAATAGGTAACATAGAAGCTAAAAGTTTTATCTTTTCCCCTTGTGGGTTTATTTTGTGCAGTTTGTTGTGTGTGAAGTGCCCTTGACCATTTAGTAACTGGACTCGGGAGTTTTAATCGTTTGCATGCACTCCCTGTGTCTACTTGGCATAGTAAGCTCTTGTGCTGTTTATCTGTTGTTTCCTCCTGTGCTCCCTTCTTTGCTAAAGTAATTATCAAAGTATACAACTAAAGGCGTTCGGCAAGAATATCACCTCTAATTCTTCCATCCATTTTTTGGTGATAGCGTTACATCTTTTGCCCATATATTTACATATGTTGACACTGATTATTGGTTTCCTTTTTATTTAGTGCACGGTCTGAGTTTTAATGTACCCAGTGATTTACAATGCTTTTATCATGGTCAGATTTATCACCTAGAGCAGTATGTCAATTGTCACTAAATCCCTCTGGAATTTGTTGCCATCTCTGTGGGACGTTTGCAGTCAACTCACTTTTACTCTGTTCTGCTGTCCGTTTGCATAGCAGCAACTATTAAGACCTCACATCTTTCTGTCTTGTTGCCGTTTTATCACAAAGTTCACAGAATAGTTTATATTTGTGGATTCTCTCCAAAAGGACAACTTTTCTGATTTCAACTAAATATCATATGCTAACTTTTGCCTTGTAATTTCTGTTAAAATTTGGTGATAGCAGCTCCTTATTTATTACTTTAGGTTTTTAGAAATTCTCACTGTTCTTGCCCACGTATCCTTCTTGGTAAATTAGCTAAACTTATAGAAAATGTGCTGAGGGAACTGTGGGTGGGGTACCTGGCGTTCATTGAAACTAGCCTGGAAGCATCTTCAGGTAGCCCGTTTGGCCATATTTGTGGCAGAGCTGGGTTTGATTGCCCTTCATTTCCCTCGAGGAGAACTCTTTTCCTAGTCATTGTCTCATCTTGACTGAGATTATTCTTTCTGCTATAATGAATGGCACAAAAATTACAGCAAACTATTTGTTATGTATTACACAGGTCGATATTCACATTCCCTGTGATGGAATATTTGGGGTTCTAATTCGGTAGATTATTTCCCTAAGCGTCACCCAAGCAGTTGTGATTTTATTTTCAGTCTTAGACTTGACCTCTGATTCCACTCAACCATTTGAGTTGTACCAGTGTTTCTTTCTTTCTTACTAGGGCGTGGAAGTCAGTATATAATAGTTTCACTGTTGGGGATAAATTGCTACGTATCTCTTAACATTTTCTCAAAGCATGAAGTTAAGTATTCCCATGTATTGTTGGCCAGCAGACAGTAGGGCCCTTTGAAACGTGTAACATACCTATCGTTTCCCAACAAATTATTACATCTTCATTGACCAGAGCATACTCAGGGTTTACCTGAACCTTTCCTTCGATCTGTTCTAGAAGACTGCAGTGTTTCCTTAAGCTTGGTGGCAGATATTCCTTAATACTTGCCTGTGCACTTTGTATAAATTTGGTTCATTTCTCCTCTTCTGAGATGAAATAGAAAGCAAAGTGTCATTGCTTTATTAACATTCCTATATTGGTCATGTAATGCGCCCAAGTGTGGTCAGTTTCCTAGGAGGCTGAAACAAAACTCAAACATGAAAATAGAGGCTAAATATAGATGGGTCAGTGGAAAAGTTGGGGATGCTTAATAGCCACTGTCTGAGCCTGAGGAGTTCTTTGGTTTATTCCCTTGTTGAATTTCCTGTGATTAGATGCTAGTCAGTGGATCTCAGTCCTGGGTGCTCGTGAGAATCATCTGGGGAGCTGCTAAGGCTAGTGCCACCCGTCCCCCCACCCTTACCCTGTAGAAGCCAATTACATCAATCTCTGAAGGTAGGGTCTAGGTGCTGGTATTTTTGACTTACCCATCTTAACACAGTTAAGAACTGTGTTAGATCTGGTAAAAATTTTGCCCAAGAGCTGTGAACCACTTTAGGGGATAAAGTCTGTGAGATGCTGAGGGTTAACACTTAAGGAGTTTAGGAGTCTATCAGCATTTTTCTTTTTTTTTGGCACGCCGTGCAGCTTGAGGGATCTTTGTTCCCCAACCTGGGATTGAACTCGGGCCCTCAGCAGTGAAAGCACTGAGTCCTAACCACTGGACCTCCAGGGAATTCCCAGGAGTCCATCAGCATTTGTTGAACTTTCTGGAATCAGAATGGAGTGGAAACTGAGAAGCATTGGGGAATTGTCGAGGCTTTGTTTCTGCCTTTGAGGGGCTTATAGATAAATGAGGAGTCGAGACAAATATGTCAATATATATAGGCTATCCAAAATGTATGCATCCCATGAGTTTGTGACATGCTTTCTCTACCTCTCCCTTGGAGGTTCGTGTCATAGAGGTGGTTTCTGGGTATGTGTGAAGTGTTAACCCAGTTGTCCTTTATCCAGAGCATCCTTGGAGGCTTTCTTTGTTTCTTTCTTAGTTTTTTTGGTAGAAAACAACTATAATATATGTACTCTTTTTCTTGATTTCTAGCTCCTTTCATTGGCTACTCACTCCTAGCAATGCTCTCTCCAGAGTTGTCCCAGAATGTACATTAGGCAAGGTTGGCGTAGGATAAATAACTGTAAAGTGTACAAACCAAAATCTTATCCTCATAGATTGATTCAGTGGGAGCCTGTGCTTAGCGATCATCTGTCCAACCTCCCCAGTTGTACACATGAGAAAGTAGAAGCCCCGAGTAATGAAGAGACTGCCCAAGGCATTAGCTAGTTGTTGACCTGACATCTTGGCTGCCTCTTCCAAAGTGAGCCAGCAATTATTCTTTCTAGGAGGCGAAGGGAACTTACATTTGTGTACCGCTCTCCACCAGACACAATAGTAGTCAGATGTAGGTGTAGTTCTCACAGCATCCAGGTGAAATAGTTGTTTCCATTTTTTGGATGAAGACGCTGAAGCTTAGATGTTTAAGTATCTTGCCTAAGCAAAGTTAGGAGCAAAACCACAGTTAAAATGCAGGTCGATTGAGCTTTTAAACGTACGCTTTTTTTCTTTCAACTTAACGTACCATTTCTTACCACATAATATACCATTTGCCACAGTGCAATTCTTTCTAGCAAATAGAGTCTCTGTTAGTAATGCTTGGGGTCTTGTCTAAATTTGTTCTTTTAGACAGTCTGGAAATTGCATAATCTAATGTTTGTCTAGTCTTATGATTTCGGAGCTGTCGGATTGCTACCTCCTTCATTTATTTACACTAGAAACAATTTTTATTCTGAGGACCCACACTTGTTAGTTTATTGTCTTGTTAGCCTATTGTCTCTCGCTGGAAATATGATAACGGGTCTATGTGGACTTGTACTCAAGGCTTGGTTTCTGGTGCCTACCACCAGTGCGAGCTTGGGCAAATCACTTAATCCCACTACACTTCAATGTCCTGATCTACAAAATGGAAACGATAGCATCGAATCATAGGCCTGTTGCACCCATGAACTTGAGAACATGCAGCACAGAGCATGGCACATGGTAGGTGCTCAGTAGATGTTGGCTCTGCTTTTGTTATGGGAAGTTAGTGACACAGCATTATCCTGGACAAAGTCAGCTTCCTGCTAAGATGAAGACTGCCTAGGGAGCCCTTAACCCTGAAGGTTAATTATCTTAAAGTTTGTTGGCTGAAGGTCCCAGATATATAAACTGATCATTTTCCAAGAAACGTAGCACTTTCAGCTCATTTGTGCTTTGAGCACGACTGGCTTTGGATCTTCTTCATTCACTGTAATGGTTAACATAAGGTTTTGCCTCAGTTAACCTCGACGATGAGTACAGTGTGACGTTTACTTAACTGTTCCTGCTTCCATGACAACAAGACATTCTGTAATCCACCGTTAGGACTAGATCCTAAGCTCCTTTCTGGAATTGGGGCGATGTGGATCTGTGTGGTAGCTGTGGCTGTGAGTGCTACTCATATGCCTTAGCTGGCCAAAGCTCTCTCTGTGATGTCTGTTCTCAACACATCCTTGCCTTTTCTCTCTACTCTCTGGCCTGACACACCATGTTGACAATTACTGTCACTTTATCATCACCATCACCTTCCTGTCTACCTTTTGGCTCTTCTTCCCCTACCTATAAGGATTGGAATACCCCTAACCAGATATATAGACCGAAGTGATCTATTAGAGGAAATTTACCATTACCAGCAAATGTTATCTTGAACCCCTGAATTTTATTTGCTATTGTGAGTTTATACTGACACTTACTAGGTATTTTAATTTTCAGTTCTAATCAGGAAATATTAAACACCTACAGTGTTTCAGGTATTGTGCTGGTGGACTGTTCAGCTTTTTGAGGAATCTTGGGATCCATGGGACATAGACCTCAGTGACTGGGGGTGATGATAGAAGGGTTGCCCAAGCCAAGGGCACAAATTGTGGGCCCATGGTGAAATCTACTCACAGCTTGGTTTGGCCTTATCTGGCATACAGAGGGGCAGGTTTCTCACTCATCTGTTCATGGATACATACATCTATTTCAAAAGAGTCAACAAATAGGATCTGTTAAGAGAGAGGATCAAGGTACTAGTGGCTGTCGCTCATGTTCCCTCAGCACGGATACAGATCTCCTTCAGGAAAGGATCCAGTAACCCTCACTTACCTTAATTAAGAACCCTGTCATGATCACCCTGTACCCTCTTTTCTTACAAGAGCATCAAAAACCATTACATGTGATAGCCAGGACACGGAAGCAACCTAAGTGTCCATCAGCAGATGAATGGATAAAGAAGACGTGGCACATGTATACAATGGAATATTACTCAGCCATAAAAAGAAATGAAATTGAGTTATTTGTAGTGAGGTGGATGGACCTGGAGTCTGTCAAACAGAGTGAAGTAATTCAGAAAGAGAAAAACAAATACCGTATGCTAACACATATATATGGAATCTAAGGGGAAAAAAAGTCATGAAGAACCTAGGGGTAAGGCAGGAATGTAGACGCAGACCTACTAGAGAATGGACTTGAGGATATGGGGAGGGGGAAGGGTAAGCTGGGACAAAGTGAGAGAGTGGCATGGACATGTATACACTACCAAACGTAAAATAGACAGCTAGTGGGAAGCAGCCGCATGGCACAGGGAGATCAGCTCGGTGCTTTGTGACCACCTAGAGGGGTGGGATAGGGAGGGTGGGAGGGAGGGAGACGCAAGAGGGAAGTGATATGGGAACATGTTTATATGTATAACTGATTCACTTTGTTGTAAAGAAGAAACTAACACACTATTGTAAAACAGTTATACTCCAATAAAGATGTTACAAACAAACAAACAAACAAAAAAACCATTACATGAAGGGTAGCATGGGCTTCAGCCCCCATTAGGAAGATCTGCATGTAGTAGCACGTTCTGTATGAGATTTTTGTCTGTTTGTTTGTTTTTAGAATAGAATGGCTCTAGTAGGGTGTTTTTCTTTAAAATAATAGAACGGCTCTAGTTATAGGAAGACCTTTTTCAGAAGACGGCTTTTTTCTTTAAAAACTCATTTTATTTTTTTAAAAATTGAAGTATAGTTGATTTACAATGTGTTAATTTCTGTTGTACAACAAAGTGATTCAGGTACACATATATACATCCTTTTTAAAAATATTCTTTTCGGGGCTTCCCTGGTGGCGCAGTGGTTGAGAATCCGCCTGCCAATGCAGGGGACGCGGGTTTGTGCCCCGGTCTAGGAAGATCCCACATGCCGCGGAGAGGCTGGGCCTGTGAGGCATGGCCGCTGAGGCTGCGCGTCCGGAGCCTGTGCTCCGCCACGGGAGAGGCCACAACAGTGAGGCCCGCATACCACAAAATATATATATATATATATATATTCTTTTCCATTATGGGTTATCATAGGATTTTTTTTAAATGTTTACTTTTATTTATTTTCTTTTATTATTTTTTTTGGCTGCTTTGGGTCTTTGTTGCAGTACACGGGCTTCTCTCTAGGTGTGGCATGTGGGTTTTCTCTCTCTAGTTGTGGCACGCAGGCTCCAGAGCACGTAGGCTCTGTAGTTTGCGGCACACAGGCTCTCTGTTGAGGTGCACAAGCTCAGTAGTTGCAGTGCATGGGCTTAGTTTCCCCACGGCATGTGGGATCTTAGGTCCCTGACCAGGGATTGAACCCGTGTCCCCTGCATTGGAAGGCAGATGCTTTACCACTGGGCCACCAGGGAAGTCCCTATCATAGGATATTGAATATAGTTCTCTGTGCTGTACGGTAGGCCCTTGTTGTTTATGCATTCCATGTATAAAAGCTCACATCTGCTCACCTAAACCCCCCACTCCAGCCCTCCCCCAACCCCGTCCCCCTTGGTAACCACCAGTCTGTTCTCTATGTCCCTGAGTCTGTTTCCATTTCGTAGATAGGTTCATTTGTCATATTTTTAAAAATTTATTTATTTATTTATTTATTATTTATTTTTGGCTGTGTTGGGTCTTCGTTGCTGTGCGTGGGCTTCTCATTGTGGTGGCTTGTCTAGTGGAGCATGCACTCTAGGCACGTGGGCTCAGTAGTTGTGGCCTGTGGGCTCTAGAGTGCAGACTCAGTAGTTGTGGCACACGGGCCCAGCCGCTCCATGGCATGTGGGATCTTCCCGGACCAGGGCACGAACCCGTGTCCCCTGCATCGGCAGGCGGACTCTCAACCACTGCGCCACCAGGGAAGTCGCCATTTGTCATATCTTAGATTCCACATATAAGTGATACCATATGGTATTTGTCTGTCTGACTTCATTCAGTATGATAATCTCTAGGTCCATCCATGTTGCTGCACATGGCATTATTTCGTTCTTTTTATGGCTGAGTAATATTCCATTGTATATATATACCACATCTTCTTTACCCGTTCATCTGTCGATGGATATTTAGGTTGATCCCACGTCCTGGCTGTTGTGAGTAGTGCTGCTATGAACATAGGGGCGCATGTATCTTTTTGAATTATAGTTTTGTCCAGATATATGCCAAAGAGTGGGATTGCTGGATCACATGGTAATTCTATTTTTAGCTTTTGGAGGAACCTCCGTACTGTTTTCCATAGTGGCTGCACCAACTTACATTCCCATCAACAGTGTACGAGGGTTCCCTTTTCTCCACATCCTCTCCAGCATTTGTCATCTGCAGACTTTTTAATGATGGCCATTCTGACCGGTGTGAGGTGATACCTCACTGTAGTTTTGATTTGCATTTCTCTAATAATTAGCAATGTTGAGCAGCTTTTCATGTGCCTGTTGGCCATCTGTATGTCTTTTTTGGAGAAATGTCTATTTCGGTCTTCTGCTCATTTTTGGATAAGGTTGTTTGTTTTCTTTGTTGTTGAGTTTTAAACACTCTTTTTAATGACTGCATATTTCCCTATGTAAATATGCAATATTGTAATTTATTTAACTATTCCCTTATTGTTGGATACTTAGGTTGTTTACAGTGTCTCTCCCAAACCTTTTATTTGGAAAAATTTCAGACCTCAGGAAGAATGATAACAACAGTACAGTTAACACCCACGTTTAGCACCTAGATTCACTAGTTACTTTGCTATATTTGCTTCTTCCCCCTTCCATCCATCCCTCTCCATATTTCCTTCCCTCCCTCTCTATATACACCTTTTTGGCTGAACCATCTTGAGAGTAAGTAAGTTGCAGATGTAATGACTCCCTCTACATACTTATATATATATCTTAAGCATGAGAGTACTTTCCTAATAGTCATGATACAGTTATCACAGCGAATTTATCATTGATATTATAATATAATTGAATATTCACATTTCCTCTAATGGCTCATGGCTCCTATATTGGATAGCTGGGGTCTAGAACATACTCAGGAGGCACTGTGGCCCCAGGAGGGGCTTCTGCCTCAGTAATGCAGCACCAGGGATAGAGGGCAGGAGTGACAGGTAGGACTGGCTGGGTGAAAACTGGAGAATGAACCAGAAGTCTGCAAGCAGAAGGGTTACCCTCCATCCTGATCATCAGAACATTAATAGGCAGGCAGTTACCCCTAGGCCAAGTGAAGGGCAAGGAAGGGGTTCTTCTCTAAAGACACTGGAAGAACTGTTAAAGGAGAATAAGGGAAGCTGGTGTGGTGTTAGGACCCCACCCAAAAGCCCTGTGTAATCAGGTGTTTTGGGTACTCACTTAGTCCTTAGGCTGCGTCACTGAACAGGCAAGGATCACCTGCCATCTGAGGGAAGCCTACAGCAAGAGAAACTAACATAAATAAATGGCCCAAAATGACCCCAAAGAAAACAAATTCAGGTAGTTAGAAGAGTGCTTTAAAGTATAATTTGAGAAGTAAGTCATCTTGTACACCTCCTTATGAGCATCTTGGGGCAGATGGCATTTTCCAAAGAGGACCCTGACAAGGCTTTTCTATGATATGCTCTTGCCAGCCCTCCACCAACGCAGGGGGTCTGATCCCCTCCCCCTGGAGTCTGGGCAGGCTATGGTTGCTTAGAACAGTTGAGTATGGCAGAAGGGGACTAGCTGTGTGACTTCTGCGGCTGGGTCATAAAAGGCCATGCAGCCTCTGGTTTGTTTACTGAAGCCATACAGGAATCCAACCAGCCCAAGGCCGCCATGCTGTGAGGAAACCCATGGAGAGGCCACCTGACGCTGCTTCAGTAGGCAATCTCAGTCGGTAAGTAATCGGCCCAAGGGTCAGATATGTGAGCTGGAAGCCTTCAGATAGTTCCAGCTCCCAGTGTCCAGTCACCCTTCCAACGTTTAAGTTTTCCCAGCTGAGGTCCCAAACCAGCCTTCCCTCCTGTGTCTTATCTCAGTTCCCGACCCACAGCATCTATGAGCATAATAAATAGACATTGGGCTGAAAGAAATAGTGTAATAGCTGCATGTAGTTTGTGCATTGAGTTTGATATGGAATGAGGTGTGTGTGAAACACCTGATCTTTGGCTCTTTGGCTCTGAAGTTTCTGGCTTGCTGTTAGTAATAATAGCCCAAATGGGCCGGCCTAGAGTGGATGCAGCCTCAAGTTTGGTAGACCCCAAACCTACTACCTATTTTGATCTCTTTAAATTCAGGAATAAGTTTTCCCAAACAAAGGAAAACTGTTAAACTTCCCAGGCAGTGAAATAGTATTTCTGGACATGGAGTAAAACAAACATTTGCAAAGTATGAATGAAGCTAAAGAAAGAGGGGGGATTCTTTCGAAGGATTTTCACGATCATTTGGTAGCTCTCCATTCACACTTACGGTTGTGTCTTCTGAAGGACTATTCAATTAATTATTGTTTATAGCCCTGGTAAGTTTGAGAATAAATTATTTATGCTAAAATTCAATGTTGTCAAAAGATTGAAATCTTATAAATACAACTGAAGAAAAATCAAAGAGCTGCCCCTGAAATATTATTTTCTCAGTTATATTTTACCCATTTTAACATGGTTAATGGTAAAAATATGTTGTAAACTCAAACATTTAATTGACAGTAATTAGAAAAAGCATTATCAGAATGAGCTGATCGTTCTGTTGGGTTTTAATGCCTTGCTGGTAATTTTTCCATTTTTTGCCCTCCTTTTCCATTCCCTGATTCCCTTGCTTACACTAAAACATCGCCCGCCAAGCCTTAAAGCTGGAAGATGTGGATAAAGATAACCTTCAAGTAAATCCAGACAGGAGACTACATTTTTGGGAGGCATGTGCTCAGCTCTCTGCTTTAATTATAAGATACATTATCAGGTCATTTCATTAACCGAAGAAATAATTATTTTTTTCTGCTTCCTGTAAATTAGTCAAAAAGAGGATTAGCGATTCACCAGAAATATATGTCACTGTGGAAACCAGGTATAAAGAATAGTGTCGGAACTCTTGCTCTCAGAAGGCTGGTCAAATGCTCCTTTCTTATCAGTGACCATCACTGAGAGGGCTCCACATATTAAATCAGAAGTCATTTATGGGAAAGTAAAACCAAAACAAAACTCATTTGTGTCTATTTAGTGCTCTGTGGTGACCTAAATGGGAAGGAAATCCAAAAAAGAGGGGATATATGTATACATATGGCTGATTCACTTCTCTGTGAATCTGCTGAAACTAACAAAACATTGTAAAACAACTATACCCCAGTTATAAAAAAAAGTCATTTGTGCTTCTGTGTCTGTTTATCCTGTGTCTTGGTGAACTGGAAAGCTATTTAGAACCTTTCTAGACAAAGACAGTCATACCTTTTGCAAATGCAGTGATTGTCCCTGACTTCTCAATGTGGGGGTGGGGGTGGGGTGGGGGGTGGGGGGTATAGAGACAAAGTTTCTTTCAACACTAGTTTATGAAAGGCTGATAATCCAAGAAGCCTAGAATAAATGCTTCCTGAAATTTTGGTTATTTCAGGCCACGCCTAGTAGTTAGTTGAGTCTTCCAGTTATTGCACAGTTGACCAATGGAAGCACCAAGGCCTTTTATTTTAAAATAAATAAAATTGGATGGTAGGGACACAGAACATACTTTAATCCTTTTTTAATTATGTAGAATCATCAAATGAACACAGGCGACCGCGCTGAACCAGAACGCAGTCACGCTCTCAGGGCTTAGTGAGCGTCAGACTGTTTGATCTGGCACCCCATGGCCTTGGGGCTGCTCTGCTTTATACGAGCCGCCATCATTAGTGATTGCGATTTAATGAGCCCCCTCTTCTCAGTTTTAAGAACCTGTTCGTATTAAATGTTAAGCGCTTTTTAACCCTTGCTGCAACCTCTGCGAAATCGGTCCTGTTCTTACTTTATAGATGGCTACACCGAGGCTTCGACGTATAATGACACTTGCCGGTGTTCACGAAGCCAGTGGATGCTCGGGACAGGATCCAAAGCCAAGTCTGACTCTGGCATCTGATCTCGGCATTACTGTTGTGCCAGACTGCAGTCTTTTTGTCTGAATTCTGAAGTCCGCAAAGCTCAAAAAATTGAAGTTCTTTTTTTATACCTTTGCTGCCCAAACTAAGTCCATGGCAAAACCTGGCCTGCAGTGATTTGGGGGCCGTGGTCTTCCCCTGCTCAGTGTCAACATTCACAGCTTGCGCTGTAGCTGTACCGTGTCTGTAGAGTAGACTGTTTCACGCAATGGATGCACGTACGCTTTTTAAAACGGAAAACCTTTCAATTCTGAAAGCCGTCTAGCCCTGTGGATTTCCAGAAGAGACGTGCACCTGACTGCCTCTCACCACCTGGCACCTGCCAGACCGCTGTCACTTCCCCGACCCTCCCTCTTCACCCTACTCCCACCCCCAGCCCCGCCCCCGACCATGCTGCTGATGTGCTGCTCCTCATGTGCTCTGGATGTGGAAGTTTAAGCATGTCAACTTTCAGTACCCCTAAAAACTCAGTTAATTTTTCAAAATCCCAAGGTCGTACTGCTATTTCCAGTTCCAGTTCAACGCCACAGGGTTCTCGCTTCTTCCCCATTCCCTAACTTCCTTCTCCGTCATCATTTCTTTTGTGCTTTTTTTTTAAAAAAAAATGTCCTTTCTATTTAACCAGGATACAAGGTATTTCTCCTGGTACGTGCAAACGTACATGCACATTTTAACTTAGATAATAGGTCCTTCATTTTATAATGAGGTTCATTGTGAGTTTTGAAATATCAGCATTTTTAGCGCACTTACAATGATTCATCCATAAAAATTATATACAGAACATTTTAGGAATTATATATATATACAATCTAAAGGAAAGCAGCCTGAATCATCTTAAATGTTAATCATCTAAGGCCAAATGAATGTGTATGGAGTTAAGTGTTGGAAGGTCATTGCTGAGATAATACACTCCTCTTCCTTTTTTGGAGTATTTCCCTTAGGAGAAAAGGCAACGACAGAATTATTGATTAAAGATTTACTGGAGGCCTTCAATATACTACTCACTGAGAATGAGCTAAGTGAGGGATGGGTTAAGAATTTAATCTTTTATTCTGACTTTTTTGGAAATGGAGAAGGGGGTGCAGGGGGGCAGTGGAGGGAAGAGGTTCTGAAGGTGACTCTCAAAAGTGGGTTCTATGGGACTTCCCTGGCGGCCCAGTGGTTAAGACTCCGCGCTTCCAGTGCAGGGGGGCACGTGTTCAATCTCTGGTCAGGGAACTATGATCCCACATGCCGCACGGCTTGGCCAAAAAAAAAAAACCACAGTGGGTTCTTTTATTTCCAGTCTTATTCCATGAGGACAGAAAAGAATTTGGCTGGAAGTGTTAGAATGGATTTACTTCTGAATCTCTATTGCTGCCTTCATCACATTTGGAAGAAAGAGGAGAGTTTGGAGGAGAAGATCATTCAGTGAGCTCTGCTTCCCTCTCTCTGGGCCTGGCCCCGAGGTTGCCTATTTCCCAGCGGCCTCCAGGGAATATGGGACATCAGGCAGGCCTATCCGAATGTGAGAGAGTTGGGACAGACCCATCAGTATCACAGAGGACCGAAGAAGAACTAATGTTCGCCGAACACTTGCTCTTTGTCAGGCTCCATACATGTTGTCACATGTAGTCTTTACAAAAACTGACGTTTCATCCCCATTTTACAGATGAAGGCAGCTGAGCCTCAGAAGTTAAGAAGCTTACCAAGGGTAAATGGAGAAGTTGAGGCTGAAGCACATTTCTGTCCCCAAAGCTCATGTCTTTTCTATCACATCCTCTATCCCCCAGCTGTCACTGGGTTTACAGCAAGGTTGGAGTTTGGGGGCGAGACCAGTCATGGAACCGCTCTGGTCACGTGGCAGCGGGGGAGAGGGCTCAGGTTCCTCTTTCAGGTGTCCTGGTACCTTTTCTCTCACTGTGCCCTAGTTGCGTACATTGTGTGCACAGCCAGCGCAAGGCAATCAACGGAAGACTCCCTCCCGACCTCTGTCTTCCTAGTCAACACTGTATCTCCGTCCTCTTGGACGTGCTGTAGTCCATCACTCCATTTCTGAGGGCACCTGTGAGCTGGCTTCTCGGGCACCTCCCGAGTCCTGTGTCTCGGTCAGAGCTGGGGTCTGTGGCTGCTTTCTGGTCCCTGAAGAAACACATTTGAAGAAAATCTTAGGAAGCAGTCGGCCCGCAGTAGGTGAATAGTGGTGGAATGAATGGGTCTGTTGCTTTCTGGAAACCCCCGTGAACAGGAGTGGATTTACATATTCTCCTACTTTTGCACTTGGCAGCTCTCCCACAGCGTTCATTTGAAAACAAATTCAGATTATGTCCCAGGTTACTTTTATACCACCACTGGTAACACTAGGGATGTATTTGTGCTGAGGGAAAAACACTGCTTTCAGGGTTGCCTCTTGGAATAAATGTTCTTTTTCTATTCTAATTAAATTATTTTTTTAAACTTCCTATTTCAGAGGATAAAGATTTAACTAGAGACTGCAAGATTACTTAATTGTCTCTTCCTGACCAGTCACTGGGCTACCATGAGAACGTTTTATTATTCCATCTGTTAGATTATAAAATCATGGAACATTTTTCATCTCTTAATAGGGAGAGATAATGCATGCGAGAAAACTTCATATATGTTCCTACGAAAGGAGCTTCCTGTGCGCCTGGCTAACACAATGAGAGAAGTTAATCTTCTGCCAGATAACTTGCTTAACCGCCCTTCGGTGGGATTGGTTCAGAGTTGGTAAGTAAATAGTGTGGCTTCAGATGGGTCTACCCAGAATGCTCTGAACATTTGGCATTGGGACCATTCTCCCTAAAAGTACATGTACTGCTTCTGTGGGAATGAGTCATTCAGGATAGCCGGGTTTCCCAGGTAATTAAAAGTTGGGTTTTTAAAATTTTAACTGACAGTGTATAATTGTCCTAAGGAAAATACTTTTCAACTGTACTAGACACTTTCTTGACTTTTCAGTTTTTTTTCTGGTTACAAATGTGATTTTTCATTGAAGAAAATGGGAAAGTACGGAAAAATATAAAAGAATAGCAATGCAGTGTCCCATGTGAGCAGGTCTGCAATTCTTTGGATAGGGGGGATGTTGCTGCTTTGATCCAGTCTCTGCCGTGTTTTTTCTGTTTTCCTTTTAAAGAAGTTTTTAGAAGACAGTACTTATTTGAGGGCAAATTAAGTCATTTAAAGGGGAGCCTCCTGTGTGAAAAATAGGAGCTACCTGCTGTGCCTCATCTCCCCCATGAGAAGTCTGAGGTAGCTTCACAGAGTATGGTAGCATTCCGTCAGGTGTAGCTGTGATGCTTAAAGCACGTGCTGTCTCTTTGAGGAAGTTAAATTTGTGACTGGACTGCCCGCTCAGTAGGCAGAGTGGGGTGGGTGAGTGGTAGGAGGGAAGAGCAGTTGGTGTATTTTTAGAAAGGGATTTGCGTAGATTCGCGAAACGCTTGCCTGTCTCCTCTGTATTCTACAAGCAGAGAAGGAGTCCCCGTGGAGAAAGCTGGAGGGGTTCAGGAGGCCACATGCACAAAGTGCTCTCAAGCCAGCACCAAGGAGGTGCCATGGGGGCCTGGGGTAGGGAGGTGCTGACTGCGGTCTGCGCTGCCCCTTGGTGGCGGGGTGTGGAACTGACAGGGACAGGGAGAGCACTTTAGGGGACGGGAATGATGTGGACAGATACGCGGAGAGCGGAACCATGAATTAGTTGGCATCTAGAGTATTAACGGAGGCCAGGCTACTGAAAGAAGATGGCCATTCAACAGTCATTCCTCAGTAATACTGATTTATAATAAATTCTTAGGGTTGAGAATGAATCATCTGAGAAACACTCTATTGGGTGGTCCGTCCTTGTCCCAGACAAGCAGCAGCCCCTCACCGAGGCAGGCGCAGGGGCCCCGGGACCCCAGAAAGCTCGAAGAGGTGGCGACGATGGCTCCCATCTCAAGGTCACTTGGATTCTACCGTAAACAGCTCATAGCTTGTTTCAGGAACAGCAAGTACTTGTTTGCATGAGACTTCTTTATTGCTCCAAGACCATGATTAGAGATTTTCCAGCAGAAAAGTATATAAGCCCTCCTGGGGGCTAGCTACTGTGCTGGGAATTCTAGGTAGGCTAGCTGACTTTCAAGTCCCCAGTCATGGTGGCAGTGACAGTCAAACATTTACTGTCACTTATGTGAAAGTCATTTCAGGGGCTTCAAGAGTGAATTGCTGGCAAATTGCTGACTCAGATTACTGAGTCAGCTCTTTTTTTTTTTTTTTTTTTTTTTTTGGTCTCCTTACTATTTCCCTTCCAAACATGTGCATGTGACTTCTTCCCCTTCTTTTTTAAACATTCAATTTTGAAATAATTGCGTATTTAACAGAAGGGTTTGCAAGACTAGTAGCAAGAATTCCCATATCCTTGCACCCAGGTTCACTGATGGTTAACATTTGGCAACATTTGTTCTGTGATTCTCATTCGTATTCTCTCTCCCTCTCTCAGTATATATATGTATGTATGGTACACACATAAAAATACATTATTTTTTTCTGAACCGTTTGGATTAATGGTACACATCATGCCCCTTTACCCCTAAATACTTTAGTGTGTATCTCCTTAGAACAACTCTTAGAAAACCACAGTTTGATTATCCAATTTGGGAAATTTAACATTGATACAGTAATATTATCTAATATGTGGACCCTGCTGTCTTTCATCAAGTGTCCTAATAGTGCTTTTCTTTTTAAGCAATCCCCACCCCCACCCCTGATTTATGAATCCAGTTCAGAATCATGCACTGTGTTTATTTGCCATTTCCTTTTCCTCTTGAAAGCAAATCTTAAGTTTAACAGGCCGTGAAGCCCATCTCAGTCAGCGTTCTCCTTGCTTTCTTGACTTTCAGGCTAGGAAGCTCAGCATAATCTTCGACTCCTTTCCATTTAAGACTTTGCTCTTTAAATGAATTATCCCCTTCCAGAAGGATGGGATGCCTGCCTGGAATTCTGCTGACATGTGGCAGGGCAGAGGGCATCACTGTGGATGGCTGACTGTGGCCTCTCAGGGGTGGTTTAACCTAATGATTTTAACAATGTCTAATTCATAGCCTTATATGCCCAGAAACTTTTAAAAAAATGTATACCCAGTAATGAACATACTTTATTATCATGCGTTGTCACAAAGTTCAGGTGAGGCTGATTAATAAAACGTCCTTCCTGTTTATGTATTTATAAGCTTAACAGTCATTTTTAGTTACTGGCGTGCCCTCATCCTCTATCCAAAGTGGGATAGTAGGATTAGTAGTCATTAATTATTAGAAATAATTAGAATAAGGGATCATTTTTTCAGGACATGTTAAGACCCAAAGCAGAGCTCATACACCTCTAAGTAATTGGAATCTCTGAATCCCCACCAGATCCGGCAGGTCCAGTCTGGGTGTAGCTGCTGCTGTAATGTGTGTCTCTAAGTCCCATTTTTCCTCTCCTCCAGACCTTTGTCGGACATATTATTTCTTATACTGGCCCTGACTGAGATATGTTGGTATTCTTAATCCAGAAGCTGTTCCTGGGGGTCTAAGAGGCATTCTTTCTCCTTCATTACATGTTGATGAAACTAGGTTAACTCTGAGAAGGAACCTTCTTTATTTCTAGTTCTAGGTTTTGTTTTGTTTTGTTTTTTCCTTTTCCTGCTGTGCCATGCAGGTTGCAAGATCTTAGTTCCCCAACCAGGGATTGAACCCAGGCCCATGGCAGTGAAAGCACCGCGTTCTAACAACTAGACTGCCAGGAAACTCCCCTAGTTCTAAGTTCTTAGCATGCACTTCAGGGTCACACACGTGCTTCTTAAATTTCTGTGCACTCTTTTTTGGTAATTAAACTATAGACTTGGTGTATCAGTTAGGACATGTGTGTTAGCAAGTAGCAGAAAATTCAGCTAAACCTGGCTTAAGCAATAAATTGTAACTATAAGATCCAGCCATAAGATGAGGTTTTGGTGTTGGTTTGATTCAGGGATTCATGAGATTATCAAGGCCCTACTTTCCATGGGGTCGGCTTCATTTTCTGGCTGGATTTTCTCCTGGTGACAGAATAGCTGCAGCAGTTCCAGGCTGTACATCCATGGACCACATTGTCCAAAAGCAGAGCAAGTTAATTTCTCTCCCAAAGACCACCAGCAAGTCTGCTCTCTTATTTTCCTGGCCTGAATCGAGGCAGTGATGTCCATTCCTGAGCCAATCCCTGTGTTCAGGGAAATGCGAGTCAGTGACAGGCTTAGGCCAGAACTATCGGACTAATTAGGAATTAGTGACAAGGGAAATAGGATTACCCAGAGAAAAACCGGGCCACCCAGGAGCTTTGCATGGTATCAGCTTCCCCAGAAACACTTGGGCTACATGGTGGGTGGAGGGGATTGGATGGATACCTGGATGGAAATTGAATGTACTCCTAAGGAAAAGGGAAAGGAGGATGGATGTAGGGTAGGCAACTAACACAGTATCTCTTTTTTTCAGGTATATGCAGAGTTTTCTTGAACTTCTCGAATATGAAAATAAGAGCCCTGAAGATCCACACGTCTTGGATAAGTAAGTATGGTACCATACTTACCGGAAAGTCAAAATATCTAGGTTAAAAAATGTTTTGGTCAATGGAACTCATGTCATTAAGAACCAAGAAGTACAACTTGGACGAAAGCATTAGGTTTCTTAATGGGTAACAACTCAACGTTGCAGTTTTTAAAACTTTGAGTTAAGAATTTAAAATAGTACCAAGGGAATAATGACCCTTCCAATTACACTTCTAATTGATCTAATTCTTAATACTCGTCTTCTGGTGAACTGGTGCTGGGCACTCACTGTAAATATTGCAGAAAACGTTCCACCTAGTGGTAGTTTTAAGAATGCACTGGCCTCTGTGTATACATGAGTTTATGTATTTAGTCCTTTACAATTTGTTTTTAAATTTTCAATGCAATATTATATCTGAGCTCAGAGAATCAATAAAGCTTTTTATTTTGCAGCAGCATAAAAGAGTATGCTATTAACATAACAGCTATTCTGAATTCTGTTGCTGCTGTTAGGCACGAAGGCTGCTAAATGCTCGTGCTGATGGAAAAGATTTCTGGTTTTTCCTTTTCATTTAACGGGGAAACGCCGACCCTAGCTCTGAGTGTGGTTTTTTTTCACCCCCAGGAGAAATTGTGTCCCCTTCACATTACTTTCCTCCTCTTTCATGTACCCATCAGGGAATGCATATGGCAGGCCTGTTGTGCTGAGGAATTTCTTTCTAAGTAGAAACCTGACCCACATCGTTGTGACACCAAATGCCTTACATGTAGGTGTTCCATAAAAAGAACTAAGAAGCACCGCGTTACGTAAGAGACCTTAGCTGGAGGCATTTAACCCAGCTCTCTCAATTCACAGATAAGAAAACTGAGGTCCAAGATGTGAGGTGACTTCCCCAAGATTGTAACGTTAGTTAGGAGCAGAGCTGGATCTGTAAATCATGTTTCCTCTTGCTTGGTACATTGCTCTTTGCAATGCCCCATACTGCCAGAACTGCTGGTCTGTCTTGAGTAGCTAGCTGAAATGTAGTTACAGATTAAAATACAAAGGGAAAAGAGCCCTGACCTGTATTATACTTTGCTAGGTGTTTTGCTAATGGGTCCATGAAATGTGGAAGGGGAGGCATTGGCTTAGAGCCCCCAGCTGTAATGTTTTCCTTGTTGTAAGCCCTTGCTGTCATTTAAGTTGTCGTAGTTAAAATAAATCGAACTCAGAAGTTCGGTTTCTCAAGAGTCATTAGCTAGTGACAGTTTGGCTGATATCCTCCAAGTTAGGACTGACCTCCATAGCTTCAAATTTGGGGATATAGATTTGTGGAAGTTTATGATATTACATTTCTGCTGTGTGTTTCCTGGAGTCCTGTCTCAGTTTCTGGAACAGGTTATCAGTCAGATGCGATTTATGGACGCGAGCGTGCTTTGGAAACTGCCAAGTGCTGGATCCAGTGCGTACGAGACTGTAATGATAATAGCTCTTGCTCAGTGACGTTGAGTAACTTGTCCAGGTTGCCACGAAGCTAGTTAAGAGACTTGGGATTGTAGAAGCTTGATGTTTGCGGTGAAGGAAGGAGTGGGGAGTTCTGCTCTTTGTAGCAGCCTTTTCTTTTCAGTGAGAGGTTATATAGCAGTCATGGGCAGGGAAACCATTTAAGTAAAGTGAAAATAGCTTAGAGGACAAGGATGTTTGTCATAATGATAAAGTTTAGAAGAGCCCCAGAAGATTGGGGAAGTAGTCTGAGAATTGAGCCATTGAAGCACGTCTCCTCCCCTCAGATAAGTTGAGGCACTTTTCTACTGTAATGAATTGTTTCAGTTTAGTAATATTTAATTTATGAATATGATGGGAAGAGCATTATGTAAAGGATAAATGGTCCATTAGAAAATTTCTTGTGAATAATTATGACCTTCTCATTGCTGAGTTGATTTATTCATCTTTGCTGTCTTTGCACATATGTATTTGTTACAGAAATATTTCACCATTGAGAAAAATAAGACTATTTGGGTAAATAAGGTCACTCCAAATTTCCATTATCGGGGGACAACCACTGTTAACATTTTCCTTCCATTTACACTTTTAACTAGGCGTATATATTTCTATATGTGTAGAATGTTTTGTGTGTGTGTGTGTGTTTTACAAAAATAACAGTGTCAGCATTGTAGATCTATCTACACCATTATTAGTAGTTTCATAGTGGTCCATCTGCGGATAACTCATGTGATTTGACCTCCTGTCCTTGGGTTTTAGAATAGTTCGTGGTTTTCTTGCTACTATAAGCAGTGCTCTAAAGAACAGCTCTTAAATACAGCTGTTGGCCTGGTCCAGTTATTTTCCTAGAATCAATTCCTGGGAGTGGAATGACTTTCTTTGGGCTTTTGATATAGGCTGCTCAATTGCCCCTAGAAATGCATCACTTATGCTCCCACACTCTGGCTGACAGTGGTTGTTCTTTGCCAGTCTGTAAGCGGAGAATAGCGTTGCATTGTTTTAATTTGCTTTTCTTTTTTTTTATTTTGAAGGTGAAGTTGTTGGTGTTTGCGTTTCCTCTGGTACGTTTTCTATTGATACCAGGCCCCTTGCCTAGTTTTCTGTTAGGCTGGTCATCTTTTCCTTCACTAAGAATAGTAACTCTTGTGAATATATTTTTCCCAGCTTTCACTGTTTTTTGACTTTATAATGTGTGTCCCAATAAAATTGCTGAAATCCTGCATAGTCCTATTATTTGTTTCATCATGGTTTCTGCCTTTGGTATTAGAACAGCCTCCCTTTCCTCCAAGGTTATATACTTATTCAGCTGATTTTCTTTTTCCTTTTCTACAATTTCACCCTTTTACATTTAAGTCTTTTAACCCATTTTTGGGCTTAAAGTTTAAAATTGAGGTGTGACTTAAATTGTTAGCCAGCTGTCCCAACTAATTTGTTTCCCTACTGACTTACATGGTCACTTTATCGATATGCTGAATTTTTACACACACACACACACACACACACTCATTCACTCTTGATCCTGGTTCCAAGCTTTTTATTTGGTTCCATTGACTTGTCTTTCTGTTCTTAGTTACCATTCTCAATATATTTTTCCCTCTGCACCTTTACAGTAATATACTGGAATTCTTGAATAGGTTTGTCTTAATCACCTTTGTTCTATCTACATTTCATCACTGTATTTTACTGCTGTGAGAAGTTCGTTTCAAAATTGTATTCTTAAAAAGTTTGACATTATTTCTTCATGGAAGCTATTTCTTTAAGACTCCATAATAAATCCTTGGAGATTTTTGGGATTGTCTTCATGTTGTCAGAAGAAATATTAATATATTCTGCAATTATGTATTCAGCAAACATTTATAGAATCTGTTTTATTAGTAATCACTTATCCAGAAAGTCAGTGGATTCCTAAAAAGGTATTTGAGCATTTTTTTCTTTACTAGAAGCTTCTACTTTTTATATCTCTGAAGGAAGACTTTCTGTAGAAAGTTTCAAGCGAAAACTGAGTAATTCTTTTGTTTCTCGTGAGTACTTCTGTGTAGCCTATGATGATAATGATGTCTCTGCCTTATAAAAATACCAACAGGTAAATAGTCCTGAGATAGACCTGGGAAGTTTCTACATTAGCTCGTGAGATTTTGACCATTTTGACCATTTTTTTGTTTCCTTCCCACACAGCTTTCTACAAGTTCTAATTAAAGTCAGAAATAGACACAATGATGTGGTTCCTACAATGGCCCAAGGAGTGATCGAGTACAAGGAGAAGTTTGGGTTTGATCCGTTCATTAGCAGTAACATCCAGTATTTTCTGGACCGGTTTTATACCAACCGCATCTCTTTCCGCATGCTTATTAACCAGCACAGTAAGTTGGGTTTTCTTGGTCCAGTTTTGAAAAGATAACCAGAGTGATTTCTCCAAAGTGTTTTCCTGTTGCTGCATGTTTAATTGACTGATCTGCATTTTTGTCTAGAAATTTCATTTCTAGTTCAGTTTTTCCTAAGTGAGTCCTCTCTATGAAAAAGCTAATCGTTAGAACTCTGTGTTAAAAGAAATCCGTGAAAGGCTTTTTGGGTGCTCGTATTTGAGACAGGACCACTGCCTGCCTTTTAAGCCTCTGCTGTTACATTCCTGGTGGGGGTGAGGGACTGGCTTTAATGGCAGCCTGGTGCTCATCTCTGAAACCTTGCAGTGTCTCTAGGGTCCGTTCTAGTCTTCATTCAGGATGTCATGTTTTCCTTTTTGGTTTTAAAAACATTGATACTAGGAATATTGAACTGACAAGTTGGCAATATGAGCAATAGATCTTTTATTTCACAGTGATCAGTGAAATCAGATTAAGCGGGATTGTCAAACCCTAATCTTGTATTGAGAGTTTTAGTCTCCTCTCTAGGCTGATAAGCAGATAAGAAAAAAAAAAACCAACTAAAATTCTCCCCACAAAAAGTTTTAAACTGATTTTCAGCGTGTTTCTTGGTCCGATTTCATAATTCTTATGAAAAAGCACCCAGGTGTCTAGAGTCTAATTCACCCTCTTTGTTGAGTCAGAAAACGGACAGAGCATCTTTATTTTACTAATGTGTTTTATTTGGATAAACAAATGTTATATAGCTATTAAATGTGGGTTTGTTGTAAATGTGTGTCTGTTCAAAATGTAAATGTTTGACGGTTTACAGGAAATTTATAGGGGGAAAAAAAAACCCCAATACTGTTTAATCTGCTTAGATAACTAGTTTCTTTCTGACCTACAAATGTGTGTCTACATATATACGTACGTGTTTATCGATCATTGATTAAGTTTGCACACCTCTTGGTTTTCTTCCACTTAATTAGTTGGCGCTTTATGTATTGGCCTAATGACCATATTTGTCCTTTTTCATGATTAAAATCTCCATTTTATTTAAACATTCTCCTTTTGTGGAGTCTAAGTTATTCCCGATTTTTGTTTGATTTAAAAATAGCTACAGATATAAACATTTGAATTCAGATTACTTTTTTCTTTGGGGGTCCTTTTGGTTTTTTTCAGAAGTAAAATCTTGCACACCTTGTATATTATGAAAGTAGTTAAATGTACTTTTTAAAACGCTTGCACAAATAGCGTTCGTGTGTAGTACGGTGAAAAATAAGCTCCACGATGGAGGCACTTGAAGTGCTCATGGTGAAGACCCCGTGCAAGCCTGGTCTCGTGGTGCAGACTGCATTTTCCAAATACTTAGTGAATGTTGGAATAAACGTCTAGGGTAGTGCTGAGAAGGTGGGTAAACTTGGCTGAGGGTGAAAGGAAGTTTTTTTCATCCGAGTCACGTTGTGTTGGGGAGAGCGGGTTGGATACCCGGCCCATGTCACTGCTTTAGGACCTGTTAACTGCACCTGGCAGGTTTCACAGCACATCCTTCCTCCTCGGTTGTCTGATAGCTGATCACCCACCGATCAAACGGATTCTGTTGCCCTAAGTCACTGTGGATGCTAAAACGGTTTTCACAATAAGAGAACCTTTTCAGAACTTACAAGCCCCATATTTCTCTGCCTGACCTTCCTAGCCTGCTGTGTTTTTAATCCTCTCCCTTTTCTCTTGTGTTTGTTTAGCACTTCTGTTTGGCGGGGACACCAATCCTGCTCATCCCAAACACATCGGAAGTATTGATCCCACTTGTAACGTGGCCGATGTTGTGAAAGGTAAGGAGGCCAGTGTAACGTTAGCGGTTGTGGTTCCAGTAGGATTGTGGTTTCGTTGAGGCAGCTTGGCTGTAGGGTTACGGCGCTGAACTGTTTGCTGGTTCATCAGGCCACTCTGGGCCCGAGCCATTTGATCCAAATATGCCTTGTTCTTTCTAGGCGGCTCTGGAAGCGATGCATAATTAGTAATGTTCAAAATCGGAGTTTCTACTTCGTTGACTAAGGCTTTTCTTAAAGTTCTAGCTTAAACGGTAAATATTTGTTAGCTTAAGAGTCTAAGTTTCAATTGCCACCACTGTCTGAAAATTTCAGAGAATGTAAACCCCTGTTATAAAATTCAGCTGAATTCACGTGCTTGTAAAATGTATACGTCTTTCTGACATGCACTCCAGGTTTTAGAATCTGCGTGGCATTTGGGCTTCACGGGTTCACTGGATGTGGAGCTGGACTCTGTTCCAGCAGCCCCAGGGTGGAACAGAACCCTAGAGCCATATGTTCGTAGTGCCTGGGCCCTTGGAATTTGAACAGCAGTCTCCTCGTTTTTCATTTAAGATAAATGTTAGCTGCAGAAAGCCTTCCTGGTTGTAAGTGATCCACCGGGTTCCTGGACCTTTTCAGTTTTCTTCGGTGCTAGGGTTGTTCTCTGCAGCCTCAGATCCCCAGACTGTCCCCTTTCCTAGATTGTGTCTCCTCCTGTGGCCCTCCTCTCCTCATCTAAACACATGCCTTACTAGTTTCAGGACCATAGCTCTCCCCCATCTTCATTGGGATCTCTGTTGCTCTTACTTTTTCTGGACTGTGTAGCTAAATGAGTAGGAGGCAGACGGGGGCCTTGTCTCCTTGGCGGAGCTCTCAAGCCTGCCTCAAGCAAAGTGACCCTTGCTCTTGGAGCTTGGAGGGCCAAGGGACAGGGCCCCATGCGGGCAGCCGCCCCAGTGGGGGAACAGACCAGATCTTCAGCCGCTAAAGCTAAGGAAAACGTGTGCTGTTTGGTTACCCTGGGCATCCCCCTGGTGGCCTTAGCTCAGGCTAGGCTTGTCAGGCTGCCCTGGCCTCTGTTTGGTTAGAAAACATGGACTCACGTTACTTCAGTTATAAGTGAATAGGCTCAGCTTCAGCACCCTAAGAATCCTGTATGTAGGTTTCTCTCTCACAAGATAACCTTCTGTAGGCCCCCAGCAGGGAAGGGAAGCAGGATTGGTCTTATCACCACTTGTATGTTCCTCTGGCCCTAGCCCAGTGGCTTTTATGATTCAGAAAACCTGGTTCAGGTAGTTGACTGCACTTAGAAAAACAGTCACGCGTTCATAAAGCAGAAGTGCATTATAATATATTGCATGTGTGCCTTTTCTCTTGAACTGCAAGCAATCTGAAGTCAGGGTATTTGTCTTATACTTGTTTTGTGACTTGCATAGAACTTAGTATATGCCTGTGTAGATGGTCAATAAATATTCCTTGGCTTGAGAAATGTTCAACTTTTCGGTAATTTACTTTAAAAAAAGCTTTCTTGTGGTACAATTCACGTGCCATACAATTCACCCATTGAAAGTGTACAATTCAGGGGTTTCTAGTTTATTTACGGAGTTGTGCAACCATCACCATAATCCAATTTTAGAACTTTTTCATCACCCCAAAAGAAACCCCGTAGCCATTAGCGGTCACTCCCCACTATCCCTCTCCCCAGCCCTAGGCAACCACTAATCTATTGGGTCGGCCAAAAAGTGCCTTCCGTTTTTAAGTAAAAATAAAAGACGCATTTTTCATTTTCACCAAGAACTTTACTGAGCCACGTATTCACCCTTTTGTTGCACTACCTGCTGCCATTTTTCAGGCAGCTTCATAATTCCATCTTACCCAAACTTTTAATCTTTTTGAGCAAAGAACTGTTTCAGGTGCCTTTTAGAGTCTTCCAGGGAATTGAAATTTTTTCCATTAAGAGAATTTTGTAAAGACTGAAATAAATTGAAATCCAAAGGTGCAATGTCTGGTGAATACGGCGGATGAATCAGAACTCCGCAGCCAAGCTGTAACAGTTTTTGCCTGGTCATCAAAGAAACGTGGTCTTGCGTTATCCTGATGGAAGATTATGCGTTTTCTGTTGACTAATTCTGGATGCTTTTCGTCGAGTGCTGCTTTCAGTTGGTCTACTTGGGAGCAGTACTTGTTGGAATTAATCGTTTGATTTTCCAGAAAGAGCTGATAATAGAGGACTGTCTTCCAATCCCATCATATACACAACATCACCTTCTTTGGATGAAGACCGGCCTTTGGTGGGGTTGGTGGTGGTTCATTTCGCTTGCCCCATGATCTCTTCCGTTCCACGTTATTGTACAGTATCCACTTTTCATCGGCTGTCACAATTTGTTTTAAAAACGGAACGTTTTCATTACGTTTAAGTAGAGAATCGCATGCCAAAATACTGTCAAGAAGGTTTTTTTCACTTAACTTATGTGGAACCCAAACATCAAAGCAATTCATATAGCCAAGCTGGTGCAAATGATTTTCAGTGCTCATGTTGGATATTTTGAGTATGTCAGCTATCTTCCACGTGGTATAACGTTGATTGTTCTCAGTTAACCTCTTGATTTGATCGCTATCAGCTTCAGCTGGTGTACTCAACCGTGGAGCATCTTCCAGCGAGAAATCTCCAGCATGAAACTTCGCAAACGATTTTTGACATGTTCGATCAGTTACAGCACTTTCTTCATACACTGCACAAATATTTTTTTGCGTTTCAGTTGCATTTTTACCTTTCTTCTGGAAATAATAGAACATAATAGGCCAAAAATGTTGCTTCTTTTCTTCCATCTTCAATATTAAAACGGCTACACAAAATTTCACCAATTTTGATGTCTTTTTTTACATGCACGCTGATATGACAGCTGTCACATACAATCTAACAAAATTGTTTCAAATGAAGTTAAGGAGAATTAAGTGCCACTATTAGAGCCATCTTACGGAAAAAACCAAACAAACCTTTTGGCCAACCCAGTACTTGCTGTCTCTATAGATACTCCTATTCTGGACCTTTCATATGATTTCATATAAATGAAATCATACAGTATGTGGTCTTTTGTGAACGGTTTCTTTCACTTAGCACAATGTTTCCAAGTGTCATCCATGTTGTAGCGTAAATCGGTACTTTGTTTCTTTTTATGGCCAAATAATATTCCACTGTATGGATAGACTGCATTTTGTTTTATCTATTCATCAGCTGATAGACATTTAGGTTAGCTAGGTGACCTTGGACATGTTACATAACCTCTTTGGGCCTCAGTTTCTTCATCAATAAAATGGTGCTCTTGGCATTTCAGCTATATCCTAGGGTTAAGTGAGTTAATATATGTAGAGCTCCTGAAGCAGCACTAGCACCCAGGAAGGGCTGTAGGTAGACAAGTTCATGAGCATCCTTGGGCATCTTTTGAGTCATTTGCCTTCTCGTTTATACCACTGATTATATGATAAGTTGGTGCCTTTGCTTTTGTTTCTGGCATAAGTTATAAAATATTTTAAAACATTTAGGACATTTATAAGACAATTGAATATTTGATGAAATATTTCAAGAAATATTGTTAATTTTTTTAGGTGTGATATTGGTATTGTGGTTATTTTTTTAAGGTGTCCTAGCTTTGAGAGAGGTATTTTGAAATACCACACACGATATGAAATGCCTTGTGGGATTTGCTTCAAAATTATCAAGAGGGGGCTTCCCTGGTGGCGCAGTGGTTGAGAGTCCGCCTGCCGATGCAGGGGACGCGGGTTCGTGCCCCGGTCCGGGAAGATCCCACATGCCGCGGAGCGGCTGGGCCCATGAGCCGTGGCCACTGAGCCTGCGCGTTCGGAGCCTGTGCTCCGCAACGGGAGAGGCCACAACAGTGAGAGGCCCGTGAACCACAAAAAAAAAAAAAAAAAAAAAAAAAAAATTATCAAGAGGTAGGGCAGTGAAAAAGATCAGGCTGTGTTGAGAAGTGTTGAGGCCGGTGATGAGTGCACTAGGATGCTCTGCACATCCGTCAACGCTTGCAATTCTTCATAATGAAGTTGTAAAAACATACTCCGTTTAAAAAAAATGGTTCTGAAGAACCTAGGGGCAGGACAGGAACAAAGTCGCAGACGTAGAGAGAGAATGGACTTGAGGATACTGGGAGGGGGAAGGGTAAGCTGGGACCAAGTGAGAGAGTGGCATGGACATATATACACTACCAAACGTAGGATGGATAGCTAGTGGGAAGCAGCCGCATGGCACAGGGAGATCAGCTCGGTGCCTTGTGACCACCTAGAGGGGTGGGCTAGGGAGGGTGGGAGGGAGGGAGACAAGAGATATGGGAATATGTGTGTATGTATAACTGATCCACTTTGTTGTAAAGCAGAAACTAACACACCATTGTAAAGCAGTTATGCTCCAATAATGATGTTAAAAAAACATACTCCTTTTTATCACCTCATTGTTTTTTCCCAAAAAGTCTCAGTAATTTTTTAGAGAGATCTGAACTGTGAGTCAGTGTAAGGAGAGAAGTAACGGAGAGTTCTCGGCGCTTGTTAGGGCAGAGGGGTGAAGCAGCGCTCAGGTGAATCAGAGGATGAGCTGGACGCTGGAGGAGGGCGGAAGCCGTTGCTTTGAGCACTTCCTGTCTGTGTGGCTCTTACTGGACTTATTACATCCTGCCTGGTCTTGGCATCGTTCTGTACTTCTGTTGGTCTCTCTAATGGGGGTGTAAATTCCTCAAGGGCTGGAATTACGCTTGCATCACTCCTCTCAGGGACAGAAGTTTCATACCAAACGCTAGCGGAAGATTGTGTGCAAAACAGTTGGATCAGTGTTTGACAGAAAGAAACTAGAAGTTTGTGCCTCCTGCTTTCTTTGGCCTTCTTAGTGGAGGTTTTGACCCTGGGCCAGGTCACCTCCCACCCTCTCACCCTTTCCGCGCTCACTCACAGCTTTATCTTCACTCTTTCTCCTGCCCCTTTTGACTTTGTACCCAATGAGTCCACCAGTTCCCATGAACACATTTTACTCCATCCTCTCATGTAACCATTCCTACCACTCGTCTGGCACAACTTAAAGCCTGGGCCCCTGGCAAGGCTGTACCCTATGATGATCAACCCCCCATGCCCCTCTGCCACGGGGAATGTCACCTCCCCCAGCACACTTCTACCCTCACACTCATGGGGCGAGGGGCAAGGGCTGCCGCTGCTGCCTGTTCCCCACCGCTTCTTTCAAACCGTGTTTTTCATTTCTTAATAGCCTCTTTCCTTAAGACAACACTGGAGGCTGGTTTCAGATTCTGAAGCCGCATGAACCCGCAAAGCAACTTCCACATCATCAGCTCTCCTGCCACCTTCATTCCCTTCGTAAATCGTAAATCACACCCGCAGCACACTGAGGACGCTTGGCTTGTACATACTTTCTAGAATGCCCTGATGCTTCTTCCGCTTGGTGAGACATATGCTTCCTAAGGGCCACTTACTTGTCCTCACACTGTTGGTGTAAGGTATACCGCATGAATACGTATAAATATACATAATTTATTTATACGTTATGTAAACGGAAGAAATGGGAGTACAAAAAAGAGACGTATTTCCATAAAAATCAAGTCGAATGCTTTGGAAAGTCTTGATAAAGACGAGATTCTTACAAATGTAATGAAATGACTGTGAACAAGATAACTTCTGGGTGACGGGGCAGCGCTGAGTCGAAATCCCAGAAGGAGTCTGCACTCGGATTGCTTGACAAGTATCTTTAAGTTTATTGTACTTTAAAGAAACAGGAATTGGAATTCATAGGTGTGTGTGATATTGTTTATCTAAGAAGTGTGATCTGGGACCCCAAGCTGACGCCTCTTCCAAGGAGAGACATTGGGCCTTATATGAAAAGATTGGTAGAGGAATAAATTGTGTATTCAAATGTGTATTTTAAGTTAATGTGTACAATTGTAGTCATTTTATGGTTTCCCAGTATCCAACTTTTTTGTCAGTCATCCAACTTCCGTTTCCGTTTTGGTCAGTCAAGAGGACTGATACCATATTACCAAAATAATAAAAAAGTGCTCCATGAAGAAAATTGAGAAAACGTGGGAAAAGAGGGAAGAGACTAAAAATCACCTGTCTTCATAACCCAGCAAGAACATCGTTTTATACTGAATTCATACCATCTTTACAGATAGCAAGTGTGAATAATGTGTCCCTTCATATGAAATCCACAGTACTTGTGTATTTCCCCATCTCCAGCGCTAATGCCCATCACACACCACCTTCCTGGATGAATTCAGTGTCTGATCTGCTATAGTCATAACCTCTATATTCAAATAGTTTTCCCAGCTAGGTGTATATAATCTTTATTCCTCAATGAGATATTAGTCTTGAATCAGTTCCCTTTCGTACCGTGGCAAAATTGGCTAGGCACCTTGCAGGAAGCCTGAAGGTCTCTTTCCTCCTCGTGGACAAAGCACATTTTAATAGCTTTGGGTTTCATGCCCCGTGGACCCCACTTTTAATTCTCTACGTGTCTGCATACCCAAGCAGAAGCTCTTTCTGGCTCAAAATAAGACTGAGAAAAATTAAACAAGGCAGACAGCACGAACTGTCAGAAGGCCTGGAAGTTCTTCCATGTCTTCTAGCAAAAACGCACTGGACTCTCCACCCCCAGATGCCCCAGGGACAATAGTCAGAGAGTCCCAAAGGGCCCACGCCTCCCCAGCTCTTCTTCCCAATACCCCCAAATGCTGTCAAGGAGAGGGAGAGATGTGTGTCAGCTTCCTTCAACTCTCAGCGACGTCTTACCATTCCCTTCCTCTTTTGAAAGTAGTTGGTATTTTTTCACTGGTTTTTCACCTTCTCCTCATACCTTCTGAGATTTTTCAGCTAATCTCCTTTACAATGTTAGGTTAGTTTCTGCTGTACAACGAAGTGAATCAGCTCTATGTATACGTATATCCCCTCCCTCTTGGAACTCCCTCCCCGCAACCTCCCATCCCCGCCATCTAGGTCACCACAGAGCAGGAAACTGAGCTCCCTGTGCTGTACAGCAGGTTCCCTCTAGCTATGGGTTTTACACATGCTAATGTATATATGTCCATCCTAATCTCCCAGTTCATCCCACCCACCTTCGCCGCCCCCACCATGTCCACACATTTGTTCTCTTCATTTGCATCTCTTTTCCTGCCCTGCATATAGGTTCATCTGTACCATTTTTCTAGATTCCACATATATGCGTTAATACATTGTGCAATATTTTTCTCTTTCTGACTTGCTTCACTCTGTATGACAGACTCTAGGTCCATCCACATCTCTACAAATGACCCAATTGCGTTCCTTTTTATGGCTGAGTAATATTCCATTGTATATAGGTACCAGATCTTCTTTATCCATTCATCTGTCGACGGACACTTAGGTTGCTTCCCTGTCCTGGCTATTGTAAATAGTGCTGCAGTGAACATTGGGTACATGTCTCTTTTTGAATTATGGTTTTCTCAGGTTATATGCCCAGTAGTGGGATTGCTGGGTCGTATGGTAGTTCTATTTGTAGTTTTTTAAGGAACCTCCATACTGTTTTCCCTCTGTCTCTAATATTTTTTTTCCCTCTTGTTTTAGGAAACTTGATCTACAGGGTGTAAGGGTTCTGAGTTTTAATGACAGCTCTGCTATTGATTTTGTCAGCTGTGAAGGTCCTGCATGGTTTAAGCATACATAGTCAGATGTCCAGTCCAAATGACCGGTGTGTGTGTGTGTGTGTGTGTGTGTGTGTGTGTGTGTGTGCGCGCGCGCGTGCCCGTGCATGCCTGTGCACACGCACTTGCGTGTTTTATAGCCTTAGGAAGCCGTAATGAACTAACAACGATTCCATACTTAGATCTCTTGAGACAGACTCTAGGAAACTTTTATGTAGAAGGGTAGGGACACTTTTTATTTTTGACTAGACGGTTGTATAATATGTAGAAGTGGAGTGCATCTTGCATCATCGTAATTGAATGTGCAGAACACTGAAGCATGCCTCCTTGCGGCTTATTTAGCACATTAATATCTACCTTTACACATCTGCAAATTATAGCCTCGTGGCAGTGAATGCTAGAATTAGTGTTGTAGAGCAGCTCCTATTATCCTCTGGGAGGTCCCTTCCATTGTGACCCTTTTCCCTCCTTTCTGTGTAAGAAACCAGGAAACAAAATGGAAAATCCTGTGATAAGATCGTTTTAAAGGTACAAACTTACATACTTGGCACAAAAGTCAGCTCTCACAGCGACGTTAGCTTGCCTGTGTTGTTCCTAAATGCTCTTATTGCTCGGCTTAGCGTAATAGCCTACAAACGGTATCTGGAGAGCGTGTCATTATTCTGGTTCAGAAATAACGTCTTGTGCTCTCACCTCGGGCTCTTCAGGTTGCAAGTAACAGAGACGCACTCCCGCTAACTAAAGAGGCAGATGTATTAAAAGAACCTAGTTGGTTGCATGGTAATCGTAGGGCAGGAACCACTTTGTAGTCGGCGCTGTAGAAATTGGAACTGGGAAACAAAGCAAAAGGGGTTTTTTTTCTGTGTATCTTAGTAAGTGGGTTTGTCAAGTCACAGCCCCTCAGCCCCACTCTCTTGTCTGTAGACTGGCAGCCTTTTTAGGGCAGCTTGTTTAGGGCAATGACAGGCACTCCAGGCCTTCTAAATCCTCTTAACGCTTAAGTGTTTCCTTTTGCCTTCTGCCCTGCCTGAGTATCTGCATCCTGAATTCGCACAAGATGAATTTCATGGGCTCAGCCCGTCTTTTTGCCCACAACCGCAGGTTTTAGGATTCTAGTCAGCCTGTGGATTGGTCGCCCTTACATTAGATGTTCTGCCCACCACTTCTCCAGTTGGCTGTGCTTTGGGCAGTGGGAGAGGGTCTAGCACTTAAAAAAAAAAAACCCTGATGCTTCCCACTCGGGATGGGTTTTGGGTAAGTGATGACAAACCTACCTTATTAGAATTGCTTTGTGACTTAAAAGCATTTCTTTTGTTTTTTTGGTTGCATTGGGTCTTCGTTGCAGCAAGCTGGGGGCTACTCTTCGTTGTGGTGCGCGGGCTTCTCATTGCAGTGGCTTCTCTTGTTGCGGAGCAGGGTCTCTAGGCATGCAGGCTTCAGTAGTTGCAGCATGCGGGCTCAGTAGTTGTGGCTCGCGGGCTCTAGAGTGCAGGCTCAGTAGTTGTGGCGCACGGCCTTAGGGCTTGAACCCGTGTCCCCTGCATTGGCAGGTGGATTCCTTTTTTTTTGCGTTACGTGAGTCTCTCACTGTTGTGGCCTCTCCCGTTGCAGAGCACGGGCTCCGGGCACGCAGGCTCAGCGGCCATGGCTCACAGGCCCAGCCGTTCCACGGCATTTGGGATCTTCCCGGACCGGGGCACGAACCCGTGTCCCCTGCATTGGCAGGCGGACTCTCAACCACTGCGCCACCAGGGAAGCCGTGGCAGGTGGATTCTTAACCACTGCGCCACTAGAGAAGCCCTTAAAAGTGTTTCTTAAAAGCAGCATACATTGTAAAGCAACCATACTCCCATAAAAATTAATTTTAAAAAATAAATAAAATGAGGGAGTAAAACAAAAAGCAGCATACCTGTGACTCTGTAATGCTTTGTGGTCTTTTACGTTTACCTTCTTCAGGCATTGTTTCTTAAACTCGAGCTTTGTGGTTTTTGGTATCCTGTTCATGTTTGTTTTTCATGTTTGTTTTCTCACTCAAATTCATCCTTGTCCAGTCTCTTATAAGATACCTGTAAACAAACAATGGCATGTATTTGTGATAGAGGCTCATATTGGGTTGGCCAAAAAGTTCGTTCGGGATCATACGGGAAAAACCCGAACGAACTTTTTGGCCAGTCCAATATTTGCTAGCAGGGTCCTCTGGTGAATTTTTTTTTTTTTTTTTTTTTTTTTTTTTTTGCGGTATGCGGGCCTCTCACTGTTGTGGCCTCTCCCGTTGCGGAGCACAGGCTCCGGACGCACAGGCTCAGCGGCCACGGCTCACGGGCTTAGTTGCTCCGCGGCATGTGGGATCTTCCTGGACCAGGGCACGAACCCGTGTCTCTTGCATCGGCAGGCGGATTCTCAACCACTGCGCCACCAGGGAAGCCCCCTCTGGTGAATTTTGAATAGGAGAATCTTCTAATAAAAACATCTAATAAAATAGCGTCCATACACTATTAAATTTTCCTGTGTGCTTCTTAAAACTGATTTGTGGCTACAATGGATCTGTTGGGCTGGTTGCCATGTGAACCTTCACCTTATTCTTTATGGCTCAGTCTTTTTTAGTTTTAGTCTTACGCGTTTACAGTTTGGGTATTCTATCCTGAGGAAGTAGAAACGTGCTACACCTACACAGGTTTTTTCTTTGTAAAAAATTATTTATTTATTTATTTGGCCACGCCACGTCTTATTTGCAGCACGTGGGATCTTCATTGCAGAACGTGGAATCTTTAGTTGCGGCATGCAAAGTCTTGGTTGCGGCATGTGGGATCTAGTTCCCTGACCAGGGATCGAACCCGGGCCCCCTGCCTTGGGAGCATGGAGTGTTAGCCCCTGGACCACCAGGAAAGTCCCTACCCCTACAGTTTTGTTAGTTACTGTATCATCAATACCTCATTTCCCTTGAAAACAGGTTCTTAAAACAATGAAAATCACTTAGGTTCAGTGGCAGTAATAACCATTTCCTGATATTTCCTTTTAAAGATTGGGTGGTAAATAGTGACTCAAATATATTGCAGATAAAAGTAGTTTGATAAATTATCGTATTTTAAGATTTTGGTTTCTATTTAAGCAATAGAAAAGTTTTATTAGAAAGCTTATTATTAGTAGAACTTGCATTTTACTCTAGATTTAAAGGAAGTGAATTTTTAAGCCAGTAGTTGCAGTTGGGTTGTTATGTTGGTGATTTGTTAAAAACTTTTCCATTCTTATGGTACTTTACTTAAACAGAAGTATCCTATTTGAGTACTTATGTGCTGTCATACTCCTCAGTACCCCGTGATCGTTCATGGCCTGGGAGTGACAGTGATAGAATTAGCATGACCCAGCCTTGACTTTCTAGGCTAGTGGTCTCCAAATCTACCTTCTCTTCAGAATTTTTTTAAAATTATGGATTCCCAGGCCTCAGCACAGAGCTAGTGCATCAGCACCTCCAGGGGTTCATTTAACCTATACTTTTTTTAAACTTGCTAATGAATTCTCCACACACGCACAGGTTTGGGAACCACTCTAGCCCTCTAGTTCCCAGTCTGACCAAAAAGAACATCTCTAATCCGTATAATTTATTGAACCTGGAGAATTTTTGCATGGGCAGGATTGTTCCATTTAACAGATGCCCACTGGGTGTGTATTGTGCCCAAGGCATTTTGATGTGCCACGGGAATTTGTAAAGATGCATATGAATATAGCTTTTACCAGTACTGCCCCCAAAAGACTTTTGGCTGGCTGGTATATGTAAGTCTCATTGTCCTGTCTTGAGTTTTTCAGGGATCACAATGCACTTGTTAATTACAGCACTGATACACTGTAATTTGTGGTAATGCTTGAAAAATTCTTATTCATGTGGTTTCAGGAACCGTACTGAGTCTTTGAGTTTCATGTTGGCTGCATCTATCTGGACTCTCCTGTCTTCCACATGTTACATTTGTGTCATACGTTTTTCTTAATGATGCTGTTATAATCTCATGCTATTGAGGAAGCTGATGCCATGAGGAGCTAGCACATTTAGTGGAGTTGGGCTCGTTTCCTGTTTTATGGTGAATGGAAGAGCAGTTTAAACATCTTTAAAGGTGTTCTATCCTTGGAGGAGTTGTTTTGTGGAGATGTATTGGCATTTTATATGCATAACGAAGCATCATTTTTAGATTTCAGTATGTATTGGTTTAAGTGTTGGGAGTTCTTGGTCAGCTTTGTGCTGTTGTGTCGCTAGGTGGAGATGTAGCATTGTTTGATGGTGTAGCCACAGCACAGAGTGAATCTTGATTTCTTTTTCCAAAAGAACTGTACAGATGTTTGGTGAGTTTTATTATACCCTATGAAAAAAACTTGCGAACTTAATATAATTCTAAATTGTAATTTTCTTTGTTAGGATTTAAATACAGTCCACTTTGATGTCTGTTTTCACACCGATCAACTCTTTACATTTTTTTCTCCTCTTGCTAATGTTTCCTTTGGCTATCCTTCATTATTTCATCTTGTCAGAGAGATTCCGATGTCTCTATCTGTGTTTTTTTTTAATTAATTTATTTATTTTTGGCTGTGTTGGGTCTTCGTTTCTGTGCGAGGGCTTTCTCTAGTTGCGACAAGTGGGGGCCACTCTTCAACGCGGTGCGTGGGCCTCTCACTGTCGTGGCCTCTCTTGCTGCGGAGCACAGGCTCCAGATGCGCAGACTCAGTAGTTGTGGCTCACGGGCCCAGTTGCTCCGTGGCATGTGGGATCTTCCCAGACCAGGACTCGAACCCGTGTCCCCTGCACTGGCAGGCAGATTCTCCACCACTGTGCCACCAGGGAAGCCCTGTGGTTCTTTATAGTGGTTTAATTCTCTTTTTAAAATACAAATTTATTTATTTATTTATTTTTGGCTGTGTTGGGTCTTTGTTCCTGCGCGAGGGCTTTCTCTAATTGCAGCAAGGGAGGGCTACTCTTCGTTGTGGTGCGCAGGCTTCTCATTGAGGTGGCTTCTCTTGTTGTGGAGCACGGGCTCTAGGCACGTGGGCTTCAGTAGTTGTAGCATGCGGGCTCAGTAGTTGTGGCGCATGGGCTTAGTTGCTCCGCGGCATGTGGGATCTTCCCGGACCAGGGCTTGAACCCACGTGCCCTGCATTGGCAGGCGGATTCTTAACCACTGCACTACCAGGAAAGTCCCTATAGTGGTTTAATTCTAAAAGTTTAATACAACGAGAATTTTTTCTCAGAGGTCAAATATTATGTAAAATTTAAGTTTAGTAGCAATAGGAGGGAAATGAACCAAACCTTATTGTCTGAACATACCCTAATCTTATCTTTTGTATTATTTGAGATTGACATTGTCAATTTTTAATGTATTTAAATTCTGTCAGGCTTATTTTTCCCCCTTTCTTCCTTCCTTCCCTCTTTCCTCTTCCCGCTTGAATCTTAAGTATCTACTCTATGCACAGTACTGACATGGGGAATATAAAAGAAGTATGAGCCTGTCTCCAAAGAGCTGATACACACTTGAGGACATTGCAGATGCAATCATGAAGCATTTTAAAGTAATTTGAATATCTGATCTTTAGAAATTGTAAAGGTGGAACTTAAAAAAATCTCCTCACTTTGGAAGATAGTCTAGCTGTTCTTCAGACGTTTAAACACACAGCTGCTATATGATCAAGCAGTTTTTCTCTCCTGGGTGTATACCCAAGAGAAATGAAAACACATCTTCACTAAAAAAACTTGGACATGAATGTTCATAGCAATATGAAAGAACATGTGAATGTTCATTTGTAATATCCGCAAAGTGGAAACAATCCAAATGTCTGTTGATGGATAAATGAATAGACAAAATGTGACATATTTGCCTAATACAATATTAATTCAGTAATAAAAAGGAATGAAGTACTGATGCATGCTACAACATGGATGACCCTTGAAAACACTATGCTAAGTGAAAGAAACCAGTCACAAAAGGCCACATATTGTATGGTTCCATTTATATGAAATGTCCAGGATAGCAAACCTACAGAGACAGAGTAGATCCGTGGTTGCCTAGGGCTGGATGCGCGGGGGTAATGACTGTTTATGGTTATGGAGTTTCTTTTGGGGGTGATGAAAAATGTAAAATTAATTGTGGTGATGGATGCACAACTCTTCAAATACACGAAAAATCATTGAATCGTATGTGCACTTTAAATGGATGATTTGTACGGTGTCACAGTTGTATCTCAATAAAGCTGTTTTTTAAAAAAAGTAGATTATCAAGAGGTTTAAAATTTATCAAACCAAGGAATATTTATCGACTAGCTAACAGGCGTGAAATAAGTTCTATGTGAGTTGTGAAACAAGTGTAAGACGGAAACCCTGACCTCACATTGCTTACAGTTCAAGAGAAAAGCACACATGCAGTGTAAAATAATGCACTGTAGCTTTCTGAATTTGTTCCCCATCTTTTGGATGTACCTTCCTGAATTCTCTCTTCCATTCATGTCTGTAGTGGCTCTGATCTTCTTACCCTTTGTCCTTGCTCCTCAGACTTTGATAAAATAACAGCCCCAACCTGTTAACCTTTAACTAACTTAAAGGACATTTTAAAAAATGTTTTGATTTTATTGAAGTATATTTGATTTAGAGGACATTTCAAAGCAAGAGTAGTGTCTCCAATGACTTAAATTGTGTGGCTCATGGAAACCTGTTCGCTTAGCATATACTTGCTGATGTTTAATTTACAAATAATTGGCAAATCTTAAGATGGTTGCCATTATTATTTTTGAAATTACAGCACATATCTTTTTGGTACAGTTTAGTCAGGTTGCATGCTGTTCAGAAGTATAGTCTTGAGTTTATAGATTTTTCATGAAAAATGCCTCTAAGGAATATTTAAAAGTTAAAGCCATGTTTAGTATAAAGCTGGCTCTGTCGTCATTAGTGCAGTATTTTGATATTGTTTGGTCATTAAAACTAAAAGAGAAATTTTGGTTCAGTTATTGTAATTCTTTTGTAGCCGAAAAAGGCTATTTTTTGAGGCAGTAGTTGATTAATTTTAAATCTGTCAGGTTACAGATTGTCCTTGTTTCTTTATTCTGTTGAGTCTATCTGTCTGAGTCCATGCTGTTAGTGCAGCAGCTAAACTTTCTTCTCTCTTTGCAGATGCATATGAAACTGCCAAGATGCTTTGTGAACAGTATTATCTGGTAGCTCCAGAGCTGGAAGTTGAAGAATTCAATGGTAAAAGGAAAATAATTTCAACCTTAAATACAAAGAAGCTGACTAAAAAAACTGATTATACCTGAGCTATATTTCAGTGAGATCCTAAAATTGTGCTGCTTTTTCATCTTTCTATGATTTTAAAACCTTTTTTATATCTCTGGTCAGTGAGTTTTTGTACAGGAATGTGTTATCTATTAGAACTCCAAGCTCTTGGAACAGAAGTAATCAAGGTAGAAGATGCACAGAGATGTAAATAAGCAGTTCTCAAAATAACCAGTGCAAACAGTCAATAAACATGTGGAAAAGTGTTTACTAATCAAAGAAGTACAAAGAAAAACATAGAGGAATGCCATTTTTGTCTTTCAAAGTGGAAGTGATTAAAACATTTTAATGCTTTGAATTGCTGCCCAGAAAAATACTCTGTCCCCCAAATTTACACATTTCTGATATACGTTTAAATTGGTATAGCCTTTCTTTAAAAAAAAAAAAAAAAAGGCTAACAATGTTCTTTCTCTTTGGCCCAGTAAGTTAAAGTAACAATGGTTATATTCTTTGGTCCAGTAAATAAACTTCAGAAAATTTATTAAGAGAACATAGTGGGACTTCCCTGGTGGTCCAGTGGTTAAGACTCTGTGCTTCCATTGCAGGGGGCACGGATTCGATCCCTGGTCGGGGAACCAAGATCCCGCATGCCCCTCAGAGTGCCAAAAAATAAAAACAAATAAGTAAAAAATATGTGAAAGTCATTAAAATTTTATTTTAAATCTGTCAAGAACCAATACTTTTTTTAAAAAAAGGAATAAAGACGCAGACATAGAGAATGGACTTGAGGACACGGGAAGGGGGAAGGGTAAGCTGGGACAAAGTGAGGGAGTGGCATGGACATATATACACTACCAAATGTAAAACAGATAGCTAGTGGGAAGCAGCCGCATAGCACAGGGAGATCAGCTCGGTGCTTTGTGACCACCTGGAGGGGTGGGATAGGGAGGGTGGGAGGGAGATGGAAGAGGGAGGAGATATGGGAACATATGTATATGTATAACTGATTCACTTTGTTGTAAAGCAGAAACTAACACACTATTGTAAAACAGTTATACTCTGATAAAGATGTTAAAAAGAAAGAAAATAGAGATGTGCACAGATATATGTATAAGAACGATGATCAGAATCGTTTTCTTTTAGAGGAAAAATTAGAAAACAACCCAAGTTTTCCACGATAGGGAATTATTTAAATAAATTCTGGTACACCCATAAGATAGAATACTATGCAACCATTCAAAACAATGCTTTAAAGAATATTTAATGTTTGAGAAGAGTTGAGTTTTTAACCACAGGCTACAAAAGCTTGTAATAGTGCAAGCTCATTGGATAATACATCAAAGAATTTATACCACCAAAATACAAACAGCAGCTCTCTGGATAGGGGGGTTTTAGCTAATTTTTATATTAGCTGTGTGAAACTATATTTACATGTTTGTTTTATTTTTTTATTTGTAAGTTATGAAAGAGATATACTTATCTCTAAAAATACAAACATAACTAACTATAGAGTAAAAAGTGAAAGTCCTCACTACTCTGCTGCCATACAGAGTTTTGTTTTTTACGTAAATGAGGCTAAAACCATACGTGTTCCTTAACTTGTGTATTTCACTTCACCTTAAAGATGTTTGCATGTATTAGTGTCATTCAGAGATTATCCATAGTGTAGATTATCATAATTTATTTAATCGTTTCCCATTGGGTGGATTTCTGATTTTCCCATATTCCATATAATGAGGCATGAAGCTGTGTGTGTGTGTGTGTGTGTGTGTGTGTGTGTGTGTGTGTGTGTGTATTTGGAGCATGGGAAAACCTATGAACGTGTGGAAGTATTTCTGTAGGCTAGATTCTTAGAAGTGTGGAACGACTGAGTCTTAGGGTATGGGGTCTTAGGGTATGGCATTAAAGAGAAACCACATTCCCTCTCAGAAATATTCCAAAAATCGATTTCTCTTATAATGAGTTCAAAAGGTGAAGACTTCAGGCTGCCGTCATAGGACAACTGCCCCTACGTTCTACTAGGAGGTGTGGAATCAATGCCACTTTCAAAGTCTGTTGGGTTCTCTGAGAAGAGTTGCACCCCTATTTGGAAGAAATATACCTCTAGCACCAAGTGGATTTTGCTTGAGCATTCCTGAGTAGAAGCATCTTAATATTCTATTTCTTCCTACTGGCTAGGCGGAGCCTGACCTCACTGTCCCGATTTCTATCTGTCACACATGGAACTTAAACTCACCGGTAGTAATTAATTGCTCATTTACATGAATGGTAGCCTCGCTCTGAAGCCCAGAGCAGCGAGCCTGGTCTTGCTGATTCCCAGGTGCCAGCCAGGTCAGCGCGTTCCTTCCCAGCGAGGCTGTCACAGCGGGCAGTGCACCCCACCAGGGGAGAAGCTTTCCAGCCATCTTTGGCGCTGTCTCACACGTGTTTTTTGAAGGCCCTTTTCCCATCACTAAGAGCAATGGTGGTTATAGGTAGCCTCTAGTTTCCTGTTGCTTTGGGGGATGTATTTACGATTTCTATTAGTTATTTCTTGAATGCCAAAGCTCTCTGTGAGCGCAGTTAAGCACTGCAGTTGAGCTCTCACAAGCTCCGTGTTAGAGACGGAGGTCAGAGGTTGGTCCTGAACGCCTTTAGCAGAAACGGGCTTCGTCACAGAGAGAGTGTGTGTGACTCTGTTTTCCAGCGAGGAGTCAGATCCAGATTCCGTGGATTCATTTTCGGAGCCCGTGTGAACTCTCATAGCATCCCCTTTCAGGATGCTTCCACCCCTCAGTGGGTCCGTTTAACAGTGGTCAGTGGTCACGCCTGCTCCCTGTCTCTGCACTTCAGAGGAATGAGGCTGCCACGAATCCCAAAGAACAGTTTGTTGCTACCTGAGAATTTAAGGTCTCTGAGTTTGCCCTATGATCTCTTTTTTCCGATTTTTTAATTTTTTTCTTTTCCAGTGCAGACCCCTGAGAAAGTAGTAAATAGGATTATGCAGAACATACTGTGTGAACACCATCAGTATTTACAGTCCTCACTAGCGTTCTGAATATTGGCAGCTAGCTTGTAGTAAACTTCTTTTGTATTCTTTTGGTAACACATTTCACAGGAAGATTAAAAACAACATACTTTTATCTACCTTACATCAGGTTTCCAATATTTCTGATTAGCTACCCGCGGCAACCCACGTGGGTCGCTCCAAAGATGGGTAGCCATTCTCCCGTGCTTGTTCTCAACTTTCTCGTTCTCTTGAGAAATCAGCCGCCAAAGCATTAAGCGAATAAACATTTCTACCTTACGTTTTCGGCATCCGTATGGTAAGGCAACATGGCTTAGAGGAAAGAGGTGAACTTTGTAGTCAGCCAGGTGGTGGAAATCTGGATTCTGACACTTAGGAGACAAGTCAGTTTGCTGCTGCTGACACCCAGCTTCCTCATCTGTCAGCTCTCCTTGTGAGGTGATAAAAGGATAATGTTTCTAAGGCCTCAAGCAGAACACCAGGCATGTGCTGGAAATTTAATAAAGGGTGGTTACTGGAAGTCAGGGTTGACTTGGGAAAGATAAGACGTATGGTTGCCACGCTTGCATTTTTTCACCATTTCTAGAGTAGTCTTTCCTGTCAAGAGGTTGATTTATAGCCTTAGGTTTGGTTGGAAAGTAAAGATTTCAGTTCACACTATGTCAATTTTGTTATAAGAGAGTTCGCAGGAAAGGTATGCATCTCTCCTGGGGTCTTTGACCTCTAGTTTTCTCAAATTGGATACTTATGTGGATATCTTTAGTCAGGTGGTTTTACACAAGAATAAAAGCCATTACTAGTAGCTCTGTTAACATTGTCGAAATTAATTTTTCAGTAGTGGTAATAGCCAACGTTCATTGACTGTTTACTATGTAGCAGGCTCTATGTAAACTAGTTTATCACTATTATCTCATTTAACCCTTATGTTAACCCAGTGAAATATGTACAGTGCTCATTTTAGAAATGGAGTGCTGGAGGCCCAAATGTGTTAAATTCCTGGTAATATACACCCCTCCCTTGGTGTCTGCAGGTGATTGGTTCCAGGAACCCCCTGGGAATTCCTAAACCTATGGATGCTGAAGTCTCTTATATAAAATGGCATAGTATAGTCAGCCCTCCATATCTAAGGCTTCCACATCGATGGGTTCAGCCAACCGTGGATCAAGCTTCTCTTATATTTCTCTTAAATGAATTTTTTCTGCTTAGCCACCAGTTTTTTTTCATGCTTATAGGAGAAGTGTCTGAAGATAAAACTCTTTATATCCTATGTAGAGTTCTTTTGGCATTTATTAAATGTCGTTTCAACTAATGGCATTTGGAGCAATGACTGTGCAAGTAGAGACTTCATTATTTCTTGAGTCTTGAACGTGAAAAACCTGGGCCATTTTTCCATTGACTTTTTTAAATGTACCCTTAGATGGAAAGTTCATATTCCATTTATGTCTTATTTTAGAAAGCCAGCTAACATCTATTAAGGGTCTACTATTTAAAAGCCCCTAGACGCAGGATTTGGGAAGAGTCATGGGCAAAGACATTTGACATGGTTTTAAAAGGAGAGAAAGGGACTTCCCAGGTGGCACAGCGGTTAAGAATCCGCCTGCCAATGCAGGGGACATGGGTTCAACCTCTGGTCCGGGAGGATCCCACATGCTGCGGAGCAAATAAGCCCTTGCACCACAACTACTGAGCCTGTGCTCTAGAGCCCACGAGCCAGAACTACTGAGCTCGCATGCCACAACTACTGAAGCCCACGTGCCTACAGCCCGTGCTCCGCAGCGCAACAAGAGAAGCCACGACAGATGAGAAGCCTGTGCAATTCAACAACACTCAGCACAACTAGAGAAAAGCCTGTGCGCAGCAACGAAGACCCAACGCAGCCAAATAAATAAACAAATTTATTTTAAAAATAAACAAACAAATTTATTTTTTAAAAAAATAAAAAGGAAAGACATCTAAACTATAATGTTCTCAAAGAAAAGTACAAGTAGTTGAGCAAGCCGTCAGATGGCTCGTAGAGAATGCTGGTTGAACTGAAAAAACAAACAAACAAACAAAACAAAGCTATCCAAGGTATTTTAAGTTCCCTGAGATCTGGAGTGAAAAGGTTGACTTCAGAAGGTTATTTATATAACTAATCATGCCTTTCGGTACAAGATAGACTAAGCATTCAGTGTGCTCCTAGGGCTCCGGTAAAAAGTCAGTATATATACCTATATATATACGAAGCAATATGTAATATTAGATAAAATAGAATTTCACATGCTGAGAATCTATAGGAACTGATAATAAAAGTCAAAAACTTTTTTTAGTTTTAATATTTTTTATTGACTATAGTTGATTTATAATGTGTTAATTTCTGCTGTACAGAAAGTGATTCAGTTATACATATATAGACATTCTTTTTTTAATATTCTTTTCCATTATGGTTTATCACAAGATACTGAATATAGTTCTCTGTGCTATACAGTAGGACTTTGTTGTTTATCCATCCTGTATATAATAGTTTACATCTACTAGTCTCAAACTCCCATTCCTTCCCTTCCCTACCCCTCCTCCCCCTTGGCAACCACAAGTCTGTTCTCTATATCTGTGAGTCTGTTTTTGTTTCATAGATATGTCGATTTGTATCGTATTTTAGATTCCACATATAAGTGATATCATATGGTATTTGTTTTTGTTCTGTCTGACTTCACTTAGTTTGATAATCTCTAGGTCCGTCCATGTAGCTGCAGATGGCATTATTTCATTCTTTTTTATGGCTCAGTAAGATTCCATTGTGTGTGTGTGTGTGTATGTATACACACACCACATCTTCTTTATCCATTCCTCTGTCGATGGACATTAGGTTGCTTCTATGTCTTGGTTATTGTAAATAGAGCTGCAGTGAGCATTGGGGTGTATGTATCTTTTCGAATTATGGTTTTCTCAGGATATATGCCCAGGAGTGGGATTGCAGGATCATATGGTAGCTCTCTCTTTAGTTTTCTAAGGAACCTCCACACTGTTCTCCATAGTGGCTGCACCAGTTTACTTTCCCACCAACAGTGTAGGAGGGTTCCCTTTTCTCCACACCCTCTCCAGCATTTATTGTTTGTAGATTTTTTGATGATGGCTATTCTGACCCGTGTGAGGTGATACCTCATTGTAGTTTTGATTGCTAGCATCACTCTTCTTGCACTTTGGGGCCACTATTAAATAAAGTAAGTGTCACTTGAACATAAGCACTACAGTACTGTGACAGTGATCTTATAACCAAGGTGGCTACTAAGTGTCTAATGGGCGGGATCTATTGGGCAAAGGGATGATTGACGTCCTGAGCAGGACGGATCAGGAAGGCATGAGATTTCATCACACTACTCAGAAGTTATGAATTGTTTGTTTCTAGAAGTTTCCATTTAATATTTTCGAACCTCGTTTGACCATGGGTAACAGAAACTGCAGAAAGCGAAACCACGGACAAGGGGATATTGCTGTATATATTCCTTAATAGTTTAAAAACTAACTGATCATCGAAAGGTTCAAGATTTAGAATCAGAAACTCTTGGTTCAGGTGTCCAGTTGCAGGCCTCCTCCATTATGGCAGGCAAGTCACATAACCTCGGCAAAGCCTGTGTCCCCAGCCACCCACGCTATGAGCCACACAGTATAGTCATGAGAGTTCATTTGGGTAATGTATGTGCAAGCTCTTTGTAAACTGCTAAGAAGCAAACAAATGATTGCTCTCCTTTATATTACTGTTAATTACTTACTTTATTAGAGGAAGTAGTTAGGTTGAAATCATAACATGGGTGTTCTACTTGAGAAAGCTTATGTAGTTTTGGTCTCTTAACGATTTCAGGTCATGAGGAGGAGGAAAGCCTAAATTTTCTATTATCTACTCTATATCCTACTCTGGGATTCGGGGTTTCTTGGATTTTCCTCAGAAGATCCCTGACACAAGGAGAAAGGACTGTAGGTCTCTGGGAGTTGGTCTGCTAGTTGCGAGTAGTATGCCTTGTTTGTCATAATTTAACAGAACTTAACATTTAGTCCAAGTCTCCAAGAGGATGTACCCCTCTACCTCTGTGGCTTCACATTCCCCTGGCTGACCACTGGGGTCAGTGGTGGTGGTGGAGGGTGTCCCCCATTTTGAGAAACACCAAGTGATATTTGGATGACCTTATGTAATGCTCTGAACATTGGAACATAGGTGATGATATTCCAGTTTTGCTCAACTAAGTTCCAAAGAGAGAAATTTGCCCAAGGTCACATAGCTGGTAAGTGAAGGAACTGGATTTCACCCCAAGTTTGTTGGACTTCAAAGCACATGCTTTTGCTCAGCCCTGCCTTTAGAGTTGGAAGCCTACCGTTGGCCTTTTGTAGAGTTCTTTTTTTATGTACTTGGAAGAAAGGATGCAAACAACATTCTTGACTTTCTTCTAGTTTTGATCCTTACTCATTGACGGTTTTGTCTCTGTTTTCAGCCAAAGCTCCAGACAAACCTATTCAGGTAGTTTATGTGCCCTCACATCTGTTTCACATGCTGTTTGAGTTGTTCAAGGTAAGTGGAATTTAAAAACATGGCAAGGAGTCTTCATTTTAAATTACTTTGATTCAGGGCATAATGGATTCATCAGATTAGCATAAGAAAAAGGTTTTGCATAACCATTTTTAAAATTCTATTTCTGATACCCTGTGGGTTTTATAATTTGTACACTGTGAGGTGAAAATTTGCTGTATACAGTATAGTCTTTATGAATATTAGTACATATTGATTTTGAAGCTTAATTGTACTTTAGTGGCTTTATGTAAAATCCATATTGTTTTTTCTTCAGATATGAGCTTAGAGATGCTTTTTAGTTTCGCAGTCTGGCAAAGGCTTTATTGGTGGTAGCCAGATCAAAATAAAAACATGTTTGTGCATCGTTATGTTTCTGAACAGAAACCATGTCGGTGCGTTAGCAGTTGTTCCAGTCCTGAAAGATACGTTAACACTTTTACACATTTGAGTCAATTTAGAAAATTCAGAAGATGTGACAGAGGCAGGGGGCAAAAATTTGGAAGGACTGGACCAAACGAAAAAAGACTCCCTATACCCTAAGCCGTTACTTTTGTTAACCAGTAGCTAATAATGGCATGTAAATAGCAGTATTACAGGCACAAGGCATTTGAGCTAAAATTTCATTTCTTCCAATGTGTAAAACCCTAAACCAAACACCTGAAAGATCAGTTATGCTGATTTGCTTCCCAAAATTATGTCACTGATGTGACACTTAAGGTTGAGATGGGCATTCAGTTGTGAACTTGCTCTTCAGCAGCTGTGGCTTTTTCAGAATTTCTTTTCACCTGACATTTCTTCTACTTTTTTTTTTCCCAGCCAAATGGTTAATTTTTGTGGGAAGCATGAATCCTCTCAGGTTTTCTGCCTTCTTTAGAGGAAGGGTGCTCTGTAAGTGCAGACTGATAGTGAGATTTAAAGCACACATCAGTGAGCCTCTGCAGCCTCATTACACATGATAAAAACATCCCTCTTGGTTAAGAGTTGAATAATTTAAATACCCTAAAGCAAAAACAAAAAGAAAACAGGAAGGAGAGGAGAATAAGCATTTAGTATGGTGGATGAGACGAAAATGAGATAAAAACAAAGTAAAGGATCAAGAAATTTTTCCTTGTTCTGAACACCGGTTTAGTTAAGTTCTTTAGAGGGGAAAAAAGTGCCATATAAATCCAAATGATATTTTCCCCAATCGGTAATCTTTTGCTAGTTTCTTTTTTTTAAGTTATAGTTTGTGAGTTGGTGGCATGCTAAAAAAAAAAGGTTCTATGATTTCAGAACTCAATGAGAGCGACCGTTGAACTATATGAAGATAGAAAAGAGGGCTACCCAGCTGTTAAAACCCTGGTTACTCTGGGTAAAGAAGACTTATCCATTAAGGTAATTGCTTTATTTGTACATATACTTGAATTATCAGTTAATTTAGTAGTGTGTAAACATTGAGGAATCAAAGAGAAGGGAAGAGAACTGACAACTGAGTGTCGTATTTGTAAGTACTGCATTTGATCCTTGGCTTAAGCTACCTCGTTTAAACTTCATTGGAACCTCATTTTTTAGGGATCTGAACAAGATCGCAAACCCAAGCGTATTGGATCCTAACCCCACTTGCCCGCCTCCTTTGTTTTACGCTGTTCACAAAGAGACCATATTTCGTTGGGGGTTCAAGCCCTTGCACGGTTTAGAGTAATGTAGTATGTACTTTATTTAATGAACTCCTTGCCTCCTACTAAGTATAGATTGATGACTTCTCGTTTTTCTTCCTTTTAACATTTTGTACATTACAGATAAGTGACCTCGGTGGTGGGGTCCCACTACGAAAAATAGATCGTCTTTTTAACTACATGTATTCAACTGCTCCGAGACCTAGCCTGGAGCCTACGAGAGCCGCGCCGCTGGTAAGCCTCTGAAACTGCTGCTAGAGGAAAGACCATTCACTCAAGAAGGGACAGAGGTGGCTCTTTCCCTGGGTTGTCGCATTAGCCTTGTTGCATTTGAATGTTTGCCGCATGGTTTGAAGGAGGGAGGATTTTATGCCACTGCTGCTTTTCTTTATGACTCTTTTGGACTCCGATTTCTTCTCTAATTTGTGTCTAAGAAACACTCAGAGCTGAGTACCTACCTCCCCAATACAGAGAAAAAATATTTCCCCGTGGTTAAGAATGCTTCCGGAGCACCATTTACCACCTGACACTCTCCTTGGAGGAGGTGGGTGTTTAATAGCAGGTGAGCAGGGAACAGCACAGCGTGACTGGCTGGGCACTTTGGTGCTGCATACCATAGAGGCCCAGATCACCCAGGGCCTTTGAACTCCCCCCGCCAAATTTGTTTATATAATTAAAGTGTTAAATCATGAACACATTAAATTTTTTATGTGAAATAACATAAGCAGGAAACATATAGGTGGCGTATGCATTTTCAGAGCCCTTTCTGTCTCACTGTGGAAATAACCTTCAGGAAGTGAGGAAAGCCTCTGGTTGCCATGGCAGCATTTAGATCCTGGTAGGGCCACACTTTCTCCCCCCCCCCACCACCGCCCCGACTGAGTGTTTCTAATTGACAAACAACAACTTAACCCATTGTCATTAAGCACAGCAGCATATCAGTCTGCAAAATGGTACCGGGTGTAAATTTTCTTTTTCAAGTTGTACGTGACTGACAAGCACGTTAAGATTATATTTTATATGTATGAATAAAAGCCAACCCTTAACATCATTTATTCTAGACAGGGTTTGTTAACACTGCATATTGAAAACAGAGAGGAAGTCGTTTACATAGGATTCAAGAAAATTCTTGAAAGATCAATTTGAAGGCCATTGCCTTGATTAGTTTCTGGTACCTACTTAAATAAATGTCAAAAGAAAAAAAAGACCCTACAAGCAAATCTAGAACCTTCACAATTGTTTAAAAGGAATATGGATCGTCCGTTACAGGTCTCAAAATAGCATCTTGAGGACAGCTGTGATGTCATCTTTTTTAAAAAATGACACTAAGCAATTGAAGTAAGAGAGCTCTAAAAAATACGCATCCTACCTCCCATTTTATAGATGAGGAAATGAGGTTATTGGTTTGCCCAAGGTCATTGAGCTCATTATCATCAGGCTGGCACTGGCCATGTCTGTATTCTTTCCAGTGTGGCTGGTGGCTCTCCTTTTGAAGAAATGCTTCCACTAGCATCTCTCCCAGTTAGTCAACTCTCCTCAGCTTTTACGCGGGCGTGTGGGTATGTACTACTAGGAAACGTCAACTTCTTCGTCAAACACCTTACTATGTTACAGCTCTGTGCCGTGACACACGCATTTCTTTTTTGGAAATGTCCTCCCAGACAACTCCTATTGATCCTTTGACACCCTGTCGGTGGACTTAATCAGAGGGGTCGAAGCTTGAGGACAGCCCTTTCCCCTCCACCCCAGAGTGTTGGAAATTAGTCTCAACTGTTCCTATGAATATCGGAGACCTTTTTTTTTCTTCCCCCAACGACCTGTTACTGACAGTCAAGGTTCTATGACATAGAGGTATAGGAGGGTACTGGAATTGTCTTCTTGTCTCTAAGAATATATGGACTACCACATGTCAAAATATTGCAGCGTTCCCAGAGCCTTAGGAAGTAGCTCTTAGGAGATTGCTTTCTTTTCATTGTGTTAGCCTTGGTACGGTTAGATTTCAACTCCCGTGCTACTCAATTTAATTGAGCAAAGAAATCATAGTGGAACTTTGGAAGGATGTGGTTTACTTTGGTTTCTGGTTCAAATTCCACTTGATATGGGATTTAACAATGCTAACAATTTGCTTTAAAACGTTCAAAAAGCATTAGTCAAAAATCGGAGTATTTCTGTCCTTTTCCGAACATGTGAGAAGTATTTTTGCAGGGTGGAAACAGATTGTTTGCCGTAGATGAGCATATACATCATTGTAAAGTTTGGATCAATAATTTATTTGCTTTAAATATGAATCAAGAATTTATTTTAATCTTGCAGATGGTCCTCAGACTCAAATGTGTTCGCATTTTGTGCCTGTCTCACCGTATTAATTTTCTTTTCTCGATAGGCTGGATTTGGTTATGGCTTGCCAATTTCTCGTCTGTATGCTAGATATTTTCAAGGAGATCTAAAACTCTATTCTATGGAAGGCGTGGGTACTGATGCTGTCATTTATTTGAAGGTACTGCATTTTATTTCTGTTATATGAAGGCATCTTTACTTTTTAAAGCTATAAGTTCTAATAACTAATGGAGAATAGCACTGTATCATCTCCTATATTCAGCTCGGATTTACTCCAGTTTTACGTGAAAACCAAGTTATGTCCTGCTCTTGATTTTATGCTCAGATATAGCAAAATAGGAAACATGGAGAGGTAAAAATTTAAATATTGATTTTTAAAACCATACTTCTAAGTTGTGATTTTTTAAAAAATTGTGTACCCATTGAAAGGACTAATCTAAAAGGAGACAGGTTTTCATAAACTGATTTCTTCTAGTCTTTTGTTTTAGAAACTTGCCGGCTTTCCCAAAGTTGCAAGAATTCAGTGCTCATAATATGGTTACCTAAAAGTCTGATCGAATAACAAAGTTCTCTGTAAAACAAGTTTTCTCATTCATTGGCGGAGTCAGACTTTTATTTACTGCTAAACTCTAGAATATTTGGAGTATTTTTTTGAATATGTAATATGGGCACATAGTACAAAATTTTTAAGCTACAAAAGGGAAAACTAAGTCTCTCCCATCAGTGGCCCAGAGCCACCTGGTTCTCTTTCCCAGGGGTGACCATGGATGCCAGTTTCATGTGGATCTTCATGGAAGTTGATTCTGCATTGATAAAAATATGGGGGGAAATCTGATTTTTTTTCACACAAATGATTATTTTAGCACTTTGCTTTTTTTTACTTTGCAGTATATCTTGGAGATCTTTCCATGTCAGTTCATACAGAACTGCTTATCCTTTTAACAGCTGCTTAGTGTGTTATATGATAAGATAACCAGTTATTTTGAGTGTCTGCCTTAGATGCCAGTGCACATAAATGTTATGCTATTTGATATCACTTTATGAGCTTTTTTTTTTTTTTTTTTTTTTGCGGTACGCGGGCCTCTCACTGTTGTGGCCTCTCCCGTTGCGGAGCACAGGCTCCGGACGCGCATGCTCAGCGGCCACGTCTCACGGGCCCAGCCGCTCCGCGGCATGTGGGATCTTCCCGGACCGGGGCACGAACCCGCGTCCCCTGCATCGGCAGGTGGATTCTCAACCACTGCGCCACCAGGGAAGCCCTATGAGCTTATATTTATAAATCGACTGTGTATGAAACTATTTCTTCAGGGTCCTCTGGGAGAACAGTTGCCCAGTGAACAGTAGTGTTTGGTCTAAGACCATATAGTCAAGACAATTGAATATCTCACATCAGTATTAACTGAACTAAAATAGTTTTTGTTTTGGTCATGTGTACTTCAGTACTGGTTTTTCATGAGTGAATGTTTTTATTCCTTCCAAAAAGCTTTAATTTCATCCTGATCAGTCTAAGTAAATTACTAAAATGTAATTTTAATATAACTCTAAAAATATATATTAATAAGGTTTCTAATGTTTTAAATAATAAACTGTGAAAAAAAATAATAATAATAAACTGTGGGTTAGTATTTCATGTGAGCAAGATGACACTGTGGACCTTTGGTGTCTGTTTTTGTTTTTCCTTAGGCTCTTTCAAGTGAATCATTTGAGAGACTTCCAGTTTTTAATAAGTCCGCATGGCGCCATTACAAGACCACACCTGAAGCTGATGATTGGAGCAATCCCAGCAGTGAACCCAGAGATGCTTCCAAATACAAGGCAAAACAGTAATTTACCACTTTTCTTTCTGTTATAAAGTATCTGATTTTTCTCCATTGTGTAGCAGCCAGACGATTGATATTTTCAGCCACATCTTTTGTGGTTTTATCCCTGGAAAAGCAAAGTGATCCCTAAAGAAAGAATGGAGTAGCTTTTTCACCCCAGACAGGAAGGATAGCAAGAATTGGGTAGCCAGAGTAGCAATTCCAGTAGAGGCCTTAATGTTCTAGGAGTCCTTGCCCTGGGGAGATATCAAAAGCAGTAAGCAGGGTTTATCCTGCCATGAATCTTATTTACAAAGTAATTAATTTGTGATTTGTCATCATCCATAGAATTCACAGAAGAGTGTTTAGAGAAAGTCTGTAGGTGGGTTGAAACTGGAAAGGTAAAGAAGTTAAAATTGTCAGTCGAGGTAAACAAAATGTGGTTTATCCATCTAACAGAGTATTATTTTTCAGCCTTTAAAAGGAATAAAGTTCTGACATGCTACAATATAGATAAATCTTGAAGTCATTATGCTAAGTAAAATAAGCCAGATCCAAAAGGACAAATATTGTATGATTTCACTTACATGAGGCACCTAGAGACAGAAAGTAGGTAGGCTGGTGGTTGCCAGGGCTGGGGAGTATAGGGGGAAAGGGAATTTAGTGTTTAATGAGGACATAGCTTCAGTGAAGAAGGATGAAAAAGTTCTGGAGATGGATGGTGGTGATGGTGGTACAACACTGTGAATGTACTGAATGCCATGGGACTGTGCACTTAATAAAACATTTTTCTACCATCTTAACCAGGTGGTAAATTTTATGTGCAATTTACCACAATAAAAAAATGAAAAAGAGGAAAATTATCAATCATAGAATAACAAGTTTCACTACTTTGTGGTAATAAGGACAATAATCCCATCTTTGGTTTCCATTTTTCTTTTTCTTCTGACTACCTTTAAGCTCCAACTCTGCTAGCAAGAGTAAGGGTTCGGATTATTTGTTTAATTTCAAGTAACCCTTTAGTAATAGAAAAGCAGTACATGAACATTGTAAAAAATTAGGAAATATAAAAAAGCAAAAAAAGAAAAAAAGAGAAACTGCTGTATTCCCATAACCCAGAGATAACCATTCTTAGAGCTTTATCTGTGTTCTTCCAGATATTTTGCTATTTGTATCTATGTATGTGTATTTTTCCCCAAATGAGATGATACTTTTCATACTATTGTACAACCTAGTTTTATTTCATTTAACCATCTCCACCTTTCCATGTCAATACATTTTCATCCTGAAAATTCCCCTGATTTGTGCAAACAACAAATCAGTTACAGGACCACATAACACATCTGAGTAGGTCTCAAGCTGTTTTTAATCTAGAACAGTCTGTTGTTGGACCATACCAGTTGTCCTGCAAAAATGTCCCACCTTGATTTGTTTGATTTTGTCTTTGAAGTTTTATTTAATTTGTCCCCCTTTCCCTGTATCTCCCATAAACTGGAAGTTCATCTAAAGGCTCAGTGGAGCATTTTTTTGCTAGAATATTTCATAAATACTATTGCAGAGTTATACTCTGTGACCCATGATGTCTGGTTGATCCACCATTAGTAATGTTAAGACTGACCGTAATTCAGATGATGGCTGCCTGATCCCTCCGTAGTATAGTTAATTTTCCCTTCTCAACCAGAAAGTAATCTGCGTAGTGTTATTTTGTCATGTTATTTCGGCACCATGCCACCATCACCTAATGGTTTTTAGCACCAGTTGATAAATTTGGCCTTAATCAGTAACTTTATTAATGTTTATAAAATGATGAGGTTTTTTTGTTAGTATCATTCCTTTGACAATCATTAGCTGACATTTTCCTATAAAGTTCTTCCTCAGCAACGAAGGTCATTTAGATACCTTTTGAAGTACAGTTCCTCCTGGCAAGGCAGGATAAGCATTTCAGTCTTTCCCTTTGATTACCAATTTTCAAGGTAAGAAGTTGAGTTAAAAACCACCTTAAATTTGAGCAATGAGTTTCTGGCTTTCTCTTTTTAAAGTATTATTATGGCTATTGTAGATTTTTATTGCTTTGATATGTTTCAATCAATATTTAACATATATATAAAGAGTGTACAAATCTTAAGTTTATAACTTAATGAATTTTTACACCTGTATTTCCAGCACCTGAAAAGGCTGCTTTCTAGTCAGACTCTCTTCCTTTTTCCCCTCCTTACCGTGTAACAATTATTCCAGCTCTGTCACCTATCACTATATCTGACTCTCTCAGTGCTTGAACTTAAAACGAAAGGAAGATATAGTGTGTGCTCTTTTTGTGTCTGGCTTTCTGTGAGGTTGGTTCACCCATGTCATTGCATGTAGTGGCCATCTTTTTGATGCTAGAACTGGCACACCTTTGGCCATTGGAAGCTATTTTGAGCCAGATCCTTTGTGTTTCATTGATAAAACCGTATTCATCTTGGAAGGCTTCCTTGCTTTCTGGCCCAAGATGATGTCCTAGGTTTATCTTACACTTTGCCTAGAATCAGCCATTTTCCTCAAGGACTCCTGTTTCCTTTTAATGGGTATTAGAGACCCTAATCTGGGTGTTGGAGGTGTACATTATACCTTTTCTAGTCCCCTTTTCTGGGCAGACCTATAAAATACATATCTTTTTTTTTTTGGTACGCAGGCCTCTCACTGTTGTGGCCTCTCACGTTGCGGAGCACAGGCTCCAGACGCACAGGCTCAGCGGCCATGGCTCACGGGCCTAGCTGCTCCGCAGCATGTGGGATCTTCCCGGACCAGGGCACGAACCCGTGTCCCCTGCATTGGCAGGCGGATTCTCAACCACTGCGCCACCAGGGAAGCCCAATACATATCTTTTTTAAGATCATAAGTTCATATTGATATTTTTATTCGATTTTAACATTGCAATGTTTCTCGCTAATATTTTATTTTTTAATTTTAAATTATTTATTTATTTATTTTTGGCTGTGTTGGGTCTTTGTTGCTGCACGCGGGCTTTCTCTAGTTGCGGCGAGCAGGGGCTACTCTTCGTTACCAGTGCATGGGCTTCTCGTTGCAGTGGCTTCTCTTGTTGCGGAGCACGGGCTCTAGGCACTCAGGCTTCAGTAGTTGTGGCACGTGGGCTCAGTAGTTGTGGCGCACAGGCTTAGTTGCTCCGCGGCACGTGGGATCTTCCGGGACCAGGGCTCGAACCCGTGTCCCCTGCATTGGCAGGTGGACTCTTAACCACTGCACCACCAGGGAAGTCCCTCGCTATTATATTTTAATTGTGTATATTTCCTCTTACTCTGAAAACCTTGATTCCTAACATAGTGCAACAGAAAGGCATTTGTATGCAAATAGAGTTTATATAGCTTTGTGATTTTGTACCTTTCTAGTAGCATTGGTCTTTTCTGATGAATGATATAAAGGGTATCTGTATTGATGTTTATTCTTTTCTGAGGAAGTACTGTGATGGACCTCTGTGCAATATTGCCGGCCTGGTCACTTAGCTGAAATGATGAAATCTAGAGGAGTTTGGTTTGTGCACATGAGTGTGAGTGTACACACAGGTGTGTGTAGGCACATACGCACACCATCCCCGGCGGAGTTTAAGCTAAATTAGCTTGAAACCCATGGATCAGTTTCCGTTGATTCCATTTTCTGTCCGTATGTAAGTCAAGTAGCAGGTTGGGCATCAGTGTGAGCAGTTAATTCCAGCTGTGGCTCCAGTAGGGGGAGTCATTTGAGTAGCACAGAAGCAGTCTATAAACATTAAGGTCCATTTGGATTGTTAAAAGGTGGCCTTTGTTGAATATTGTTTTAAAGGCTGTTTAGGACTTCCCTGGTGGCACAATGGTTAAGATTCCGCCTGCCAGTGCAGGGGACACGGGTTCAAGCCCTGGTCCGGGAAGCTCCCACATGCCGCAGAACAGCTAAGCCCATGTGCCACAACTACTGAGCCTGCGCTCTAGAGCCCTCGAGCCACAGCTACTGAAGCCCGCGCACCTAGAGCCCGTGCTCCACTACAAGAGAAACCATCACAATGAGAAGCCTGCGCACTGCAATGAAGAGTAGCCCCCGGGTTTCCCTGGTGGCGCAGTGGTTGAGAGTCCGCCTGCCGATGCAGAGGACATGGGTTCGTGCCCCGGTCTGGGAAGATCCCACGTGCCGCGGAGCGGCTGGGCCCGTGAGCCATGGCCGCTGAGCCTGCGCGTCCGGAGCCTTTGCTCCGCAACGGGAGAGGCCACAGCAGTGAGAGGCCCGCGTACCGCAAACAAAACAAAACAAAACCAAAAAGAGTAGCCCCCGCTTGCCGCAACTCGAGAAAGCCCGCACACAGCAACAAAGACCCAGTGCAGCCAAAATAAATGAATAATTTTTTTTTAAAGTCTACTTAAAACTTTAAATAGTTTAGGAGGTTGTATACTGCTGATTAAGTATGAGTCTTCATTTTGAATATCTTGGACAAATTTTAGCAGAAAGCAATTTTTAAGATTTTAAAATGGCTAGCCTGGTGTTTCAGTTATACAAATAGCATAATTGGTGGCCACCTTGGGAAAGTATTTAGTAGGTATGGTAAATTCACTAGGGGAAAGAGGAATTCTAAGAAAATGTATTTCCTAAGCAGATTTTTAATTACAGCTTTACTGAGATGTAATTCAGCCTTTTCAAGTGTACAGTTCAGTGGCTTTTGGTATATTCACAGTTGTGTGGTCCTCACCCACTGTCTAATTTCAGAACATATTCACCATCCCCCAAAGAAACCCCATACCCATTAGCAGTGATTCCTCATTTCTAATCAGGTTTTTAACTGAGAGGAAGGAACTGTTTTAAAGTATATATAAGTCATTAGATGGTACTTCATTTTCTGTGGTAACCATAGAGAATAATTCCGAGATAAGGCACGGGTTTTTGACTCCTCACTGAAATTAAATGCTCTAAGTCAGTCTCGGGTAAACTAGAGAAGCTTGTCCTCATAAACTCACCGTGGATGTTCCCATTATTTTCTTTGTAGGGACAAGTTCAAGACTAACAGAACTTTGTAAAGAACTGAATGCTTCATTCCTCTCCATGAAGAAAAGATGGTCTTCTGCAAGTCACCCAGAAAGAACTCCTTTCCTCCACCAACTTTGCGTGTGGCACCATAGTTAATCCAGTGTCTGAATGTGTATTTTCTCTCTGTATGAGGTGGACCTTTTCCACAGAAGTTTCCTGTAGCTACTTCAGATCTTCCACTAAAGTAGTAACTCAAGTCATTTTTCGTAGTATGTTGCCGTGGTTTGGTTGGCGCCTGTCATAAGGGGACACAGAACCTCGTTAGCACTCGCGTCCTCACACCTCTGTCCTCGTTATCAGAGTGTCTACAGTCTCCCCAGATTTCTCAGCTCCCTCCCCATTGCAGATACAGCGATCTCTACTGTTGCTCTTTGTGACCAAATACCATGTTTGTCCCAAACCACCAGCTAAGGCCTGGGGAGTCTGGAAGTTGAGGACGTCAGCTTAGCATGTCTTGATAGTTCGGTCCCTGGGCCCTTCCTTTCTCTTGTGCATCCGCCCTCGCTCTCTGATTTAGGCTTTCTCTTGTGCATCCGCCCTCGCTCTCTGATTTAGACTTTCTCTTGTGCATCCGCCCTCGCTCTCTGATTTAGACTTTCTCTTGTGCATCCGCCCTCGCTCTCTGATTTAGACTTTCTCTTGTGCATCCGCCCTCGCTCTCTGATTTAGACTTTCTCTTGTGCATCCGCCCTCGCTCTCTGATTTAGACTTTCTCTTGTGCATCCGCCCTCGCTCTCTGATTTAGACTTTCTCTTGTGCATCCGCCCTCGCTCTCTGATTTAGACTTTCTCTTGTGCATCCGCCCTCGCTCTCTGATTTAGACTTTCTCTTGTGCATCCGCCCTCGCTCTCTGATTTAGACTTTCTCTTGTGCATCCGCCCTCGCTCTCTGATTTAGACTTTCTCCTGTGCATCCGCCCTCGCTCTCTGATTTAGACTTTCTCTTGTGCATCCGCCCTCGCTCTCTGATTTAGACTCTGGCCTTCTTCCATCTGACCGGCTTCTCATTGCGAGGTGTGGGTACTTTCGTGTTAGATCTTCCTCTTGGATGCACAGATTTTATTGTGAAGTTCATTTGTATACCTCCATTCTGTCAATTACAGCATTCCAAAAGTGGTCTTGGAATTTTTCACTTAACTGCTTCGTTTCAAAGATCATAAGTGAAAGTCTACCTTCTGGTCATTATCAAGTTCGGAAAGAGTGGGAAGTGGAATTTGTATGCTCATGTAACAGTTTTACCTCTGAACACTGTCCTTTTGTCATGTTATATCCCTTTGTAGTTTTCTAAGTCCCTATGTGATGCACTTTACTAGTCGTAAAATAGACCGAAGGGAAAAGTTCTTTCTAGTTTATTTTGAAAAACGCCCCAGGTGTTCATAGTTTATGTTTTCATGAAGCTTAGCCGGCTTTAGAATTGTCTGTCTGATTTTCACCATAGTCTATTTTTTTGCTGAAAGGTGGACTTGGCAGAGGACTTGGGGTGAGGAAAGAGGAGCCATGTTGTATTTACTCTTAGAAACGGAAGCTGAGAGTCCAGATTAAAATTCACAAGTTATAAAGCTCCACAGGATGTGTTTCTCTTCACTATAATTTTTCATATATTTATGATCTACTTTGACTTGTGCTCTCTTTTAACATCCATATAAATGTTTCCATCCAGTGTTTAAGTATTGAGTTCACTGAGTTCAGAGCTGTCACTTGTAAACTATTCCTCCTCCTTTAGCCACAGTTTTCCCCTGGGCGGAGCTGTGCTCTGACCAGCTGCGCTTGGCTTGATGGCACCTCTGTTTCTCTTAGTTCCACCAAATCTGATATTCTTTCATTTTATTATGTTACCTGAACTCAGGATTAGTTCCTTCATCTTTAGAAAGACCTCATCTCTTCCATCCTTAGAAGGCTCTCATCAGGGGATTCATAGTTAGTCAGGTAAGAAAAAGACCGACGTACTTCCAAGATACGGGTGATGAGGTGGTCCGTATGGAGGTCTGTTTCCCGAAGACTGAGTCACTGTCTTGGGAATGGGGCTGTTCCATATGACTGTTTCCTTGTGGTATGAAGATGCAAAAATAACAGCCCTTTATTTTTTAAAGACTCCAGCTTTCTTGTAAGTTTCAGATCATGTATCAGTATCTTACTTGGCCTGCATTTCCAACAATAGCCCTTTACACGTTCACGTGTGATTTACTGTAAGGGAAGGAGGCAGCAGATTCAGGAGTGTTCCCTCCTGCCTTGTTCTGTGTGCTTGGGGAATTCCCATTGATTGTTACGCCCTCACCCCAAGCTCCACGTAAAGGTTGCAGATGGAAAAGCTGGTGTGAAAAAAGCCTATGATATTCCTCCCTTTTCAGGTCTTTTTCAAAAGTAAAGATTTATTTCTTTCAGTGTTTTAACGACTTAACTGGTAGTCCTCTACTGATATATTTTTTGGCTTACTCATTTCCATCTGACCCCATGACAATCTTGCCTCACCTGTCTTTGTTTTCTGCATTAAGAAACTAACTTTGCTTCCGAAGCAACCATAAGAAGAACTGCAGAACGTCTTGCATTCACACAATTTAGCTGCCCCAAGTATCAATTTATCCTTCCTGATGGCTGTACATCATTGTCTGAACTTAGGTGCATCCCTCTGGCTGGTTGCTGTGCTCTGTCTCTATGTATCTGGTCACATTTCTACATGTTGTAATGTACGTAGACATTAACTGTCTTTCAGCTAAATTTGTTTAGTCCTCCCCAATTGCCCTGCATTTATTTCCCTCTCATTTACTCAACTTTAAGTATTTGGGGACAGTGTCTACTATTTGAAGTAGGACCTGGCACATAGTAGGTGCTTAATGAACATTAGCTGAATTAGTGAATGGAAATTGACAGACATTTACCTCGGATGGTGGGCAACATCTTTCTAAGTTCTTCAACTGTCTTTGTTTCCAAATTAAAAATAATTCAGGTCAGGAGCTGTGAGCTGTGGAAGTCCTGAATTTCCTTTTTATAGTGCTAAGAGGTGACTTGAAAATGGAGAGAAACAGGAGGAAGGAAGTAGTGATGGATCCATGGGAGCCGTGTGATCCTTGCTTTGTCTCTGAATGACTGATTTTGACTCCTCAATATAGTGGGTTCTTGCTATCCAGTCGGGTGACACGGTTTTATACCCTTGCTTATAGATTCCAAAGAACTTTCGCATCCAGTGCCACGCGGTGGACCATGCAGGTGTTATCTCTCTTTTTCATATGAGTTGCCCAGCAGTTCAGCGGTTTGCCGCGGTGGCGTGGAAGAACCAGAGTGAGTAGTTGGGTCTTCTTGTTCCTAGGTCCATGCTCTCAGCGATGCACCAGGTAATTAGCATTATCTCTTTTTGGAGGAATTTCTTGGGTATATTAACCCTCAAGGGTAAGATATAAACCAAAATTTTTCTGTAGTGTCAGAGAATTTCACTCAGGAAAGGTTTTCTTTTGTGTGTTTTCCTTTTGACATAGTTAGTGGAGATAATCGAATGGATTTGGCGGCCATTACCTAGAAAGGCAGCCGACTTTAGAGTGTATAACTGTAGGTAATTACTGGAGTTATTTAGACTTAATTCTATGTTTGAATGAACTCAGTGCTCACTGCCAGCCTTCTCATACGATGACTCCACATTCGAGAGCCGATGCTTTTATCTCTCGGTGGTCTGGATTACAGTTTCGTTTGCATTTTCTCGCATAGGTACAGATGCCTTTCTGTTGCCGTCTTTTATGAACAGTAACTTGGCTGTCTCTCAGATTCTTGGATCATGTCTTTTTCCCCTCACTTCTTTGGAGACATCACTCTATTGTCTTCTAGTGTGTGATGGTTCTGAGAGGGCTGAGTCCAGACAGATTTTTCTTCCCCTTTTGTAGATGAACTGCTTGTTTGCCCTGAGTACTTGTGATTTCTTGTTTATCCTTGAAATGCAGTAACTTCATTTGAGTGTATGTCGGGTCCAACAGTTATCTGTTGGCTTTTTCTGGTACTCAGTGAGCATCAGACATTGACATTCGGGCCTTTCTGCGTTTCTTAACCAGTTTATTGGCTCTCTTGTTCAACAGTCTGCCCCTACATTGGCTCTCTGTTCTCTTTCCTTCACATTTATCTTTCCTTTGATTGCTTTTGGTCTCCTTGTCTTTCTTCCCGCTGTGTGATTTTTTCCTCGGGTCTTAACCTCCCATTTCGCTGATTCTGTTTTCTGTGGTATTGATTGTGGGCCCCAATGCTTGCCATGTGGCTTTCACTTCTGCTACAGTTTCCTTTTCTTTTTTTTCCCCTGTGTGTCTTTCCTTAGCTCTGCTAGATTTTTCTCTCATTGTGTTGTCCTCTTTGACTCCTTGTTTTGTTTCTTGGGAGGCTGAACTCTGTTTTCGTGGTTTCTGAAACGATTCTATTTCCAGAGTGTATTTTTCTGTCTTTTGCTTCTTTCATTCCTTTGTGTTATTTTGCTTTTTCCTTGTTGCAGAAGTGTCGTGATGGCTTTTTTCTGCTTATTTGTTAGTCTTTACATGGGACCATTTCTATCTGCCAAGAAGAGTGTGGATGAATCCCCCTTGACTCCTCCTTTTTCAAGTGAGAAGCATTTGATCACCTGCGCCCCTGAACCGTAAGGCTGGATATTGATAGAATGTAACGGCAGAGGCTGTCTTTGTTTTCTGTTCTGCTATCTGGACGCGGGGGAAGGAGGAGTGAAGCAAAGCCTCCTTGCAGTGACTTCCGTGGACACTGTTGAATCCTCTGCCCTGGGGCGGGGCTGGGTCCCAGTGGGGGCGAGGATTGCCCTCGAGTTTGCCCATGTCCATTAGATGTCGCCCCAGCAGGAGTGGGGTGGGTTCGTCCCTCTGCTGTGCTGCATTCTATGTAGCCAGTGTTCGTGTGTTTGGCTCCTGAGTTACTGTTTCTCTCCTCTGCACACAAACGGCGCCCCTGAGATGTCAACCCTCCCCACCTAGTTTTCGCTTCGGGAAACATGCCCACGCAGCGTGCCCTCAGCTTGTCCCGACCGCCACCAGGCTTTGTTTCTCCAAGTTATGAAGTGATGGGTAGGGTCCTTTGGAACGCTCTCAGCAGCTGCCCAGCAACTGTGGCCTGCTTGACCACCTCGAGACCCCTCCTCTAATTAGTCCTCACCTTGGTTGTCAGACACTCTCCTGGAGTCCTCGGTATGGGGTGGTGGCTTTTATTAGTTTCCCCATGGACAGCTGCTTTTTCAGCTTTTGGGTGTATGTGCTGAAGGGCAGGAGCACTTATATCAACATGGATTTACTCTGCCATCTTCCCAGCAGTCCAGCTGCCTAAACATTGACTTTGAAGATAATGTCCTTCCTAATCATAAGCTATATGTTAGTCAACAGATGGAACCAATATCGCTAGCAGGAAAGCACCATTAATAATTAATACAGGGTTTTTGTTTAATGTTCTTTGTGGGAAGATGACTTTTAACTTGGGTTCCTGGTCCATTGATTAGACAGATCAGTACCTTCTGGTTTGAGAACAGGGGGCATGTGACATTTTCATGAACTTACAAAGTTACCAGCCATTGACAGTGATTGATTAGTTAATTAAATATGATGGACTATTTCAAACTAGCACATAATCAGAATTACCAAGAGAAGTTTAAACTATTTTTTACTAACACGTTGCTAGTTGAGCTGCCCAACGGAGGGTGGTGACCCTGTGAGAGCTTTCCTGTGACACGGGTTGTCTTACCTGTCTTTTCATCAACCCACCGTAAAATGTGATTCATTGAGAAATAGAAAGGAGTTAAGTCCTCATCAGGATGATTGCTGATATTCATGAATATACCTTGAGATGCTTTGTAGGTCTGGGACCTACTGTCACACAAACTGACATTTCAAAAGTGCATTTATAGGGGGATCACAGATTGGGGGTTTTATTTCGCCTGTTTGTAGGATTGAAGCCTCCTTTCCTCAGTGGGCAGCGTATTCCACTGGGCGCACTTTCCTCACCTTCAGAGCCGAGCATAGTGATCAAGGAGCAGGAGTGACAGCCTTGCTCAGTGCATCTAACTCCACCCTGTGCAGTGCCTTCCCCTCAGGTCAGAGTCTCGGCCCTGGTTCCGTCCTGGTGTGAAGTGCAGCATGGAACACGTGTCCACGTGTGAGGGACGGAAGGAGTGAAGGTGGTAGACAGAGGAGTTGTGGAAAGGAAAGCCGTGTTCATTCCTCCCTTTAGATAATAGCGAGCGCCTCCAGCGCGCTAGAAATGCCCAGCGCTGGGCACGTGGCAGTGATGACAGCAGACCTGGCCTCGCGGGGCTCACGTTTGGGCTGGGGCGTCAGACGAGACACTCAACAAGGCAAGTTTCTAGTACAGTTGGGAGGAAAATAAAGGCGGGAAGGGGGTTGCAAAGGACGAGTGGTGGTGGAGGCACCGAATCCTGTAACTGTTGTTTTCGTTGTCACGGGTGCGTGGGTTCCTTGGACGAGGAAGCATTGGTGAGCCCTGAGTTCTTGTCTCCTTTGTATCTGTTCATCTGCATCTGGAGAGGCCGTCTTCTGGGCCTGGCTCCGCGGGGCGCTGTGACTTTGGGTCCAGGAGCGGGCTGAGCCCTTTGCGGGGAAACATGGTAAGGTGAGAGGATCCAGCTTTGATCGTCACGTTGCCCTGGATGGTGTGGGCTGCTGTTTCCTCGTAACGAAAATGCAGTCAGAGCAGCTTCCAGATGTGTCTTTGTAGAACTTCCGAAGTCACGATTGAAACCAAATCTTCCCAATTCCAGCTTCTGGCTGATGATGCTGCAGTGAAAAGAGCTGCTTGTCAGGAGGACGTGAACGCCTGCGAACTGGTTTGAGAGGTGGAGGAAAGGCTTAGCCGAGGCGGCTCCCCTCTCAAGTCCGTAGGTTGGCATTAGCTGTGTTCAACCCCCAAAATGAAGAAAATAAAATGACAGCAATATCGAGGTCACAGAATCCTTGAGAAACCATTGTTTCTGCCTTTTCTTTCATCTGTCTATAAAACCTGGACTTGAACTGGCCAGGATCCCAGTGAAGGGGTCAGTGGAGCCGGACGCGGGCAGCTCCTCATGTTGGGACACAGGTGGCTCTCGGTGGTGGTACTGCTCCTTCGGAGGCAGCAGCAAAGCCGGGGAGGACACTTGCGGGTTTCTGACACCTGCCTGGCTGGTCCCAGGGAGGGTAGAGCCGAGTGCTGGAGCAGGAGAGGGGATGAGTTGAATTATTCCCGTAGATTTGTCATCCTTTAAAGGGACTTATTTGCACATAAATGAAAGCACCTTAGGGCATCACTCCTGAAAGCCTCCAAACAAATGTCTGATGCACTTAAGTGCCTTTATTAAAAGAAAGCCCACCCCTTATCTTGCATTCATATCCTCGCAGTGTTGAATAAATCCATAATAGTATTTGACTTCCCGTCTCTGTATCCTTTTCCCTCCACCACTGCCAACTCTGGAGGGGTGGCTCACCTCCCAGTCTGAAGTGGTGACTTCAGTCTTTGATGGAGGGAGTGTGCACCTGTCTTGAAAAGGATAAGCAGTAGAGCCTGATGACTGCTAGGTGTGCAGGCTTCAGTAGTTGTGGCACACGGCCTCAGCAGTTGTGGCTCACAGGCTCCAGAGCACAGGCTCTACTGCTATTGGCAGTATTTTTGGTGGGATTTTTTTTTTAATGTTAGAGAAATGAGTAGTAGATTTGTGGTAATAGTGGATCCAGGAAGCTTGCAGTGGAAAAGACGATGAACTTAACCTGAAAAATATTTCTCTGTTCTATAAATCTCTCAGTGACATTTGGATTAATCAGGCATAATTAAATGTAGTTAGAATTTTGTCAGATTGTAGTTCAAAATAATATTCATCTATGAAGAGGGTAATATATTCTGTAGAAATTTTATTAAGCACTTTAGTTAAGCAAACACCAAGGAGAACAAAATCAGCCTCAGGAAGGTTAATTACTACAAAAAAAACAAAGTATAGTAGATTATGTAAATCATTTTAATTTTGAATACCATGGCTTGAGCTTTAATTTACATAGAGAGGTATTTTGGATTTGTTTTTCGTATCACATTTTCCAAAAGTACAGAATTGTTATTGCATTCTTTAAAAGTTCTCATCATTTGAGGATTCCATTAATCAAGTTTGTTTAACTTTTTCAGGTTACATAGTTTCGAAAACTGAAGAATTGCAGTTGCATTCTTTAAAATGCGACTATTTTGGGATTCCACTAAGTTTGTTATAATTGTAAGAAGTGTATTTTTATTTCTGTACCTTTAAAGAAGTGATCTTTTAAGAGAAGTATTGGGAGAGAGAATGTATGTGAAAGCATCCCGCCCGTGCCTGGCCTCTCCCTAAATAAAATGAATTTAAAAAAAAAAAAAAAAAGTAGAACAGAAGAGTTTAGACTATAATGATAAATCTTATTTTAGTAATTTCTTTAAAGGGAGAAGTGATCAAATTGATTTTATAAGTTATATTTTTTTGTACTCAGAGAATTACATTTTCACTACCCTTGCATGTCTCAGGGATAGCCTTTGATAAGAATCCCCATGAAAATCTCTGAAAGTCTATCCTGGTGTGCTCAGATTTGCTAGTTCTTGTCTAAATTTCTAGAGCTAGAGTTTCGAAAGTATTGTCATCTCAGGAACACAAGATTACCCAAGAAACTTGAACCCTTGAACCCTTATCAGCACTCAGATTCTATGTGCTTCTAGGCTTTTTCGTAATAAAAGGACACCTAAAAGTCCTTGGTTTAGTAGGTATACAAAGACCTCTTTATTGCACTTCTCTGAGATTTTCATAGAAAAATCCTGGAATTTGATTTTGTTGATAATTTTGCTTCTTGGCTTTTCAGTGAAGATTCTGTTTCCCATTGGATTTGAATCCTTTGGGGATAATAAAATTTCACTTAAAAGCACATTCTGTTAAATAATTCTAACTTTTGCCAACCTCAGAATGGCCTGCTGACTTTTGCAAATGGGTCAAAACAGCACAAATGTCAAAGATCATATGTGCTCTAAGCAATATGTTCGCCCTGCAGTTAGCGAAGTGAAGAAATGTCTAATCCTGGCACTTATGACTGGCTTAATGGCTCTTCAGTTCATCTCTGCCTTCCAAATTCGTTGAAAATGACACATTTAGAATGGAATGCTTACTGATAACAGAACTACTTAATGTTTTAATATATCCTTACCTTGAGATTCTTTTTGAGAGAAAATGAAAAGAACCTTAACATTCAGTTCTAACTGTTTTGGCTCTTCATATATGCCAGGCATTAAAAAGGCATTGACGAAAGTCAAATCTCATTGAAAGTCAAAGGCATTTGCTGTTTGGCCATGCTTGATATACAAGCGAAGTGATGAGGAGTTGGCGAAAACAGGCAGGATGAGTATAAAACGTTATATTGCTGTTTATAGTACATCATGGCACCCCTTTCTTATAAATTCCATCTTTCGTCATTTGAACTTTTGTATCCATGGGAAACCTCAATCAGTATTTTAAAAGGCACTATATTTACAGTAAGAATTGCCCTGTGCCTTTATGTAAAACACTGCTGAGGTCACTGTTCCCCATGTTTAATTAGAACAAATGTTTTAGAATAATTACAGCTACAGCCTGTAAGTGTAGGGATCTGAAAACACTGAAAGCCACCCGCCATTGGAGAGGGACCAGGCAAGATCACAGGCTTCGCAGCCTGGCTTGCCGATCGCCATCAGGACGCAGGTTTTGCCTGGCTGTCACAAGCAGCATAAAGCCTAAAATAGAAGGGGCTTGCCAAGATCCTGTATCTGCTCCCTTTTTCTCTAGCTGCCCGTGTAACTCTTCCAGGGGAAAGCATCCCGTAAAGTCCTTCGATATCTTGCTTTTTACTTTTAAAATTCCATTTAGAGCTGGCATGTGAATTTGACCAATAAGTTGTGCATATGCTTAAAATTCTTCTTTAGACTAGACCAAACTAATTTATCTTGGCTCTGAGGAGACAGCCAAGGCAAGGTTTATCTAGAAAGTATAAAGTATTACATACTTTAAAGATGCAAGTTGGCTATATTCAGTGTCGGAGGAATTGAACTCTGTTGCCTCTTCCATTGTGTCTCTTATGTTCCTTGTTATTATTCTGTCCTCTCGCTGTGCCGCACTGGAACCGAATGCTCCACTCGGATTAAAAGCCCAGGCTGTCCGTCCTGGACGACGTGACGCATGTTTTAGGAGAATGAACCCTATCACTTTAGCATCCTGGCTAACCCTGATCTCTGCAGAGTTCCGTGGTGTTAAAGTCATCTGGGGTTGTAATTGCTGCTTCAGGTTTATATACTCATCATGGCATCTGTTGGTCTAAGTTCACATCCTCACGAAAGTACATGAGTGCTTGTAACTTCAATATTTCCCAGATTTAGAACACAAGTTGTGAATAGTTAAGAAATGCTTGAACCAAATAAGAAGAGTCAACGTAGAGGAAAATAGATCGTTGTGAACATATTTAATGCTGCATTGAAACGTAAAGTCACTTGGCTGATTTTTTCCATCATAACTCCTTAACTCATAAAAGCAATGTCTAAACTGGGAACAATAGCTGATTTAACAAGAGAAGAAGAGTAACGTATATACGAAATGAAAGCTCATCACAGTGTTTGTACCCCTAAGTCCAAATCTGACCTGGTTGGCTTTGGGCGGCTGTCAGGTTAGTTACAGTGAAATGTACACGTGTGTCCAGTGTTCACAAGCTGCCTTGTGGTTCGGAGAGGGAAGCCCGGCCCCTCATGTTCTGTGCTGTTCTGTGGCCTGGCTGGTACACACACTGTTACAAGTGAAGAATGACTTTGGTTTGAGGTAATTTGTTGCTCCACGTTCCGTGGAGAAAAGTGTTGTGTTTTTGTGATTGTTGGAAAAACACGACCGGGGAAGTGTGTGGCTCAGATCATGTTCCGCATCCGTCGCGGAGCCATCCCTGGTGTGTGTCAGAGCCAGACGAGTCCTGGAGCACATGGACAATTGTGTACTACAGTCATCGAACAATAAAGTGGTAGTTGTGTTTCACTGTGCGTCAGCGTGGTCTTTTCCTGAGCTCTTGTCTGTAGTCTCATCCCTCCCACCTGTAAGCTCCGCCTTCTGCCCGCTCGGTTTCTGAGACTCAGTAGGTGAACAGCACCAGGCACCTTTGCACGTTGCTGGCGATGGGCAAGAGTACTTTTTTAAATGTTTATGATCACTCAAAGGAGAAACGGGTGCTTTGGATTCTCTGTGGCAGGGAACATACAGCTCACCTTTTGGGGGAACGTCCTACTGGCAAAATAAACTGTTTAACGGTGAATCGTTATAGCGGTAGTTTTCATAATACGATCCAGGGATTGGAGAAAGGGGACCATATAATATATTGGCCCAGCCAGGACACTTTTGACAGTGAGAGAGAGCACTGTTCATAGTTAACGCTGTAAACCATGTCAACACATGTAAACTGGGACTGTCCTGAACAAATTGGGATTGACCGGCCATGGACCACCCACCCCAGAATTACCTGAGATGCTGGTTAAATGCAGATTCCTGGGTTCTGCCTCAGCTCTTCTGATTCAGATTCTCTGGGGTGGAGGCCTAGGAATCTTGATTTTAACAAATGCCCCAGGGGAATTCTTTTGTTTGTTTGTTTTTAACATCTTTATTGGAGTACAATTGCTTTACAATGGTGTTAGTTTCTGCTTTATAACAAGGTGAATCAGGTATACATATTGCAGGGGAATTCTTTTAAAAAATGTAAGTTGGAAACTGCTGCCATATGCAGAAGATAAAAAACTGGACATTTTCAATTAAAGAGCTGTTGGTTCCATGGTCTCTTCTGAGGTGCTGGTGCAGCACTGACACCAGAACCCAGGGCCTCCAAAGACACTTGGCTGCACTTAGGTGCTTCCTGACTAACTAAGAGATGGGGTCTTCGTGTTATTTGCCAATGTGTCATTCTTTTACTAAGTCTTCAATGATGAATGGGTGTCTTTTTTCAAATTTGAGAGCCGCACAACTGCCTGTCCTGTGTTCTCATCACTAAAAAACAAAACTTCTAGAAAGTTTGAGGCAATAAACTTGGGTTTGGATGATTCTTGGGGAGTGTTAATGTCAGGAAATCAGCATGTCTGCCTTGGTTCCCCTACCAGCTCCCTGTTCACTGTGCTTTAGTATCTTCATCTATTACATTAGGGAGTTGGACTGCATGATTCCAAGGTTCTTTCCAGGTCTGATGTTACAGGGCTCTCTTTAAAGCCTAAAATGTGAAGCAGTTACGAATCAGCCGCTTTCACGTTGTGCTGTATCTTGCCCAAAGAATACCAAACCACTGACTCTTGAAAGTGACAGTGGTTTTAGTTAGAATTCTGAAAGCGTCCATCCAGCAGTCACTGTGCTAACGCATCATTCACACCTGGGGGAGAGCATTCTCGTAGCAGCCACTCCTGCCCTGTTTGAAATTCTTCAAGTAAGTATGGTTTAGGCTCACAGAGACCCTCACTCGAGAGTCTGTGGTTCCATGAAGCTGCTGAAGAGCATTGCAGCGTAGTGTCCGTTTTTTACTTCCTTGTCCTCATTTCAGAATTCTTTCCAATGGCTTAACAATGCATGTTTACAAATGATTATCTGCTGATGTTTTCAGATGTTCACTTCATAGTAACAGAGACGTACTCTTTGATCACATGAATAAATTATAAAGCATCACATAGGAGGGGTTGCCTCCGGGAAGGATTGCTACAGACCACTGTCCACCACCAGAACTCTGTGATGATCGGCATGTTCTCTAGCTTTGCTGTCCAGTATGGCCACCACTAGCCACCTGTACACTTAAAAAAATGTGGCTAGTTCAACTGAGGAACTGAATTTTTAATTGGCATTCATGTAAATTCAAATAGCCACCTGGGGCTAGTGGTGACCATATTGGACTGCAGCTCTGTACAGCCATTACACGCTGTTGCATTTTTAAAAATTAACATCGAGTACCCATTTTCACCAGTCATTGGGTTGGGTGCTTGACAGTACCCTTGTCATTTCTAAATGTTGGTCTTAAAAGGAATCCTTTGTCCTCTGCCGACTGATGACACTTTCATCAACATTAAGAGTCTCTCTTTGGATAAGAAAATAACAAGATGATACCTCGACCTTTTCCTGTCCTAGCTGCCTGGCGTGTCACTTCTTATCTTTGCTACAAAAGGCATTGATTGTCACCCTCTTTGAATCCAGTTCTCTCAGAGGCTCCCTTTGTTCTCTGAATTGAAGTATTGACTATAGCCCGGAGGGTCTCAACCTGGCCACATTGGCATCTCCAAGTCCTGGGGCCCATTTCAGATCCATTCCATCAGATGGTGTCTGAGAAGTCTTTTTTAAAGAGTTCCCTAAGAGATTCTAACGTGTGACAGGATTGAAAAACCACTGATCAAGTCCAAACCACAGACCAGCCTCTGAGAGCGGCTAAAATGCTGGCAGCAGCAAATCCTGTCTCCCTGGCATAGAGCAGGCCTAGGGTCATTGATGTTCTATTTAACAGGTAATTGGGAAATACTTAAAAGAGAGAAAAGGCCTTGTCGATTTGGATTTCGGACAACTGAGCAGCTTTGCTGTTTCCTCCTGTGCAAGAAACTCTAAGCTAATGCTACTCTTACTGTTTTCTGGCATTCTTGTCCAGAATTTGCTAGCTCTCAAACGAGATAAACATGGTAACGATTTCAACAACAGGGATGGATGCAGAAGCGTTCAACAGTTCCTTAGTAACAGCTTAATATAATAGTGTCATTATTTCTAAAGTTAGAGATAATTATTGTCACCTTGGCACAATCATTGGAACGAGCTTCTTACATGAAAACTGCTCTTTTTCTAGGGCTTCGACTGGTAACAAAATAATAGTTTATGAAAGCAAATTCTGCCCCATTATTCTGGGAGAAGTCCATCAGCCACCGTGCAATCGAAGAATCTAAGGTGAGACATCGAATGACCATCTCATGCATAGCAGAGCTCTGTTCAAATAGGGTTCATTCCAGGCCAGGGCCCACACCTGTTTGTTAAGGCCTTTAAGGAAAGAGTGTGCCGACACCTCGTGACTTAGGTAACTCGCCCAGAGTCGTCTTATTCACGGGCCAGCTGAGGGGTGACATCACCAGCCTCCCCCATTCAGCATACTCGACAAGTGGTTTCTCATAAATAGAAAATCTACTTTTACAAACCTTTTTTTTTTCCTATTTGCCCCCATTCTGAGCAGGAGTTAGCAATGAAATTAGTTAAGTTAGTGAAATCATTGTCAAATTCTATTTGGCACAGTCCAAAACATGGACTGTTCATCAAGAGCTCAGTAAAGCCAGAGGCTGGGCCAGTCAGGAGAGGTCAGAATTGAGAGTCAAGTTACTGAACTGAAATTGCGGTTGGGGAAGGGATTGTGTCCTCTTCCATCTTTATATCTCCAGCACCTACGAGCTCACGTAAATGTTTACTGAATGCTTCGGACAGGAATGTATGTGAGACCTTAAGTTAAAATGCAGATCAAAGGCAGCCATGGAAAAATCAGTTACTCGAGAAAGGAGCATGGCATACCTTGATACTGGATGGCTGGAAGAGAGTCCCAGCTTAAACGGGCTGTGGTCAACCTCCAATGACCAGAAAAACAAAACCAAAAACAAACCAGGGGGAGCATAGGTAGGAAACAGATTCTGCCTGATAGCCAGAAACTGTATTCCTTGGCTTATTTCAGCAAGAATGTGTCCAGCGATCAAAGACTCTGGTTAGCTACCCTTTCACTTCTTGTCTTCTTGGTATAGCCAAATATGAATTGGAGGATATGCACAGAGAACAGGGAGGGAAGCTCTTAAACTTCCTTCTCTACCAGCCACGGCTCCATGTTCATGAGTTGAGGACCCAACCCTTCCTTTCCTCATGGACCAATCAGCCTGTTCATTTGGGTCCAGCATCTTCCATTATACCTATTCCATGCTTCTCTTGTGGATGTCAAGACTCAAGAGAAACATTTAAGGGGTCCATCACGAGTAGATGTAGGAATGCTAAAAAGAGGAATACGAATCTCTCTATCTGCATGAGGGTGACTGCTCCACAACTCTGTTAGGATCTGGAAAAAGGTTCAAGGGTTTATGACCATTGTCTTAAGTCATAGAATTATGGCCCCTCAAAGATGTTCACATCCCAGTCCTTAGAACCTGGGAATGTGTTTTATTACATGGCAAGAAGGAATTAAAGTTGCTGATGACCTTAAAATAGGGAGCATGTCCTGGATTACCCTAGTGGGCCCGATGTAATCCTAAGGGCCCTCATACATAGAGGAGAGAGGCAGAAGGTGTGTCACATTGATGTGGTGTGAGAAAGATTGGACTGGCCATTGCCGGCTTTGAAGATGGAAGGGGGCCACGAGCTAAGGAATGCAGGCTAGAAAATGCAAGAAAATGGATTCTCCCCTAGAGCCTCCAGACAGGAATGCAGCCCTGCCAACCCTTAATTTTAGTCCAGTAAGACCCCTTTTGGACTTCGGACCTCCAGAACTGTAAGATAACACACCTGTGCTGTTTTAAGCCACTGAATTTGTCCCAGCAATAGGAAACTGACACACACACCTCTTCAACTACTTTATTGTTAATCCCTGGGTACCAGATATGGGAAAAAATGGGAAAAGAATCAATGACTCAGTTGTGTCTGTGTCAGTTCGTATGGTCAGACCAGTAAATGGCATCTTGCCAACATCTGTCCAGTGGAACGTGATTATCAGACAAGAAAGTCTGGTTGTCGCCTCAAGCTACGTAATGAGTCATGTCCTGCCATGTGCGTGGCAGAAGATGACAGGTTTTCTTTGAACTTGGAAATTTTAGAGTGACAAGTTCATTTGCAAGTATAAGAAGTTGAAAAGGTCCCTGTGGAAGAGGTAAAGTATCCCAGCTCTTTCAGGTATGGATTCATTAATTCTTTTAAAATGGAAGATTATGTATCAGATATTTTAGTTATGTCTAATCCCTCCATCAGAACGCAGCTCTTATGAATAGAGTACAGTAACCTTGCAGATTAATTCCTTTCCCTGCCCCCCAAGAAAGATAACAAAGGTAAGGAGAATAAAAATGGCTTACACGAGACGAGTCAACCCTACTCTGAACATTCCTCCTCAAGTTTCCCACATGTGGTCAACTGCAGCTGACATGCAACCGATGTGGTGGCTTTTTTCTAGAGTATAAGCAATGGCAGTACAGGGCCTAATGTAAAGATCAATTTGCACCTGTGGATGTTTATGCTCTTAATGATATTTCAGATTCTACTGGTTCGTTATTTCAGGATTTTACTTGATGGTTTCGTGAAGCGTTTGATCACTGGGTATACACTTGGCGCTAATGAACCGTCCCTCTTTGTCTGAAAAGCATCTCTGTAGGAGTCTTTTTATCTAATAGCCTCTGCTGAATACCTGGAGAAGTTGCTTAAACATTCAACTGCAATAAGCTGTGAGGACTTCAATACAAGAGGAATCTGTGTGTGTGTAAACTTTTTTGATAGCGTACCTTTTTTTTTTTTTTTTTGCGGTACGCGGGCCTCTCACTGTCGTGGCCTCTCCCGTTGCGGAGCACAGGCTCCGGACGCGCAGGCTCAGCGGCCACGGCTCACGGGCCCAGCCGCTCCGCGGCATGTGGGATCTTCCCGGACCGGGACACGAACCCGTGTCCCCTGTATCGGCAGGCGGACTCTCAACCACTGCGCCACCAGGGAAGCCCGATAGTGTACCTTTTAATCCTAGGGGTTTGTTAGCAAAGGCTCATTCTCTTTGGGGCAAATATCAGAGTTCTTAAACATGAGTTTTGTTTATGCCTTAGAACTGATTTTCCCTTGAGAACATTTCTGAGGTATCATGGAAAGTGAAGAAGAAACCTCTAACTGTGACTCTAAATACAGCCTGTCGAGAATGTGTTTGATCTGTATGGCACAAGCCAAGTAATGCGGTCTGTGAACGACAGGTATTCTGTTTTTAAATGCATTCCCTTGCTGCCTGCGGGCCTGGTTCTGTTTCTTCTAGAATCTAGGCTAATGTTAGAACTGTTGTTGTTTCAAAGAGCTAAACCCCTCCAGATGGAGTTAATAGAAGCCCCTGAATCCGGCTAGTGGAGGGCAAGAACATCAATCTGCCTTAATTGTTGACATTTGGAATCCTGATTGAGAGCCTCCACCCCCATCTATCTGCTTCCAGCTGACCAAAGGAGCTTTTCCCCCAAGATGGAGAAGTGGTGGAAATGGCCACGCCCCAATGTTTAAGTCCAGGTGAAAAGTATGCCGCCAGGCAGCTAGATAAGCAGGGTGGGTGGAACCCGAGGGCCTGCGGGGCGTGAACGCGGCGCTGTTGCTGTCGGTTGTGGAGGCCCCAGGCCACGTCTCCAGCTTCCCGGTGAAGGGTGAGCACTTCCTCATGGTGGCTCAGTGCCAGCATCATAGCTGGAGAAGCTTAGGGACAACGCAGGCTGCCTCATAAATTCAGAGACTTTTATAGTCAAAGGAGACCTCCGAAGCTGTTTCTTTCAACCCCTTCATTGTACGGAAGCAGACGCTGAGCTCTGAGAAGTGAAGTGCTTTGGCCGAGGTCAGAAAGCGAGTTGTGGAGCGTACAACTCAGGGTCCTGGCCGGGCTCCCTCCGTGACCTCCCCTCCAGGTGGGTGCTCCTGAGCAGCGTTTTTTTTTTTTTTATTGAAGTATAGTTGATTTCCAATGTTGTGCTAATTTCTGCTCTACAGCAGCGTGACTCGGTTATACCCATATATACGTTGTTGTTTGTATTTTTTCCATTATGGTTTATCCCAGGAGATTGGCTATAGTTCCCTATGCTATACAGTAGGACCTTGTTGTTGAATCCATCCCCTAACCCCAAGCTCCCAATCCATCCCTCCCTCACCACCCCCCCACCGCCCGCTTGGCAACCACAAGTCTGTTCTCTGTGTCCATGAGTCTGTTTGTTTAGTAGATTAGGCTCATTTGTTTCATAGTTTAGATTCCACGTATCACTGATAGCATATGGTATTTGTCTTTCTGACTGACTTCGTATGATAATCTCTAGTTGCATCCATGTTGCTGCAAATGGCATTATTTCACTTTTTTTTTTATGGACGAGTAGTATTCCTTTGTATATACGTACCGCATCTTCTTCATCCACTCCTCTGCTGATGGACCTTTAGGTTGTTTCCATGTCGGCCGTGAGCCAGCTGGCAACTCCAGGCTCGCTCCCGTGCTGCACGGCACGCAGACCCATCATTCTGAAGGGCTGGGGCCCGGCTGGGCGGAGGCAGGACAGCGGCCGCACCTGCACTCTTCCGTGTTGCGCCGGAGCTCGTAAGCAGGAACGCACAGCACCACGCTTTTAAGAAACACAGTAGGGGGCTTCCCTGGTGGCGCAGTGGTTGGGAGTCTGCTTGCCGATGCAGGGGACGCGGGTTCGTGCCCCGGTCTGGGAGGATCCTATGTGCCGCGGAGCGGCTGGGCCCGTGGGCCATGGCCGCTGGGCCTGCGCGTCCGGAGCCTGTGCTCCGCGATGGGAGGGGCCGCAACAGTGAGAGGCCCGCGTACCACAAAAAAAAGAAAAAAGAAAAAAGAAACACAGTAGGAAAAGTGCAATTCTGCATCCCTTTATTTATATAAACAAGTTGGCAATGCCGTGTCCCGTTGGGGAGCAGGAGTGGGTCTGGAGCGGGGAGGGGGATTGTGCAGGGGTAGGAGGGGTGGGGGAGGGGTGGGGCTGATTCTGGAAGTTCGCGTTATTCAGCACCAGAGCAAATGCTTGGGCATAAGTTCGGGCTTTAACCCAGACGAGTCGTCGTCGTCTTGTCTCACGTGTACGGCATAGTCTTAAGTATGTATGATCTTCTTATGGCTTTGTCCCGGGACACACTGCAGGGATACAGCAAAAAAACTCAAGTCTAGAGAGAAAGTAGAAGTTGCAAACGCCTCATGAGCTCATTCTGTTTCTTTAAAAGAAGAAAACTCTGATGGCCAAGACTAGTGCTGAACGGCTGCCCGAGGAACAGAAACATCTCTGCTCCCTTCGGGCTCATCTGATTCAGCTGAGTGTAGGTTGCCGTCCCGCAATCTCTCCCTGGGGTATGCCTGGCTGCTAAGTCCTGAAGATGGAGAGAACGAATCCACGCTCTTCCCGTCCCTCCCTCCAAGGATGGACCCTCAGTAACTCCAGCCTAAGGCATGGAGCAAGCTAGCCATCCCGCAGCTGTGTCTCTTCCCCGCAGAGCAGGTCAGAAGGCAGACTTAGGTCTGGGGGTCACTCCTCTTGAGGCTGGTTTCCTTTGCCTTTGTAAAGTCCTGGCCCACGGGAGTTGGCTTGCCAGAGACGGGCCATTCAATGTGACTATGCCATTACAGTTGCCCCATGTTTTTAGCTGGTGAACATTTGATTTCAGGGTCCCCAGGAGGAAGATGCGGCAGCTAATGGAGAAGGGCTGAAATGGGGAAGCTGGACGGGGTGGGGGGACGGGAACGCACATCGTGCACAGGTACCCACTAACCTTGGGTGTCTGTGAAAGAAAGCCTGCCTCCTTTACCTGTTAGGGAGGGAGTGACACTTGTAAGGGAGCGGAAAGGAACTACGCTGCCCCTCCCGCCCATCTTCATGTAACCTGCCTCCTTCCATGACCTAAATTGCTCTTCTCCAGCTCTCCGTCTGAAGCTTCCTTCCCTGTCTAGGGCAAAAGAACCTTTCCTTGCTTTTTGTCATTCCTGCTGACCTCTCCAAGCTCGTGTCACACTTTGTACGTCTCTCATTCCAGCCTTAACACACTCTTGGCCATTACTGTTGACTGGCCGGCCCAAACCAAGAGCCGCCGCATCTCCTCCCAAGCAGGGGAGGAGGGGCAGGGACAAACTGGTGGCCAGGAAGCATCAAAAGTTGGGTTGCAGAATCTCCTCACTCCTTCTCAGTAATCGCGTAGCCTTAGGGTGGGGAGGTATTGTTACGGGTCAGGAGGGGGACAGAGGGTGAGACTTGGAACCCACTTGTGGGTTGTTACGGCCCGTCCCTGGGATATCCCAGGCATTGGTCCTTTCCCATAATTAGCAGCTCGGACGGCACTGAATGCTGAGTCATGTAAGTGGCACCTGCCAGTGTGGTGCGTGAGGCCTGCAAACGTACAATCTGCCCGATACATCAATTCCAAGCTATTCGCTCCAGAGCAGGAATCAGGTAAAAGTGGATTCATCTGCTGTGGGCCGTGGCAAAAGCCCATAATAGGCTTTCCCAAGAGAGTTTCCCCTACAAAGGGAGGCCCTCAAATGGTCTGAGCGTGCAGATTTTCTTTAACCTTCTTGCCTTTCTCCAGGCACCTCCTTCTCCTTTCCTCTTCCCTTGTTCTCACTGCCTCGCCTTGCCCAGCGGGCCTCCTCACCCTGTCACCGCTCAGGAGGTGGGCATACACGCGCAGCGTGCCCTGGGTACACGACGGGAGAGAGACCAAACGGGCACAGTGGAAGGACGGGGCCTTTGCCCCTCTCAGCAGAGCAGTGCTCTGGGCCTCGACGGCAACAAGTTTTCTTTGCACGCGCCATGTTCCCACCAGCTCTGTGTCCCGTGAGCGCTCGACACAGTTCTGGAGGAAGTGCCCAGAACAAGGGGGTTCCCAGCCAGCTTAGCCTCAACGGTTTTGCTTCCCAACAAACACCACTTATCTCCAGGTGGGTAGGGAGGTAGTTCAACCCCGACACGAGAGGGAAAGGCATACCACCTTCCTTCATTGGTTGCCCCGCTTGTCACCCAGAAGGCTGTCTCCCAAGGTCTCCGAGAAGGGAGAGTTTCTGTCACAAGAGATGCCGGGCTCTGTCTGCAAGTTGCTGTGTTGGGCCTCTGGCTCTACTGGCACAGCCAGGCAATGCCTCTTCTACCCAAGAGTGTGGTTCTACGTCTTGCCTCTCTACCTGCTCGTTTCTACCTGTGCTTAGGGGACAGTAACTTCTGACAACTCAACAGGCACGCTTAGCGCCTTCATCCCATTTGAAACCAAGGGCCGGGGAGGTGGGTAATTACATGACTACCTGAAGCATCCAGATGCTGAGGTCAGGCCGAGGTTCCCACCTTGCTCGGCGGGACTATTAAGAGCCTTTCTCTACCTACAAAGACGATGGGAGGCTGTGAGTACAACATGCTGATTTCGTGGCTGGGACATTTCTACAGGAATGCGGGATGAGCTTTTGACATAGTGCCCAAGTCACAAGGGAACCAGGTAGTTCTTCAGACCAAGGGTTTCAGCAGGGTATTAGGGTGAGAGCAGGAGAGGGGGATAATGTAAAATGCCACCACCATGGATTCATACTGCATATGGTACACACCCTGGATGGCGTATTGGGATCATACATAGAACAGATACGTGCAGGTAGCACCCCCTATTGGTATACTATGTGGTTTGGTACATCAAACCGTTACTTGAGGTCTATGAAACTGTTAACTGGTCAGAAATGGGAAAAGCCATTCCATAATAGCGTCCTTGAAGAAGCTTCAGGAAACATCTACCATCTGCTAAACTTGGAGCCAAAGCAAAGCGGCTCCTTTATATACATATATATATATACATATACATACACATATACATACATATATATGTATATATATGATGTTCTGTTTTGTTGCATTTCCCACAGATTAAGGTAGTTTCTGGAAAACAATGAAGTCAAACCAATGATGAAAGAGTACAACCAGGAGACGGTTACACCTTAGGTGGCGTTCTCCTTGACAAGACTGTCCTTGGAATAAGAAGTTGAGGTTCATCCTAGGTGACCTTTGATATATGTAGCCTAAAGCAAGGCTTGGTCTAGACGCCACGTTCCTGGAACTGGAAAGAACTGATGTGTTGCAACATCAGGTCTCGTGGCTAAACTGAGAAGGTTGGCATTTGTCTGTAGCTTGACTATTTCAGAAGTACTCTGCCACCTGTACTGGAAACAACTTTATTCTGGCAGAGCTTGGGTGGTGGGAGGCAACGTGCAGGGCCCTGAGGGGCTGGAAGTAGTAGATTGAGGGAACAGCCGCTTTCCCGGGTGGTATACTTGGTGGGGATCAGTGTAAGAACCAAAGCAGAAGGCACCCCACTCAGTGCAAGTCTCCCAGGGGTGCTCTGCGTCTTTCCTTAGCAAGGTTAAAGTAGAGTGGTTCTAGATGATGCTACGAAGGTTTGTACAGGTTGTCCGGCAGGAAACCTCCATGCAGAGTCCAAGTCTCAGGCTGAGTGGAGACTGAGGGAGAGGTGGTCTCAAGGCCTTCCCTTAGCAGAGCTCAGGGTGTCCTGGCTGAGCTGCAGCCCCTGCGACTGTTTTCCTTCCCACACCACTCAGGCATCCCCCGTGCCCCCGCCCCCCCCACCCCCCAGCCTGTGTGGCGTGGCTCTTGTCTGCCAGCAGCCTTTACTTCTCATCCTCATCCCCCTCGCTCATGCTGCTGATGGAGGCTGAGGCAGCTTTGGGTGAGGAGGGGGGTGAGGTTTTGTTCGGGAGCCACGAGAAGGTGGGCGACGGGGAACGTGAAGGGGACCGGCTCCTGGTGGGGCTGCTCACAGGGCTCTGCTTCGGCGACAAGGCCTGCAGCATTCGGCTACTCCTCTCCTGGAACATCTGCTTCTAGAGAGAGAAGGGAGAGAAGGCGGCTGTTAAAGGAGCCTTCTGAGGCGGTAGGGAAACCAACAAGGCAGGAAGGACAGCCGCTGCCGTAATACCTGCGCGCACAAACGCAGGCTCGCGTGACAGCCCGTGTTCCCCAGACTATCTCTGGGGAGGGGCTGAGCGCGATTCTGGGGCAGGAAGATGCTGCCGCATCAGATTCTCCTCCCGGCTGGTTCTTGGGACTCATCCCTTCTTAGCGCCTTTTCCTCCATCTCCAAATCGAGCTGCTGTCTATGATGTGCCAGGCAAATGTCAATGTCCTCGGTACTTCGAGGCGCAGCAGGAAATAAAACAAAAATCCCTGTCCTCATGGATATGAGGGAGGAATCACACGATAAACAAAGTGTGAGGTGTGTCACGTGGAACTATGGTCTGAGAGTAATCTCAAACGAGAGAGGTTAGCAGATTGGGGTGTGGGCCGGGGAGACAGGTGGGCTGCAAAGGTCAGTCGGGCGCTCAGGGAAGGCCTCACTGAGAAGATGCTGTCTGAGCGGAGACCTGAAAGAGTTGAGGAGGGGACCACGTGAACGGCAATCGGGGGGAAGCACGTTCCGGACAGGACCCCGAGAAGGGAGCACTTAGTGCACGTTCCAGGACAAGCAAGGAGACCATGGGAGCTGGAGGGGAGTTACCTGGGTGAAGGAGGGACACGGGGGGAAGAAAAGGATCGAGTTGGTGGTCATATCGTAGCTGGGGCTTCAGTGACATGCGGGAAGATGGGGTGGGGATGGGTGGTGAGCCCGTGGGGCTGGATGAGGAATGGCTTTCCAACCAGAAGGTGCTAAGTAGACAGGGCTAAGCATAACTGCTTGGCCTGACTGGACCCCAAGTGCCTGTAGGGTGACAGTAGTTGAGGCTGGAGCACCAGGAGGAGGATAGATTTCTCCTGAAGAGCCCCTGGAAGGTCTTAATCAAGAGAGGGGTATGGGAAGATCGGTGATGTAGAAAGACCTTCGGGTATGAGCATAAAAGCAAAAAAAGAAACCATTAAAAAAAAAAAGATTGATGTTTGGCCATATAGAAAATTTAAAACTTCTGTACCTCAAAAAAAAAAAAAAAAAAGCACCAAACCACTATGAAATAAGGTACAAGGCAAATGAAAAAAGGGGGGAAATTTTTGCAACATTTAAATACAAATTAAGCATTTTAGTATATAAACAGCTTAAAAACCAAAAGGAACATGACGAGCATTTGGCACATACAGGTAACTCGCAAAAGACTTAAAAATGAACTCTAAAAAAGGTTTGGCATCACTAATAAACTAACGCAAAGTGATTGACGTGAGATACCTTTTTTAATATATCAGATTGCTAAAGATATTTTTCATCTACCCAACCTTTTAAAAGTTTTTCCAGTTTTGAGATCGAATTGACATACAATTCAATTGTATGAACAATTGAACTTCTCTTTCTGGTTCTTCTCTTAAACTATATACGTTTAGGGTGTACAGCATAATGATTTCACTTAAATCGTGAAATGATTACTACGATAAGGTTAGTTAACATCCATCATCTCATATGGATACACATTTTTTTCCCTTGTGATGAAAACTCTTAGGATGTACTCTCAAAACCTGCATATATACCATACAGCAATGTTAACTGTGGTGATCTTGTTGTACATTACATGCCTAGTACTTACTTATAACTGGAAATTTGTACCTTTTGACCCCCTTTATGCAATTTCCCCTCCCCATACTCCCTACCTCTGGTAAACACAATCTGTCAGTGAAATCATACAGTATTTGTCTTTCTCTGACTTATTTCACTTGGCAAAATGCCCTCAAGGTCCATCCGTGTTATCACAAATGGCGGGATCTCCTCCTTTTATATGGATGAGTAATAATCCATTTTGTGTGTGTGTGTGTGTAAATCACAATTTTATCCATTCATCCATCGACAGACACTTAGGTTGTTTCCATGTCTTCACTATTACAAATAATGCTGCTATGAACACAGGGGTGCAGTTATCTCTTAAACAGTGTTCATTTCCTTCAGATATAATAGTTCACCCTTGAACAGTGTGGGGGGGGTTATGGATGCTGACGCTCTGTGCCGTCGAAAAATCGGTGTGAAAGATGGGAATTGGCCCTCTGCATTCACAGTTCTACATCGGTGGATTCACCCAACTCTAGATAATGTACTACCTTAGTATTTAATACTGAAAAAAATCCAAGTATAAGTGGACCCATGCACTTCAAACCTGTTCAAGGGTCAACTGTATTCCCATAAATGGGAATTCTGGATCATATTTTGAATTTTTTGAGGAACCTTCATAATGTTTCCATATTGGTTGTACCAGTTGACAATCCCACCAACAGTGCACAACCGTTCCCTTTTCTCTACATACTCGCCAGCATTTGTTCTCTTGTCTTTTTATTGCTCACACTCTAACAGGTGTGAGATAATATCTCATTGTGGTTTCCATCTGCGTTTCCCTGTTGATTTAGTGATGTTGAACATCTTTTCATGTACTTGTTAACCATTGGTATATCTTCTTTGGAAAAATGTCTATTCAGGTTCTTAGCTCATTTTAAAATTGGATTAGTTGGTTTTTTGCTATTCAACTTTATGAGATCTTTATATATTTTGGATGTTAATTCCTTATCAGATACATGGTTTGTAAATATTTTTTCCCTTTCCATAGGCTGTCTTTTAATTTGGCAGGTGGTTTCTTTTGCCATGCAAAATTTTTCAGTTTGATGTAGTCTCATTTATTTTGTTGCTTGTGCCTTAGGTGTCATATCCAAAAAATCATCACCAAGACCCATGTCAAGGAGTTTTGCTCTGATGTTCTCTACTGGGAATTTTATGTATTGTGATCTCACACTGAAATCTTTAATCTATTTCAAGTTAGTTTTCATGGGTGGTGTAAGATAGGGGTCTACTTTCATTCTTTTACATGTAAATGTCCAATTTTCTAGCACCATTTATTGAAGATACTGTCTTTTCTCTATTGAGTACTTTTGGCTCCCTTGCATGGGTTTACTCCTGGGCTCTCAATTCTGTTTTGTTGGTCTATGTGTCTGTTCTTATGCCACTGTCATACTGTTTTGATTACTACAGCTTTATAGTATAGCTTGAAAGCAAGAAGTGTGATGCCTCCCACTTTGTTCTTCTTTCTCAAGATTGTTTTGGCTGTCCGGGCAGGGTCTTTTGTGGTTCCATATAAATTTTAGGACTTTTTTTTTTTCTATTTCTGAAAAAAAAAAAGCCATTAGAATCTTGATAGGAATTGCATTGAATCTGTAGATGGCTTTGGGTAGTATGGACATTTTAACAATTCTCTCAATCCAAGAGCATGGGATATCTTTCCAGTTATTGCTGTTTTCTTGGATTTCTTTCTTCAATGTCTTGTAGCTTTCAGTGCAGAGATCTTTCACCTCCTTGGTTAAATTAAGTATTCTATTCTTTTTGATGCTACTGTAAATGGGATAATTTAAGTCTCTTTTTTATATAATTCATTATCTGTACAGAAATGCTACTGATTTTTGTATGTTAATTTTGTATCCTGCAACTTTACTGAATTGATTAGATCTAGCAGTTTACTGATGGAGTCTCTAGAATTTTCTATGTATAAAATCATGTCATATGCAAATAGAGACTATTTTACTTCTTCCTTTCCAATTCTAATGCCTTTTATATCTTTTTTTTGCCTGATTGCTCTGGCTAGGACTTTGAGTACTATGTTGAATAGGAGTGGTGAGAGTGGGCAGCCTTGCCTTGTTCCTGATTTTAGAGGACAGGTTTTTTACCTTTCATGTATGATGTATGAGTATGATGTTAGCTGTGGGACTGTCATATATGGCCTTTATTATGTTGTGGTATGTTCCTTCTATACCTAGTTTGTAGTTTTTAACAATTGTCATAAATAGTTGTTAAATTTTGTCAAATGCTTTTTCTGTATCTATAGGGATGATCGATCATATGATTTTTTTCCTTTCATTCTATTAATGCATCACATTGATGGATTTGTGTCTGAACTATCCTTGCATTTCGGATAAATCCCACTTGGTCGTGGTGAAAGATCTTTTTAACGTGCTGCTGAATTCAGTTTGCTAGTATTTTACTGAGAATTTTTGCATCTATATTCATAAGGGATATTGGCCTATGGTTTTCTTTTCTGAGAGTGTCCCTTTCTGGCTTTGGTATGAGGGTAATGCTGACCTTGTAAAAGGGGTTTGGGAGTTTCCCACCTCTTCAATATTTTGGCAAGAGTTTGAGAAGGAATGGAATTAATTCTTTACATGCTTGCTAAAATTCACCAGTGAAGCCATCTGGTCCTGGGCTTTTCTTCATCAGGAGATTTTTGATTAATGATTCAATCTCCTTAATACTAATTGGTCTGTTCAGATTTTCTCTTTCTTCTTGATTCAGTCTTGTTAGGTTGTATGTTTCTAAAAATGTGTCCATTTATTCTAGGTTGTCCAGTTTGTTGGTGTATAAATTGTTCATAGTAGTCTCTTATAATCCTTTGTATTTCTGTGGTATCAGTGGTAATGTCTCCCTTTTCATTTATAATTTTGTTGATTTGAGTCCTCTCTCTTTGTTTCTTGGTGAGTCTAGCTAAAGGTCTTGACAACCTTGTTTCTCTTTTCCAAGGACTAACTCTTAGTTTTGTTAAAGTGTTGTTAATCTTTTCTATTGTCTTCCTAGTCTCTATATCATTTGTTTCTGCTCTAATCTTTATTTCCTTCCTTCTGCTAACTTTGGGCTCAGTTTGTTCTGCTCTTTCTGATTCCTTAAGGTATAGAGTTATGTTATTTGAGACTTTTCTTATTTCTTAATGTAGGCATTTATTGCTATGAACTTCCCTCTTAGAATTGCTTTTGGTGCATGCCATAAGTTTTGGTATGTAGTATTTCCATTTTTCATCTGTCTCAAGATACATTTTTTTCCCCTTTCTTCTTTGATGGGTCAGGGGAATATTATTTAATTTCCATGTATTTGTGAATTTTCTAGTTTTCTTCCTGTTACTGATTTCTAGTTTCATACCATTGTGGTCAGAGAAGATACTTGGTCTGATTTCAATATTCTTAAATGTGCTTAGACTTGTTTTGTGGCCTAACATATGGTCTATTCTAAAAAATGTTCCATATGCACTTAGGAGTGTATATTTGGCTGTTATTGGATAGAATATCCTGTATATGTCTCTTAGGTTCAGTTGATCTATAGCATTGTTCATATCCACTGTTTCCTTATTGATTCCCTGTGTGGATGATCTATCCATTGTTGAGAGTAGGTTATTAAAGTCCCCAACTATTATTGTATTGCTGTTTCTCAATTTAGGTCTGCTTTATATATTTGGGTGCTCCAACGTTGGATGCATAAATATCTACAATTACTATATCTTCTTGATGGACTGACCCGTTTATCATATGATGACATTCTTTGTCTCTTTGTACTATTTTTATTATAAAGTCTATTTTGTCTCATGTAAGTACACCTACTCCTGACTTCTTAAAATACACCATTTGCTTAGATTATCTTTTTCCACCCCTTTCTTTTCTTTATTTTCCTGTTTGTTTTTAAAATTTTAATTATTTTTTAATTTAATTTTTTTTATACAGCAGGTTCTTATTAGTTATCTATTTTATACATATTAGTGTATACATGTCAATCCCAATCTCCCAGTTCATCCCACCACCACCACCCCTGCCACTTTCCCCCCTTGGTGTCAGTACATTTGTTCTCTACATCTGTGTCTCTATTTCTGCCCTGCAAACCGGTTCATCTGTATCATTTTTCTAGGTTCCACATATATGCGTTAATATACGATATTTGTTTTTGTGACTGACTTCACTCTGTATGACAATTTCCAGATCCATCCACGTCTCTACAAATGACCCAGTTTCGTTCCTTTTTATAGCTGAGTAATATTCCACTGTATATATGTACCACATCTTTATCCATTCGTCTGTCGATGGGCGTTTAGATTGCTTCCATGACATGGCTATTGTAAATAGTGCTGCAATGAAGATTGGGGTGCATGTATCTTTTTGAATTATGGTTTTCTCTGGGTACATGCCCAGTAGTGGGATTGCTCGGTCATATGTTAGTTCTATTTTTAGTTTTTTAAGGAACCTCCATACTGTTCTCCACAGTGGCTGTATCGATTTACATTCCTACCAACAGTGCAAGAGGGTTCCCTTTTCGCCACACCCTCTCCAGCATTTGTTGCTTGTAGATTTTCTGATGATGTCCATTCTAACCGGTGTGAGGTGATATCTCATTGTAGTTTTGATTTGCGTTTCTCTAATAATTAGTGATGTTGAGCAGCTTTTCATGTGCTTCTTGGCCATCTGTATGTCTTCTTTGGAGAAATGTCTATTTAGGTCTTCTGCCCATTTTTGGATTGGGTTGTTTTTTTAATATTATTTTCAGTCTGTGTGTGTCTTTAAGGTTAAAGTGAACCTCTTGTGGGCAACATATTGTTGGATCGTGTTTTTTTTTTTTAATGATTTAGCCATTCTTTATCTTTTGATTGCAGAATCTAGTCCATTTATGTTAAAAGTAATTATTGATAGGGGAGGACTTATTATTGCCATTTTGTTAATTGTTTTCTGGCTGTTTTGTAGTTCCTCTGTTCCTTGTTTCATATCTTGCTGTGTTTTTTGTGTGTGTTTTGATGTCTTTTGGTATCAGTATGCTTTGACAACTCTATCATGTTCTTTTGTGTAAATACTACAGGTTTTTGCCTTATCATTACCATGAGGCTTACATAGACTATATTAAAATAATAACACCCTATTTTAAACTGATAATGACTTAAGTTCAGTAGACTTCCTAAACTTTACTTTTGCTTGTCCTCTCCCTCACATTTTAGGTTATTGTTGCTGGACAGTTGATATATTATTAAATATTGTGTAAACAATATCAAATTATTGTAGTCATGTTATTTTTAACTGTTTTCTAACTTTTTAAAGTTTATTTACTTATTTATTTACTTATTTATGGCTTCATTGGGTCTTCGTTGCTGTGTGCAGGTTTTCTCTAGTTGTGGCAAGTGGGGGCTACTCTGTTGTAGTGTGCAGGCTTTCATTGCAGTGGTTTCTCTTGTTGCAGAGCACGGGCTCTAGGCTTGTGGGCTTCAGTAGTTGTGGCGCACAGGCTCTAGAGCACAGGCTCCACAGTTGTGGTGCACATGCATGTGGGATCTTCCCAGACCAGGGATCAAACCCGTGTCCCCTGCATTGGCAGGAGGATTCTCAACCACTGCACCACCAGGGAAGTCCTGTTTTCTAACTTTTAACATACAGTTATAAGTGAATTATGTACCAGTGTTACATTACAGAATCTAACTTTGACTATATACTTATTACCAGTGAGTTTTATGCTACCTTCTTATGTTTTATGATGTTATTTAGTGTCCTTTTACTCAAAGAACTCCCTTTAGCCTTTCTTGTAAGGCAGATCTAGTGGTGATAAACTCCCTCAGGTTTTGTTTCTTCAGGAATACCTTTATCTCTCCATTTCTGAAGGATAGCTTTGCCAGGCATAGAATTCTTGGTTGATGGTTTTTTTCAAAAATTTGAATATACCATTCCATTCTCTCCTGACATGAAACGTTTCTGCTGAGAAATCTACCAGAAGTCTTACGAGGGTTCCAGTGTTGGTAATTTCTCTTTTCTCTTGCTGCTTTCAAAATTCTTTGCCTTTGACTTTTGACAATTTAATTATAATCTCAGTGTAGCCCTACTCAGGTTTAACCTATTTGGTGTCCTTTGTGCCTTATGGATCTGGATGTCCCTTTCTCTCCCAAGTTGTGGGAAGTTTTCAGCCATTACCGATTTAAATAATACACTTTGTCTCTTTATCTTCTCCTTCTGGAATTCCCATAATGCACAAACTGTTTCTTTTGATTGTGTCCTGTAATTCCCATAGGTTTTATTCACTCTTCTTCATTGTTTTTTTTCTTTTTGCTCCACCGGATAGTTTCTTGACTTCTAGGTTTCTTGTGCCTAGTAGAGTCTGCTTTTGAAGCTCATTGTTGAGTTCTTCAGTCATCGTATTTTTCAGCTCTAGGGTTTCTGTTTGGGGTTTTTTTTTTTTTTTTGATCCTATTTCTTTGAGTTTCTCATTTTGTTCATGTATGGTTTTCCTAATTTTGTTGTCTGTGTGTGCTTGTAGTTCACTAAACTTCTTTAGGAGGATTATTCTGAATTCTTTGTCTGAAAGTTCAGAGATATCCATTTCTTTAGGGTCAGAAATTGGAGCTTTATTAGTTTCCTTTGCTGTTATATTAACCAGATTTTTCATGATCCTTGATTTCTTACATTGGTATATGCACATTAGAGGAAGTGGTCTTCTCTTCCAGACTTTACATGTGTGCTTTGGCAGAGATGGTCAGCTCAGTTTGGGTTTCTGGATGTGTTTGCTGGTAACATCCTTGGGCAGGAATGGCTTGCTATCAGGGTTTATTTTGGGGTGAGGCCACTGCCCAAGTTCTGAGGTGATGGGGCAGGGCAGGCTTGCTGCTGCCTGAGAATAGTTGGATAGGCCTGCTGATTTGGTTCCCTGCACAAGTGAGGCTGTAGGTTGGGCTCCACAGCTTCCTGGGTTTTCTCGTCAGGATTACTAGATGGTCATGACTGGGTACTATACTCACGGGTAGGTGGGGCTATGAATTAGCTTCTCTTCCCTGGTAGGGCAGCCGAATAGGCCCCAGGGCCTGTACAGCTTGTTGTTTGGGGACCTGAGTCAGGCAAGAGTGTGTACTGAATTCCCTGGCCAGACGGGACCACCAGTTTTGCTCTCTGTCCAAGTGCCACTGTACGCAGGGTTGTTGGATGGGCTAGGCAGCTTCCCATGTGCTCTACTTAGATTCCATGGTCTGGTGGGTTGCAAGGTGTATTCAGCAGTGAGTGGGGCTGTGAATTAGGTTCCCTTCCTGGGTACGGTGGGAGAACTAATTCTGAGGCCAGAAAGGCTCTTTGTTGGTGGTCTTGATTCAAGCTGACCTGCACCCTAAGTTTCCTAGCTGAACACAGCCACTGGCTTTGCTCTGCCGTCTGTCAGCTCTGCCTGCCAGACTCTGTGCTCAAGTATTGCTGGGCTGTGCAGCTTCCCAGGTGTTCTGGCCAGGCTTTCTGGTTGGGTGGGGCTGGGAGCTTCAATCAGCAGTCAGTGGGGGTTAAAACTCAGCTCCTCTGCATGCGTGGGGACAGACCTGGCTCCTGGGCCAAAAATCTTTGTCTGAGGACCCAAATCAGACAGACTTGGACTCCACTGAGTTCCCGGGTCAGATGGTGCCAATGACTCGACTCTGCAGATGGACAAAGTGGCTGGCTGGGGCTACTACTTGGGCACTGCACATAGGAACTTGGTCCACTGAGATCAGAGTGCTGGTTGTAGCATGATGAGATTCTCAGTGGTCAAGTCCTTCAGATTCCTCTGCAGTCTCCATGGGGTAAGACCAGAGATGGTCTCGCAAGAAAGAACCCACAGTGCTGGGAGAGCTGGATGTCCATCTGGGCCTTTTTTGCCACTGGAGGAACCAGAGGCTCGGGAGATTTCTCCACGGTGCCATGCTGGCCTGGGGGAGGGGCAGTACGGTGAGCACGTAGTGGCTCCTCTTACCCTTCTAATGCCACCTGTCTTGGTCTCTGTGGTGCAGCGGGTGCTTCAGCCTCACCCAAGTGTTCTAGCATTCTCTCAGTGGTGTCTTCTCTGTGAATAGTTGTTAGTTCTTCTTGTGAGGGAGAACAAAGTAGGGAATGACCTATGTTGCCATCTTGATGATGTCATTCCCCCAAGATTTTTTTTTTTAATTTGTAATGGCCAGTGTTGGTGAGGGCTCGGGAAAAAGACTACACTCCTGTTACTGCTGGTGGAAGGGTAAAATAGTAGTGCCGTTCGGAGGGGTAACTGGGCAATAGGCACAAAACTTTTTTTCCTGAGGAGACAATCAGAGATGTAAATGTGTGTACATGGACATTCATTGCAGTGTCAACAGACAACACGTCAAACTCCCTAAACAGGTTAGAGAAATCTTGCACAACTCTGAGATTATACACTAAGCAGCTGATGAAAATCAAGTCCTTAAAGAATATTCAGTAATGTGAGAAAATATTCATGAGCTATTGCAAAGTAAAAATGATTTTAGAGTAGTATGTTCTGCATGAACCCAATTTTGTAAAAGGAAAGATATACATGTAGATGGAAAAAAGGTGGGGGCAATACCCGCCAAATATTAGCAGTGACTACTCTGGGTGATGAGGCTAGAGGTGATTTTTAGTCTTTTATTATTTTCTTTACTTTCTAATAGTTCTACAATGAACATACTATTTTTACCATCAAAAAAACATACAGTAGGAAAAAAGAAAGATAACTGAGGCAAGGAGAGTAGGCCAAAGGGCATTGCAATAATGTCACAAGTAAGAAAATATTAAGGCCTCAGGCACAACATCAATTCCCCCACAGTCATTTTCCCTTTATAAGTTCTAGCCCATTACTTTTTTTTTTTTTTTTTTGGTACGCTGGCCCCTCACTGTTGTGGCCTCTCCCGTTGCGGAGCACAGGCTCCGGACGCACAGGCTCAGCAGCCATGGCTCACAGGCCCAGCCACTCTGCGGCATGTGGGATCTTCCCAGAGCGGGGCACGAACCCGTGTCTCCTGCATCGGCAGGCGGACTCTCAACCACTGCGCCACCAGGGAAGCCCATAGCCCATTACTTTTTAGGAGCTTAAATCTCTAGCAGATACGAGAGATCACTGAGATCCCTTCCAGATTTAAAATTCCATAATTCTATGAATACACCGATTATTCATCTTCCATTAAAGGCATTGATAATTCTGCCCAAAGATCCAAACCCCTCAAAATCAAACAGAAAAAATGCTTTAACAGCATTAATTTAGATTAAGCCCATTTATGAGATAAAGTCAAATGCCAAAAGGATAGGGTGGCCTATTATTAACGGCAATGTGAAAAATAAAAATCCTTGAACTTCTAACAGGCATTTTAATTTTTAAATTTTTTAAAATTTATTTTATTTTTGGCTGCGTTGGTCTTTGTTGCTGCACGCGGGTTTTCTCTAGTTGCAGAGAGCGGGGGCTGCTCTTCGTTGCGGTACGTGGGCTTCTCATTTCGGTGGCTTCTCATGTTGTGGAGCACAGGCTCTAGGCGTGTGGGCTTCAGTAGTTGTGGCACACGGGCTTAGTAGTTGTGGCTCGCGGGCTCTAGAAAGCAGGCTCAGTAGTTGTGGTGCACGGGCTTAGTTGCTCCTCGGCATGTGGGATCTTCCCAGACCAGGGCTCAAACTCATGTCCCTGGCATAGGCAGGCGGATTCTCAACCACTGTACCACCAGGGAAGCCCCTAGTAGGCATTTTTAAATATGTGTTTTTATTACTGTAATCTTTAAGTATATTTTTAGTGGCAGCCACTAGCTGTTCTGATGTTAACGGATTGTCAGCATTTCCATTAGAAGCCCACTTTCTAAGGAATCTACAACTTGTCTACTAGAGTTTGACTCAAGCTCATAACTGAATATTCTGCCTAAGAGGGTGAAATTATTTGAATGCTTAATGATAAACAGTGGTGTCACACTTTATAAAATGCAGCATCCACGCAAAACAACTATGGGTCTTGATTTGCAAGCTCTCTGATCTGTTTCTGGTACATTTTGAAGGGTGGTTCCCCTGCAAAGGAGCTGAATTGAATCGGGTCAGGGGACAGTTTGTAATGATCTTCCTGGGAAGAAAAGTACTTTAGAAATATAACAAATAACGAAGACTGTGGCATGGCATTTTCAAAGAGAAAAGACTGAATTTAAATTCAGTCTTTTGCTCTATTAAGAGGTTTCCATTTATAAAGTTTTCTCCCAAGAAAATAATCCCATTTATAGTCCTGTCCACATGAAAATAATTTTCTATTTCCCCTCCTACAATGTTTTCCCTTTTAAAAGAAAGTTCTTAATATCTAGTAAGGCAGTAAAATGTCTTGACAAATGCATTTAAAGGTTTCAGTGCCTCAGATATATTCTGCCACCACCAAAAAGGAAATAAAAAATATCCTACTTACAGATGGTTTGGACCTCTGATAATCAAGATGGAACCTCTGATAATCAAGATGGAACTCATGGAGAGTTTCAGTTCTGTGCAAATCAATAAGCAACAACTCACCCTGAAACAGTGCCCGACATGTGCCCTGGGTACCCGGCACTGTTGAAAAGGGCTTTAAAGTATGAGAAAATTTAATCTTCCCAACAACCCTAGGAAATGGCTGAGAAGTAAGTGAACTTGCTTAAGGCCACCCAGCTAGGAAGTGAGTCCCTGCTCATGACCAGCTCTCCATAACTTTCATAGTAGGAAGCTTTTCATGTTTACTCATGCTTTACTTGAGTATTTGTTGGAAGACAATTTTTTAAACCGTCCAAAAGGCACGTGGGAAATCTAGTTCAGATCCATGAACTGAATTTTATATTTCTTTTCTCAAAATTAAGTCTTAAAACTTAGCAATGCCATGAAAATGGCTATTATAAGAAACAAACAGAAAACAACAAGTGCTGGAGAAATTAGAACTTTGGTGCGTTGCCAAGGGAATGTAAAATGGTGTAGCCACTATGGAAAATAGTATGGCAGTTGCTCAAAAAAATTGAAAAGAATTATCATATGATTTAGCAATTCTACCTCTGGGTATATACCCCAAAAGACTTCAAAGCAGAGACTTAAATAGATATTTGTATAGTAATGTTCATAGCCAAAAAGTGGAAACACTCTAAATGTCTATCAATGGATGAATGGATAAAACAAAATGAGGTATGCATAAATAACTGTATATATGTATATGTACATGTGTATGCATATACATATGATGGGGTTTTTCTTGCTAGCATGGCTAAAGTAGTTCTAAGATGGTGTTGTAAAGAAACATTTTGTCTATTACAAAATATTATGGAGGGTTTTCCTGGCATGGAGAGGGACATATACACACTACCAAATGTAGATTAGATTAGCTAGTGGGAAGCAGCTGCATAGTACAGGGAGATCATCTCTGTGCTTTGTGACCACCTAGAGGGGTGGGATAGGGAGGGTGGGAGGGAGGGAGACGCAAGAGGGAAGAGATACGGGAACATATGTATATGTATAACTGATTCACTTTGTTGTAAAGGAGAAACTAACACACTATTGTAAAACAGTTATACTCAAGTAAAGATGTTAAAAAATATTTTAAAAAAAGATTCATTGTTTCAACAAACATTTACCGACAGCACACTATGTATGGTTTGAGGATTAATCTAAACCCTGAGGATATAGCAGTAAACAACAGAGGAAAAAAGTCTATGTTCATGTTTATATTTTTTGAGGTATAATTGACATATACTGTTATATTAGTTTCAGGTGTACAACATATATATATAACACACATATAATATATACATATGTATGTGTGTGTATATATATATAAATATATATAAATCACAATAAATCTTGTTAATCTGTTATCATACATGGTTGCAAATTTCTGTGATGAGAACTTTTAAGATCTACTTTCAAATAGGCAAGGGTATTATTATTACCATGCTGTACATTACATCTCCAGGACTTTTTTTAGGAATATAGAAAAATATCAGTTGTATTTCTATACATTAGCAGTAAACAATCTAAAAATATTTTTAAATCCAGTTAAAATAACAAAAAGAAAAAAATATGTATGAGCAAATTTAATCAATGAATATAAGACTTGTATACTGCAAATCGTTGTTGAAACTAAAGACCTAAGTAAATGGAGAGACATCCTGTGTTCATGGATTGGAAGATTTAAAATTATTAAGATGATAACACTTAGAAATAAACCCATATATCAAAAGTAAATTCACTTTCAACAAGGATGTCAAGAGTATCCTTATCAACAAATGGTGATAGACAAAGGATATCCATATGCAAAAGAATAAATTGGAACCTTAGTTCATACCACATATAAAAATTAACTCAGAATGGATCTTAGAGGAAACATTGGTGTAAATCTGTAAGACATTAGATTAGGCAATAGTTTCTTTTTTTTCTTAACATTTTTATTGGAGTATAATAAAATTGCTTTCCAAAATTGTAAAATTGCTTTACATTGTTGTTAGTTTCTGCTGTATAACAAAGTGAACCAGCTATATGTATATAGATATCCCAATATCCCCTTCCCTCTTGCACCTCCTTCCCACCCTCCCTAACCCACCCCTCTAGGCGGTCACAGAGAACCAAGCTGATCTCCCTGTGCTATGCGGCCGCTTCCCACTAGCTATCTACTTTACATTTGGTAGTGTGTATATGTCAATACCATTCTCTAACTTCTTCCTAGCTTACTCTTCCCCCTCCCAGTGTCCTCAAGTCCATTCTCTATGTCTGCATCTTTATTCTTGTACTGCCCCTAGTTTCATCAGAACCATTTTTTTGGATTCCATATATATGTGTTAGCATACAGTATTTGGTTTTCTTTTTCTGACTTCACTCCGTATGACAGACTCTAGGTCCACCCACCTCACTACAAATAACTCAGTTTTGTTTCTTTTTATGGCTGAGTAATGTTCCATTGTATATATGTGCCACATCTTCTTTACCCATTCATCTATTGATGGACACTTAGGTTGCTTCCATGTCCTGGCTATTGTAAACAGTGCTGCAATGAACCTTGTGGTACATGACTCTTTTTGAATTATGGTTTTCTCAGGGCATATGCCCAGTAGTGGGATTGCTCGGTCATATGGTAGTTCTATTTTTAGTTTTTTAAGGAACCTCCATACTGTTCTCCACAGTGGCTGTATCGATTTACATTCCCACGAACAGTGCAAGAGGGTTCCCTTTTTCCACACCCTCTCCAGCATTTATTGCCTCTAGATTTTTTGATGATGGCCATTCTGACTGGTGTGAGATAATACCTCGCTGTAGTTTTGATTTGCATTTCTCTAATGATTAGTGATGTTGAGCACCCTTTCATATGTTTGTTGGCAATCTGTATATCTATATATAGAGAAATGTCTATTTAGGTCTTGTGCCCATTTTTGGATTGGACTGTTTGTTTTTTGATACTGAGCTGCTTGTATATTTTGGAGATGAATCCTTTGTCCATTGATTCGTTTGCAAATATTTTCTCCCATTCTGAGGGTTGTCTTTTGGTCTTGTTTATGGTTTCCTTTGCTGTGCAAAAGCTTGTAAGTTTCATTAGGTCCCATTTGTTTATTTTTGTTTTTATTTCCATTTCTCTAGGAGGTGGGACAAAAAGGATCTTACTGTGATGTATGTCATAGAGTGTTCTGCCTATGTTTTCCTCTAAGAGTTTTATAGTGTCTGCCCTTACCTTTAGGTCTTTAATCTATTTTGAGTTTATTTTTGTGTATGGTGTTAGGGAGTGTTCTAATTTCATTCTTTTACATGTAGCTGTCCAGTTTTCCCAGCACCACTTATTGAAAAGGCTGTCTTAGCTCCACTGTATATTCTTGACTCCTTTATCAAAGATAAGGTGACCATATGTGTGTAGGTTTATCTCTGGGCTTTCTATCCTGTTCCATTGATCTATATTTCTGTTTTTGTGCCAGTACCATACTGTCTTGATTACTGTAACTGTGTAGTATAGTCTGAAGTCAGGGAGCCTGATTCCTCCAGCTCTGTTTTTCTTTCTCAGGATTGCTTTGGGATTTGGGGTCTTTCATGTATCCATATAAATTGTGAAATTTTTTGTTCCAGTTCTGTGAAAAATTCCATTGGTAGTTTCATAGGGATTGCACTGAATCTGTAGATTGCTTTAGGTAGTATAGTAATTTTCACAATATTGATTCTTCCAATCCAAGAACAGGGTATAACTCTCCATGTGTTTGTATCATCTTTATTTCTTTCATCAGTGTCTTATAGTTTTCTGCATACAGGTCTTTTGTCCCCCGAAGTAGGTTTATTCCTAGGTATTTTATTGTTTTTGTTGCAGTGGTAAATGGGAGTGTTTCCTTAATTCCTCTTTCAGATTTTTCATCATTAGTGTATAGGAATGCAAGAGATGTCTGCATTAATTTTGTATCCTGCAACTTTACCAAATTCATTCATTTTCATAGTATTTGAGCAAGTATTTATTTCATAGTATTTCATAGTGTTCTTCATTCATAGTAGTTTTCTGGTAGCATCTTTAGGATTCTCCATGTATAGTATCATGTCATCTGCAAACAGTGACAGCTTTACTTCTTCTTTTCCTATTTCGATTCCTTTTCTTTCTTTTTTGTCTCTGATTGCTGTGGCTAGAACTTCCAAAACTATGTTGAATAAGAGTGGTGAGAGTGGGCAACCTTGTCGTGTTCCTGATCTTAGTGGAAATGCTTTCAGTTTTTCACCATTGAGAATGATGTTGGCTGTGGGTTTGTGATATATGGCCTTTATTATGTTGAGGAAAGTTCCCTCTATGCCTACTTTCTGCAAGGCTTTTATCATAAATGGGTGTTGAATTTTGTCTAAAGCTTTCTCTGCATCTATTGAGATGATCGTATGGTTTTTATCCTTCAATTTGTTAATATGGTGTATCACATTGATTGACTTGCCCATACTGAAGAATCCTTGCATTCCTGGAATAAACCCCACCTGATCGTGGTGTATGATCCTTTTAATGTGCTGTTGGATTCTGTTTGCTAGTATTTTGTTGAGGACTTTCACATCTATGTTCATCAGTGATATGGGCCTGTAGTTTTCTTTCTTTTGTGACATAATTGTCTGGTATCAGGGTGATGGTGGCCTCATAGAATGAGTTTGGGAGTGTTCCTCCCTCTGCTATATTTTGGAAAAGTTTGTGAAGGATAGGTGTTAGCTCTTCTCTAAATGTTTGATAGAAATCGCCTGTAAATCCATCTGGTCCTGGGCTTTCGTTTGTTGGAAAGTTTTTAAGCACATTTGCAATTTCAGTGCTTGTGATTAGTCTTTTTATATTTTCTGTTCCTTCCTGGTTCAGTCTCAGAAGGTTGTGCTTTTCTAAGACTTTGTCCAATTCTTCCAGGTTGTCCATTTTATTGGCATATAGTTGCTTGTAGTAATCTCTCATGATCCTTTGTATTTCTGCAGTGTCAGTTGTTACTTCTCCTTTTTCAATTCAAATTCTCTTGATTTGGGTCTTCTCCCTTTTATTGTTTTGTGGGGTTTTGGGGGGGGGGGTTTGGTTTTTTTTTTTTTTTTTTTTTTTTTTTTTTTTTTTTTTTTGCAGTATGTGGGCCTCTCGCTGTTGTGGTCTCTCCCGTTGCGGAGCACAGGCTCCAGGCGCACAGGCTCAGTGGCCATGGCTCATGGGCCGAGCTGCTCCACGGCATGTGGGATCTTCCCGGACCAGGGCACGAACCCACGTCCCCTGCATCAGCAGGTGGATTCTCAACCACTGTGCCACCAGAGAAGCCCTCCCTTTTATTCTTGATGAGTGTGGCTAATGGTTTATCAATTTTGTTTATCTTCTCAAAGAACCAGCTTTTAGTTTTATTGATCTTTGCTATTGTTTCCTTCATTTCTTTTTCATTTATTTCTGATCTGATCTTTATGATTTCTTTCCTTCTGCTAACTTTGGGGTTTTTTGTTCTTCTTTCTCTAATTGCTTTAGGTGTAAGGTTAAGTTGTTTGAGATTTTTCTTTTTTGCTTGAGGTAGGATTGTATTGCTATAAACTTCCCTCTTAGAAGTGCTTTTGCTGCATCCCATAGGTTTTGGGTCTTTGTGTTTTCATTGTCATTTGTTTCTAGGTAGTTTTTTGTTTTTGTTTTTTTTGTGTGTGTGTGTTACATGGGCCTCCTGTTGTGGCCTCTCCCATTGTGGAGCACAGGCTCCGGACGTGCAGGCTCAGTGGCCATGGCTCACGGGCCCAGCCGCTCCGCAGCATGTGGGATCTTCCCAGACCAGGGCACAAACCCGTGTCCCCTGGGTCGGCAGGCAGACTCTCGACCACTGCACCACCCTGGAAGCCTCTAGGTAGTTTTTTACTTCCTCTTTGATTTATTCAGTGATCTCTTGGTTATTTAGTAGCATATTGTTTAGCCTCCATGTGTTGGTATGTTTTCCGTTTTATTTTTCCTGTAATTGATATCTAGTCTCATTGCATTGTGGTAGGAAAAGATACTTGACCCAATTTCAATTTTCTTAAATTTACCAAAGCTTGATTTGTGTGCCAAGATATGATCCATCCTGGAGAATGCTCCATGAGCACTTGAGAAGTGTATTCTGTTGTTTTAGGATGGAATATCCTATAAATACCAGTTACGTCCATCTTGTTTAATGTGTCACTTAAAGCTTGTGTGTCCTTATTGATTTTCATTTTGGATGATCTGTCCATTGGTGAAAGTGGGGTGTTAAAGTCCCCTACTATGATTGTGTTACTGTCGATTTCCCCTTTTATGGCTGTTAGCATTTGCCTTATGTATTGAGGTGCTCCTATGTTGGGTGCATAAATATTTACAATTGTTATATCTTCTTCTTGGATTGATCCCTTGCTCATTATGTCATGTCCTTCTTTGTCTCTTGTAACAGTCTTTATTTAAAGTCTTTTTTGTCTGTTTTGAGAAATGCCACTCCAGCTTTCTTTTGATTTCCATTTGCATGGAATATCTTTGTCCATCCCCTCATTTTCAGTCTATATGTGTCCCTAGGTCTGAAGTGGGTCTCTTGTAGATAGCATATATACAGATCATGTTTTTGTATCCATTCAGCCAGTCTATATCTTTGGTGGGAGCATTTAATCCATTTACATTTAAGGTAATTATCGATATGTATGTTCGTATTACCATTTTCTTAATTGTTTTGGGTCTGTTATTGTAGGTCTTTTCCTTCTCTTGTGTTTCCTGCCTAGAGAAGTTCTTTTAGCATTTCTTGCAAAGCTGGTTTGGTGGTGCTGAACTCTCTCAGCTTTTGCTTGTCTGTAAAGGTTTTAATTTCTCTGTCAAATCTGAATGAGATCCTTGCTGGGTAGAGTAATCTTGGTTGTAGGTTTTTCTCCTTCATCACTTTAAATATGTCCTGCCACTCCCTTCTGGGTTTCAGAAAGAAACAGCTGAAAGATCAGCTGTTAACCTTATGGGGATTCCCTTGTGTGTTATTTGTTGTTTTTCCCTTGCTGCTTTTAATATTTTTTCTTCGTATTTAATTTTTGACAGTTTGATTAATATATGTCTTGGTGTGTTTCTCCCTGGATTTATTTTGTATGGGACTCGCTGCGCTTCCTGGACTTGGGTGGCTATTCCCTTTCCCATGTTAGGGAAGTTTTTTGCTATAATCTCTTCAAATATTTTCTCAGTCCCTTTTCTCTTCTTTTTCTGGGACCCCTATAATTCAAATGGTGGTGTTTTTTTTTTTTTTTTTTTTTTTTTTTTTTTTTTTTTTTTTTTTTTTTGCGGTATGTGGGCCTCTCACTGTTGTGGCCTCTCCCGTTGCGGAGCACAGGCTCCGGACGCGCAGGCCTAGCGGCCATGGCTCACGGGCTTAGCTGCTCCGCGGCATGTGGGATCTTCCCGGACCAGGGCACGAACCCATTTCTCCGGCATCGGCAGGCGGATTCTCAACCACTGCGCCACCAGGGAAGCCCCATGGTGGTGTGTTTAATGTTGTCCCAGATGTCTCTGAGACTGTCCTCAATTCTTTTCATTCTTTTTTCTTTATTCTGCTCTGTGGTAGTTATCTTCCAGGTCACTTATCTGTTCGTCTGCCTCAGTTATTCTGCTATTGATTCCTTCTAGAGAATTTTTAATTTCATTTATTGTGTTGTTCATCATTGTTTGCTCTTTAGTTCCTCTAGGTCCTTGTTAAACTTTTCTTGTATTTTCTCCATTCTATTTCCAAGATGTTGGATCATCTTTACTATTATTATTCTGAATTCTTTTTCAGGTAGACTGCCTATTTCCTCTTCATTTGTTTGGTCTGGTGGGTTTTTACCTTGCTCCTTCATCTGCTGTGTGTTTCTCTGTCTTCTCATTTTGCTTAACTTACTGTGTTTGGGGTCTCCTTTTCGCAGGCTGCAGATTCATAGTTCCTGTTGTTTTTGGTGTCTGCCCCCAGTGGGTAAGGTTGGTTCAGTGGGTTGTGTAGGCTTCCTGGTGGAGGGGACTGGTGCCTGTGTTCTGGTGGGTGGGGCTGGATCTTGTCTTTCTGCTGGGCAGGGCTGCATCCGGTGGTGTGTTTGGGGGTGTCTGTGAACTTAGTACGATTTTATGCAGCCTCTCTGCTAATGGGTGGGGTTGTGTTCCTGTTTTGCTAGTTGTTTGGCATGGGGTGTCCAGGACTGAACTTGCCGGTCGTTGAGTGGAGTTGGGTCTTAGCATTGAGATGGAGATCTCTGAGACAACTCTCACCGATTGATATTACATGGAGCCAGGAGGTCTCTGGTGGTCCAGTGTCCTGAGCTCGGCTCTCCCACTTCCGAGGCTCAGGCCTGACACCCGGCCAGAGCACCAAGACCCTGTCAGCTACATGGCTCAGAAGAAAGGGGAGGGAAAAAAAGAAAGAAAGAAAATAGAGTAAAATAAAATAAAATAAAAGTTATTAAAATAAAAAAGGTTAATATTAATAAAATAAGTCATAAAAAAAGAAAAGAGCAACCAAACCAATAAACATAATCCATCAGTGATAACACATGCTAAAAACTAAACTAAGGGCAACATATAAATCAGAAACTAGTCAGTCACATACAGCAAGCCCCAAGTCTACAGTTGATCCCAAAGTCCACTGCCTCAATTTTGGGTTGATTTGTTGTCTATTCAGGTATTCTATAGATGCAGGGTACATTAAGTTGATTGTGGCGAATTAATCTGCTGCTCCTGAGGCTGCTGGGAGAAATTTCCCTTTCTCTTCTTTGTTCGCACAGCTCCCGGGGTTCAGCTTTGGATTTGGCCCCGCCTCTGCATGTCGGTCGCCCTCTGGCATCTGTTCTTTGCCCAGACAGGAGAGGGTTACAGGAGCGGCTGATTAGGGGGCTCTGGCTCACTCAGGCTGGGTGAAGGGAGGGGCACGGAATGCAGGGCGAGCCTGTGGCTGGAGAGGCCGGCAAGATGTTGCAACAGCCTGAGGCGTGCTGTGTGTTCCCCAGGACTTATTTTATAACTGAAATTTTGTACTTTTGACCCCCTTCACCCATTTTACACATCCCCACCCTCTACCTTTGGCAGCCACCAATCTGTTGTCTGTATCTATGATCTCATTTTCCTGGATCATAGGTTTTTTGTTGTTGTATAAGTTTTATATATATATATATATATTTAGATATTAACTCCTTATCAGATATGATTTGCAAATATTTTCTCCCATTTGGTAGGTTGCTTTTTCATTTTGTTGGTTTCCTTTGCTCTACAGAAGCTTTGTACTTTGGTGTAGTCCCATTTGTTTATTTTTGCTTTTGATGCCTTTGCTTTTGGTGTCAAATCCAACAAATCATTGTGAAGACCAATGTCAAGGAGCCTACCACCTATGTTTTCTTGTAAGAATTTCATGGGTTCAGGTATTACATTAAATTCTTTAATCCATTTTGAGTTAGCTTTTTGTGTACAGTGAAAGAATGGTCCAGTTTCATTCTCTTTGCATGTTGCTGTCCAGTTTTCCTAGCATCATTATTGCAGAGACTTCTTCCCCATTGTATATTCTTGCCTCTTTTGTCATAAATTGACCATATATGCATAGATTTATTTCTGGCCTCCCTATTCTGTTCCATTGATATGTGTCTGTTATTATGCCAATCCCCCACTGTTTTGATTACTATCATTTTGTAATATAGTGTGACGTTAGGGCACACGATGTCTCCAGCTTTGGTCTTTTTTCTCAAGATTGCTTTGGCTATTTGGGATCTTAGGTAGTTCCATATGAATTTTAAGATTGATTGTTCTATTTCTGTGAGAAATGCCATTGGAATTTTGATAGGGACTGCACTGAATCTGTAGATTGCTTTGGGTTGTATGGACATTTTAACAATGTTCTTCCAATCCATGAACACAGAATGTTTTTCCATTTATTTGTGTCTTCAATTTCTTTCATCATCATCTTATAATTTTCAGTGTACAGATCTTTCACCTGCTTGGTAAAATTTATTCCTATGTATTTTATTCTTTTTGATGCAATTGTAAATGGGATTGTTGTCTTAATTTCTTTCTGACAGTTTTTATTAGTGTATAGAAATGCAACAATTCCTGTATATTGACTTTGTATCCTACAACTGAACTGAATTTATTTTTTCTCAGTTTTGTGGAGTCTTTAGGGTTCCTGATATTAGAGGAAAAGATTTCAGCTTTTCATCGTTGAGTATAATGTTAACTGTGGCTTGTCATATATGGCTTTTATGTTGTTGAGGTACATTCCCCTCTATATCCTTTGTTGAGAGTTTTTAATCATACGTGGATGTTGAATTTTGTCAAATGCGTTTTCTGTATCTCTTGAGTAAGCACGTGATTTTTATTCTTCATTTTGTTTAAGTGGTATAACACATTGATTTGTGGATGTTGAACCATCCTTGCAGCTCTAGAATAAATCCCACTTATCATGGTGTATGATCCCTTTAATGTATTGTTGAATGTGGTTTGCTAATATTTTGTTGAGGATTTTTGCATCTGTATTCATCAGGGATATTGCCCTGGTAGTGTTCCTTCCTTTTTTTTTTTTTTTTTCTGGGAGACTTTGAACATGATCAGTATTCTTTAAATGTTTGAGAGAATTCACCAGTAATGCCATCTGGTTGTGGACTTTTGTTGGGTGGGTTTTTGTTTGTTTGTTTTCTTTAGCTTATAACAGAAATTTATTTCTCACAGTTCTGGAGGTTGAAAAGTCCAAGATCAAGGTGCCCGTATGATTGAGTGAGGAGCCTCGTCCTGCTCATAGCCTTCTTGTGTCCCTACATGGTGGTAGGAGGCAAGGGAGCTCTCTGGGGTCTATTTTATATGAGTATTAACTTCATTTTTGAGGGCTCTGCCCTCATGACCTTCTCACCTCCCAGAGGCCCCATCTGCTAATACCATCTCATTGGGTGTTAAGATCTCTACGTATGAAATTGGGGGGGAGGGGCACAAATGCTCAGACCATAGGAAGTAGTATATGTGAAACTTTATATATTTATACATATATATATATACATATATATTTTTTTATTTTTTATATTTTTAAATTTATTTTTATATTCATTTACAATGTGTTAGTTTCAGGCATACAGCACAGTGATTCAGATATATATACATACATATACATTCTTTTTCAGATTATTTTCCCTTATAGGTGATTATAAAATATTGAGTGTACTTTCCTGTGCTATATACAGTAGGTCCTTGTTGGTTATCTATTTTATATATAGTAGTGTGTATATATTAATCCCAAGGAGGTTTTTGATTGACTAATTCAATCTCCTTACTAGTAATCAGTCTGTTTGGATTTTCCATTTCTTCACAATTCAGTCTCAGTAGGCTGTATGTTTCTAGGAATTTATCCATTTCTTCTAGGTTGTCAAATTTGTTGGTGTATAATTGTTCATAGTAGTCTCTTATCCTTTGAATTTCTGTGGTGTCAGTTGTAGTGTCTCCTTTGTGAGTTGTAATTTTGTTGTGAGTCCTCCTTTCTTTTCTGGATGAGTCTAGCTTAAGGTGTGTCAATTTTGTTTTCAAAGAACCAGCTCTTTCTTTTGTTGATCTTAACTACTGTCTTTTTAGTCTGTGTTTCATTTATTTCTGTTCTGGTCTTTATTTCCTTCCTTTGGGCTTCCTGTATTAATCTTTTCCTAGTTATTGGTGTGTAAAGTTATGTTGTTTGAGGATTTTTTTGTTGTTTCTCGATGTTGGCATTTATTGATACAAACTTCCCTCTTAGAACTGCTTTTGCTGCATCCCATAAGTTTGGGTGTATTGTATTTCCATTTTTATTTGTCTCAAGGTATTTTTTGACTTCTCTTGATATCTTCTTTGACTCACTGGTTGTTCAGTAGCATGCTGTTTAATTTCCACATATTTGTGAATTTTCCAGTTTTCTTCTCGTAATCTATTTCTGGTTTCATATCATTGTAGTTAGAAAAGTGCTTGATATGATTTCAGTCTTTTTAAATGTGTTAAGACTTCTTTTGTGGCCTAACATATGATCTCTCCTGGATAATATTTCATGTGCACTTGAGAAGAATGTATTGATATATTCCATTGCTTTTGGATGGACTGTGCTGTATGTATCGACTCCATCTGATATGTCATTTACAGCTGAATTTCTGTACTGACTGGATGATCTATCCATTGATGAAAGTAGTGTTTTAAAGCCCCCTACTATTACTGTACTGTTGCCTTTCCTTTTTTAGGTCTGTTAATACATTTTGGTGCTCCTATGTTGGATGCATAAATATTTACACATGTTACATCCTATTTGATTGACCCCTTGATCACTATGTAATGCTTTTGTCTCTTATTAACGTCTTTGTTTTAAAGTCTACTTTGTCTTAGTTACCCCAGCTTTCTTTTGGTTTCAATTTGCATGGAATATTTTTTTCCAACCCTTCCGTTAAGTCTGTGTCCTTATATCTTGAAGTGAGTGTCTTGTAGGCAGCATGTAGCAGTGTTTTTTATCCATTCAGACACTCTTTTAATTGGAAAATTTAAATCATTTTCATTTAAAGTAATTATTGATAGGTATGTAAATATTGCCATTTTGTTAATTGTTTTCTGGCTGTTTTCTAGTTCCTCTGTTCCTTTCTGCTCTCTTCCTTTGATTTGATGACTTTCTTTAGTGTGTGCTTAGATTCCTTTATCTTTTGTGTATCTACTGTAAGTTTTTACTTTGTAGTTACCATGAGGCTTACGCATAAAAAATGTATATAACAGTCTGTTTCAAGTTGATAAAAACTTAAGTTTGAGCACATTCTAAAGCTCTACATTTTTACTCTCCCTCCTAACCCCTGCCAGATGTCTGACACTTTTGATGTCACCTTTTACATCTTTTAATCTCTTGTATCCCTTAATTACTGTAGTTATAGTTATTTTTACTCACTTATAAAGCTAGTATGAAGGTCTTAACCTTCATACTAGCTTTATAAGTGACTAATCCATCACCTTTATAACATTATTCTTAATTTTGCTACATATTTGTATTTACCAGTGAGATTTACACTTTCATATGTTTTCCTATTAATAATTAACACCCTTTCTTTTCAGCTTAAAGAAGTCCCTCTAACATTTCTGCTAAGGCTGGTTTTGTGGTGATGAGCTCCTTTAGCCTTTTCTTGTCTCCTTCAGTTCTGAGTGACAACCTTCACCCAGTAGAGTATTCTTGGTTGTGGGTTTTTTCTTTCAGCACTTTGACTATATCATGCCATTTCCTTCTGGCCTGTAAAGCTTCTGCTGAAAATGTGCTGATAGTTTTATTGGGGTTCCCTTATACATGACAAGTTGTTTTCCTCTTGCTGCTTTTAAGATTGTCTCCTTGTCTTTAATTTCTGACAACTGAATTATAATGTATCTTTCAGTTCATCTTATCTGGAACTCCCTTTGCTTCCTGGATCTGGGTCTCTGTTTTCTTCCCAAGGTTAGGGAAGTTTTCAGCCATTATGTCTTCAAGTAAGTTTTCTGCCCCTTTCTCTCTTGCTTCTCCTTCTGGGACCCCCTATAATATGAATTTTGCTTGGCTTGATATTGTCCCATAAGCTCCTTAAGCAACGTTCACTTTTTTTCATTCTTTTTTTCTTTTTGCCGCTCTGATTGGGGTGAGTTTCACAGCCCTGTCTTCACATTCACTGATCTTCAGCTTCATCTAGTCAGCTGTTGAATCCCTCCATTGTCTTTTTCAGTTCAGTTATTGTCCCTTTCTGGTAGCTGTTGGTGACCTGGTGTGAGTCAGAAGGAGAGCACAGATGGCATCTACTGGCCTCTGTCTTTGGAGTACGCTTGAGTAGGTCCCTAGATGTGTGCCAAACCAAAAAAGTCTGTGCCTCAGGCCATAGCTCCAGGACAAGCAGATAGGCCACTTTCACAGAAAGACTGGGCTCCTGGGTCTGTTGCCTCTTGCTGTATCCTGTGCATGGTACCTGGATGAGAAGTCTTCTCCATTGGTTACAGTCCTCTGGGATTCCTCAGCATAAGCCCCACCGGCCACCAGATCCAGGTGATCTAGTGGTATCTTGGTGGCAGCCAGAAAAATCAGGCTGCCAAAGGAGGGTACAAGCTCCTTTCTGGAAGTTATGAGCAAGCGAGCTGAAATGAGGCAGAGGGAGAACACAGAGATGGCACCCACCAGCCTCCATCCCCGGAGAGTAACCAGCGGGCTCCGAAATAGTATGTTAAATTATCTACCTTTCCCTCAGGCTGATGCTTTTTTTAAAAAAATTTATTTATTTTTGGCTGCGTTGGGTCTTTGCTGCACAGGAGCTTTCTTTAGTTGCAGCGGGCAGGGGCTACTCTTCAATGCAGTGTGTGGGCTTCTCGCTACAGTGGCTTCTTTTGTTGCAGAGCACCAGCCCTAGGCGTGTGGGCTGCAGTAGCTGTGGCTCACAGGCTCTAGAGTGCAGGCTCAGTAGTTGTGGCCCACGGGCTTATTTGTTCCACTGCATGTGGGATCTTCCTGGACCAGGGCTTGAACCCGTGTCCCCTGCACTGGCAGGCGGATTCTTAACCACTGCACCACCAAGGAAGCCCCGATGCTTTAACGTAAGTAAATAAGCCTCTTTTACATAAAAATAAAGTCTTTCATAATGGGAGATTATTCAGCTTTAAAAAGGAATGACATTCTGATACATGTTATAATATCGGTTGAACCTTGAAGACATTATAGTAAGTGAAAGAAGCCGTACAGCAAAGAACAAATACTGTATGATTCTACTTACGAGGTACCTAGAATAGTCAAATTGATAGAGACACAAAGTAAAGGGGTGGTCCCCAAGGACTGGTTGAGGGGAGTGGGGAAATGTGAATTTACTGTGTAATGGGTACATAGTTTAGTTTTGTTTTGTCTTTGCGGTACGCGGGCCTCTCACTGTTGTGGCCTCTCCCGTTGCGGAGCACAGGCTCTGGACCCGCAGGCTCAGCGGCCATGACTCACGGGCCCAGCCGCGCCGCGGGGCTCGTGGGATCTTCCCGGACCGGGGCACAAACCCGTGTCCCCTGCATCGGCAGGCGGACTCTCAACGACTGCGCCACCAGGGAAGCCCGGTACATAGTTTTAACATGGGGTGATAAAAACAAAGTTGTGGAAATGGATGGTGGCGGTTGTTGGAAAGCAGTGTGAATGTATTTCATACCACTGAACCGTACACTTAAAAATGGTGAATTGTATGTGTTTTTAGTGCTGTTTGAAAACATTAGCATTGGACCTCGTATCATGTAAATCTGGTTTTTCTAGGGAAAAAAAAATGAACACACCATCAAGGTGGTTTTATTTTCTTTAAGTAATCTAATATCAGATGGCAAATTACAGATCCACGAGGCTGATTGGATTGAGGCTGAGGGAGTTCTTGGTCCAGGAAGAACCAAAAACTTGCACCTGACTTAAGGTCATTCTCTCCTGTTACTCCAGTGAAAGGGTCTATGTTCACATGGTAAAACAGAAGAGAGCTATTTTCACTTCAAACAGGAAATGATTCTATTTTCAGAGTCAATGGAGGAATATAATGGCAGATCATTCAGAATGATAGGTAATATTTTAAAGGACAGCATATGTGGCTGGGGTACTAATGTTTAAACAATACTATCTTTGTTTGAAATGCTTGAATTCCCAGAGCAAACATGAAGTTTCACTAGGAAGTCAGCAGCCCCTGATCCTGACTTCTTGACCCTCAATATCTTGGACAGGAACAGGGTTGCCTCCTACACAGCAACAAAGCTTCAAAATTGAGCTCCTTTACAACCCTTCCCTGGAGACCGTCTGTCTTTCAGAGACACATCCTCCAAAGAGAGGTAATAATACCAAGTCTCTGTTGGGAAGGCTTCCCTTTGCAGCTCTGGTTGGGTTACAGGCTCTCTTCTGATTATGGGTCAAAACTCGTTACAAGAATCAAGCAAATAGTTGACTAAATAGAGTGGTAGATGATAAAGTTGAAAATTAACATACTGGTCTCTGACAATCCACCCATCAGACTGAGTAAAAGGGGACTGAGAGTCTATTACAGCAGTTGAAAAGTAGATTGCTTGCTCCAAATTCTCAAAAGCAATGGTGGTAGCCAGCTGCCAAGGTGGCCTCACCACCTGCTGGTATTTACATCCTTGTGTAGTGTCCTGCCTAAATATACGACGATTAGTCTGTGTAACCAATAGAAGGTGGTAAAAGTGATGCTTTGTCACTTCCAATGTTAAAAGACTACAGCTTTTTTTCCTTAGACTCTCACTCCCTCTGGAGGAAGCCAGCTGCTATGTCGTGAGGACACTTGGGCAGCCTTGTGGAAAGACCCACATAGAGAAGGACTGAGGTATCCCGTCGACAGTGACATCAGACTGTGGAAGAGGCTCCTCCAGCCCCAAATGACTGCAGCCCCAGCTGACCGCCAACTTCATAACAAGACCCCAAGTCGTAACCATCCAGCTAAGCTGCTTCCTGACCTGCAGAAACTGTGAGATAATGTTTGTTTTTAAGTCACCAAGTTTTGGGGTAATGTGTTATACTCTAATAACGAGTACAGCCATGAACACCATGATTTCTTCTTGCTTAGGAGGGAAGCCAACAGTCCCTGTCCTGAATCTAGATGACCTGACGTAATGTGCCCCTTTGGCAACTGGCTTTGTCACAAAAGCCTTAAAGGAAGGGTTTTGATAGACCCCTAGTTTCTCCACAGTGCCACACACTAGCCAAAGGAGAGTGAAGCAAAGTGACTGCATCCCATGGACCTTTCTATCATGAAGGATCCAGTGCTGGCCTGGAGAAACAGGCTTGGCCTCAGGCTCCATCCTGGTACCTCCAAACTCCTATGAGACCATTGGAAAGGTTCATAATTTTTCTAGACCTTTATTTCTTTCTAACACTGCTATAATACTACCCTCTTTTGTGGTTAAAATGGGTAGACATAAAAGGACTATGTAAAAAGGAGTAGAACCTACTCTACAACTTCTAGACAGTAACATCACCACCACCCTCCACTTCGAGAGGACTGTAAGGTTTGGGGTTTTATATCCTCGTTCTTGATTCCAAACATGAGGTCACCTGGGGGAGACTTGAAGACTCTATACCACAGGGTGCAAACACAAATATTCCCTGAGGCCAGGTGGGCAGCATAAAGGTGTAAGGTTAGAGAAGGTGGCAGCAAGGAAGAGTGGGGGAATGTCATAGACACAGTCAACTGGAGAGTTTGTGCCCTCCCTACGAGAAAGGTTTGAACATTGTTAAGGGCCAAGCAAACCAAGTCTGCCTACTGAAATCGAGCCACCAAACGCTGAGTTGTAACCAAGCCCTGTCCAGCACCATAAGCAATAGAAGGCTGAGGGTATATGTTGATCTAGCAATACAGATATACAGATATCTATAGAGAGCATATATCTATAGATCAGTATAGACATGAAGGAGTTAGGCCTCACCGTATCCCGCGCAGGTGCTGGAAAGTTCTGTGAATAGGTCTTCATCACACATCTATTCGTTCAATCTACAACCATTTAGGGAGCACCCACTACAAGCTACGTGCTAAACCTGTTGTACCAAATTTTGTACCTTTCCAAGTTTGGGTTATTTGTATCAGTACTAATTGGCACGTTAACACAGATTCTCTCTTTTAAGAAATGAGTTCCAGTCCCACGTCCACAAATAAAGAATTATTATTAGAATAGCACATTCATGGAAAGCAAATTACTTAACTTGATGTTTAACATCCTTGTAACTATTGCTGTATTTTCAATATCAACAGAAAAAAAGTAACATCTAAGTCTAGCTGGTATGGTAAATTAATGTTAATAACAGTTTTGACACTAATAGCAAGTTTGAAAAACCTCCAGTATCTTAGTTGGGTTTCATTTCTTAAAAATCACCTCAGCTCACTGTCACCAAATTCCCCTAGTACAATTCCAGCTACTATGCCACCTTCACTGGGAGCCCGAAACGACTAGAGTCTGTCAAGCTGCTATGTCAATGATATCCTTTCCCGCCTTTGCTCACTGCAGGTGGAGGAAATGTCCTCCCGCTTGAGGTACAATACCAGCGCTTCTCAGCAGAGACACATTTCTGAATCCCTGCAAGCAAATGAATGCCTACATGGTTTCATTTTTTAAAAACCACTAGTTGTTTCCTCAGAGCCTGAAAACGAGTTGTGAAAAATGTTAGCCATTAAAGTACACACTAGATTAATGAGAAATTTCAGACTTGTTACAGAGACCACGGAATCCCAGAGCACAGGGTCTGTGCTTTCTTCGTGTCCTTCCCCAGTACCATGCACATACAAGGACATTAATCAATGTCCCATGAATTAAAGTGAACTGAGCTGAAACCCAGGGAAAATGAAAAGGAACCCAACCCTTAGCTCCTCCACTCTTACAAGCTCTTTCTAGAAGTCATCAAGGGCTCAAGCAGCCCCTTACATACCCTCCACCCCTCTCAGACTCAGCCAACAAGACATGGTTGGCCTACGACAGCTGCCTCTATAATCACTTAGAGGCTGCTACGCTTGAAGCAAAGCATCTCTTCTAACTTCTCAAACATTGTTCTTTTCTCTATTGGAGTGTTTTACTTTTAGATAATCCTATAATGAACCGGCTCAAATGAGCAGAGTCAGCAGTGCCAACCCATCAATAAAATAAAGCCAAAGTGAATTTTGTCAGAGACTTCTCCTGTCGTAATAGGAAATCTAGGCTACTTAAAATCAGGAAAAATCAACTGGAATCGTGCCTTTTTGTTCTAAAAGGAAAGCTAGTTAGCTTTAAAAACTATCGATTTCCAGATATCCCATGCGCTTGGATTGGAAAAATTAATATGGTTAAAACGGCCATACTACCCAAAGCAATCTACAGATTTAATGGGATCCCCATCAACTTACCCATGACATTTTTCACAGAACTAAAACAAATAATCCTAAAATGTATGTGGAACCATAAAAGAGCTAGATATGCCCAAAGCAATCCTGAAGAAAAAGAAACAAAGCAGGAGGCATCACCCCCCCAGACTTCAGACAATACTACAAAGCTAATCAAAACAGAGTGGTTTTGTTTGGCACAAAAAAAGACATATGGATCAATGGAACACAATAGAGAGTCCAGAAATAAACCCACACACGTCCAGTCAATTGATCTTTGACAAAGGAGTCAAGAATATACAATGGAGAAAAGACAGTCTCTTCATCCAGTGGTGCTGGGAAGTTAGCACATGTAAATCAATGAAATTAGAACACACCCTCTCACCGTACAGAAAAATAAACTCAAAATGGCTTAAAGACTTAAACATAAGACATGACACCATAAAACTCCTAGAAGAGATCATAGGCAAAACGTTCTCTGACATAAATTGTACCAATGTTTTCTTAGGTCAGTCTGCCAAGGCAATAGAAATAAAAACAAAAATAAACAAATGAGACCTAATTAACTTGTAAGCTTTTGCACAGCAAAGGAAACCATAAACAAAATGAAAAGACAACCTACAAAATGGGAGAAAATACTTGCAAACGATGTGACCAACAAGGGCTTAATTTCCAAAATATACAAACAGCTCATACAACTCAATAACAAAAAACAATCCAATCCAAAAAAGGGCAGAAGACCTAAATAGACATTTCTCCAAAAAAGACATACAGATGACCAAGAGGCACATGAAAAGATGCTCAACACCGCTTATTATCAGAGACATGCAAATCAAAGCTACAGTGAGGTAGCACCTGACACCAGTCAGAATGGCCATCATTAAAAAGTCTACAAATAATAAATGCTGGAGAGGGTGTGGAGAAAAGGGAACCCTCCTGCACTATTGGTGGGAATGTAAGTTGGTGCAGCCACTGTGGAAAACAGTATGGTGGGTCCTCAGAAAACTAAAAATAGAATTACCATATGACCCAGCAATCCCACTCCTGCACATATATCCAGACAAAACTCCTCTAATTCAAAAAGATAAATGCACCCCAATGGCCATAGCAGCACTATTCACAATAGCCAAGACATGGAAGCAACTTAAATATCCATTGGCAGATGAATGGATAAAGAAGATGTGGTATATGTATACAGGGGAATACTTTGTAGCCACAAAAAGAACAAAATAATGCCGTTTGCAGCAACATGGATGCAACTAAAGATTATCATACTAAGTGAAGTAAGTCAGAAAGACAAATACCATATGACATCACTTACATGTGGAATCTAAAATATGACACAAATGAACCTATCTGTGAAACAAACAGAATTACAGACACAGAGAACAGACTGGTGGTTACCAAAGGGGAGGGGGTTGGGGGAGGGATAGAGTGGGAGGTTGGGGTTAGCAGATGTAGGCTTTTATATATAGAATGGATAAACAACAAGGTCCTACTGTATAGCACAGAGAACTATATTCAGTATCCTATGACAAACCATAATGGAAAAGAATATTAAAAATGTATATTTATGTACAACTGAATCACTTTGCTGTACAGCAGTAATTAACATGGCATTGTAAATCAACTATACTTCAATTTTAAAAAACTATCTTTTTCAGAGAACCCTCATTAACTCTGCTGATAATACTGGTTATTTACTCTGGAAGTGCATGCACAATAGAAATACCAATGGAGTAGAAGGTGGTTTCCAGAATTTTCTTTTCCCTTTCTATAATTTTCACTCAGAATTCTATATAGAATTTAGGCAAGAGACCCCGTCTACATTTTCTGTCTTAGTTTTAAGATTCAGATCATGGCCTCAGTCTCCCAAGACCTTTATGCCTATCCCAGCACATACATACCATGGGGAAAAAAGGGGGGCAAATCAGGGCATGATAAGCACAGAGACAGTCCTACCTCTTCGCTCTCTCTCCTCCAACCAATGAAAGAGGAGTTCCTGACAACCAAAGGCGATCAAGGCAGCTACATTTCTTTTGCATCCTCCTCCTCTGGTCGATCCAACGGGCATCAGTTCCATGTTGCCACTGACCCACTTCACCCTGACCCCCAAGCTGTGTGTGTACCATCCAACTGGGAGACTGGGATGAGCTACGGAACCAACCTCTGCGGTAACAGACATTCAATGAGTACCAAATGGCTTCAGACTCTGGATAAGAAATAGAAATAGAGACCAGAGCTGGCTTTGGGCACTACTGGGTGCCATGTTGAGAGGAAAAGCAGAAACTAAATAAGGAAGTGACACAGACTTGAAGTCATTCAGGCTGATGCCCAAAGTGGAGGGCACATATTGGACTGAGATAAGGGAACCCTTGAGTAGTTCCTTGGAAAGCAAGATAAACTGAAAACAGCCATTATTGCAGGGCCAAGTGAAATAATTACATACCCATGCTCCATCAGGCCCAAACAGTTCTAGGAAGTTGCCAATGAATTCCCTCGATTTCTCTTCCCACTTTTGAATTAGGTCATGACTCTTTTCTTCCACTCTGTTAACAAATTCCTTTGATTTTTCCTCCACGTTTTTGACCTTTTCCTTCATCTTGTCTACCTGGTTTTGGAAGCGGTACTTCTTCTCCTGGTCCAAAATTAAAGGAGAAAGAAATGGATTTATCCAAGAGGGCATGGGAGAGATCAGTCATTCACAGAATGGTCATATTTTATTTCAACTCATGTGTGTTCTTAACCTGAAGAGTCAGGATGCTATTTCCCAAGGGCTGGATTGACAGGAAGGCCCTCTCTTGTAAGTGACTTGTAAGAAAAGTCACTACTCATTAGTCTACTTGAATGTGTACAGTGAAGTACAAGTGGTTTTACTGTTCTCTTTCTTGTAAATACTGGAGTTGAATTCACTTATATAAGAGAAGAACCAAAAGTATACATTTGCTCTTCATTATGGAGAGATACTGGGTGAATACAGCCCCTCAATTCTCCTGAGACTTAGACAAAAATATGAATTGTACATAGAATGGCCACTCAGAAGCTACCTGAGCTCCCTATTTTACCGGGACATTGTTAAAACCAATCTTGGTTGAAATACTGGCTGGGCCTTAGAACCCATGTGTTATACTAAAATTGTCACTGTCATGATATTTGCCATTAAGCTAATGGAACTGCATCAGTTTCCTTGGTAACGAAGAAAGATTTTGTTCTGACAGCTTCTCTGGACTGGGATTTTGTTCATAGCCTTTATGCAGCATTGCTATACCTATGTGCCTGGAAGGCACATATGTTGGACAAGTCACGTGTCATCTCTAAACCTCAGTTTTCTCATCTGTAAAATAGGGATAATTATCGTCCCTACCCTACAGGGGTGCTGTAACAATTAGATAAGATAACGCATGTAAAGTGCTTGGCACAAAGCCAGGCATTTAGTAGAAGCTTCAGTGTGTGTTGGCTCTCTGATTACTGTTACGCCGCAGGGGCATTTAATCACGTCACCTGGTGAGAATGGAATCAAAACCATGAAAGTAAGATGAAACCAAGGCTCTTTTCCTCCATGCAATCATAATACATTTCCTCCTGGAGAGGTAACAAGGTTTATCACTTTTCTTCACTATATGGAACTGAAGTCCATTTCATATTGCAGAATTTTTTGAGCCAGGTACAATATTACAAAACTGGGTCAGGATTCCCTGATCTAGACTTTACAGACCTTACTGCAGCCTCAGGGTGGGGTGTGAGCTACCTGTGCTGCCAGCCAGCTATACACAATGCGTGGTTACTATCTATGTGCAGCTCTCAGGAGCAGCACGGGATGCGAGAATGAGCACTGGACCACGAGCCAAAAGGCTGGGAGGCCGCGGCGGCCTCCACCTCTACTTCGCTTGAAGGACTTTAGCCACATCCCTCTCTGAGCTCAGCTTTCCTCACTTCTAAATTCAGGGACTTGGACTGGGCGACGGCTTCCTGCCACCTCTGAGGTCCTGTGATTCATCTACACGCCCATCCAACACATCTGATTTTCTCTCTGAGCCGCGGCCATGTCTCTTGTCACACAAAAGCAACGGGCTCACGCACAGTGACCACACGGTTCCTTGAACTAAGTGGCTTATCCACAGGCCGTTGAAAGAGCGTGAACAGTAACTTTTGCAAATGGCTCGACATGCTTGGATGGGTTACTGAATTCAAAGAACAGACGATTTAATTTATTGAAATAACCAGGGCTTTATGCTCTATAAGATACCAAATAACCACTTTGACGGAATTCTTTTCAGCCACTTGTTCTTGCTGCCACTTGAACCCCACATTTTCCATTTTGTTGCCCGGTTTGTACGAAGCCACAGAGCCTGGACGCCCAACACTCCCTGCCTCGTGAGGGCAGCTAATAATCACTGACTTCTGATTCCTGAACCCTTCCTCTAGTTTTGTAGAAAAATCGCTCTTGGACGGTATCTGTTTCGGGGGGTGGAAGTCCTGTACGTACAGAGAGTTATTTTACTCAACTCCATGAGCGCCTCGGAGTCCAGGCCAATACAGTCATCCAGACTCACAAGCATCACCTCCAGCAACTGGGCTGCCCTCTTTGCTTTTTAACAGCTTGTTTCGCTTGTTTTAAGCCTTGTTTTAACAGTTGCTCTATTATTAAACTAACAGCAGCTCTGTGGGAACAATACAGCAGAAATACAAAAGGAAGCCAGAGACTTTGGGCTTTATTTAAGCAGCTGTAATTTCTCTGGACAATAATAAAAAAAAAAAAAGCTGCTGTTAAGGTTTCTAATGAGCATCTGTAAGGCCTTAATAAAATGAAAGTTGTAAAATGTTAAAACAAGAAAGCATTTTCTCTGGGTTTAGCTTTTCACCGCCTCTGCCCTGCTTCCTTCCCTTTGAATAGAAGACAACTCTTGCCTTTTGTGAGGGCAGATCTCCCGGAAATCCTTCGCCCAAGTCTGAGAACTCTAAAGAGGGAGGCGAGGCAGCCCCTTTAGAAAATGTGAAGCTCACTCACTACCTGTGTGCCTTGGTCAACTTATGTTACCCCTTCAGACACTGGTTTCTCCATCTATAAAACGGGGATAATAATACATCACTGGGCTGTTGTATGGATTGCATGAGACAAATGTCAAACATCAAGAATACCACGTGGCGTATAGTAAGTGATTAATAGACAGTGGCAGCAGTAGGGTGTCGCGCTGGTCCTCAGAGGGCACGGGGTAGCACACTTACATTTATAAAGCTGACATTCAGTTCCTTGGCTGTGTACCCTCTCTGGAGATTGCGTCGGGCATAAACATCATAGTCACGGACAATCCTGGTGATGATGTCTGATGTTGAGATGCCTTCCGTTCTCTGCGTTGGAACAAACATTCCTGTTCGAATAGGAAAGACAGAATAAAGAAAAACAACTAAGGTGGCCCCGGGTGACCCCTTTCCTTGAATGGCCCTCCTTTCCGGGACAAAGTGGCAGCTCTTAGGTGTGTCCGTGAGGCTTTCACATCTGGCCCCAGCTGACTCTGCCAGGCTCGGTTCCAGACACTCCCTCCTTGCCATAAACACTGTGTGTTCGTCATCCTAGACCTATTCCCTGCATGCACCAGGCGCTCACCCGTCTCCCGACATTTGCTCATGCCAAGCCCTTCTTTTCTGCCCGAGATCCCCCTTCCCTGCCCACAGCATCTGCAGAGTTGCTCCTCATCCTACAGGGTCCGGGTTCAAGGCTATGCCTCTGCGAAGTCTTTCCTGACATCACCAGGCAGAAACCACGGCACTTAGAATATAAACTTGATTTCCATTAACAAAAGTATGTTAGATATCCGTCTCCTTGTAGAAACGGAACATTCTGAAAGCATAGGTTGTGCCTTGATCATCTTTGCATTCCCAGCACCCAGCTCAGTGCCCTGGTGTCTAGCACATGGAAAGTGCTCAATAAATGCAAATTAAATGAATAAGTGAATGGAGAATAACAACCGAGTCAACGAATTAGATCACGGCAACTCCCCTTCTTCCCCTGGGAGTTCTGCGTCACATTACAGCGAAGGATAAGAAAAAGGGTGGACTATTTTTGTTGTCTCTGATTGAAAGACATGCCCAGGGGATGCTAGATGATGTTATCCCTCTAAGAACAATCTACTCTGAATGGTGGTTTCACCACTCAAAGGCCCTTTCATCTAGACTCTGTGGGACTGAGTAAAAACAAACAAGCACACGGGATGCCAATTTCTCACAGAACTTCCTTAAAGTCCTCAAAGATATATTTGGGTGTACCAATACAGGGCCATAAAGATGTCACAAATGTTATCAAAGACAAGAATCTGGTGAAATCAAAGATGACACAAATAGATGCAAAGATATACCATGTTCTTGGATCGGAAGAATCAAATTGTTAAAATGACTACACTACCCCAAGCAATCTACAGATTCAATGCAATGCCTAGCAAATTACCAATGGCATTTTTCACAGAACTAGAACAAAAAAAAATTTTGATTTGTATGGAGACACAAAAGATCTTGCATAGCCAAAGCAATCTTGAGAAAGAAAAATGGAGCCGGAAGAATCAGGCTCCCTGACTTCAGACTATACTACACAGCTACAGTCATCAAAATAGTATGGTACTGGCACAAAAACAGAAACATAGATCAATGGAACAGGATAGAAAGCCCAGAAATAAACCCATGCACCTATGGTCAATTAATCTATGACAAAGGAGGTAAGACTATACAATGGAGGAAAGACAGTCCCTTCAATAAATGGTGCTGGGGAAATTGGACAACTACAAGTAGAAAAATGAGGAAAACAGAGGCAGAACACTCTTTGACATAAATTGCAGCCATATCTTTTTCGATCTCCTAGAGTAATGGAAATAAAACACAAATAAATCGGACCTAATGAAACTCAAAAGCTTTTGCACAGCAAAGGAAACCATAAACAAAACAAAAAGACAACCCACAGAATAGGAGAAAATATTTGCTAATGATGTGACTGACAAGAGATTAGTCTCCAAAATTTACAAACAGCTCATGTGGCTCAATATCAAAAAAACAAACAACTCAATCAGAAAATGGGCAGATAACATAAATAGACATCTCTCCAAAGAAGATATACAGATGGCTAAGAGGCATAAGAAAAAGACGCTCAACATTGCTAATTATTAGAGAAATGCAAATCGCTAATTATTAGAGAAATGCAAATCAGAACTACAATGAGATATCACCTCACACCAGTCAGAATGGCCATCATCAAAAAGTCTACCAACAGGGAGTTTCCTGGTGGCCAAGTGGTTAGGATTCTGGGCTTTCACTGCCATGGCCCAGGTTTAATCCCTGGTCAGGGAACTGAGCTCCTGCAAGCCGTGCAGTATGGCCAAAAGTAAATAAATCAATAAAACACGCCCCTCTTTAACAACAACAACAATAAAAAGTCTACAAACAGTAAATGCTGGAGAGGCTGTGGAGAAAAGGGAACCCTCCTACACTGTTGGTGGCAATATAAATTAGTATAGTCACTATGGAGAACAGTATGGAGGTTCCTTAAAAAACTAAAAATACAGTTCCCATATGATTCAGCAATCCCACTCCTGGGCATATATCGAGAAAACCATGATTCAAAAGGATACATGCACCCCAATGTTCACTGCAGCACTGTTTACAAGAACCAAGACATGGAAGCAACCCAAATGTCCATCGACAGATGAATGGATAAAGGAGATGTGGTACATATATACAATGGAATATTACTCAGCCATCAAAAAGGATGAAATAATGCCATTTGCAGCAACATGGATGGACCTGGAGATTATCACACTAAGTGAAGTCAGACAAAGATCATATGGCTTATATGCGGAATCTAAAAAAATGATACAAATGAACTTATTTACAAAACAGAAATAGACTCACAGACTTAGAGAATGAACTTATGGTTACCGGGGGAGGGACAGATTGGGAGACTGGGATTGACATATACACGCTGCTATACTTAAAATAATGAGCAAGGACCTACTGTACAGCACATGGAACTCGACTCAATATTCTGTAATAACCTAAATGGGAAAAGAACTTGAAAAAGAATAGATACATGTATATGTATAACCGAATCACTCTGTTGTACACCTGAAACTAACAACATTGTTAATCAACTATACTCCAATATAAAGTTAAAATTTTGAAAAGTATCTGGTTTATGCTTGCACTTCTACTGTCAACTGAAATGACATGTTGGCAGTTGAGATCTTTCTAATATGATAATGGTCACTCAGAGATATCAGGCATGAGACAGCATGATGGACAGAGCCTAGGGACAAGGGTGCCGGGTCCTCCGTTTGTACAAGTCACTCAAGCCTCAGAAGGCAAGTTACTTAACCTCAGCCTCCGAAGCTGAGAAATGAGGTGGATGCACAAGATGACCTTGGCCTCACCTGTGCCGCTTCCCTCTCCCTCGCTCCTTACGTCCAATCAACTTCCTTCTACTCACCGATCTACTTCCTAAATGTCTCCCTGGTTCACCCACTTTTCTCCATCCTCCATCTAAACCAGTCTAACCCCATCTTGTTCAAAGATTACAGCAAGAGCCTCAAAACCAGTCTCCAGGGATGTCGCTTTTCTGTCCCCTCAGTCTACTCTCCATGTAGCCAGAGCCGCAGAACAGTCTTTCAAAATATAAGTCAGATACCTGCTCAACACCCTTCATTGGCTCTCTACTGTCCTTTGCATTTGGATTCAAATCCTTAAGTTGACGCCGAGGCAGTCTGCCTTCTCTCTTCCCTGTGCTTCTCTCCAGTCTCATCTCAGACCCACATTCCCCCTTCACCCCCTAAGCCAAGGCCCCTGTGCTAGGCAGACGCAGCGGGCGCTCTTCTCATCGTTTTCTGGACTTCAGTGTCCTCCAAGGGCCGGCCCCTCCCCTCACCCTGCCACATACTCTCCACCTGGTTAACTCTCAGCCATCCGCTGGGGTTCAGAGGGCAGAGTTGGGGTTGGCCCCGAGGCCAGAAACTTCTTTTAGCACCTTCTAGGAAAGCGGACTCAAATAGAAAACTAAGGAGAAGGCAGAGGGTGCCGACATATAAGGCCATGGATATAAAGAGCACCCAACTGTGCACGGGGCTCTAGTGGGCAAAGAACCCTGAGGGGTCCCAAGCCAGGGGGCCTGAGACAACCTCCTCGCCTTGGTAAGGGCAGCAGGGAGCTTCCTGGTGAGGAGGACGTCGCGTCTTTCAGGAGGCAGGCATTTCACTCACAACCACTGCCGGCTGAAATGTTAAGGAGATTCTCTAGCCACTAGCTGCTTTTAGCAAGTCACTCAGACACTGGGGACGTGAGCTCACCGTTTCTTTGAAGCCACAGGGTGAAGTCTCTGTGGCTGAGTAACTGAAAGTTGGGGCTGGGGAGAGATTTGCTTTGGCTGGTTGGGAGGTAGGTCTCTGAAAGAAGCCAAGCCCTCCGCTGACATAATGAGGCACCCAGCTTCCTCCAAATGCTAATTATTGCTCTGCTAAAAATATTCCGTAATGAGCATGAACAAAGAACCTTTTTCATCACGCTTTTCAGAACTGCGGCATTTGGTTATGGAACTATTTTAAGAAGCAGCAAAGCACATGTTAATGAAGGAAACTTTCAACAGTAGTAAGCAATATTACAATGACGATAAGTAATGTGGACCTTATAGTCTACTTCATTTAAGCTCCATCTTTTCATCCAGCTTTGCTGGAGAATTTTGACATGTAGTTCTGACAAGCAGAGGAGAGGCCTGTAAACTTTAATTCACGCCCTCGATATCTCTGGCTTCATATAAAGCGATTTTTGACTTTCAGAATGAACCTCGATGAGAGGATAAAAGCCAAATGTGGATGCTGACGCCATTTCTGAGCACCCTTCTCCCACGACAAACGCCCTGGCCTTCTCTACCTGGGCCCCAAACAGATATCTACCGTGGCTCTCCCTTGGTGAGGAATCAGCAGAGTCCATCAATGGACCACAAGAAAGGGTCCTTGTGCCTATGAAAGGTCACATGTAAGTCTTACGCCTGTGCTCCCAGAGCAAGTAAAATGCCACCTGACTATTCAATTCGGAGGTGGGAATTGTGGTGGATTCAAGATGGGCACGATTCCTGTCCCTTGGAATCTGAGCTGGCCTTCGTGACGTGCTTATAACAAATAGAATGTGGCGTAAGTGATGCTGGGTGGCTTCCAAGGCTACAACCAGTGTCAACCCCAACTGAGCGCCCCGTCAACAGCCAGCACCTACTGCCAGCCACTTAAATGCGCCATCAGGGACCTCCAGCCCAACTGGGCCAGTGTCTGACTACAGCCGTTTGAGAGACCCTGAGCAAGAACCACCCAGTCCAGCCCTTACTGGAATCCTGTTCTGCAAAATTAAGTGGCTCTTTTTTTTTTTTTTTTTTGGCCATGCCGTGCAGCAGGCAGGATCTTAGTTCCCTGACCAGGGCTTGAACCCGTGCCCCCTGCACTGGGAGGAGTCTTAACCACTGGACCACCAGGGAAGTCCCTAAAGAGGCTCTTTTAAGTCACTAACTGCAGCAATAATTTGTTATGCAACAATCGGATGATCCACTGCTTAGAGTTAGAAAAATACTGGACCTGTTTCTTACACCCAACAACTAGAACTTGAGGTTTTCCTGATTCCTGAAGTCAGGAAAGTAACTTTCTCTTAGCTCACTAGAGGCTATTCACCCAGAAATAAAACCACCAGTAAATGCTTGTTGCTGCTCTACAAGGCAGTGGAAGAACCGTCACCCCGGGACATGCTGACTCAATTAAACCTGGGGGTAACCCCTGGGGTAATTCTGGGTGAACCAGAATCCCTGGTCTGGATTCATGCTACTCTAAGTGAGCTTTATGAACCTGCAGTAGCTCACAACCTGGAAGCTCATTAGAAATGGGGATCTTAGGTCCCACCAGACCTACTGAACCCAAATCTGCATCTGAACAAGATCCTGCAGGGACCTGTAGGCACACTGACACTTGACAAGCACTTGTGGGTACCAGGCCCTTCATGACAACTTCAGAAAAGGAGCAGCTTGCTCACAGCTCAGATCTTACATAGACTTAAAAAGGTAATACTCGCCCCATGCCATAACCCATCTCTGTGTTACTGACACATCAGGCAGTTTCCCCCGCTCCTCCCTCCTCTCCGACCCACCAAACGCCCCCTCGCCGTGTTTCCTAGCAGCCTTCCAAGTCTAACGCGAATGGGGTTTCCTTTCTTGGAACTCCTTACAAACAAGACGGGTATCTGAGAATGTCAGGCCTCCCATTCTTACCCAATGTTCCTGACCACCAAGGGAGCCCTTTCTAAGAGGACACTACAGACCTGACCAGCTCAGGGTAGCGTGGAGTTCCCCCAGGTGGCCCCAAAAGCATGTGAACCAACAAAAAACTCCATTAGGGAGACTGAGTACATGATACATAGCAGAATACATTTCTGATAATATTATCCAATGTCATTTTCATTTCTGGGGATGATGTCTGTCCTGAAGCCCTCTTCCCACTGATGCTGAGACCTCTATCACCTCAGGGGAAAGCAGATGTCGCTGAGAATACAGGAGACTGTGTTCGGCTTTTGACTTCTCAAACAAGCTCTTCCGAAGGCTCATTTCCAAAAGAATAGTTATGAAAAGTGAGGCTTTCACTTGAAAGAGCCAGGCTTTGAGGACCGCAGAAAGAGCTTTCTAAAACCCAGGAGTGTCCCTTTGATGATCAAGAACCAGAGGCTGGGGGCTTCCCTGGTGGCGCAGTGATCGAGAGTCCGCCTGCCGATGCAGGGGACGCGGGTTCGTGCCCCGGTCGGGGAGGATCCCACGTGCCGCGGAGCGGCTGGGCCCGTGAGCCGTGGCCGCTGAGCCTGCGAGTCCGGAGCCTGTGCTCCGCAACCGGAGAGGCCACAACAGGGAGAGGCCCGCGTACCGCAAAGAAAAATAAATAGTAAATAAATAAAAAAGAACCAGAGGCTGAGTGGCCTCAGGGTATAGAATGTTGAACTGTAAGCCCTGGAGTGGGGAAGACACGCAATTAACACAGGGGCAGTTTCCTGCCCTCCGGGAAGCAGAAAGCCCCTCCTGAAGTGGAGGAAAAAGCCCGGAGAGGGACGAGAAGCAAGAGAATATAAGCAGGTCCTCTGTCTTGCCCTGACTCAGGTTCAAACCCCAGGGGGCAGAGGCCAGTACGAAACCCCCTTAGAAAGCCCAGAGCAGAGGGGCTGGCACCCTGTTTCCCTCGAGGAACTCTGGGAGGAGATGGTCCCACAGAGGCCCCGTGCCAACACGGGGAGGCCTCGGTGGAGCGTTCCTGAAGGCGAGCAGGCCAGACAGGGCCTAATGTGGCTCCCTTCCACCGCCCTCCAGTAACTGTGGGGGACATATGTGACGTTCCGGGGGACCCTCTCAAGGAACACTGACGGTAGCTGGGGCTTGAGATCAGCATGACTGCTGGTGGCACAGCGGTCATGCGGGGAGGCGGGTGGTGGGGCAGAGGCTGTGGCAGAGACAGGCCAAAGAGGGACGTGGCTGGGGAACAGATGGAGGTGGCGGCCATGGGGGCCCGGTAGCCAGGGATGATGGCTGAGCAGGTCAGCAGAGCCAGATCCGCACCCCATCCAAGCCAGTACTCAGATCGTGCCGGGAGAAAAAGGCCACAAGTTGAGTCCACGTGGTCTAAGTGCAAACCTTGAAGAGTCTGAATTACTTCAAGTGTCAAGAGTGGGTTGTTTTTGTTCTGTCATCTGTGGAAATGGGAGTTCCCAAGTTTGCTTACGGAAATTCCTCTTGCCCCGTACCCAGTGCTCCTTTCCCCACAAGAGAGCTGTTCCTGGCGCTACCCCGCCTCCGAGTGGCATCTGGCTTCCCTGTGACGCACAGAATGAAGCCGAAACCACTCATCCCGCCGGTGTTTCTCTCTGCTGCCACCTCCACACACCCTTTACCACATGAACGTTGTTGATTTCCTCCAAACACGCTGCGCTTCCTCATATACTCCCACCTTTGGACACCCCTCCCCTGCCTGCTATATATAGCAGGCTTCTAATATTTCGGTGTCATTATTTCTGTCTGGCTCGGCTCTCTGTCCAGGGTGAGGGCTGTCTTATTCACCTTCGTATCCCATTTTCCCACCAACAATCTCACGCTTGTGGAGGCACTCAGTGGTTCGTGTGTTAGCCAACGAGAGTCAAAACCATCCAAAGATGGAATGGGCTGCCTTGGGAGAGAGGAAGCTCCCCCTCATGGGAGACGTGCAAGCATCAGTTCTGCCTGGATCTGGCAGTGATGCCAAAGAGGAGGTAGAAGACTAGGTGAGTGACCCTTAGCAGCCCGTTTACCTTCAGAGTCTGAAGATCCCTGAACACCAGGAAAAGGCTGTAGCAGCAGCAGGCTGAGGGCGAAGGATGGTGGGACCAACACGAGTGGAGCTCCAGTGGCCTCCAGGAAGGGGAAAGATGGCTGTGATGCAAGCGCCAGCAATGGGGGCAGCTCAAATATAAAGTGGCATGTATTCGACTTCTTGAAAGCCCTAAGTAAAGCATACGGTAATTCACTGAACTACAGTATCTGTACCATGCCAGATAATGGCTTAATGTATGTAGGAAAGTATGCACGGATGCACCTACAGTACCTACAGATGAGATGTATGGCAGAAAATAAAATAGCAGAGAATAAATTAAGCCATTAAAAATCTACTTCTGCACCTACCTTTAGCTAAAATACCAATTCCAGCCCATCCCTTCCTCAAACGCTTCCTCGCTCCAAGATTCTCAGGCAGCAAAAGGCTTATGGGAAGTTTATGGAAGGTGGCCTGATGAAGGAAGATGGATGGAGAAGCTAAGGAATTCAGGTTACCGTACTGCCTCCTCAACCTTGGACAGCTCCACTTAGAGAGTCAGAAAAACCATAACTGATCCTGTAAGAGGATAGAAGTAATTACCTTGGCCCCAGCTGTCTTTTTAAGTAATCCAAATGGATATGATCTGGGGAGGCTGGGTATTTTTAAATCCCAGCAATGACTATTTTGATTCCTGGTGATTATTTGAAACCCTGTGACATTGATGGAAAACCTCAGCTCAGGAAAATGATGAGTATTGGGTATAGCCGAGACTATTTTTCCATTATACATTTGCCCCAAAGGGCACCTGTAATTTGTGAGTTTTTGCCTGTTATAAAGTAGAGCAAGAAAGATGCAAATTCACAGATATAATGTCGAAGATCTTTCAGATCACAGTCATTTTTGAAAGAAGTCAAAGAGTGAGCCCTTCCATCTTTCACTGAGATTTTGTTGGGCTGTGAGGCTGAGACGGTTTGGAGTAATTCAGCACTTGTCATTAGCAACTCCTTCAATAAAGAGGTGTGCGAGGAACTCAGAGGCCAAGATACCAGTGAAAAGCCAACAAATTGGATGAAAGGTCCACATCATTCAGGCCAAAATATCACCCTTACATCTAAATAATATGAACCATTCCACAAGACAGAAGTGTGTGCCCGAATTATCTGGGCAAAAGGCTCCACTCCCCGTGTGTTGGGAAGAGCCCCTGCACACAAAAGGCTTCCATCTTAAGCTGCCTCCCCATCATACTCAATAAAAGCACTCTCTTGTTCAGCCAGCACTTAAGGAGCAGCACACATGTACCAGGGACTGTGCTGGGGATACAAAGATGGATGACTTATGGCCATGGCCTGTGGCACTTCACTCTAGCTAGGAACACACACCCCCACCCACACACACACAGTCAGGAGAAGGGAGCTGAAAAGGAGGTCCATGTGCAAAGAGTGTCTGCCTCTGCAGAGGGCGGGTGTGTGTGTGTGCTGAATCATGTCCCAGGGAGAGGGTGCATGTCCGGGTTCGCTCCTCAGCTGGGCCCTGACCAAGATGCTCAGAGGAAGGGCATTCCAAGCCCAGAGAACAGCTGGAGCAAAGGTATAAAGGGGGTGTGTGTCTGGAAACCAGAACAGATTCCGTGTACCTGGAGTGTGGAGTGTAGAGTATGTGGAAGGCAGAGTACAGAGCTGAGGCTGGTAAGACAGGGAGAGAAACCCAGTAACAAAACCCAGGAGTGGGGACTTCCCTGGTTGCCCAGTGGTTAAGACCTTGCACTGCCAATGCAGTGGCACGGGTTCGATCCCTGGTCGGGGAACTAAGATCTCACATGCCCCGTGGTGCGGCCAAAAGATATTAAGAAAAAAAAAAAACACAAAAAAAACCCCTAAACCCCAGGAGTGGTCAGAGAGACCAATGGGAAATTAGAAGTCCCAGAAGTGTCCCAGAAATGGAAGCAAGGACAAGAGCATCTAAGCAAAGGACACGGTCAACAGTGTCGTTATGCCCAGAGGGCGGATGGAGCTAAGGCCGCTGGATTGGGTGGTCCAAAGGGCATCTGAGAACTGCGCACAGATGGGACAGAAGTCAGAGTGCAGGTGACTAAGGAATCACAGTTGCCACTAAGAGGAGGACCAAGCAAGGATGTCAGTGAAGGTAGAGGCAGGAGGGAGGGCAGAAGGAAAGATTTGGGTTTCTTTGTTTTTGGAGACTTCCACGTAAGCTGATAAGAAACTACTGGAGAGTGAGAACCTTAGATCACGAAGGGAGCAAGAATAAAAGAAAACATGCTCCAGGGAAGGGAGAAGGTAAGTTCAGATAAGAGGTTAGCCTGGGACAGAAAACATACCCCTCTTCCTCTGGATGCAGTAGAGGAAGCAAGGATGCAAGGACACACGGAGTTATGGGTAAATCAGGGCGGGAAGGGGAAAAAGGAGGTAAATGTTACCAAGGAGCACCGAGCATCCCGCTGAGACTAGAAACCAAAGATCTTCTATGATGCTCCAGTAGCGATTTCCCTGGAGTCAGAGCAGCGTAGGAGTAGGAAGAGTACTTAATGAAGGAATTAATTCCGGGGAGCCCGCAAGGGAAGGAAACCTCCCTCTTTCCAGTCCCCCAGTAAGTCCCTGGGGCCAACCAGACTCTCTGACCTGAAGAGGAATGCCTAGTGACAAATGGGACAACTTCCAAAGCTCAGGCACCATGTCTGCCTTCCATGACATCAGTTAACTGTTTCAGGAGGAAACAGGTGGCCGAGGAATGACAGTTGCCACTAACTTTTACTTGACTACCACAAATATTTATCCAATCTTTCTTTTTTTTTTTTTTGGCCCCTGCATGTGGTACCTGAGGATATTATCATGTGACAGGATAACATATGGCAGGACTGGACTTGGGAGACTAGGAGTCCAGATCATTCATTAGCCAGCTTTCTATATGCTTCTGGAAAGAACTTTCTTGGGAACATAAAGTAATTTCATTGTTAATGAGGAAAATGATAGCCCTTTAAACAACAGCGTCCAGGGAGGGGGATAAACTAGGAGTTTGGGATTAGCAGATACACACTACTATATATAACATAGATAAACAACAAGGTCCTACTGTATAGCACAGGGAACTATATTCAATATCTTGTAATAATCTATAATGGAAAAGAATATTAAAAAGAATAGATATATGTGTGTATATGTGTGTGTGTGTATGTATACATATATGTATAACTGAATCACTTTGCTGTACACCAGAAACTAACACAACACTGTAAATCAATTATACTCCAATTAAAAAAATAAACAGGGTCCTGTGATGAACTCTAAAATCAAGCCTCAAACCGGAAGTCGAGTACTTTGGTGCTCAGGTTAATTTCTACATAAATACCTAACTGGTGTCTATGCCACAGCTGAGCTTTAGCACATGTCGACAGAGGCTTGCAGAGGCTACTTGGGAGACACGTGAAACTCCAGTGCCTTGTATGTGTATGCTGCAGGCCCAGGGCAGACGTCTCTTATTAACCCTGATTGCTATGCCGCAGGGGACAGGTGAGCACAGGACGACCCTCACCTGCTTCCTTTATATGCTTGTAAACATCATCAGAGCCAGCCGAGGAGTACGGAATGTCATCGTGGGCCACAAAGTCAATCTGTTGGAGAGAGAGGAGAGTGACATCACCACTGGGATGGGGCTGCATGTCTGCAATTTGAAAATACATATTTTTTTAGAACAAAGCAGTTGTAATTACGCAGCTGAAATAAGCAGTTTATAAGGTAGACTTGAATCCTTGACTGAAAGGTATTTCCAACTGTCTCTGTTTCCACGAGCTGATGGGAACTAGATGGGTTCCTCTCTTGCTGGTCCCTCTTTCTTCTCTTACCTCTGACAGTAGGTGTGTTTTTTTTACTTGTGTTTTGTTTTTTTGTGGTACGCGGGCCTCTCACTGTTGTGGCCTCTCCCGTTGTGGAGCACAGGCTCCGGACGCGCAGGCTCAGCGGCCGTGGCTCACGGGCCCAGCCGCTCCGCGGCACGTGGGATCTTCCCGGACCGGGGCACGAACCCGTGTCCCCTGCATCGGCAGGTGGATTCTCAACCACTGCGCCACCAGGGAAGCCCCAGTAGGTGTTTTTGGCCTTCTGTTCTTCTGCCTCTAAAATCTCGCCTTCAGAAGATTCACTCATTCTTCAGATTTTAATCACCTATGTTATGAGGAGCCCAAATCCTCATTTCCTGTCCCACTGATGGCAATAGGCCCATCCTCACATTTAAGTCATATTTTATTTTATTTATCTTTCTGTCTGCGCCACGCAGTATGCAGGATCCTAGTTCCCCAACCAGGGATCGAACCCGTGCCCTCTGCAGTGGAAGAGCCAAGTCCTAACCACAGGACCACCAGGGAAGTCCCCCACTTAAGTCATATTTTATATTGTAGAAATGAATTCACATCTCTCTTCGCATTTGATTATACAACCACCTTGTGAGGCCGGTAGGGCAAGTATTACTATTTCAGTTGGGTCATACGGCTGCTGAAATGATAAAACTTGTCGAATTTGCCCAAAGTCACCTTTTTCTCTTTTGCCACCCTTGCTGTCACTTTAAAAACCTGTCTGGAATTTTAATTCATCCTGAAAACTGGTGCCCCTTCCAAGGGCACCTCCATTTTCTAAGTTTACTTAGGCTCCAAACACCTTGAAACCAGCCTTTTTTTTCCCTACTTCCTTCACTCTCCATAGCACAAAGGTCACAAGTTCCATTGCGGTGTGTGTGGGGGGAGGTGTATGGGTGTGTGTGTATGTGTGTGTGTATACATGAGTGCATACACCCACCACTTCCTCTCCATTGCTTATGCCAAATCCAGGGCCCCATCCCCTGGATTATTAATACCAACTTGTACCTGACCTTCCTCACTGCAGGCTCTTTCCTCTCCAAGCCATCCCTCTGTCACATGGTGGGGGGACCTCCTTAAACAGAATTTTCTTCTTGTCATCCTTGTGCCTGCTGATCTTCACTAGTTCCTTGTTTCCTCCTCCATCAAGTAAAAACTTCTTGCCTAACTTTCAAAGCCCTTTAACAAGGCTTCACTCCACCTTGAGAGGTAGAGTAGCAGTTTAATTTTGCTGCGTATAGATTCCTGCCCCACCACTTACTAGCTATATAACTAATAATTTAGTGGTAAGGATTAAATCAGGATTTCTCAACCTTGGTACTAGTGGCATTTTGAACTAGATATTTCTTTGTTGGAGGGACTTCCCTGGTGGTGCAGTGGTTAAGAATCCACCTGCCAATGCAGGGGACACGGGTTTGATCCCTGGCCCGGGAAGATCCCATATGCCGCAGAGCAACTAAGCCCATGCACCACAACTACTGAGCCCGCATGCCGCAACTACTGAAACCCGTGTGCCTAGAGCCCGTGCTCCGCAACAAGAGAGGCCACCAGAGTGAGAAGCCCGCCCACCGCAATGAAGAGTAGCCCCCATCGCTGCAACCAGAGAAAGCCCGCACACAGCAATGAAGGCCCAACGCAGCCAATAAATAAATAAATAAGTACATAAACTTATATATTAAAAAATTCTTTTTTGGAGGGGGAGAGTCTGTCCTGTGCATTGTAGGATGCTTAGTAGCACCCCTGTCCTTTACCCACGAGATGCCAGTAGCACACCTTTAGTTACGATGGCCAAAAATGTTTCCAGGCCCTGTTAAATGTCCCTTGGGGGAAACTTGCCCCCACTTGAGAATCACTGGATTAAATAATATAATTATGTAAAAGTGCTAAAAATAATAACTGGTACACAGCAAGTACTCAATAAATATTATTATCATCAATTCTATTCCTCGTACTCAAACTTAGTTGTTCCTCATCTCCAGTGTATGACAACAACAACAACGTCTCAGGGTAGCCATGAGATTGAATGGGATTCACGTAAGAGCAAAGCACTTAGCACAGGGCTGGGTACGTGGAAAGTACTCGATAAATGGCAGCCATCATCAGCATCCCCATAATGCTGCACGCAAGTTGAAGATACAATAGATGCTTAGTAAAAATGTGTTAGTGATTGCTGGAAGTAAATCAGACTGTAGTTTTTCCTTCTTCTTTTTATTCTTGCTGGGAAATTGTCTCCTCTGCCATTACCCATGCACATTTATCAGTGTCCTCTATTCTCTCCTGCATCGTGAATGTAAAAATAGAAAACTCTTAGAGCAGCTTAATCTTATTTTTTTGTACTGATTATAAAAGGAAAGAAGAGCTCCTAACGTGGGGCTGGTAGGGAGATACAAAGCACATAATTTGATGCAGATCAAAAGGATTTCTCGTGTTTTCAACTAACAAAAATCTTCAATCAGTAGGAGTCTCAGGGTCACAAAATCAGAGATATATGGTTCTTTCCTTAAATCCTGACCCCTGTCCCTCTGGATAAGATATGTGGTCATTTGTTCCATGAAAAATGATGCCTGTGGAACTATAAGCATCAATAATAATGATGGTGATAATGATGATGACATTTTTGGAGCTCTTGCTTTGAGCCAGCCAGTGTTCCAAGGGTTTTACTAGATGATCTCATGAGATCCTCAAAACAGCACCAATTTTCTGGTTTAGGTAAGTGAGTGCAATATCTTGCTCAAGGTCCCACAGTTAAGAAGTTAAGCCACACATGGACCTGAGTGGTCTAGCTCCAGAGACCACACTGAGGAAGTGGGATGCTGCTGGTCCCCAGACGTGGGTACAGGACAGGTGCTGCATCAAGTGACATCACATGACAGTGCCTGAAGTTACCTCCTTCCAAAATTAGAAGAGTCTTTGGACTTCCTGGTTATAAGCTGTAGAAACAGATGACTCCCTAATTCTACTACTTAGAGAACGTGGAAGAATAAGTACCTTGTGTTTTTCCAGAAACTCTGGCGTGAGTGTCCACGGAGCATCTCTGATGACTTCATCCACATAGCGACAGTGTCTCAGCGCTTCGTATCTCTCTGCTTCGTTCATCACGGTGAAACCTTTGAATTTGTGGGTGAGGTCATCACTGCAAACTGAAACAGGCAAATGCATTAAATACTGTTAACTGGCCCAGGCCCTGCTCACAGCTATCCCAATACACACATGGCTCCTTCAGCAAGACAAAGAACTCAGCCTTGCTAGGTGTGTGACATATTCAAACTCAGGGGGTTTTTTTGTTTTTGTTTTTTGTTTTTTTTGTTTTTTGTGGGAACGAAGGATCAGGAAAGTGAAGCAAGCTGAAATCCACTGGCAATTGAGAATTTCATTTTAGTGTTAATTACAACTACATTCTCCACTGCAGCTTTTATTAAAATTATTCTCCACGCTACCTAATGTGACTTTCACATCTTTTTTTTAAACATCTTTATTGGAGTATAATTGCTTTACAATGGTGTATAATTTCTTCTTTATAACAAAGTGAATCAGTTATACGTATACACATGTTCCCATATCTCATCCCTCTTGCGGCTGCCTCCCTCCCACCCTCCCTGTCCCACCCCTCTAGGTGGTCACAAAGCACCGAGCTGATCTCCCTGTGCTATGCGGCTGCTTCCCACTAGCTATCTATTCTACATTACGTAGTGTATATATGTCCATGCCACTCTCTCACTTTGTCACAGCTTACCCTTCCCCCTCCCCACATCCTCAAGTCCATTCTCTAGTAGGTCTGTGTCTATATTCCCGCCTTACCCCTAGGTTCTTCATGACTTTTTTTCCCCTTAGAGTCCATATATATGTGTTAGCACACGGTATTTGTTTTTCTCTTCCTGACTTACTTCACTCTGTATGACAGAAACTAGGTCCATCCACCTCACTACAAATAACTCAATTTTGTTTCTTTTTATGGCTGAGTAATATTCCATTGTATATATGTGCCACATCTTCTTTCTCCATTCATCCGATGATGGACACTTAGGTTGCTTCCATGTCCTGGCTATTGTAAATAGAGCTGCAATGAACATGTTGGTACATGAATCTTTTTGAATTATGGTTTTCTCAGGGTATATGTCCAGTAGTGGGATTGCTGGGTCGTATGGTAGTTCTATTTGTAGTTTTTTAAGGAACCTCCATACTGTTCTCCATAGTGGCTGTATCAATTTACATTCCCACCAGCAGTGCAAGAGGGTTCCCTTTTCTCCACACCCTCTCCAGCATTTATTGTTTCTAGAGTTTTTGATGATGGCCAATCTGACCGGTGTGAGATGATATCTCATTGTAGTTTTGATTTGCATTTCTCTAATGATTAATGATGTTGAGCATTCTTTCATGTGTTTGTTGGCAATCTGTATATCTTCTTTGGAGAAATGTCTATTTAGGTCTTCTGCCCATTTTTGGATTGGGTTGTTTGTTTTTCTGATATTGAGCTATATGAGTTGCTTGTAAATTTTTGAGATTAATCCTTTGTCAGTTGCTTCATTTGCAACTATTTTCTCCCATTCTGAGGGTTGTCTTTTGGTCTTGTTTATGGTTTCCTTTGCTGTGCAAAATCTTTTAAGTTTCATTAGGTCCCATTTATTTATTTTTGTTTTTATTTCCATTTCTCTAGGAGGTGGGTCAAAAAGGATCTTGCTGTGATTTATGTCATAGAGTGTTCTGCCTATGTTTTACTCTAAGAGTTTGATAGTGTCTGGCCTTACATTTAGGTCTTTAATCCATTTTGAGCTTATTTTTGTGTATGCTGTTAGGCAGTGTTCTAATCTCATACTTTTACATGTACCTGTCCAGTTTTCCCAGCACCACTTATTGAAGAGGCTGTCTTTTCTCCACTGTATATTCTTGCCTCCTTTATCAAAGATAAGGTGACCAAATATGCGTGGGTTTATCTCTGGGCTTTCTATCCTGTTCCATTGATCTATATTTCTGTTTTTGTTCCAGTACCATACTATCTAGATTACTGTAGCTTTGTAGTATAGTCTGAAGTCAGGGAGCCTGATTCCTCCAGCTCCATTTTTCGTTCTCAACATTGCTTTGGCTATTCGGGGTCTTTTGTGTTTCCATACAGACTGTGAAATTTTTTCTTCTAGTTCTGTGAAAAATGCCAGTGATAGTTTGATAGGGATTGCATTGAATCTGTAGATTGCTTTGGGTACTAGAGTCATTTTCACAATGTTGATTCTTCCAATCCAAGAACATAGTATATCTCTCCATCTATTTGTATCATCTTTAATTCCTTTCATCAGTGTCTTATAATTTTCTGCATACAGGTCTTTGTCTCCTCAGGTAGGTTTATTCCTAGATATTTTATTCTTTTTGTTGTAATGGTAAATGGGAGTGTTTTCTTCATTTCAGTCTCAGATTTTTCATCATTAGTGTATAAGAATGCCAGAGATTTCTGTGCATTAATTTTGTATCCTGCTACTTTACCAAATTCATTGATTAGCTCTAGTAGTTTTTTGGTAGCATCCTTAGGATTCTCTATGTATAGTATCATGTCATCTGCAAACAGTGACAGCTTTACTTCTTCTTTTCCTATTTGGATTCCTTTTATTTCTTTTTCTTCTCTGATTGCTGTGGCTAAAACTTCCAAAACTATGTTGAATAAGGGTGGTGAGAGTGAGCAACCTTTTCTTGTTCCTGATCTTAGTGGAAATGGTTTCAATTTTTCACCATTAAGGACAATGTTGGCTGTGCGTTTGTCATATATGGCCTTTATTATGTTGAGGAAAGTTCCCTCTATGCCTACTTTCTGCAAGGCTTTTATCATAAATGGGTGTTGAATTTTGTCTAAAGCTTTCTCTGCATCTATTGAGATGATCATATGGTTTTTCTCCCTCAGTTTGTTGATATGGTGTATCACGTTGATTGATTTGCGTATATTGAAGAATCCTTGCATTCCTGGAATAAACCCCACTTGATCATGGTGTGTGATCCTTTTAATGTTCTGTTGGATTCTGTTTGCTAGTATTTTGTTGAGGATTTTTGCATCTATGTTCACCAGTGATATTGGCCTGTAGTTTTCTTTCTTTGTTAAATCTTTGTCTGGTTTTGGAATCGGGGTGATGGTGGCCTCATAGAATGAGTTTGGGAGTGTTCCTCCCTCTGCGATATTTTGGAAGAGTTTGAGAAGGATAGGTGTTAGCTCTTCTCTAAATTCTTGATAGAATTCACCTGTGAAGCCAACTGGTCCTGGACTTTTGTTTGTTGGAAGATTCTTAATCACAGTTTCAATTTCAGTGCTTGTGATTGGTCTGTTCATATTTTCTATTTCTTCCTGATTCAGTCTCAGCAGGTTGTACATTTCTAAGAATTTGTCCGTTTCTTCCAGGTTTTCCATTTTATTAACATAGAGTTGCTTGTAGTAATCTCTCATGACCTTTTGTATTTCTGCAATGTCAGCTATTAACTTCTTTTTCATTTCTAATTCTATTAATTTGAGTCTTCTCACTTTTTTGGATAAGTATGGCTAATGGCTTATCAATTTTGTTTATCTTCTCAAAAAACCAGCTTTTAGTTTTACTGATCATTGCTATTGTTTCCTTCATTTCTTTTTCATTTATTTCTGATCTGATCTTTATGATTTCTTTCCTTCTGCTAACTTTGGGTTTTGTTTGTTCTTCCTTCTCTAGTTCCTTTAGGTGTAAGGTTAGATTGTTTATTTGAGATTTTTCTTGTTTCTTGAGGTAGCCTTGTATAGCTATAAACTTCCCTCTTAGAACTGCTTTTGCTGCGTCCCATAGGTTTTGGACCGTCGTGTTTTCATTGTCATTTGTCTCTAGGTATTTTTTGATTTCCTCTTTGATTTCTTCAGTGATCTCTTGGTTATTAAGTAGTGTATTGTTTAGCCTCCATGTGTTTGTTATTTTTTACAGATCTTTTCCTGTAATTGATATCTAGTCTCATAGTGTTGTGGTCGGAAAAGATACTTGATATGATTTCAATTTTCTTAAATTTACCAATGCTTGATTTGTGACCCAAGATATGATCTATCCTGGAGCATGTTCCATGAGCACTTGAGAAAAATGTGTGTTCTGTTGTTTTTCGACGGAATCTCCTATAAATATCAGTTAAGTCCATCTTGTTTAATGTATCAGTTAAACCTTGTGTGTCCTTATTTATTTTCATTTTGGATGGTCTGTCCATTGATGACAGTGGGGTGTTAAAGTCCCCTACTATGAATGTGTTACTGTCGATTTCCCCTTCTATGGCTGTTAGTATTTGCCTTATGTATTGAGGTGCTCCTATGTTGGGTGCATAAATATTTACAATTCTTATATCTTCTTCTTGGATCGACCCCTTGATCATTATGGAGTGTCCTTCATTGTCTCTTCTAATAGTCTTTATTTTAAAGTCTATTTTGTCTGATATGAGAATTGCTACTCCAGTTTTCTTTTGATTTCCATTTGCATGGAATATCTTTTTCCATCCCCTCACTTTCAGACTATGTGTCTCTAGGTCTGAAGTGGGTCTCTTGTAGACAGCATATATATGGGTCTTGTTTTTGTATCCATTCAGCCAGTCTGTGTCTTTTGGTAGGAGCATTTAATCCATTTACATTTAAGGTAATTATCGTTATATATGTTCCTAATCCCATTTTCTTAATTGTTTTGCATTTGTTATTGTAGGTCTTTTCCTTCTCTTGTGTTTCTTTTTTTTTTTTTTTTTTAGGTTTTATTTTTTATTTTATTTTTTTTTTATTTTTATTTTTTTATAATTTTTTATTTTATTTTATTTTTTTTTATTTATTTATTTTTTAACATCTTTATTGGAGTATAATTGTTTTACAATAGTGTGTTAGTTTTCCCTCTACAACAAACTAAATCAGTTATACATACACACATGCTCCCACATCTCCTCCCTCTTGCATCACCCTCCTTCTCTTGTGTTTCTTGACTAGAGAAGTTCCTTTAACATTTCTTGCAAAGCTGGTTTGGTGGTGCTGAACTCTCTCAGCCTTTGCTTGTCTGTAAAGGTTTAATTTCTCCATCAAATCTGAATGAGATCCTTGCTGGGTAGAGTGATCTTGGTTGTAGGTTTTTCTCCTTCATCACTTTAAATATGTCCTGCCACTCCCTTCTGGCTTACAGAGTTTCTGCTGAAAGATCAGCTGTGAACCTTATGGGGATTGTATGTTATTTGTTGTTTTTCCCTTGCTGCTTTTAATATGTTTTCTTTGTATTTAATTTTTGACAGTTTGATCATTATGTGTCTTGGCATGTTTATCCTTGGGTTTATCCTGTATGGGACTCTCTGTGCTTCCTGGACTTGATTAACTATTTCCTTTTTCATATTAGGGAAGTTTTCAACTATAATCTCTTTCTCAGTCCCTTTCTTTTTCTCTTCTTCTTCTGGGACCCCTATAATTCGAATGTTGGTGCATTTAATGATATCCCAGAGTTCTCTGAGACTGTTGTCAGTGCTTTTCATTCTTTTTTCTTTATTCTGCTCTGCAGTAGTAATATCCACTATTTTATCTTCCAGGTCACTTATCCATTCTTCTGCCTCAGTTATTCTGCTATTGATCCCATCTAGAGTATTTTTTATTTCATTTATTGTGTTGTTCATCACTGCTTGTTTCCTTTTTAGTTCTTCTCGGTTCTTGTTAAATGTTTCTTGCATTTTCTCTATTCTATTTCCAAGATTTTGGATCGTCTTTACTATCATTATTCTGAATTCTTTTTTAGGTAGACTGCCTATTTCCTCTTCATTTGTTAGGTCAGGTGGGTTTTTATCTTGCTCCTTCATCTGCTGTGTGTTTTCCTGTCTTGTCATTTTGCTTATCTTACTGTGTTTGGGGTCTCCTTTTCGCAGGCTGCAGGTTCATAGTTCCTGTCGTTTTTGGTGTCTGCCCCCAGTGGGTAAGGTTGGTTCAGTGGGTTCTGTAGGCTTCCTGGTGGAGCGGACTAGTGCCTGTGTTCTGGTGGATGAGGCTGGAACTTGTCTTTCTGGTGGGCAGGTCTATGTCTGGTGGTGTGTTTTGGGGTGTCTGTGGCCTTATTATGAATTTAGGCGGCCTCTCTGCTAATGGGTGGGGTTGTGTTCCTGTCTTGCTAGCTGTTTGGCATAGGGTGTGCAGTAGTGTAGCTTGCTGGTCGTTGAGTGAAGCTGAGTGAAGCTGGGTCTTGGTGTTGAGAAGGAGATCTCTGGGAGATTTTCACCATTTGATATTACGTAGAGCGGGGATGTCTCTTGTGGACCAGTGTCCTGAAGTTGGCTCTCCCACCTCAGAGACACAGCACTGACTCCTAGCTACAGCACCAAGAGCCTTTCATCCACACAGCTGAGAATAAAAGGGAGACAAAGAAGAAAGAAATAAAGAAAGGAAGGAAGATAAAATAAAATAAAGTAAGATAAAGTTATTAAAATAAAAAATAATTGTTAAGAAAAAAAAATTTTTAAGGAAAAAAAATAAAGGATGGACAGAACACTAGAACAAATGGTGAAAGCAAAGCTATACAGACAAAATCTCACACAGAAGCATACACATACACACTCACAAAAAGAGGAAAAGGGGAAAAAATAATATATCTTGCTCTCAAAGTCCACCTCCTCAATTTGAGATGATTCGTTGTCTATTCAGGTATTCCACCGATGCAGGGCACATCAAGTTGATTGTGCAGATTTAATCCGCTGTTCCTGAGGCTGCTGGGAGAAATTTCCCTTTCTCTTCTTTGTTCGCACAGCTCTCGGGGTTCAGCTTTGGACTTAGCCCCGCCTCTGCGTGTAGGTCTCCGGAGGGTGTCTGTTCTTCGCCCAGACGGGACGGGGTTAAAGGAGCCGCTGCTTTGGGGGCTCTGGCTCACTCAGGCCGGGAGGAGGGAGAGGTACGGATGCGGGGCGAGCCTGCAGCAGCAGAGGCCAAAGTAAGTTTGCACCAGCCTGAGGTGCACCGTGTGTTCTCCCAGGGAAGTTGTCCCTAGATCACGGGACCCTGGCAGTGGCAGGCTGCACAGGCTCCCAGGAGAGGAGGTGTGGAGAGTGACCTGTGCTCGCACACAGGCTTCTTGGTGGCGGCAGCAGCAGCCTGAGTGTCTTATGCCCGTCTTTGGGTTCCGCGCTGATAGCCGCAGCTCGCGTCCATCTCTGGAGCTCCTTTAAGTGGTGCGCTTAATCCCCTCTCCTCGTGCACCAGGAAACAAAGAGGGAAGAAAAAGTCTCTTGCCTCTTCGGCAGCTCCAGACTTTTTCCCACACTCCCTCTCGACTGGCTGTGGCGCACTAGCCCCTTTCAGGCTGTGTTCACGCCACCAACTCCAGTCCTCTCCCTGGGATACGACCGAAGCCCGAGCCTCAGCTCCCAGTCCCCGGCCCGCCCCGCCCCAGCAGGTGAGCAGACAAGCCTCTCAGGCTGGTGAGTCCTGGTCGGCACCAATCCTCTGTGTGGGAATCTCTCCGCTTTGCCCTCTGCACCCGTTACTGCGCTCTCCTCCGTGGCTCCTAAGCTCCCCCCCTCCGCCACCCACAGTCTCTGCCCGCAAAGGGGCTTCTAGTGTGCGGGAACCTTTCCTCCTTCACAGCTCCCTCCCACTGGTGCAGGTTCCGTCCCTATTCTTTTGTCTCTGTTTATTTTTCTTTTGCCCTACCCAGGTATGTGGGGAGTTTCCTGCCTTTTGGGAGGTGTGAGGTCTTCTGCCAGCATTCAGTGGGTGTTCTGTAGGAGTTGTTCCACGTGCAGATATATTTCTGATGTATCTGTGGGGAGGAAGGTGATCTCCGCATCGTACTCTTCTGCCATCTTCCCAGCTCTCATAGTAGGCCCTTAACAACTACTTGTTGAATGAATTAACAATGCTTGATACACACAGATACTCAATAAAGGTTTACTAGGATTTAAGATAATAGGTATATATTTACCTGCAGGTACATTTCAACATACATGCAAATAAGAGACTACTGTGTCTCTCGAAACACATGTATGTCTATATATCTCCTATACATACTTCCTATGATGACGTATAGACATATGTAGAATACAGTACAACACAGAAAACATTGTAGTGTCTTACATTACCAAAATACCATCAACCACATGGCAGGCTAAAAAACCTTGGTAAGTATTAGAATCACCTAATGAGCTTGTTAAAGATGCCCAGGTTCCACTCAAGGTTTTGATTCAGTGGGTGCTACGGTCTAAATGTGTCCCCCCAATATTCATATGTTGAAATCTTAACTCCCAAAGATGATGACATTAGGAGGTGGGCCTTTGGGAGACACTTAGGTCATAAGGGTGGAACCCTCATAAATGGGATTAGTGCCTTATAAAGGAAGCCCCAGAGAGCTCCCTAGCCCCTCTCACCATGTAAGAAAACAGTGGAGGGCTTCCCTGGTGGCGCAGTGGTTGAGAATCTGCCTGCCGATGCAGGGGACACGGGTTCGTGCCCTGGTCCGGGAAGATCCCACATGCCGCCGAGTGGCTGGGCCTGTGAGCCATGGCCGCTAAGCCTGCGTGCCCGGAGCCTGTGCTCCGCAACGGGAGAGGCCCACGTATGGCAAAAAAAAAAAAAAAAAAGTGCCAGCTATGAATCAGTAAGCTGGCCCTCACCAGAAGACCATGTTAGCACTTTGATCTTAGACTTCTCAGCCTCCAGAATGATGAGAAACAGACTTCTGTTGCTTTGAGCTACCCAGTCTGTGGTAGCAGCCACAGACTGCTAGGCTGTTCTAGCAGCCTGAACGGACTAATACAGTAGGTCTGGAGCGGGGTCCAGGCAGCTCTATTTTTGACAAGCTTCAGGGATGATTCTGAGGCAAACAACATTTGAAAGCCCCTAAAGCATATTATGAACATCTTGAGTAAAGAGCCCAGCCTGTGTTTGAATCACCCATCATGCCCAGCTTGGTGGGTGGGTGGTGGTTAATTAGTAGAGCCATAATGACTATGTTATGTATTGATTCACTGAATGCATTGGTTTTGACTCCATAACTAAAAATTATTTATGGGCCAAACTATACAATTTAAAAATTGATCTACAGCTTTTGAAATGTTCTTAAAAGACTTTACATTTTTAAAAGACTGAAGGATTGAACATGGCGGAAGAGTAAGACGTGGAGATAACCTTCCTCCCCACAGATACATCAGAAATACATCTACACGTGGAAATGCTCCTATAGAACACCCACTGAACGCTGGCAGAAGACCTCAGACCTCCCAAAAGGCAAGCAACTCCCCATGTACCTGGGTAGGGCAAAAGAAAAAAGAATAAACAGAGACAAAAGAATAGGGATGGGACCTGCACCAGTGGGAGGGAGCCGTGAAGGAGGAAAGGTTCCCACACACTAGATGCCCCTTTGCGGGCAGAGACTGCGGGTGACGGAGGGGGAAGCTTCAGAGACACGGAGGAGAGTGCAGTAATAGGGTGTGGAGGGCAGAGCGGAGAGATTCCCGCAGACGGTTGGTGCCGACTGGCATTCACCGGCCCGAGAGGCTTGTCTGCTCACCCGCCGGAGCGGGCTGGGGACTGGGAGCTGAGGCTCGGGCTTTGATCGGATCCCAGGGAGAGGACTGGGGCTGGCGGCATGAACACAGCCTGAAGGGGCTAGTGCACCACGGCTAGCCGGGAGGGAGTCCGGGAGAAGTCTTGAGCTGCTGAAGAGGCAAGAGACCTTTTCTTCCCTCTTTGCTTACTGGGGCGCGAGTAGAGGGGATTAAGCGCGCTGCTTAAAGGAGCTCCAGAAACAGTAAAGTTGCAGGATACAAAATTAATACACAGAAATCTGTTGAATTTCTACACACTGACAACAAAAGATCAGATGTTCTTGGAGTAGAAGAATCAATATTATCAAAATGACTATACTACCCAAGGCAATCTACAGATTCAACCCAATCCCTATCAAATTACCAATGACAGGACTTCCCTGGTGGTCCAGTGGTTAAGACTCCATGTTCTCAATGCAGGGGGCCCAGGTTCGATCCCTGGTCAGGGAATTAGATCCTGCATGCTGCAACTAAGATCCCATATGCTGCAACTAAAATATTCTGCATGCTGCAACTAAAAAAGATTCAACATGACACAAAGAAGATGCCACATGCTGCAACTAATACCCAGCAGAGCCAAATTAATACATATTTTTTTAAAAAATAATAAAGTCATCCAGTAGCCTTTAAAAATTTACCAATGGCAGTTTTCACAGAACTAGAACAAAAAAAATCTTAAAATTTGTACAGAGACACAAAAGACACTGAATAGCCAAAGCAATCTTGAGAAAGAAAAATGGAGCTGGAGGAATCAGGCTCCCTGACTTCAGACTATACTACAAAGCTACAGTCACCAAAAGAGTATGGTACTAGCACAAAAACAGAAATATACATCGATGGAACAGGAAAGAAAGCTCAGAAATAAAGCCACACACCTATGGTCAATTAATCTACAACAAAGAAGGCAAGACGATACAATGAAGGAAAGACAGTCTCTTCAATAAATGGCCCTGGGAAAACTGGACAGCTACATTTAAAAGAATGAAATTAGGACACTCCCTATGCCATACACAGAAATAAATTCAACGTGGATTAAAGACCTAAATGTATGGCTGGATACTATAAAACTCTGAGAGGAAAACATAGGCAGGTGACTCTTTGACATAAATTGCAGCAATATCTTTTTCGATCCATCTCCTAGAGTAATGGAAATAAAAACTAAAATAAACTAATGGAAACTGGGACTTCCCTGATGGTACAGTGGTTAAGAATCCGCCTGCCAATGCAAGGGACACAGTTTCCATCCCTGGTCCAGGAAGATCCCACATGCTGCAGAGCAACTAAGCCCGTGTGCCACAACTACTAAGCCTGCGCTCTAGAGCCCATGGTCTGCAACAAGAGAAGCCACTGCAATGAGAAGCCCACGCACCACAACAAAGAGTAGCCCCCGCTCGCCGCAACTAAAGAAAGCCCGCATGCAGCAATGAAGACCCAACACACCCAAACATAAATAATAAATTAATTAATTATTTTTAAAATGGGACCTAATTATACTCAAAAGCTTTTGCACAGCAAAAGAAACCACAAACAAAATGAAGAGACAACCCACAGAATGGGAGAAAAGATTTGCAAACAATGCAACCGACAAGGGATTGGTCTCCAAAATTTATAGTTTATGCGGCTCAATATCAAAAAAACCAGACAACTCAATCAAAAAATGGGCAGAAGATGTAAAAAGACATGTCTCCAAAGAAGACATACAGATGGCCAAGAGGCACATGAAAAGACACTCAACATCACTAATTATTAGAGAAATGCAAATCAAAACTACAATGACATATCACCTCACACCAGTGAGAATGGACATCACTAAAAAATCTACAAATAACAAATGCTGGAGAGGATGTGGACAAAAGGGAACCCTCCTAAACTGTTGGTGGGAATGTAAATTGGGACAGTCACTATGGAGAACAGTATGGAGGTTCCGTATGAAACTAAAAACAGAGCTACCATACGATCCACCAATCCCACTCCTGGGCATATATCTAGAAAAAAACATGGTTTGAAAGGATACATGTACCCCAATGTTCAATGCAGAAGCAATCTAAATGTCCAGTGACAGATGAATGGATAAAGAAAATGTGGTACATGTATACAATGGAATATTACTCAGCCATCAAAAAACAGTGAAAGAATGCCATTTGCAGCAACGTGGATGGACCTGGAGATTATCATACTAAGTGAAGTTAAGTCAGACAGAGAAAAACAAATATCATATGATATTGCTTATATGTGGGATCTTTAAAAAATGATACAAATGAAATTATCTACAAAACAGAAACAGACTCACAGACTTAGTGAAGGAACTTATGGTTACTGGGGGAAAGGTTTGCAGAGAAGGACAGATTGGGACTTCCGTATTGATATGTACACACTGCTATATTTAAAATAAAACAACAACAAGAACCCACTATACAGCACAGGGAACTCTGCTCAATATTCTGTAATAACCTAAATGGGAAAAATATTTGAAAAAGAATAGATACATGTATATGTATAACTGAATCATTTTGTTGTACAATTGAAACTAACACAACACTGTTAATCAACTATACTCCAATATAGATCCACCAGAGGGCAGACAGCAGAAGCAAGAAGAACTACAATCCTGCAGCCTGTGGAACAAAAACCACATTCACAGAAAGATAGACAAGATGAAAAGGCAGAGGGCTATGTACCAGATGAAGGAACAAGATAAAACCCCAGAAAAACAACGAAATGAAGTGGAGATAGGCAACCTTCCAGAAAAAGAATTCAGAATAATGATAGTGAAGATGATCCAGGACCTCAGAAAAACAATGGAGGCAAAGATCGAGAAGATGCAAGAAAGGTTTAACAAAGACCTAGAAGAATTAAAGAACAAACAAACAGAGATGAACAATACAAACTGAAATGAAAACTACACTACAAGGAATCACTAGCAGAATAACTGAGGCAGAAGAACGGATAAGCGACCTGGAAGACAAAATGGTGGAATTCACTGCTGCGGAACAGAATAAAGAAAAAAGAATGAAAAGAAATGAAGACAGCCTAAGAGACCTCTGGAAAAACATTAAATGCAACAACATTCACATTATAGGGGTCCCAGAAGGAGAAGAGAGAGAGAAAGGGCCGGAGAAAATATTTGAAGAGATTATAGTTAAAAACTCCCCTAACATGGGAAAGGGAATAGCCACCCAAGTCCAGGAAGCGCAGCGAGTCCCATACAGGATAAACCCAAGGAGAAACAGGCCAAGACACATGGTAATCAAATTGGCAAATATTAAAGACAAAGAAAAATTATTTAAAGCAGCAAGGGAAAAATGACAAATAACATACAAGGAAACTCCCATAAGGTTAACAGCTGATTTCTCAGCAGAAACTCTACAAGCCAGAAGGGAGTGGCATAATATACTTAAAGTGATGAAAGGGAAGAACCTACAACCAAGATTACTCTACCCAGCAAGGATCTCATTCAGATTCGATGGAGAAATCAAAAGTGTTACAGACAAGCAAAAGCTAAGAGAATTCAGCACCACCAAACCAGCTCTACAACAAATGCTAAAGGAACTTCTCTAAGTGGGAAACACAAGAGAAGAAAAGGACCTACAAAAACAAACCCAAAACAATTAAGAAAATGGTCATAGGAACATACATATCGATAGTTACCTTAAACGTGAATGGATTAAATGCTCCAACCAAAAGACACAGGCTTGCTGAATGGATACAAAAACAAGACCCATATATATGCTGTCTACCAGAGACCCACTTCAGACCTAGGGACACATACGGACTGAAAGTGAGGAGATGGAAAAAGATATTCCATGCAAATGGAAATCAAAAAAAAGCTGGAATAGCAATACTCATATCAGATAAAATAGACTTTAAAATAAAGACTATTACAAGAGATAAAGAAGGATACTACATAATGAGCAAGGGATCAATCCAAAAGTATATATAACAATTATAAATATATATGCACCCAACAAAGGAGCACCTCAATACATAAGGCAACTGCTAACAGCTATAAAAGAGGATATTGACAGTAACACAATAATAGTGGGTGATGTTAACATCTCACTTACACCAAGACAGATCATCCAAAATGAAAATAAATAAGGAAACAGAAGCTTTAAATGACACAAAAGACGAGATAGATTTAATTGACAGTAATAGGACATTCCATCCAAAAACAGCAGCTTACACTTTCTTCTCAAGTGTGCACAGAACATTCTCCAGGAGAGATCACATCTTAGGTCACAAATCAAGCCTCAGTAAATTTAAGAAAACTGAAATCATATCAAGCATCTTTTCTGTCCACAACGTTATGAGATTAGAAATGAATTACAGGGGAAACACATAAAAAACACAAACACATGGAGGCTAAACAATACACTACTTAATAACCAAGAGATCACTGAAGAAATCAAAGAGGAAATCAAAAAATACCTAGAGACAAATGACAATGAAAACACGATGATCCAAAACCTATGGGATTCAGCAAAAGCAGTTCTAAGAGGGAAGTTTATAGCTATACAAGGCTACCTCAAGAAACAAGAAAAATCTCAAATAAACAATCTAACCTTACACCTAAAGGAACTAGAGAAGGAAGAACAAACAAAACCCAAAGTTAGCAGAAGGAAAGAAATCATAAAGATCAGAGCAGAAATAAATGAAATAGAAACAAAATAACAATAGCAAAGATCAATAAAACTAAAAGCTGGTTCTTTGAGAAGATAAACAAAATTGATAAACCATTAGCAAGACTTATGAAGAAAAAAAGGGAGAAGACTCAAATCAATAGAATTAGAAATGAAAAAGGAGAAGTTACAACAGACACTGCAGAAATACAAAAAAATCCTAAGAGACTACTACAAGCAACTCTATGCCAATAAAATGGACAACCTGAAAGAAATGGACAAATTCTTAGAAAGGTATAAACTTGCAAGACTGAACGAGGAAGAAACAGAAAATATCAACAGACTGATCACAAGTAATGAAATTGAAACTGTGATTAAAAATCTGCCAACAGGGCTTCCCTGGTGGCGCAGTGGTTGAGAGTCCGCCTGCCAATGCAGGGGACACGGGTTCGTGCCCCAGTCCGGGAAGATCCCACATGCCGCGGAGCGGCTGGGCCCGTGAGCCATGGCCGCTGAGCCTGTGCATCTGGAGCCTGTGCTCCGCAACGGGAGAGGCCACAACAGTGAGAGGCCCACGTACCGCAAAAAAAAAAAAAAAAAAAAAAAAAAAAAAAAAAAAAAGATTTAGAGACCTAAATGTAAGACTGGACATTATATAACTCTTAGAGGAAAACATAGGAAGAACACTCTTTGATGTAAATGACAGCAAGGTCTTTTTTGATCCACCTCCTAGAGTAATGGAAATAAAAACAAAAATAAACAAATGGGACCTAGTGAAACTTCAAACCTTTTGCACAGCAAAAGAAACCATAAGTAAGACGAAAAGACAACCCTCAGAATGGGAGAAAATATTTGCAAATGAATGAATGGACAAAGGATTAATCTCCAAAATATATAAACAGCTCATGCAGCTCAATATTAAAAAAACAAACAACCCAATCCAAAAATGGGCAGAAGACCTAAACAGACATTTCTCCAAAGAAGACATACAGATGGCCAAGAAGCACAGGAAAAGCTACTCAACATCACTAACTATTAGAGAAATGCAAATCAAAACTACAATGAGGTATCACCTCACACCAGTTAGAATAGGCATCATCAGAAAATCTACAAACAACAAATGCCGGAGAGGGTGTGGAGAAAAGGGAACCCTCTTGCACTGTTGGTGGAAATGTAAATTGATACAGCCACTATGGAGAACAGTATGGAGGTTCCTTAAAAAACTAAAAACAGAATTACCATATGACCCAGCAATCCCACTACTGGGCATGTACCCAGAGAAAACCATAATTCAAAAAGATACATGCATCCCAATGTTCATTGCAGCACTATTTACAATAGCCAGGTCATGGAAGCAACCTAAATTCCCAATGACAGACGAATGGATAAAGAAGATGTGGTACATATATACAATGGAATATTACTCAGCCATAGAAAGGAACGAAATTGGGTCAATTTTTGAGACGTGGATGGATCTAGAGACTGTCATACAGAGTGAAGTAAGTCACAAAGAGAAAAACAAACATCGTATATTAACGCATATATGTGGAACCTAGAAAAATGGTACAGATGAACCAGTTTGCAGGGCAGAAATTGAGATACAGATGTAGAAAACAAACGTGTGGACAACAAGGGGAGAAAGCCGCAGGGTGGTGGTGGTGGTGGTGGTGGTGTGATGAATTGGGCGATTGGGATTGACACGTATACACTGATGTGTATAAAATTGATGGCAAATAAGAACATGCTGTTTAAAAAAATAATATTAAAAGAAAAAGTATAATTTTAAAAAAGGGCAGAAAACCTGAATAGTTTTCCAACAGAGGCATACAGACGGCCAAGAGGCACATGAAAAGATGCTCAACATCACAAAAATGAAAATAAACACAAAACAAAAAGAACTATAGTCCAGTATAAAATTAAAAATTTTTAAAAAGTGAGTAAGGGACTTCTGTGAGTGAGGGTGCAGTAGATAAGATTCCATACTCCAAATGTAGGGGGCCCAGGTTTTATCCCTGGTCAGGGAACTAGATCCCACATGCATGCCACAACTAAGAGTTCACATGCCGCAACTAACAGTTCATGTGCCACAACTAAGAAGCCCATTAGGTGCAACTAAGGAGGCTGCCTGCTGCAGCTAAGGAGCCAGCAAGCCACAACTAAGGAGCCCACGATCCACAACTAAGACCTGGTGAAACCAAATAAATAAATAAAAACTGAGTGAAGTGAAATATTTATAGTGTTGAGAGAAAAACCCCACCAACCTACAATTCTGTAGCCTACAAAATCATCCTTTAAAAGGGAAGGAGAAATAAAGACTTCCTCAGACAAACAAAATTTGAGGGAATTGTTTCTAGTAGACCCGCCTTGCAAGAAATGTTTTTAAAAGTTCTTCAGAAAGAACAAAAATTACATAGGTCAGAAATTCAGATACACATTTTTTTTTTTTTTTGCAGTATGCGGGCCTCTCATTGTTGTGGCCTCTCCCGCCGCGGAGCACAGGCTCCGGACGCGCAGGCCCAGCGGCCATGGCTCATGGGCCTAGCCGCTCCACGGCATGTGGGATCCTCCCGGACCAGGGCACAAACCCGTGTCCCCTGCATCGGCAGGCGGACTCTCAACCACTGCGCCACCAGGGAAGCCCCAGATACACATTTTTAAAGGAAGAGCATTAGAGAATAACTGAAGATAAAACAAAACTTTTATTTTTCTTATTCTTAATTGATCTAACAGATAACAGTATATTCAAAATAATAACAGCAACAATATATTTAATTGTATGTGTGTGTGGGTGTGCACACAACAGCACTAGCAATCAATTGTATATAATCTACATCTACAGACTTCATCCAACCACAGCAGAATACACATCCTTCTGAAGTTCACATGGAGCATTCACCAAGCTAGATCACATTCTGGGCCATTAAACACACCATAACAAATTTAAAAGAACAGAAATCACACAATGTCTGGGCTCAGCAGAATTAAACTAGGAATCAACAACAGAAAAATAGCTGGAAAATCCCAAAATAAGTGGAGATTAAACAGCACACTTCTAAATAACACATGGGTCAAAGAATAAATCAAGAAATATTTTTTACTATTTTGAACTAAATGAAAATGAAAACACAACTTACCAAAATTTGTGGGATGCAATGAAAAGTGTTTAGGAGATTTAAAGCATTGAATATATATATTAGAAAAGAAGAAAAATCTAAAATCAATCATCTAAGCTTCCATCTTAGGAAAATAGAAAAAAAGAGCAAATTCAACCCAAAGTAAGCAAAAGAAAATAAATAATAAAAATCAGAGCATAAATCAATGAAGCTGAAAACAGGAATGAATAGAGAAAGTCAACAAAAACAAGAGCTGGTTGTTTGAAAAGATCAATAAAGTTGATAAGGTCTAGCCAAACTAGCAAAGAAAAAAAGAGACAGATACAAATGACTAATATCAGAAATTAAAAAGAGGACATTACTACAGATCTCATGGACATTAAAAGGAAGGAATATTTTGAGCAACTCTATGCCCACAAATGTGATAACACAGGTGAAAATGACCAATTCCTTGAAAGACAGAAGCTGCCAAAATTCACACTAGAAGAAAGAGACAATCTGAATAGGCCTCTATGTATTAAAGAAATCCAATCAGTATGTAATAACCTTCCAAAAGAGAAACCACCAGGCCTGGATAGGTTCACTGGTGAATTCTACCAAACATTTAAGGAAGAAACTATACCAATTCTCTACAATCTCTTCCACAAGATAGAAGCAGACGGAATGTTTCCTAACTCATTCTATGAGGCTAGCATTACCGTAATACCACAACCAAACACCTTACAAGAAAGGAAAACTAGGGCTTTCCTGGTGGCGCAGTGATTGAGAGTCCGCCTGCCGATGCAGGGGACATGGGTTCGTGCCCTGGGCCGGGAAGATCCCACATGCCGTGGAGCAGCTAGGCCCATGAGCCATGGCCGCTGAGCCTGCACGTCCAGAGCCTGTGCTCCACAACAGGAGAGACCACAACAGTGAGAGGCCCGTGTACCGCAAAAAAAGAAAAAAAAAAAAAGCAAGGAAAACTAGAGACCACTATCTCTCATTAACATAGATGCAGAACTCTTTAACAAAATATTAACAACTCAAATCCAACAATGTATAAAAAGAATTATACACCATAACCAAGTGGGATTTATCCCAGGTAAACAGACTCACAGATATAGAAAACAAACTAGTGGTTAACAATGGAGAGAAGGAAGGAGGGAGGGGCAAGTAAGGGGTAGGGGATTAAGAGATACAAACTATTATGTATAAAATAAATAAGCTATGAGGATATATTTACAATGCAGGGAGTATAGCCAATATTTTATAAGTGGAGTATAACCTTTAAAAATTGTGAATCACTATACTGTACACCTGTAACATATAATACTATACATCAACTATACTTCAATTTTAAAAAACAAAAAATAGAAATCAATTAATGTAATCCATCACATCAACAGACAAAAGGAAAAAAATCACATGATCATATTAATAGATGTAGAAAAAGCATTTGATAAAATCCAATACCATTGATGACAAAAACTCTCGGCAAACTAGAAATAGAGGGGAACTTTCTCAATTTGATAATGACTATCTACAAAAACCCTACAGCTAACGTCATACTCAATGGTGAGAAAACTGAAGTTTTCCCACTAAGATCAGGAATAAGGCAAGGATGTAACCTCTCACCATAGCTTTTCAACATTGTACTGGAAGTCCTAGCCAGTGCAGTAAGACAAGAAAAGGAAATAAAACATATACAGATTAGGACTTCCCTGGTGGCACAGTGGTTAAGATTCCGCCTGCCAATGCAGGGGACACGGGTTCGAGCCCTGGTCTGGGAAGATCCCACATGCCGCAGAGCAACTAAGCCTGGGTGCCACAACTACTGAGCCTGCGCTCTAAAGCCCATGAGCCACAACTACTGAGCCCATGTGCCACAACTACTGAAGCCTGTGCTCTAGAGCCTGTGCTCCATAACAAGAGAAGCCACCGCAATGATAAGCCTGCACACTGCAACAAAGAGTAGCCCCCACTCGCCACAACTAGAGAAAGCCCATGCAAAGCAATGAAGACCCAACGCAGCCAAACATAAATAAATACATAAATTTTTTTAAATGTATACAGATTGGGGAGGAAGAAATAAAACTGTTTTTCTTCACAGATGACATAATCAGCTATGTAGAAAATTTTAAAGAATTGACAAAAAACCCTCCTAGAACTAATAAGCAATTATAGCAAGATTGCAGAATACAAGGTTAATTAACATACAAAAGTCAATCACTTTCCTATATACCAGCAATGAACAAATGGACTTTGAAATGAAAAACATATTACTGTTTACATTAGCACGCCCCAACAAATAAAATATTTAGGTATAAATCTAACAAAATGTGTACAAGATCTACATGAGAAAAACTAAAAGACCCTGATGAAAAATATCAAAGCACAAAATAAATGGAAATGTATTTCATGTTCATGGATAGGAAGGCTCAATAGTGTCAAGATGTCATTTCTTCCCAACGTGATCTATAGATTCAATGCAATCCCAACCAAAATACCAACAAGTTATTTTGTGGCTAATGATAAACTGATAGTAAAAGTTTATTTGGAGAGGGAAAAGACCCAGAATAGCCAAATCAATATTGGAGGAAAAGAACAAAGTTGGAAGACTGGCACTACTCAACTTCAATACTTACTGTGAAGCTACAGTAATCAAGAAGGTGTGGTATTGGTGAAAAAATGGATAAATAGATCAATGGAATGAAATAGCCCAGAGATAGACCCACATGAAAACAGTCAATTGATCTTTGACAAAGGAGCAAAGGTAATACAATGAACAAGGAGAGTGTTTTCAACAAATGGTGCTGTAACAACTGGACATCCACATGCAAAAAAAGGAATCTAAATACAGATCTTATACTCTTCACAAAAATTAGCTCAAAATGGATCATAGATCAAAATGTAGAACACAAAAGCATAAAACTCATAGAAGATAATATATGAGAAAACCTGGATGACCTTAGGTATGGCAGTGACTTTTTAGATACAACACCAAACACACAAACCATCAAAGACATAATTGATAAACTGGACTCCATTAAATTTAAAACTTTCTGCTCTGCAAAAGGCAATCTCAATGGAATGAGAAAAACCACAGAGTGGGAGAAATATTTGAAAAAGACACAACTGATAAAGGACCATTATCCAAACTATGTGAAGAACTCTGAAAACTCAACAATAAGAAAATGAACAAGCTGATTAAGAAATGCAAAAAAAGATCTGAATAGACATCTGACCAAAGAAGATATACAGATGTTAAGTAAGCATATGAAAAGATGTTCTACATCACGTCATCAGGATATTACAAAATAAAACAACAGTGAGATACCACTATACCCCAATTAAAAAGGCCAAAGTACAAAATACTGACAACACCAAATGCTGGTGAGGATTTGGAGCACCAGGAATTCTCATTCATTGCTGGTAGGAATGCAAAATGGTACAGCTACTTTGGAAGACTATTTGGCAGTTTCTAACAAAGCTAAACATACTCTTAACATATGATCTAGCAATCACACTCCTTGGTATTTACCAAACTGAATTGAAAACTTACGTCCATACAAAAACCTGCACATAGATATTTATAGCAGCTTTATTCATAATTGCCAAAACCTGAATGCAACCAAGATGTCCTTCAGTAGGCGAAAGGATAAACAAACTGCAGCACATCCAGACAATGGAATATGACCCAGTGCTAAAAAGAAATGAGCCAACAAGCCATGGGGTAACCTTAAACGTATTACTAAGTGAAAGAAGCCAATCTGAAAAAGATACATGCTGTATGATTCCAATTACATGACATTTTGGAAAAGGCAAAATTATGGAGACAGTAAAAAGATCAGTGGTTGCCAGGGGTTGGGTGGGGGATAGATGAATAGGCAGAGTACAGAGGATTTTTAAGGCACTGCAACTGTTCTGTACGATACTACAGTGGTGGATATATGTCATAATACATTTGTCCAAACCCAAAGAATGTAAAATACCAAGAGTGAACCCTAACGTATTAAACTATGGACTTTGGGGATAAAAACGTGTCAATGTAGGTTCATGGACTGTAAAAAATGTACTACCCTGATGGCGGATGTTGATAATGCGGAGGCTGTGTGTGAGTGTGTAAATGGGAACCTTTGTACTTTCTGCTCAGTTTTGCTGTGAATGTAAAACTTCCCTTAAAAATACAGTTTATTAATTTTTGAAAATGTTAAAATTTACAGTATTCCAGAAATTACATCTTTTACAACTATTTAAACTTAGGATGGAAAAATTTAGAGGTCAGCTTAAAAATCTGTACGAAGGTGTATAGTTTTTCAAAATTCTTTTTGGGATTGTGGGGAACAAAGAGTGAAGACTCTTAGTCTAAGACAACGGTTTTCAACAAAGGCTTCAGCATCCCCTAGGAAGCATTTTTGGAAATTTGTAGGGCATCTTTAGTTGTCAGTATGATTGGAGGCAGCAATTGGCATTTAGTGGGCAGGGCGCCAACAATGTTAAACATCTTATTTAAAGTATTTTATTTATTTATTTGGCGGCACAGGGTCTTAGTTGCGGCATGCGGGGATCTTTGTTGCGGCATGCGGGGGTCTTTAGTTGCGGCATATGGGATCTAGTTCCCTGACCAGGGATCGGACCCAGGCCCCCTGCATTGGGAGCATGGAGTCTTAGCCACTGGACCACCATAGAAGTCCCTAAACATCTTGCTATGTGTGGGGCAGCTCCACATGAGAATTTTCTAACATCCTGTGACATTTCTGAATGTCTCTGCATAATTATTTTAAATTATTTGAATCTAGCCCCTAATTTTGTTTTACATATAACTGCAAATATTTCTGGAACAGCTGTGATAAATGCTGAATTTTAGAGGAAGGCAACTACTCTATACATCGAAGGAAGATTGTTCTTTGTCATGGGATTTGAGCTACTATGCCCCTGTAGAAATCTGCCTACACACAGGAGGTTGGAGATTCTGTTTAACAGACTAGGAATCAAATACAATTAAATTAGTGGAGACACATGAAATATAGGCTTACACTGAATTTTTAAAATATTTTATTTATTTTTATTTTTGGCTGTGTTGGGTCTTTGTTGCTGTGTGCAGGCTTTCTCTGGTTGCGGCAAGCGGGGGCTACTCTTCGTTGCGGTGCACGGGCTTCTCATTGCAGTGGCTTCTCTTGTTGCAGAGCATGGGCTCTAGGTACACGGGCTTCAGTAGTTGTGGCACGTGGGCTCAGTAGTTGTGGCTCGTGGGCTCTAGAGCGCAGGCTCAGTAGTTGTGGCGCACGGGCTTAGTTGCTCCACAGCATGTGGGATCTTCCCGGACCAGGGCTCGAACCCATGTCCCCTGCATTGGCAGGTGAATTCTTAATCACTGTGCCACCAGGGAAGCCTGGCTTACACTGAATTTTATTTTTTTATAAATTTATTTTATTTTATTTATTCTTGGCTGTGTTGGGTCTTCACTGCTGCACACGGGCTTTCTCTAGTTGCGGCGAGCGGGGGCTACTCTTCGTTACGGTGCGTGTGCTTCTCATTGCGGTGGCTTCTCTTGTTGCAAAGCATGGGCTCTAGGCGTATGGGCTTCAGTACTTTTGGCACATGGGCTCAGCAGTTGTGGCGCACAGGCTTAGCTGCTCCGCAGTATGTGGGATCTTCCCGGACCAGGGCTTGAACCCATGTCCCCCGCATTGGCAGGCAGATTCTTAACCAGTGTGCCACCAGGGAAGTCCCTACACTGAATTTTATTAATAGGGTGGTTAAAAATATTTCATAGTATTGCCAACTATCTTAAATAGAATAATAATATATCAGTGGAGAAAATAACATACTGAAATTATTTATTGTTTACATTGCTTGTAGGTTTTCACTCTTACTCTGTCACTGTCTCCAGAAGGCTACGTACCTCGTTTTTACAGCTTCATGTATTACTGCTTCATTTCCCATCTATACTCTAGTCCCTGTCACCTACCAAAAGATATGGTCTCCATGGTTGCCTTAGTAGTTTAACATGCCCTTGGCTTCCACGGAGAATCCATGTAATAGCCATTGAGGGGGTAGCTACATTTCTTTGTAAACCTGCTAGAGAGAGAGGACATCGTTTACTGCATTACTCGATGCTGCGTAGGCAGCAACGCTCTGAAACATCTCAGAACTCAGGACAGGAGGAGCTGCTTCTTCGACGGGGAGCAGTATCAGCTCTAACGTCCGAGAGCTATGGAACGACCGTGCGGCTCCTTCTCCCATAGCTGTGAAGAAGTTCAGGATTTCTAGTGGGAGTTGTTCTCCTTCCCTTTTGCTTTAATTCTTGGCTCTGAACTCCCGTCCGTATTCATTTCTCTGAGTACTACATCACCTGTGCTTTTATGGAAAGCCTCCTTAAGACATAACAAGTCAACAAAATAACGCATCTAGTTGTAGCTACATGTTTTCTCCACTTGTCCCAACATTCTCATCTAGGCTGCTGGGAAGATCACCGCACAAGGAAGATTCTGTGCTCTGGCTTTCGTGTGCCCTTCACTTCATTCAAGTCTCTGCACAGGTGTCAATACTCCAGAGGGCCCTCCCATGACCTCCATACCTGAAATGTCCCTCCTTGCCCCATCAGCCACTCTTTCCCCTTACCCTATTTTACATTTCTTCACAGAACCCCTACTCTGGATTGTTTACTGGGCAGTGTCTGCCTCCCCTTCAGACTCTAAGTTCTCTTGAGGACACAGTCTGCTTCGATCATGGCTGCATTCTCGGCGCACAGAAGAATGCCTGGCACATACAGGAGCTCGATAAATAGTTGTTAAGTGAAGGAATCCTTCAGTCAATCAGAGAAACCACTGTTGCCTGGTGACCTGGACAGCTGCTGATATTAATTTACTGCTTTCTCCAATATACCTGAACGTACTGAAAGTCACATTTTTCCTTTGCCTTTACTTTTTTTTTTTTTTTTTTTTTGCGGTATGCGGGGCTCTCACCGCTGTGGCCTCTCCCGTTGCGGAGCACAGGCTCCGGACGCGCAGGCCCAGCGGCCATGGCTCACGGGCCCAGCCGCTCCGCGGCACGTGGGATTCTCCCGGACCGGGACACGAACCCGCGTCCCCCGCATCGACAGGCGGACTCTCAACCACTGCGCCACCAGGGAAGCCCTGCCTTTACTTTTGATATGTTAACACAGGGCCAGAGCAGTGTTCCCGTTAAGTGTTGCCTACAACTAACCGCCTGCAAACCTGGGCTGCCAAAACGACCAAAGCACAAGCACTGCAGAGGTTTCCCCGGGACCCCGGCAGCTTAGGACCAGACTCCAGGTGGTAGTGTTCATGCAAGAAATGATTTTCCACTCAAAATAAAGGGAAATGAACTGCCTCGTATCACCTCTTCCTTCTGGAAAGAACTCCATTCGGTAACCACATGGTCACCATGCTTGGCAAAATCTGCAAAAGATTCCTCTCAAATATCCAAAAACTAGTTTGAAACTTGTGGAAGATAACAAAATAGTTTTTAAAACAGATATGTAGTCTCTTACCATCACCTTTTCCCCTCACGGTAGAGGTCTAAGGGTTGATGGTGTCTAGTTCATGTAATGCCACAAAAAAATGATTACAGTGAAAGGAAATGCTGTTTCCAGAAGCTACAGAGATGAGACCCAGGTCTTGCAGGTCAGAAACTTTCCTTTTTACCCAAACTGAAATCTGTAGGCCTTTTGGAAGAAGAAAATTTTCTGTCTAACTGTCCTTCTCTCTCCACAAGCTTATGAAATCAGTCAGTTCCTTCACTGTAAACCAAGATTACCTGGGTCTATAAATCTCTATTTCTTTAATACACGGCACATAAATTCAACTAATTGGGACTCTGCTGAAGCCACTACCATTAGCACAACATTGTCCTAAGTACTGTGGGCCACACCAAGGAAACAGGCAATGACCTTACTTACCATTAATCATCCTGAATCCCCTCAGGTCTCTAAGATTTGAAATCAGAATAATATTGCTTTTCTCCTAACCCTCTAGGGAATTTCAGAAACAGAAATTGGATCATGCTTCAAACACAAGAAGGAAGGCATAAATGGAGAACATGAAGCAGTTACCCTTGGTGGTATTATTCGTCTTTCTCTGGGAATCATTGGTTTATAATCTGATGATGTAATTTCCCCTATGGTTTTTTAAATATCATTGTGAATTTCACACAGTGAACAAGTGATGCAATACAGGCTGAACTGGGAGCATTAACCATGTGAAGTGTTAATGATGGAAGTCTGAAAGGGGTCCTTTTCAGGAAGCACATTATACAAGAGTTTTCTAGACAAAGAGAAAATGCACGTCTTACCTCCTACCAACAAGTAGCTGTTGGGAAACAGTGTTTTTGCTTGCATAAGTGCCCTTGCATGACCTGAGTGGAAGAGGTCAAATATCCCATCGGCGTACACTCTGACGGGTCTGTCAACTGTGGAAGAAAGAAAACATCATCAACAGAACTGCGGAATAAGGAATCTCAGTCACCTGATCCTTCCATCAGTACAGCACTGTAGTAAGGTTTACCTGGAGAAAAAACAATGTCTACATACCATCAGTTTCATATTAGTGAACGAAATTAACTTTACCAAGAGGTTCTTCTAAGGACATCAAAGCAGAGTAAAAACATAACAAAATTAAGATTGACCCAGAACACACATTTTTAGCCGTAGAGCACTGGGGTGTTTCCTTGATCCACAGTAGAGTCTCGGGTGGCTGAGCTGGCAGATTCAGACGCACCAGACATAACCAAAGGATTGACAGAGTCAGCCCAGCAGGAATATCAAGGTAGGAGTGACTGAGGAGCTCAAGGAAAAGGACAAACGACTTCATCCTCGAGTCTGGCAGTCCTGAACTAAGACCCCCAAGTCCTATTCCCAAAGGCAAAGACACAGCAAGTCACCCTGGCAGCGTAAAATCAGCCTTGGTAGGAGTATTTACACCATAGAAATTGGCAAATGCTCAAATCAGGGCTTATTTCGCCCTGGAGGGCCAGTTGTTAAACATTTACCAGTATACACCACACAAAGGTCACCGCCTATTCTCTCTGGTATCCTAAGACATGGGGCGCAGCATACATGCCCCAAGAGGAGGAGTGTCAGGGAGCAAAAGTTACATGGCGGGGGGTGGGGGGGGCGCTCAGGGTTGGAGGTGAGTGACCCACACTACAGTCATTCCTAGGGAGAAGGGACAAGAGCAAATCAGCCACAACAGACACTCTCACTGTGGCATACAGTGCTTGGGAAGTGCCATTTCTTGAGGAAGAGGGACACACTTTGCCAGAGCTTCCCGGGAGCCAGGAGACTGCACTAGGAACTGCAGGAGGACACTTTTGCTGAGTCAGCCAAAGACCCATCCCCTCCAAAAAGAGGGAGACATAGGGAGGTAGAGGGGCTGGGTGCCAACTTTTACTTTCACACCATTTTGGATTCTCAACAAAGGAACTAGAAAATGAAAATATGGCGAACGACAAACTAAACGTGGCAAACTGAACACACACACACTTATCTCCACTTCCGCTCTAACACCACAAGAATTGCAGAGAAAGAATTGAAAAGGGATAATCCCCCAAGGGCAGAGGAAACAAGAAAGGCAATGACAGTGGATTAGAGATGTCAACAACATTTTGGAAACTTGATTGTCAAGTGCTGAGTATCTACAGGGAACAAGAATCAGAGGTGGGACACTTGGTTTGTTTTACGAGCCTAAGAGTCCTACTAACTTTTTAAACTAGATGCACATATTACATTGGTGTTATAAATTTTTAAAAAAGAAATCAATGCACACTTCTGTTGAATGATCTTTAAGGCTTAGATTTAAAATTGTGATTATTTCTTGATGTAATACAACCTCGTTAATTTCTAACATAAATTGAAAGGAATATTACATTAATATATTCAGATGGTATAATGTTTCTAATAAATTAAATTTCTCTAATAAAAAAACTCGAGAGACTTTGTGTCAGATAGGGAATTGCAATTATTCCCAATTATACACCATTTTGAACAAAGAGAACTGCCTTCACAGGATTATACTGTATTCTAAATAAGGCACGGTAAATAGAAAATACTTTAAAATAACAAACTGTCTAATGAGGGATCCTTGGTTTCAAAGCTCTTATTCAATTTGAATTCAAATGAGGAAAATTTGTTTTAAGATATAAACCCAGAGGGAAGCAGATGGCAGTTTTGCAAAACTTTTTGTTATTGATTCAGAAGTGATCAAGATAAATAAATTCAGGAAGCAGGGAGGAAAGAAAAGTAAAGAAAGATGATATAATTACTGAGAAAAAAGGCCATTTAGTAAATTTGTGAAGGGTATTTGTGGAGTTGATTTTGCAATAAGCTCACTTTTAAAAGTTGTAGTATGTCAGCAATTTCTAGACTGGGAAATTCTGCAGGACCAAAAAAAAAAAAAAAAAAAATCCCTGATCTCTTCAAAAAATAAACTCCAAGGAAAAAAAAAGAGGGAAAGAGATAGAGGGGGGGACTTGGAGATTAAAAGATATTTTAAAAATATCTCAACATATTGTAATATATAGACATTATTTGGATTTGGGTTCAAACAAACTATAAATAAATGATGACATAAAATAACTGGAAATTGGAACACTGGATATTTGATGATATTAAAGAATTGCTGTTAATTTTTTAGGTGAGATAATGATATAGTGGTTATGCCTTTAAAAAAACGCAGAGTTCTTATTTTTTTTAATTTATTATTTATTTATTTATTTATTTACTTGTGGTTCGCGGGCCTCTCACTGTTGTGGCCTCTCCCGTTGCGGAGCACAGGCTCCGGGCGCGCAGGCTCAGCGGCCATGGCTCACGGGCCCAGCCGCTCCGCGGCACGTGGGATCTTCCCGGACCGGGGCACGAACCCGTGACCCCTGCATCGGCATATGGACTCTCAACCACTGCGCCACCAGGGAAGCCCCAGAGTTCTTATTTTTTAAGACATATATACAGAAGTATTTATGGATGAAATGATAGGAAGCCTGGGATTTTGTTTCAACTAATTCAACAGGGGAGAGTTGATGAGGGAAGGCTACAGGATGGTGGTTGTTAGGTATGGGTGATGGACACATGAAGGTTCATTATATTGTTCTACTTTTCTGAATGTTTGAAATTCTCCATAATATTTTTAATAGACTGTGGCTTTGTAAGTTATTTGGTATGTTTATTTGTTTTAATCTTTTGTTCTAAGTTTTTCTGGACATCCTTTCAGGCATCTGGGGACTCTCCAGAGGGTCTACGCTGGGAACCACTGGCCTGTGAAGCTACAGGTTTGGCAATGATCAAAAGATGGAGCACAGGGCTTCCCTGGTGGCGCAGTGGTTGGGAGTCCGCCTGCCGATGCGGGGGACACGGGTTCGTGCCCCGGTCCGGGAAGATCCCACATGCCGCGGAGCGGCTGGGCCCGTGAGCCATGGCCGCTGAGCCTGCGCGTCTGGAGCCTGTGCTCCGCAACGAGAGAGGCCACAACAGTGAGAGGCCCGCGTACCCACACACACAAAAAAATGGAGCACACCTATTCCATGGCCATGGTAGAGAGACCTTAAGGTAGCTCCCACTGACCGCGACACCTCCTGCTGTTCACACCTTTGTGAGATCCCCTCCCTTTGAAGTGGGAGTGGGACCCATGCCTTGCTTCTAACCAGGAGAATATGACAAAGGTGATAGATGTCTCTCCCATGATTGCGTTATAGTATATAAGACTCCATTTTGCTAGCAGACTCATTCTTTCTTCCTCAGTGGCTTTGAAGAAGCAAGCTGCCATATTTTGAGAGGGCCATATGGCAAGGAACTGCAGGTGTCCTCTAGGAGCCGAGGGTGGTCTCTGGCTGACAACCAGCAAGAAGCTAGATCCTTGGTCTTACAGTTACAAGGAAATAAATTCTGCCAACAACCTGAGTGAGCTCGGAAGCAGATCTACCAGATCCACCAGTCAAGCTTCCAGATGAGAACTGAGCCCTGGGTGACATCTTGAATGCAGCCTTGTGAAACCCTGAGCAGAGGACTCAGCTAAGCCAGGCTTGGACTCCTGATCCATGGAAACTGGGACATAATGAATGTGCAGTGTTTTAAGCCATTAGGTCTGTGGTAATATGTTAAATAGCATCTCACACCATATATAAAAATTAACTCTAAATGGATCACAGACCTAAACGTAAAGCTAAAACTACAAAACTTCTAGAAGAAAACAGGAGAAAATCTTAGTGACTTTGAATTTGACAAAAATTTCTTAAATAGGAACCAAAAAGGACACACTATAAAACAAAAAAATTTATATGTTAAACCTCATTTAAAACCTTTACTCTTCAAAAGACATTTTTACAAAAATGAAAAGGCAAGTCTTAGGGAGAAAATATCTGCAAAATATGTATCTGATATAAGACTTATATCTGGAATATATAAAGAACCCTCAAAACTCGATAATAAGATAAACAACTCATTTTTAAAAGGGCAAAAAAATTTCAACAGACATTTCACCAAAGAAAATAAAAAGATGGATGGCAAACGAGCACATGAAAAGATCCTCAATACCATTAGTCATTAGGGAAATACAAATTAAAGCGACCCTGAGATACTACTTCATAGTCACTAGAATGACTAAAAATTTAAAAACTGTTGATGATACCAAGTGCTGATGAGGATATAGAGCAACTGGAACGCTCATACACTGCTGCTGGGAATGTAAATGGTACAAGTACACTGGAAAGCAGTTTGGCAGTTGGTTAAAAAGTTAAACATACACATACCATATGGCTAGATAGGAGGCAGTCACCAACTACAGTACATCTGAATTCACATTTTTGTAGGGCATGTTATGGTGTTTCTTGGTATTGTTTCAGATTCAGGCAACAATAAAAGGGTGATTATTCATTTTTTATCATGGCTCTTAAAATGCAGCTTATTAACAATGCCTTTAAAGTACATATGATTTACAGAGCACATGTATTTCACTTAATCTTTCCATCAACTCTGTGAGGTAGGTAGAGGAGAGTGGACTTACTATCCTCTCTCATAGAGGGGAAAATGGAAGCTCAGCAAAGCTGAGCAGCTTAACCAGCATCATACAACCAACCTATGATGGAGTGTGGGTGCAAACCAAACTCCACTGCTCTTTCTTCTAACTCATGATGCCTTCTAGAAAACTACATGCCATTATGAAATCTTTTAAAAAAGAGAGCGAGAGAAAGACAGACTGTTACTGAATGCCCAGTAATTATGGTAACTGGTATTGTTTTTGTGTACAGCTGATACGCAAAAGAGGTGGCACAAAATTTAACCTTTTAAAATCTAATAGTTACCTATCTCACAAAGTTTACATAGTTTTATATAAACTTAATCATTTCCTTCTACTTATAGCCAGTGATGCTCTTTTCAATAAATGATGATTGATGTTTGCTTTTTAAAATACATTAAATTTGGGCTTCCCTGGTGGCGCAGTGGTTGAGAATCCGCCTGCCGATGCAGGGGACACGGGTTCGTGCCCCGGTCCGGGAAGATCCCACATGCCGCGGAGCGGCTGGGCCCATGAGCCATGGCCGCTGAGCCTGTGCGTCCGGAGCCTGCGCTCCGCAATGGGAGAGGCCACAACAGTGAGAGGCCCGCGTACCACAAAAAAATAAATAAATAAATAAATAAAATAAAATAAAAAATACATTAAATTTAAGTTAAAAAAGAAAGAGTATGTGTTTTAAAAAATTAAATTACAGTACAGGTGGCATAGAAATAAGGCAAAGTTCATTCAGGTGGCTCTTGAAAAATGAATTTGGAAAACTACACATATCACTGTGTGAAGAGAGTAATACAAATTCCCTTTTTGCAAAGGAAAATAGGAAATCAGAACTGAGCTTCCCTTTAAGAAAAAATGTCAGCTTTAATGAAAAGGAACCTATGAAGCAATCACTTGGGCTTTTCCTTTATCTCCAGGCAGATTACTGATTTTCTCTGTCTCAGGATACATACTAAAGCGTAGAGGGTCATACCTCCACAGCTGGACTATTTGAGCTAAGATCAAAGGTGCCAGTTCCACTCAACAACAACAAAAAACAAGCAATCCAACTGAAAAATGGGCAGAAGACCTAAATAGACATTTCTCCAAAGAAGACATACAAATGGCCAAAAAGCACATGAAAAGATGCTCAACACCACTAATTATTAGAGAAATGCAAATCAAAACTACAATGAGGTATCACCTCACACCACTCAGAATGGCCATCATTTAAAAGTCTACAAATAAATGCTGGAGAGGGTGCAAAGAAAAGGGAACCCTCCTACGCTGCTGGTAGGAATGTAAATTGGTGCAGCCACTATGGAAAACAGTATGGAGGTTCCTCAAAAAACTAAAAATAGAGTTGCCATATGATCCAACAATCCCACTCCTGGGCATATACTCAGACAAAACTCTAATTCAAAAAGATACATGCACCCCTATGTTCACAGCAGCACCATTTACAAGAGCCAAGACATGGAAGCAACCTAAATGTCCATCAGATGAATGGATAAAGAAGATGTGGTACATATATACAATGGAATATTACTCAGCCATCAAAAAGAATGAAATAATGCCATTTGCAGCAACATGGATGGACCTAGAGATGATCACACTAAGCGAAGTAAGTCAGACAGAGAAAGACAAATACCATGCACATGGAATCTAAAATACAATACAAATCAACACATCTACAAAACAAAAACAGACTCACAGATATAGGGAACAGACTTGTGGTTGCCAAGGGGGAGGAGGGGTAGGGAAGGGAAGGAATGGGAGTTTGGGAGTAGCAGAGGCAAATTATTATATATAGGATGGATAAACAACAAGGTCCTACTGTATAGCACAGGGAACTATATTCAGTATCCTGTGACAAACCATAATGGAAAAGAATATGAAAAAATATATATATATGTATAACTGAGTCACTTTGCTGTACAGAAGAAATTAACACAACCTTGTAAATCAACTATACTTCAATAAAAAAAATTTTTTTTAAAGGTGCCAGTTCTGGGACTTCTCTGGTGGCGCAGTGGTTAAGCATCTGCCTGCCAATGCAGGGGACACAAGTTCGAACCCTGGTCCAGGAAGATTCCACGTGCCGTGGAGCAACTAAGCCCGTGCACCACAACTACGAAGCCTGCGCTCTAGAGCCCGCAAGCCACCACTACTGAGCCCATGTGCCACAATTCCGGAAGCCCACGCGTCTAGAGCCCATGCTCCGCAACAGGAGAAGCCACCGCTATGAGAAGATCCCACATACTGCAGAGCAACTAAGCCTGTGCGCCACAACTACTGAGCCTGCGCTCTAGAGCCCGCGAGCCACAACTACTGAGCCCACGTGCCACAACTACTGAAGCCTGTGTACCTAGAGCTCATGCTCTGCAATAAGAGAAGCCACTGCAATGAGAAGCCCGTGCACCGCAACGAAGAGTAGCCCCCGCTTGCCGCAACTAGAGGAAGCCCACGTGCAGCAACGAAGACCCAACACAGCCAAAAATAAATTAATTAATTAACTTTAAAAAAAAGGTGCCAGTTCCAATTGCTCTACTGTGCTCCTTCTCTTGAGGTTCATCACCCTCTGACCTCACAGATGAGGTCCAGGAGCTAAAAGCTATGGGCAGCCTCTTTTAGAATTTATACAGCAGCCCCTGTTTGGGCAGACCTAAGACCGTGAAACATAATGTAGGCAATTGTATGAAGTCATAAAATGGGCTAGAGAAGGAGTTAGTGAAAGACTTCAGTTGCAACTATAATCTTGAAGCACATTATGAACCCCCAATACAGGTCTCTTTTGTCTTTTTGAAGGGATTTTCAAGACGGCGCCACAGAAAGGTAATTGCTTACTAGTCTTGAAAACTACCAAACATTTCAAAAAAGTAATGATGTTTTTCTTTTCTTAAATAATAGTCAAATAGCAAGATATTTTTAAAACTCTGTGAGCTTCTCTAGTAACAGTACAATGCTCCAACAATTATATTTAGATAATCTCCATGACACTCCTTCCAACCACTACCAAGAGTTACTTTTCTTTTTTCAACATCTTTATTGGAGTATAATTGCTCTACAGTGGTGCATTAGCTTCTGCTGCATAACAAAGTGAATCAGCCATACGTATACACATATCCCCTCCCTCTTGCGTCTCCCTCCCACCCTCCCCATCCCACCCCTCTAGGTGATCACAAAGCTGATCTCCCTGTGCTATGCGGCTGCTTCCCACTAGCTAGCTATTTTACATTTGGTAGTGTATATATGCCATGCCACTCTCTCACTTCATCCCAGCTTACCCTTCCCACCCCCCTGTGTCCTCAAGTCCACTCTCCAAAGAAGATATACAGATTGCCAACAAACACATGAAAGGATGCTCAACATCACTAATCATTAGAGAAATGCAAATCAAAACTACAATGAGGTATCACCTCACACCAGTCACAGTGGCCATCATAAAGAAATCTACAAACAATAAATGCTGGAGAGGGTGTGGAGAAAAGGGAACCCTCCTGCACTGTTGGTGGGAACGTACATTGATACAGCCACTATGGAGAACAGTATGGAGGTTCCTTAAAAAACTACAAACAGAACTACCACATGACCCAGCAATCCCACTACTGGGCATATACCGTGGGAAAACCATAATTCAAAAAGAGTCATGTAGCAAAACGTTCACGGCAGCTCTATTTACAATAGCCAACAGTTACTCTTAAGGAGTGGTTCTTGCAGTGTGGTCCCATGACAGGCAGCATCAGCATCACCCGGGAACTTGTTAGACATGCAAATGCTTGAGACCCACCCAGACCTACCGAATCGGAAACTCTGGGGGTGGAGGCCAGCGCTCAGTTTTAGCAAGGCCTCCAGCGGATGCTAAGCAAGTTAAAGTTTGAGGACCACTGCTGTAATGAAACAGAGATTATCAGAGTGTGGTCTAAGACGAATACGTGCCTTGTAAGAAATCAAAGAACCAACTTCTTGTCACATTTTAACACTGATGTTAGAAGTTCTAAATAAAGGAATTTCTAACAGAAGTTCCCTCGGCCAGATGCCCACCAACATCCCAAATTCTCCTGGATAACTTCCCAGTGTCATCACCTGAGATAAGAGGGGAGAATTTCTGAGAATAGTAGTTCACCTTTCTTCCAGCTCACGCCTCCTGTAGTGACCTGTGCTACCCAGAGCCCACCACACGGGTATTTCAATATGCACCACCAATCTTATTCTAGCCAGATTCTCGGGCTTTAAACCGCATGGCGGTTAGACAGCCTACAGGTGCCCGATCCCACCCAAGCAGGCTGCATCAGGTCAAACTCTCTCGGATTCTATCTCCAAAAGATGAGCTCCTTCTGTTGTCCCAAACTTTCATTCATTCGTTCATTCATTCAGTCATTCACTCACCAAGTGTTTACTGAGCATACAGTACTTCTGTAGGTGCTGGTGAAACAGCAGTGGGCATGAAGACAGCCCCGCCACTACAGAAGATCACAGCTTCCATCTGTCTTGTTCACACACCTGCCACCCTCCGGTTCGAAGTCTGAGCAAGTTCTCATCGAGCTCCATGGGCTGCTGTGGCACATGCTCCACAGGGCAATCCGTTGTAGTGGACAAAGCAGGGGTATGAGGTGAAAGGGACATGAGATCGAATCCCAGCTCAACCCAGTCAGCTAGGACGTCTGACAAACTACTTTTCAGTTCTCCAAGTCTCATTTGCCTTGTCGGCAAATACCCACCTCACCCAGTTTTTGCAAAGACTAAATAGAGTACATACAGGGCGTAGCAGCCAGCAGATGGAGAGTAAGTTCAAATCCCCTTTCCTTTCACTCAGAAAAGTAGGATCCTTTTCAGTTCGGGTCTAAAGCTCATCCTTTAACGTGAGGTCGAATCTGCTCTCTTCATAACCACGTGGACTTTCATTGCATCTTTTAGATTTACTGCTGGGTCACCGTTTCTCAGGGTATGATCTGTAGACCACCAACTTCAGAATCACCTGGGCTATTTGTTTAAAATGTAGATGCCGGGCTTCCCTGGTGGCGCAGTGGTTGAGAGTCCGCCTGCCGATGCGGGAGACACGGGTTCGTGCCCTGGTCCGGGAGGATCCCACATGCCGCGGAGCAACTGGGCCCGTGAGCCATGGCCGCTGGGCCTGTGCGTCCGGAGCCTGTGCTCCGCAACGGGAGAGGCCACAACAGTGAGAGGCCCGCATAACGAAAAAATAAAAAAAATAAAAAAAAAATAAAAATAAAAATAAAAAATAAAATGTAGATGCCTAGGCCCCATCCCAGATTTAGGGGTGAAGGAGAGCGAGCAAAACAATCTGCTTCTTACAAACTTACCGGGTGATTCTTTCCATGCTGGTTTAGCTGCTCTCAACTACCTCCTCAAGCCTCTTCTTGCCTTTCTCCCAAGAAGTCTCTACAAAGCTTACTAACTCTGCCTGCTCTGCTCCTCACTTCACTCCCTCCAAGCTATTCTTAAAGGGGAAGCAGGGTGTCATGGCCAACAGATCAAGCTCGAGCACATACAGGTTTGAGATCAAATCCCAGCTTTACCACTTACCAATAGTTCTGAAAGTGTGGTTCCCCAGCAGCAGCCTCACCTGGGAACTTCTTAGAGACGCAAATTCTTGGGCCTCACCCCTGTTGGACTGTATCAGGGGGCAAGGCCCAGCCACCTGTGTTTTAACAAGCCCTCTAGGTTATTCTGAGGCAGATTCAAATGTGAGAACCACTGCCACTTACTAGCTAAATGATCTTCTGCAGATTCACAGCTTCTCTAAAGCCTTCATTTCCTCATCTGTGAAATACTAAAAGTACCAACCACGTAGAGTTGTGACAGTAAAATGACAATACAGATAAAGAGCTTAGCACATAGAAAGCACTTAATAAATACCTGCTGTTATTATTAAGCAAACTGTCCTTTGTCCCATGGACTCTATAACATTTGGGATGTTTGGTTTTTTGCAATGGTGAGTAGAAACCATCAAATTATGCCATCTTAAATGGCTCAAGGCTTACCTGCTGGACTAGTCTTATTTTTCACTCCATCCCAATCGACTGGAACGCCACTCATTTATTCCCTATCTCTGTGCCCTCACTGTTCCCGTCCCACTTGCCCCGAATACCCTTCCATTTTCTGCCCACAAAGTACAAATCTTACTTCTCCCAAAAGGATCAGCTCAGGTCTGGAACCAGGTCTTGCCTGACTGTTCAAAGCCAAATGAATCTGCCCTTCTTAAAATTGTCAGTTACCATCTGTGCTGCAGGATTTAACCCCTAAGCACATGCATGCATGCTACTGGTGGGTGTTTATCTCCTATCTAGCTGTCTTGTCTCTTTAATTATAGTGAAAGCTCTTGGGAAACAGAGATGGTACCTTATAGTTCTTTTTAAATCTCTTCGCTCACCATCTCTGGTATAGGCTAAAGGATTGAAAGAATAAATTCCTCAAGCAGAGCCCAGGCACTTTAATTTAAGGCACATTTGGAGAAACTGTTTTAAAACACAGACATTGGACTTCAGACTATACTACAAAGCTACAGTAATCAAGACAGTATGGTACTGGCACAAAAACAGAAGTATAGATCAGCAGAATAGGATAGAAAACCAGGAGATAAACCCACACACATATGGTCACCTTATTTTTGGTAAAGGAGACAAGAGTATACAATGGAGAAAAGACAGCCTCTTCAATAAGTGGTGCTGGGAAAACTGGACAGCTACATGTAAAAGAATGAAATTAGAACACTCCCTAACACCATACACAAATATAAACTCAAAATGGATTAAAGACCTAAATGTAAGGCCAGACACTATCAAACTCTTAGAGGAAAACATAGGCAGAACACTCTATGACATAAATCACAGCAAGATCCTTTTTGACCCATCTCCTAGAGAAATCGAAATAAAAACAAAAATAAACAAATGGGACCTAATCAAACTTAAAAGCTTTTGCACAGCAAAGGAAACCATAAACAAGACCAAAAGACAACCCTCAGAATGGGAGAAAATAGTTGCAAATGAAACAAGTGACAAAGGATTAATCTCCAAAATATACAAGCAGCTCATGCAGCTCAATATCAAAAAAACAAACAACCCAATCCAAGAATGGGCAGAAGACTTAAATAGACACTTCTCCAAAGAAGGCATACAGATTGCCAACAAACACAAGAAAAGCTGCTCAACATCACTAATCCTTAGAGAAATGCAAATCAAAACTATAATGAGGTATCATCTCACACCAGTCACAATGGCCATCATCAAAAAATCTACAAACAACAAATACTGGGGAGGGTGTGGAGAAAAGGGTGTGTGCACTGTTGGTGGGAATGTAAATTGATACAGCCACTATGGAGAACAGTATGGAGGTTCTTTAAAAAACTAAAAATAGAACGACCATATGACCCAGCAATCCCACTACTGGGCATATACCCTGAGAAAACCATAATTCAAAAAGAGTCACGTACCACAGTGTTCATTGCATCTCTATTTACAATAGCCAGGACATGGAAGCAACCTAAGTGTTCATCGACAGAGGAATAGATAAAGAAGATGTGGCACATATATACAATGGAATATTACTCAGCCTTAAGAAGAAATGAAATTGAGTTATTTGTAGTGAGGTGTGTGGACCTAGAGTCTATCGTATGGAGTGAAGTAAGTCAGAAAAAGAAAAACAAATACCGTATGCTAACACTCATACATGGAATCTAAAAAAAAAAAAGTGGTTCTGATGAGCCTAGGGGAAGGACAGGAATAAAGACACAGATGTAGAGAATGGACTAGAGGACACGGGGAGGGGGAAGGGTAAACTGGGACATAGTAAGAGAGTGGCATGGACATATATACACTACCAAATGTAAAATAGATAGCTAGTGGGAAGCAGCCGCATAGCACAGGGAGATCAGCTCGGTGCTTTGCGACCACCTAGAGGGGTGGGATAGGGAGGGTGGGAGGGAGACACAAGAGGGAGGGGATATGGGCATATATGTGTACGTATAGCTGATTCACTCTGTTATACAGCAGAAGCTAACACACCACTGTAAAGCAATTATACTCCAATAAAGATGTTTTGAAAACACAGATTTTTAAGAATGATAATAATTAGAGTAGCATAGGTTTGTCTACGACTTCACAGTTTAAAAAAAATGCTATGGTACTTTTAACGCAATCTAGTTGTCACAAAAACCTTGTGAAGCAGGTACCACTGGCCCTGTTTGCACATGAGGAAACAGATTCAGATTGTTCTCATGACTCGCTCAAGGCAGTAGAATGACTAAATGGCAGCGCTTGGGCTCCAACTCCTGTATCCCACGGCAGCTTTCCCTTGGCTACTTTTGCTTGGTCTAGTTTATCGCCGTCGGTGTTTACCCTTCTGGCACTGTGCTGTCATCTCTAAATTCATCTCTCCAATTCAAAGCCAGTGCTGCTCAAATAATGATGGCCTTTCTGCCACTTGAGAAGTCAGGACAGGGCCCGTCCGGAGAACAAAAAGTATAGCCTCACCTGGTGTTCCTAAGCGGGCCTGAGCAATGGTCAGTTTCTCATGGGGTGCTTGGCACTGGCAGCTGGTTTCATCTGCAAATGGGGCAGGTGCAGTCAGGGTCTAGAAGGGAAAAAGAAAAAGGGAATATAGTCTGACAAACTTTCCTTTGGCACGAAGTTCCCCTGAAGTTTTATTTCTGGTGGCTACGCGCATGTGATTAAGTAGAAGATATCTGCTGAGTCTTTTGGAGAAATACTGTACTTTTAGAAATAGAAACGGACGCTGTCACTGAGACCTTTTTTTTTTGAACGATGCTTCAGAAATAAGAGCTCCTCAGTGTGTACTATCTGCCAGGTACCAGATGTGGTGCTCTGGACACGTTCTCTCTCCCGGGTCCCACGATGGCTAGCTACTGCTCTCCTCCTATAGGCATTCTATCCTTCTACAGTGCAGGATAATACCATCTCTATATCACAGAAAAGGAAACTGAGGCTTAGCAGGATTAAGAAATATGCTAAGTCATGCCCCTGGAAAGTCACAATGCTCAGCTTTGAGCATTTCACCGACAACGAGGGCAGACTTCAAACATTCAGACTTACCCACACCCGGGGGTACTCGGCTGGAAGGAATGCCATAGTCAGGAGTGTGGCAGACATCTGTATTTCACACACAGCGGCCTGGCCAATCACAAACTCTGACGTCTCCTTAGCGCAAAGGCCAAAGCCGTTATCTGTGCCCGGTTGGGGGGGGGGTGCCTAAAAGCACAGCATTTCTGGCGGGCTGCAGATAACTGCTCCTCTGGTAGCTCCCACAGCCACCAACGGCTGGAGGCCCCGCCCCAGGCAGCTTGCGCTGGGGCTCTGAGGAGCGCTGTCAGGGAGATGTAGTCACTTGGAAGCTTGCCCAGGAAGTGGCTCTGCATTTTTGAGTCAGCCTCTTAAAATGAAAACCTCACTCTCTCTAGACAGAGGAAGACAAAGCGAGCAGTATTTTTGTAAACAGGGCAAATGCCATCCCGAAATCGATCTGTAGTCTTTGAACCATGTCCTTACCGTGGTCATCGCTACATCATCTTTAGTATTTTTAAAGCTAAAGGTGACGAGTCACTGTGAACATACTGTTGCACGCATACTCATATTGTTGCATGAATTATTTCTTAGAGATAGACACAGGTGTTCCTTAACTTGGGAAGACTCGACTGAAGAATGATCCACATATGTGACGGGGGGGGGGGGCTATGGCCCACTTCTGCCATTCATTGACTCATTCACTCATTCACTCACTCATTCAAATATACGTCAGGCACTATCTTAGAACTGGGGATAGAAGCATGGAGAAGACCAGTCCCTATCCTGGAGTAGCCCCTATTCTCCTCTGCCCTGCCAAGAAGCCGTCCTGCCCTGTACCCACCCTCTCCCCACTGGAGCACCTTCCACCCTGGCGGCTGGAGTCCTGCCCCACAGTTCTCCGGAGACCTCCCGGTTGCCTGAGACTTTCTTAAGCCACGCTCTTCCATTCAGGACGCTGAAAGCAAGCCAAGACTTGAGACATGTATTCTGGAAATCTGAGTCCGTTATTGGTTCTCTTTCACCTACTGTAAGGTGACCTTGTGGGCCGTGATGGGCTAGAGCAGTGTCTGTGATGTAACAAAGGGGTTCAGGTGCAGTCAGGAGACCAGCGGCTCTGTAGCCTCAAAATGGGGGTTCCAATTCTCTTTCCAGCACTTCAAGCCTATGTGTTCTAATTTGGCTCTCCTAGTTGAAAGGAACTGATACTAGGGACTTCCCTGCTGGTCCAGTGGTTAAGACTCCACCCTTCCAATGCAGGGGGCGCGGATTCACTCTCTGGTTGGGGAACTAAGATCCCACATGCTGTGTGGCATTGGCCAAAAAATAAAAATAAAATAAAATAAGTAGAAGGTAGAAGAAAGAAATTTTAAAATAAATAAAAATTTTTTTTAAAAGAAAGGAACTGATACTAAACGTAGCTGAAGAGATATAAGATTGTTTTATGGCTACCCTGGCACAGAAACTGTGGGGGTGAAAGGAGGAAAGGGGCAGCGGATTAGCCCCAGAGCGCTCTGCATCAACCTGGCTGCTCCCGTTCTGATTACTCTATGTCCTTCTACTACGTTACAGTCTCTGCCTTCTCCTCCCTGATAAACTTCAGCTTGAATATGGCCCATCCCAGCTTTCCCAGCCTCCCTTCCCAAGCTTCATTCAGCAACTTTGCGTTGAGCCTTTCAGCCCCAGTTCCTGCTCCTACCAACTTTCTGCTTCTTTCCATCTTTTCCAATTCAAATTCCTAAAGGAAGATCAGATTGGCCAAGCTCATCGTTTCAAACCAGGCCACAACCAGGACTGGCTGGCACTGAGTCCGGTGCCACCTGGGGAAGGAAGGAGGAGTGGCAAGGAAGGTCATGGGTGGCCTGTCACTGCCTCTTTAGCAGGGGCTGCCTTTGGGGCAAGAAATGTATCTGACTTTGTGTGTTCTTGAAAGGCAGCTCCTCAACTTAGTTGAAACTCAGTTTTATCTGTAAAATCGGTACCTATCTTGTAGGGTTGCTGTGAAAAATAGGGATCATGTATGTAAAGTAGCTGGTACTCAGTGACCTGGAGCAACTTTTAGTGCTTCTATTAGTGTTCATTATTATATGTCATAATATATAGTACTATATATTATGATAATTATATCTATTGTGTAGTTCCCCATTGAAACAAGCAAACTGACTCCTGATTGAACTTTTAGGACACAACTCAAATAGGTAAATGAATTGGCAGATGCGGTTAGCTTATATTAATGACTGATTAACCTTTAATCTATGTGGACAGTGACTCTTTTTCACAGGATCTGAAATAAATTACTAATTGGAGAACTTTTATGTGCTAGTCACAAACTTTATTAAAGATATAAGGTGTTGCCATTTTCCAAGAAAGCCGTATTCTAGAGAGTGTCAAATCTGGTCATTAAAGTTGTAAAGCAACAGTAGTTACTCAAAGGTGAAAAAAGGTTTATATGCACTGTGCATTTTGTTCTTAATTATTGTGGCCTAGAAGTAGGAAAATGGGAGAAGCAAAGAGATGGAAAGCAGAGAATATCCCTAAGTGTCCTTGTGAATCTGTATCATTAACAGCAGTTGACATGGAGAAGGGACATTTCTTGTTAGGTATAAGGCACTGTGCTTAGAATGGGGAGAATGTACAAATAAATGAGTCACAGCCTTGTTCTCTAGAACACTGCCTTCCATAATGAGGCAGAACACTTCCTGAGCTGAGATTCAAGCTCTGCATTCAGGAAGACTTTGCTTAAGGCCCAGCTACCATCAACCAGCCCTGTGATCGGAGACAGCATTTTTTCAGCCTAAACATCCCAGTACTCCTCCTCCTCCGAGCCAGAGCAAATCATTTGATTTAGAAGGAATTCTATGCTACCAAGTTGTCTCCTCCACCTACAAAGGGCAGACCAACCTCAGAGCAAAATGGGATTAAGAGAGCCAGAGGCTCCAGAGACGGACAGGGACTGGTCCAACCTGGCCTCCAGGCTCTACACCAGCCTTCAGGGGACCCAGGCCCTCATTTATTCCTCACCGTTTGCCAGAGCTGGAATGGTTGCAGGGATCCTCTCGCCTAGGCCCTACATAAGACATAAAACTGAGGCCCAATAACATAACGTAAAAATCTTTAAGTGCCTGCTTAGTGCCATGAATCCGTCTATATGCTATCAAATGTATTAGCTCATTTGATTTATACCACAACTATGTGAGGCAGGTACTGCCTCCACTGAACTGTAAAGGACCTGTCTTCAACAGGGACACCAAGTGGCAGCAAGAAGCAACAGCAGTGGTAGATCCCTCAGGCTCAGTTACCTTTTTGGCTTCCTTTGAACTGAGGACACACTAGGATTCCTAGACAATTAGGATAAAGGGGCCTCAAAAAGGAGATACTGCACTTCCTGCTAATTAGAAAAGTGAGGGGGGCAAACAATTAATTGAAAAAACAAAAGCGTGGGACCATATTTTTACTCAGACTTAGTGAAGTAGGTCAGATGACTTACATATAAACAAGCCTCAACTTAGACTCCAAATCACCAGATCACACAGTCGAGTGTTTACCGGCACATGCTATGTGTTTCATATGATGCTAGATGTTTGTCGGGTGGATAAGTCAGGGAAGGAAATAGGAAAGGGAAAAACAGAATTGGCTCTGGGGCAGCAATCCTCAAAGGCGAAAAGTGGCCTGTTTAGAATGGGAGAAGGTATTAGTTTAAAAAGGCATATTCAATTTTTAGTAATTTTACATATGGGGAAAAAACTCTACCCTTTTCAACCTACAAGTCATAGAAATTAAGCCTCTTGACTGGTAGAGATCATCAGAGGATAGACTATGCCGCCCTAGGAAGCCATATTCCAAATTTGGGGACAGAGAGGCCCATGAAATTTTTATGTTTATTAGAAGAGAGTGAGGATTTTAAAGGGTTAAGAAACCCTAGCCGGGACTTCCCTGGCGGTCCAGTGGTTAAGACTCAGTGCTCCCAGTGCAGGAGGCACAGGTTCAGTCCCTAGTTGGGGAACTAACATCCCACATGCTACAGGGCACAGCCGAAAAATAAGCCCTGGCCCAGAGCCCTGGACTTCACATGTACAAAGCCCTTGCCAGGCCACAGACTTAGACCTAGACTGCAAGAAAACTTCTTTCTACCTAATTTAAGATTTCACAACACCCAGTCATTGCAGGTGAACATGTTGCCTATTTGTCACGCAAGTTCTGGTTATGTAAACGACATGGTAGTACCATACCAAAGCCGTATACCCGTTGAGCTTTTATTATTATTATTATTATTATTATTATTTTTTTTTTTTTGGCGGTATGCGGGCCTCTCACTGTTGTGGCCTCTCCCGTTGCGGAGCACAGGCTCCGGACGCGCAGGCCTGGTGGCCATGGCTCACGGGCTTAGTTGCTCCGCGGCATGTGGGATCTTCCCGGACCGGGGCACGAACCCGCGTCCCCTGCATCGGCAGGCGGATTCTCAACCACTGCGCCACCAGGGAAGCCCTCCCGTTGAGCTTATAAAGGGAGAAGATTAGATACTGGGCATTTCATTTGCAGAATATGTTCAACTGGACATTGTCAAATATTTACTTAAAACAAAAGGTATTAGGCACTATATAAAATAGACAGTACAAACATGACTTGAGTGCAAAAATGGTCGGCAGAACCTCTATTTATGCAATAGGCATCCGTGACTGACGACTGGATCAATCAGACAGCAAGCTAATCAACCAATCAGAACTTAGCATAGTACTGCTGATGGTGACAGGCCAACTGCAGAGTTGCTTGTTTAAGCTAAGTTATTTATTTATTTATTTATGGCTGAGTTGGGTCTTTGTTGCTGCGCATGGGCTTTCTGTAGTTGTGGCACGTGGGCTTCGCATCGTCGTGGCTTCTCTTGTCGCAGAGCACGGGCTCTAGGCATGCGGGCTTCGGTAGTTACAGCATATGGGCTCAGTAGTTGTGGCTCGCGGGCCGTAGAGCACAAGCTCAGTAGTTGTGGCGCATGGTCTTAGTTGCTCCACGGCATGTAGGATCCTCCCGGACCAGGCTCCAACCCAGGTCCCCTGCATTGACAGGAGGATTCTTAACCACTGCATCACCAGCAAAGCCCCAAAGCTAAGCTCTTTTTAACTACAGTGAGGCTCTCCAGTCAGACAGGCCTGAGTTCAAATCCTACTTCCATAAATCAATGGCCATTTGATTTTTTAAAAATATTTTTTTAAATATTTATTTATTTTTGGCTGCATTGGGTCTTCGTTGCTGCGTGCAGGCTTTCTCTCGTTGCGGCGAGCGGGGGCTACTCTTCGTTGCAGTGTGCGGCCTTCTCATTGCGGTGGTTTCTCTTGTCGCAGAGCACGGGCTCTAGGCGCGCAGGCCTCAGTAGCTGTAGCACGTGAGTTCCATAGTTGTGGCTCTCGGGCCTAGAGCACAGGGCTCAGTAGTTGTGGCGCCCGGGCTTAGTTGCTCTGCGGCACGTGGGATCTTCCCGGACCAGGGCTGGAACCCATGTCCCCTGCATTGGCAGGCGGATTCTTAACTACTGCGCCACCAGGGAAGCCAGCTCCAGTCATTTAATTTTGTAAATGTGAGTTTTAGAAAACTGCTGGTTCTTAACCTCTCTAACCTTCAGTATCCTCATCTATAAAAGGACGATAATAAAATGATCTATCTCATGAAGCTGCTGTGAGGAGTAAATGAAATGACATATGTGCGATTGATTTCTTCCTTCTGCCTCTCCAGAATCTACTTTTTCCTCCCCTTATCTACTCCTCTCTGTATGGCTTTCTGTATGGACTGCACCAGTGAGTTCCCTTGCCTTCCCGCCTCCAGTTGGGTTGGGTCCGTGGGAAGCATGCAAAACGCTGGAGGGTAGGACAAGAATGAGTCCAGGATACTCATCTCCCCGGCATCCTCCCTGATAGGAAGCCACAGCTCCATGAGGTTCTGGTAACCACATTCTCCCCCTGCCCCTTCATGTCTAGGAGTGGCAACCCCCAAGTGTCCCTAGGCCTCAGGTACCATACTATGCCTTGACACTGCCTTAAACTCTGCCCATGGCTTTGTAGATGGTCCCTTTGTTAACCTCTCTTCAAATTTCCCCTTTACAGAAGGCCGTCTATGTCTCGACAAGGACTTGACTGATAGAGTACATATAACAGTCTGATGCCAGGCTCAATAAATTTAGCTAGCAAATGGTGATGAGGCATGTTAGAAGCACAGAAATCAATTGAAAAGTGAATTACCCATAGTTAATAAAGCCGTAACTGTCTCAAGAATGTCTTCCAGCTGGAAAGACTTTTACGACAGAACATTTTAGCCAGGATATGCAAGAGACAAGAGCAGGACTTCGGAAAGAATCTACTTCTCCCACGGAGGGCTTTTGCTTCAGGACGGGCCAGCTTTAGAAATGCAAAATCAGAAACACGAAAAGGTGGCACAAAACTCTTCCCTCAGTCTCATGCTGTCAGGTCTGTATTTATCCGTCACTGAATATATATTTTTTAAGGCCTGATTTTATTTGGGATCAGAATATTAGTCTTTTGAAAATAGAGAGGAAAGAAACAGTAGAACTTAGAGTTGACCAGAGGCCCAACACATATGAATCACTGGAGTCTTGGACTGTGTTACTGACGACGTAGAATCTCAGATCAGGCAGGTGGTGCAAAGCCTCGACAGATGCCAGTGGAGCAGAGGAAAAGGAGACCCAGTACACGGCTCAGCACCAAGAAATATCCATTTTTCATTTAGCTAAGTATGGTACGCACATATTATGAAGTAATAGGCACCATGAAAAACAGCAAGACAGATACAACTGCACAGACAGGGAACGATTTTGAAGACATTTTGTTCAATGCAGAAAGCAAGTCACAAAACAATATGCCTACTACGTATACATGTTATATAGTATAATGTCATTTATGGATAAAGAGAGAAAGAACTAGGTAATTGTGTAGAAATAGTTTAGAACTGTGCTGTCCAATGCCTAGCATTAACTGTATGTAGCAATTTAAATTCAAGTTATGATTAAATTTATATGAAACAAGTCAGTTTCTCAGTCCCACTAGCCACATTTCAAATGCTCAATAACCACGTTTGGCTAGTGGCTACTGTATTATCACAGATATAGAACATTCCAATCATCACAGAAAGTTCTATTGGACAACACTGGCCTAGAAAAATACACAACAAATTTTTAACTGGAGTTACCTCTGGGGAAGAAGACAGCATCACAAGAACAGACGAAAGAATGTTTTCATTGTTTACTCTGTATATATCTCTTATTTTGTTTACTTTTTACCATGAGAACACATTCATACAATGTGTCTAATTTTAAAATAAATTTAAAGAAATATTTCCTACCCTGTGAACTCAGAGATGCAGGAAATTTAACCAAGGATCAAGTGCCTTGAATGTAAGGGGGAAAAGCTATTTAACAGGAAATGAGTACTTTAAAAAAATAACAAGTATTATCCATAAACTCACTGTTAAATGACATTATTCCCAGGTATGTGGAATGTTTAAAACTCATTTGAGCTTTTAAAAGCCATTTAAGTTGGCTTCAGGCTTCCCTGGTGGCACAGTGGTTAAGAATATGCCTGCCAATGCAGGGGATACAGGTTCGAGCCCTCGTCCGGGAAGATCCCACACGCCGTGTAGCAACTAAGCCCATGCGCCACAACTACTGAGCCCACGTGCCACAACTACTGAAGTCTGCACGCCTAGAGCCCACGCTCCACAACAAGAAAAGCTACCACAATGAGAAGCCAGCACACTGCAACGAAGAGTAGCCCCTGCTCGTTGCAACCTGAGAAAGCGGGCATGCAGCAATGAAGACCCAGCACAGCCTAAAATAAATAAATTTTAAAAATAATAATAATAAAATAAATTGTCTTCATAGTATCCACCCATCATTTATTTTTCCAACAAACACTACTTGAGTTCTTGCTTTATTCCAGGCATTATTTTAGGTTCTGAGGATACAAAGGAGAACAAAACAGAAAAAAAAAAAAAAATCCTGCCCTTGTGATGCTTAAAGATGATAAACAACAAAAAAAGACTGTAAAATGTGTAGTATGTTAAAAGGAGATAAGTGTTATAGGAAGAAAATAAGGCAACAAAGGGAGAAAGGGTGTTAGGGGGTATAACTGTAAATAGGATAGTTAAGGAAGTTGATATATGTGTAAACATATAAAGGATCAATTGAGCCATGTGGTAAAAGAACACTCCAGGCAGAGAAAACAGCAAGTGCAAAGGCCCTGAGGCAGGAGCATGCCTGGCTTCTACCAGGAATAACAAGAAGGCCAGTAAGCCTGGAGGAAGTGAGCAAAAAAGAAAAGTAGTACGAAATACAGCCAGAGAGGTGAGGCTGAAGGAAGGCAATGGAAGGCACCCAGCGGTGTGGGGGTTTTAGGATGCTATAAAGACTGGCTTTCACTCTGAGGAGATGGGAACCATTAGCAAGTTTTGAACAGAGAGTGATATGATCTAATTAGTTTTAACAGGACAACCGGGCTGCTATATTGAGCACAAACTACAAGTCGTCAAAGGTAAAAGCAAGAAAACCCCTGAGACATCTGGTGGCATAACCAGGCAAGAGTAGATGGAGGCTGGGGCCAGGGTGAGGGATGGCAGTAGAAGTGGTAAGAAGTGGTCAGATTCTGGATAGATTCTCAATAAATAAAATTTGGAATTGATGGGATGTAGAGTGTGAAAGAATGAGAGGAGAAAGGATAACGCCAAAGTCACTGGCCTGAAGAACTGGAAAGATGGCGTTGCCATTCCCTACGATGAGGAGGACACTGGAAGCATAGGTTTGAGGGTGGGAGGGACAGGATGGGGAGATCGACAATTCCATTTCTGAACCTACTCTTTTATACAGATTTGTTTAATCTACAACAAATGAGGCAAGAATATACAATGGGGAAAAGACAACATCTTTAATAAACAATAATGGAAAAACTGGACAGCTACAGGCAAAAGAATCAAACTGGACTACTCTCTCACACCATACAGAAAAATAAATTCAAAATGGATTAAAGTCTTAAATATAAGACATGAAACCATAAGACTTGTACTAGAAAACACAGGCAGTATGCTCTTTGACACTGATCTTAGTAGTATTTGGGGTGGGGGGGTATGTCTTCTCAGGCAAGAGAAACAAAAGCAAAAATAAACAAATGGGACAACGTCACCCTCAACAGCTTTTGCACAGTGAGGGAAACTATCAACAAAATGAAAAGATCACCTACTGAATGGGAGAAGACATTTGCAAATGATATATCAAATAAGGGGTTAATATCCAAAATACACAAAGAACTCATACAACTCAACATCAAAAGAACAAACAACCCAATTAAAAAAATGGGCAGAGGATCTGAATAGACATTTTTCCAAAGAACACATTCAGATGGCCAACAGGCACATAAAAAGATGCCCAACATCGCTAATCATTAGGGAAATGCACATCAAAACCACAATGAGACAGCACCTTACACCTGTCAGAATGGCTATCATCAAAAAGAAAAAAAAACATGCGTTGGCAAAAATGTGGAGAAAGGGAATGCTTGTGTACTGTTGGTGGGAATGTAAGCTGGTGTAGCCACTATAGGAAACAGTATGGGGGTTCCTCAAAAAATTAAAAAGAGAGCCACTATATGATCCAGCAGTTCCACTTCTGGGTACATATTCAAAGAAAACAAAAACTAATTAGAAAAGATATACGGACCCCTATGCTCACTGCAGCCTTATTTACAATATAGCCAAGATACATAAGCAACCGAAGGGACCATCAATAGATGAATGGATAAAGAAGATGTGGTATGTATGTATACATGTAAATATATATAATATAAATATATGTGTATACATATATACACATATGTGTATACATACACACGCGTGCACATGTGCACAACGGAATATTACTCAGTCATAAAAAAAGAAGGAAATCTTGTCATCTGCAACAACATGGATGGATCTAGAAGGTTTTATGCTAAGGGAAATAAGTCAGACAGGGAAAGACAAATACTGTATGATTTCACTTATATATGGAATTTTAAAAAGAAATGAACAAACATAACATAACAGAGTTATAGATACACAGAACAAACAGGTGGTTGCCAAAGGAGAGGGGTGTGAGGGGAGGAAAGAAATAGGTGAGGGAGATTAAGAGGTACAAACTTCCAGTTGCAAAATAAATGAGTCATGGATATGAAATGTACAGTGTGGGGAATACAGTTAATAACTGCAATATCTTTCTATATTGACATATCATTTCTATGTTGACATATCATAACTAGACAGTGGTGATCATTCTGAAATGTACAGAGATATCAAATCACTACATTGTGTAACAGGAACGTAGTGTTGTAGGTCAATTATCCTTCAAAAACAAATAAACAAACTCATAGAAAAAGAGATCAGATTTGGTGTTACCAGCGGTGGTGGAGGGGGAAATCGGATGAAGGGGGTCAAAAGGTACAAACTTCCAGTTATAAGATAAGTAAGTATGAGGGATGTAATGTACAACATGATAAATATAATCAACACTGCTGTATGTTATATATGAAAGTTAGGAGAGTAAATCCTAGGAGTTCTCAACACAAGGAAAAACTTTTTTTCTATTTCTTTAATTTTGTATCTATCTATAGGAGATGACAAATGTTCACTAAACCTATTGTGATAATCATTTCATAACGTATGTAAGTCAAATCATTATGCTGTACACCTTAAACTTATAGTGTATATGTCAAGTATATCTCAATAAAACTAGAAGAAAAAAAGAGAATTTCACACATTTTATTTGACATGCCTATTAGATCTCCAAGTGGAGATGTCAGGTAGGCAGTTGGTTGTACAAGTCTGGAGTCTGGGACAGAGGACTAAGCTAGCAATACAGGTTAAGAAGCAATCAGAATATAAACGATATTTAAAACCACTAAACTAGATTCATTAATTCACCTAAGGGGGTGAGTGCAGGTTGAAGAGAGGTCCTGGTGGGCAGATGAGGAAACAACGTATATTTACGGCCTGTCTCCCCCAACTATTATGGAAACTCCAAGAAACAGGGACTAAGTCTGCTCTACTCACTACTATATCCCTACTTCCTAAGGCAGTACCTGGTGTATAAAATGTCCTCAATAAATATGTGTTGAATGGGGGAATTTAAAGTCACTGGAGAGAGAATGATTATGGATGAAGATTACTGATAAAGATTAAACTCACATAATAAAAAAAGAAATACACTTATCAATGTTCCATAACTTTTCTTATCATCATGATATATACTACTAGGAACTTGAGAAGATAAAGAGAGGAAGGCAAAACTTGTAAGAATTCTGTTTGCCAAATACAATCATTGTTAACATTTTCTACATTTCTTTTTCAAGCTTTCTGATAGGTTATATATACATTTTAACAACTTTGGAATCTTACTGCATGGACAGTTTTTTTCACTCAATACATTATGATTATTTTATCGTATCATTTAAATAGTATTCAACTTCTTTTTTTTTTTAATTAATAGACTTTTTTTTTTTTTTTTTTTTTTTTGCAGTACGCCGGCCTCTCACCACTGTGGCCTCTCCCGTTGCGGAGCACAGGCTCCGGACGCGCAGGCTCAGCGGCCATGGCTCACGGGCCCAGCCGCTCCGCGGCACGTGGGATCTTCCCGGACCGGGGCACGAACCCGCGTCCCCTGCATCGGCAGGCGGACTCTCAACCACTGCGCCACCAGGGAAGCCCTCTCACTAATTTTAATAGCTATAAAATGCTCCACCTATAGAAAAACCATAGTTTCTTTAAATATTTCTCTGTTGTTGAATATTAAGCTACTTATATTTTACTAATAGAAATAACTTTCCGGACATAATTTTGAACCTCTGATTATTTCCTTAGGATAGGAGTTGAATTACTTAGATCAGGGGTATGAACATTTTAAAGATGAATATTTAAAGAACACTTTAACATATATGGGCAAATTACCTTCTCCAAAAGCTGCATCACTTATACTCACATAACAGTGTATGAAAGCACCTATCTTGCTGCCATCTCACTGGCATTATTATCTTTGTCAATTTTATAGATCAAAAATGGCATCACGGGTTTCCCTGGTGGCTCAGTGGTTAAGAATCCACCTGCCAATGCAGGGGACACGGGTTTGAGCCCTGGTCGGGGAAGATCCCACATGCCGCGGAGCAACTAAGCTCGTGCACCACCACTACTGAGCCTGAGCTCTAGAGCCCACAGGCCACAACTACTGAGCCCATGAGCCACAATTACCGAAGCCTTTATGCCTAGAGCCCATGCTCCGCAACAAGAGAAGCCACCACAGTGAGAAGCCCGCGCACCTCAACGAAGAGTAGCCCCCACTCGCTGCAACTAGAGAAAGCCTGCACGCAGCAACGAAGACCCAACGCAGTCACAAATAAATAAGTAAAAGTAAATTGTTTTTAAATGGCATCACGCTGTTTCAACTTGAATTATTTTGATTACAAGAGAGTGAACATTTTTCAAATGTTTATTAGTCATTTGTACTTTCCTCTGAGAATTATCTGTCCTTTGCTCATTCTTCTATTATTGAGAATAAGTATTTTGAAGTTAGTTAAAAGCAAAATAATAGTAGTCTAAAAACTATCTTAAATATCTTTTTTAAAAAAACACATTTTCCAACTTTATCTAAGATCCCCTTACAAGAATTCCATCTTTTAAAACAATGTGTAAACACCCACATCTAGGTCAGGCTAGTAATTACTGCCCTTCCAGCGATCAGGGATCAGAATTTTATTATGAATTTTATTATACCCTTAAAACACTGACCATCCGTAATCCGTAACACCCCCACGTGCCCACCTTCCAAACCCTACAGCAGTGGGTTTCAAATGGCTGGAAGACTCTTAGTACTACAAATAATACCACGTTGCACTGATTCTAAAATGTACATTTTGCCCTCCATTTGAACATGTCTGAGATTAGAAGAGGTCCTGCAATAAATGACTTAAAATCCACGTTGGCCATTTTATGACACTTTAACACCTCTGAAAGGGAAGCGTGTCTTACAATTAACGACTTCTTAAAATTAAGAAATGCATAGATGCTACGCACAACAGAAAATAATCACCTTTACCTAGAGATAAAAATTCCATACACTAAATCAATTTTTTCTTAGGTAACTGAGTTCAAGGTGTTTACAATGAGTACCAATAATAATCTTACTTCTTATTCATCTCTATCTCCTTCCTCATAGGACTTGAGGTGACTTTTTAAAAAATGAAAGTAGGGACTTCCCTGGTGGTCCAGTGGTTAAGACTCCATGCTTCTACTGCAGGGGTGCGGATGTGATCCCTGGTTGGGGAACTAAGATTCCGCATGCCGTGCAGTGTTGCCAAGAAACTTTTTTAAAAAGAAAGAAAGAAAGAAAGAAAAAGATAATTTAATAATAAAAGCCATCATAAAAAATAAAAAATAAAATAAAATAATGGAAGTTTAAAATAATAGTTGCAACATGTGGGTGAGGATGGAAACAGGGGTTTTGAAAAAAGGCCCAGGGTGAAATGAGCACACAGGAATGTCTATCACGGTCCTCTACATTTCAGGGGGCAGGGCACAAAAATGGCTTGAAGCTCCCAGCAGTCAAAGCAAAGAAGAAGACAAAGTTAATATTCTCTTTAGGCAAAACCCAAAAGAGACACTGAGGAGAAGCGCAGCATTTCCTGATGCCAAGTTTTTATTGAAATTCCTCCCATAGTGCCTTTATAAAGGGCATGTTGGGTGATGCCATAGCGACACCAACATATTCAACGACATCCTCCTGATAAAGACAATCCTGTTTTTTATGTTTGTCTCTGTAGCACCCTCCCTGTAAGGCAGAGCCCCAGAACCAAAAAGCAGTTCAAAAAAGCATTTCTACAAGGGGTCAAACATGCAGTATGAGAATGCAATTCTCTCACTCATGGATGGATCCAAGGGCAAGATTTAAAATATGGAGACCGGGGTTTTCTAACATGGGATGCGCAAAACAATCCATTAGAGAGCAACACTTGTGTCTAAATTTATTTTTTCATGTTAAAAAACAAGAAAGGAAGGATTACTAACAACCAACTATAATTTCCAAAATTACCCTGGTGCCCCATCTCTGTCAACATAAAGTCTACAAGGTGTTCCAAAGGAAGAATGCAAGTCGTTACAACAGAGAAGGGTGGCCTGGGTCCCCTGATATTTTCATTAACTTTCGGCTTACTGCAGTAAAATACAGTTCACCGGGGCCTATATGAGCACCTTTGCAGATTATATTACCTAGTTTTAACTAAACCAATGCTCACAAGATCAGCAGGTGGCTTAAAACATTTCCTGCAATGAAATAGGAAAGTAAAAATACCATAAGCACAAACTAATACCAAAAAGGTGGCCAAGCTGACCCTTCTACTCTTTGTATAACTTCTGCACCAGGCACATTATCAGGTGTGAACAATGATGGCCTCATTAGATTTGACAAAAAGACAGCTGAATCGAAAATGATCGCAAAGAAGACTATTTGAAATATGTGCTATTAGCATTAAACTTCACCTGGAGCACATATTGTACCTTGAGATATTAGCTAATGATGGTATGAAACTATTGTAATTACCAAGATACTTTAAAATGAAGCATTCAGAACATGAGACAAATCTCTTTGATTTTTTTCAGCAGCATTTCAAGATGTGATACTCAATCCTGTACTTCACAAAATAATGTTCCATGTAATGATAAATGTTTAGAAGCCTTTTTCGAGTTGCTACAATTCAATAGAGAAAAACCAAAAGTCTCATTGCAGAAACACCTGCTCTTCAAGTCACAGTAAAACTGGCTGCTCTAATGTGTAGAAAAAACTTGATGTCAAACAAAAATGCATTCCTTTGTCAGCAAATATATTTGGAAGACATATAGAAAACATTGCTGAAGACTGGAAGAAACAAGCATTAGAACAAATTATGCAGTGTGGGAGGTTTGCTATACAGTTGGATGGAAGTACAGATATTTCTAACATGTCTCAGCTTGAGGTATTTGCTAGATTCTATTTCAATAATAAAACCCTTTTTTACTGAGCCACTAAAGATGTTCCAATGAAGAAAGATTTTCCAAAGAAAGATGTTCCAAAGAAAACTGGTTCTGCAAACTGGATGACTTCTTTAATAAAAAAAAAAAAAATACATGTATGGAAAACCTGTGTAAGTGTACCTGCCAATGAGGTGACTGCTTTGCTCTTGAACCCTGATCTCCCACCTTTTTGAGAAATACCTCTCTGTCTTCTTTCCATGGCCCTTCCTCTATTGACTCTCTAAATGTTGTTTTTCAAGGTAACATCCTGGAAGACTGTAGGGTAAAGTAGATTAATTTAACCAGATTGCATATGGAGATAGGCAGATATAGGGAGGATTCTAACTGCTTTAACCACAGCTCTTCATTTTCCTTCCCTTTAAAAACCTGATAGGACGGCTCAGGGTCAGCTTTTCTGCAATTTGCAGGATTATCCTGAGGCAACATACTAGCTAACCAGTTCAATCGACTTCCTTCTGAGCCTACAAACCATGAAGCCAGGCCACTGTTAAACACATATAGATTGGGCACCATGGATTTTAATTCACAGATTACGTGACTATGGCTGGACTGGTCCTAGAAATAAGGCAAGTTTAGTTCAAGGGCTTACCTACATTCTCTTTGGGGTTGGGTATACTGACTCCTGGAAGGACTGAGCACACTGAAGTTCTGTGAGCAGCCACGAGCTGTAACTGTAGGTAGGATCTGACACTCTTCCCTAGAGTGTTACCTATTAGATGACCAGAATTGTTTGGAAATGGGAAATCTGTGGTGGAGCATACTCTCTCCCGATTACGGTGATGAGAATCTTTAAACTTAATCTTAAATAATAACATACATACAGATTCACAGAAAGACAGACAAAATGAAAAGGCAGAGGGCTATGTACCAGAGGAAGGAACAAGATAAAACCCAAGAAAAACAACTAAATGAAGTGGAGATAGGCAACCTTCCAGAAAAAGAATTCAGAATAATGATAGTAAAGATGATCCAAGACCTCGGAAAAAGAATGGAGGCAAAGATCAAGAAGATACAAGAGGGCTTCCCTGGTGGCGCAGTGGTTGAGAATCTGCCTGCTGATGCAGGGGACATGGGTTCGTGTCCCGGTCTAGGAAGATCTTACATGCCGCGGAGTGGCTGGGCCCATGAGCCACGGCTGCTGAGTCTGTGCATCCAGAGCCTGTGCTCCGCAACAGGAGAGGCCACAGCAGTGAGAGGCCCGCGTACCACAAAAAAAAAAAAAAAGAAGAAGAAGAAGATGCAAGAAATGTTTAACAAAGACCTAGACGAACTAAAGAACAAACAAACAGAGATGAACGATACAATAACTGATATGAAAACTACACTACAAGGAATCAATAGCAAAATAACTGAGGCAGAAGAATGGATAAGTGACCTGGAATAAAGAATGGTGGCATTCACTGCCACAGAACAGAATAAAGAAAAAAGAATGAAAAGAAATGAAGACAGCCTAAGAGACCTCTGGGACAACATTAAATGCAACAACATTCGCATTATAGGGGTCCCAGAAGGAGAAGAGAGAGAGAAAGGACCCGAGAAAATATCTAAAGAGATTATAGTCAAAAACTTCCCTAACATGGGAAAGGAAATAGCAACCCAAGTCCAGGAAGTTCAGAGAGTCCCATACAGGATAAACCCAAGGAGAAACATGCCGAGACACAGAGTAATCAAACTGACACAAATTAAAGACAAACAAAAATTAATGAAAGCAACAATGTAAAAATGACAACATAAAAGGGAACTCCCATAAGGTTAACAGTTGATTTCTCAGCAGAAACTCTACAAACCAGAAGGGAGGGGCACAATATATTTAAAGTGATGAAAGGGAAGAACCTACAGCCAAGATTACTCTACCCAGCAAGGATCTCATTCAGATTTGATGGAGAAATCAAAAGCGTTACAGACAAGCAAAAGCTAAGAGAATTCAGCACCACCAAACCAGCTCTAGAACAAATGTTAAAGGAACTTCTCTAAGTGGGAAACACAAGAAAGAAAAGGACCTACAAAAACAAACCCAAAACAATTAAGAATATGGCCATAGGAACATACATATCGATAATTACCTTAAACGTGAATGGATTAAATAGTCCCACCGAAAGACACAGACTTGCTGAATGGATACAAAAGCAAGACCCATATATATGTTGTCTACAAGAGACCCACTTCAGACGTAGGGACACATACAAACTGAAAGTGAGGGGATGGAAAAAGATATGCCATGCAAATGGAAATCAAAAGAAAGCTGGAGTAGCAATACTCATATCAGATAAAATAGACTTGAAAATAAAGAATGTTACAAGAGACAAAGAAGTACACTACATAATGATCGAGGGATCACTCCAAGAACATATAACAATTATAAATATATATGCACCCAACATAGAAGCATCTATCTCAATCCATAAGGCAACTTCTAACAGCTATAAAAGAGGAAATCGACAGCAACACAATAGTAGTGGGGGACTTTAAGACCTCACTTATACCAATGGACAAATCATCCAAACAGATAATTAATAAGGAAACACAAGTTTTAAATGACACAACAGACTACATAGATTTAATTGATATTTACAGGACATTCCAACCAAAAACATCAGATTATACTTTCTTCGCAACTGCACAAGAACATTCTCCACGATAGATCACATCTTGGGTCACAAATCAAGCCTCAGTAGATTTAATAAAACTGAAATCATATCAAGCATCTTTTCCAACCACAATGCTATGAGATTAGAAATCAATTAAAGGGAAAAAAACACAAACACATGGAGGCTAAACAATACGTTACTAAATAACCAATAGATCACTGAAGAAAGCAAAGAGGAATTCAAAAAATACCTAGAGACAAATGACAAAGAAAACACAACAATCCAAAACCTATGAGATGCCTCAAAAGCAATTCTAAGAGGGAAGTTTATAGCAACACAAGCCTACCTCAAGAAACCAGAAAAATCTCACATAAAAAATCTAACCTTACACCTGAAGGAACCAGAGAAAGCAGAACAAACAAAACCCAAAGTTAGTAGAAGGAAAGAAATCATAAAGATCAGAGCAGAAATAAATGCAATAGAAACAAAGAAAACAATAGCAAAGATCAATAAAACTAAAAGCTGGTTCTTTGAGAAGATAAACAACACTGATAAACCTTTAGCCAGACTCATCAAGAAAAAGAGGGAGAGGACGCAAATCAATAAAATTAGAAATGAAAAAGAAGTTACAATGGACACAGAAGAAACACAAAGCATCCTAAGAGACTACTACAAGCAACTCTATGCAAATAAAATGGACAACCTGGAAGAAATGGACAAATTCTTAGAAAGGTATAACCTTCCAAGACTGAACTAGGAAGAAACAGAAAATATCAACAGACTGATCACAAGTAACGAAATTGAAACTGTGATTAAAAATCTGCCAAAAGGGCTTCCCTGGTGGTGCAGTGCTTGAGAGTCCACCTGCCAATGCAGGGGACATGGGTTCATGCCCCAGTCTGGGAGGATCCCACATGCCATGGAGTGGCTGGGCCTGTGAGCCATGGCCGCTGAACCTGTGCATCCGGAGCCTATGCTCTGCAATGGGAGAGGCCCACGTATCTCAAAAAAAAAAAAAAAAAAAAAAAAATCTGCCAACAAACAAAAAGTCCAGGACCAGATGGCTTCACAAGTGAATTCTATCAAACATTTACAGAAGAGCTAACACCCATCCTTGTCAAACACTTCCAAAAAATTGCAGAGGAAGGAACACTCCCAAAATCATTCTGTGAGGCCACCATCACCCTGATACCAAAACCAGACAAAGATACTACAAAAAAAGAAAATTACAGACCAATATCACTGATGAATATAGATGCAAAAATCCTCAACAAAATACTAGCAAACAGAATCCAAAGACACATTGAAAGGATCATACACCATGATCAAGTGGGATTTATCCGAGGGATGCAAGGATTTTTCAATATAAGCAAATCAGTCAATGTGATACACCATATTAACAAACTGAAGGAGAAAAACCATATGATCATCTCAATAGATGCAGAGAAAGCTTTTGACAAAATTCAACACCCATTTATGATAAAATCTCTCCAGAAAGTGGGCATAGAGGGAACCTACATCAACATCATAAAGGCCATATACGACAAATCCACAGCAAACATCACTCTCAATGGTGAAAAACTGAAAGCATTTCCTCTAAGATCAGGAACAAGACAAGGATGTCCACTCTCACCACTACTATTGAACATAGTTTTCGAAGTCCTAGCCATAGCAATCAGAGAAGAAAAAGAAATAAAAGGAATAAAAATTGGAAAAGAAGAAGTAAAACTGTCACTGTTTGCAAATGACATGATACTATATAGAGAGAATCCTAAAGATGCCACCAAAAAACTACTAGACCTAATCAATGAAGTTGGTAAAGTTGCAGGATACAAAATTAATGCACAAAAATCTCTTGCATTCCTATACACTAACAATGAAAGATCAGAAAGAAAAATTAAGGAAACAATCCTTTTCACCACTGCAACAAAAAAAAATAAAATACCTAGGAATAAACCTACCTAAGGAGGTAAAAGAACTGTACTCCGAAAACTATAAGACACTGATGAAAGAATTCAAACATGACACAAACAGATGGAGAGATATACCATGTTCTCAGATTGGAAGAATCAATATTGTGAAAATGACTATACTACCCAAAGCAATCTACAGATTCAGTGCAATCCCAATCAAATTACTAATGGCATTTTTTTACAGAACTAGAACAAAAAAATCTTAAAATTTGTATGGAGACACGAAAGACCCTGAATAGCCAAAGCAACCTTGAGAAAGAAAAACGGAGCTGGAGGAATCAGGCTCATGGACTTTAGACTATACTATAAAGCTACAGTAATCAAGACAGCATGGTACTGGCAGAAAAACAGAAATATAGATCAATGGAACAGGATAGAAAGCCCAGAGACAAACCCACACACCTACGGTCACCTTATTTTTGATAAGGAGACAAGAGTATACAATGGAGAAAATTCAGCCTCTTCAATAAGTGGTGCTGGGAAAACTAGACAGCTACATGTAAAAGAATGAAATCAGAACACTCACTAACACCATACACAAAAATAAACTCAGAATGGATTAGAGACCAAAATGTAAGACCGGACACTATAAAACTCTTAGAGGAAAACATAGGAAGAACACTCTTTGACCAAAATCACAGCAAGATCTTTTTTGAGCCACCTCCTAGAGTACTGGAAATAAAAACAAAAAAAAACAAATGGAACCTAATGCAACTTAAAAGTTTTTGCAAAGCAAAGGAAACTACAAACAAGATGAAAAGACAACCCTCAGAATGGGAGAAAATATTTGCAAATGAATCAACAAACAAAGGATTAGTCTCCAAAATATATAAACAGCTCATGCAGCTCATTAAAAAAACAAACAACCCAATCAAAAAAGGGGCAGAAGGGCTTCCCTGGTGGTGCTGTGGTTGAGAGTCCGCCTGCCAATGCAGGGGACACAGGTTCGTGTCCCGGTCTGGGAGGATCCCACATGCTGCGGAGCGGCTGGGCCTGTGAGCCATGGCCGCTGAGCCTGCGCGTCCGGAGCCTGTGCTCCGCAGCGGGAGAGGCCACAGCAGTGAGAGGCCCACATACCGAGAAAAAAAAAGGGGGGGGGCAGAAGACCTAAACAGACATTTCTCCAAAGAAGACATACAGATGGCCAAGAAGCACATGAAAAGCTGCCCAACCTCACTAATTATTAGAGAAATGCAAATCAAAACTACAATGAGGTATCGCCTCACACCAGTTAGAATGGGCATCATCAGAAAATCTACAAACAACAAATGCTAGAGAGGGTGTGGAGAAAAGGGAACCCTCTTGCACTGTTGGTGGGAATGTACATTGATACAGCCACTATGGAGAACAGTATGCAGGTTCCTTAAAAAACTAAAAACAGAATTACCATATGACCCAGCAATCCCACTCCTGGGCATATACCCAGAGAAAACCATAATTGAAAAAGGCACATGCACCCCAATGTTCACTGCAGCACTATTTACAATAGCCAGGTCATGGAAGCAACCTAAATGCCCACTGACAGACAAATGGATAAAGAAGATGTGGTACATATATACAATGGAATATTACTCAGCCATTAAAGGAACGAAATTGGGTCATTTGTAGAGACACAGTGGGATCTAGAGACTGTCATACAGAGTGAAGTAAGTCAGGAAGAGAAAAACAAATATCATATATTAACGCATATATGTGGAACCTAGAAAAACGGTACAGATGAACCGGTTTGCAGGGCAGAAATAGAGACACAGATGTAGAGAACGTATGGACACCAAGGGGGGAAAGTGGCCAGGGGGTGGTGGTGGTGGGATGAACTGGGAGATTGGGATTGACATATATACACTAATATGTATAAAACAGATGACTAATAAGAACCTGCCGTATAAAAAATTAAAAATTAAAAAAAAATGAATAACACACATACAAAAACGTGCACATATCCTAAGTGTGCGACTTAGTGAACTTTCACAAGCTGAACACATATAGCAACCAGATCAAGTAACCAACCACTGCCAGCATCCATCCTGTGCTCCTTCCACTATCCTAACTTCTAACATCATAGATTAGTTTTCCTACTTTTAAAATATTTAACAGAAATGGAATGGTGTAGTGTATACTCCTTCATGTCTGGCTTCTTTCATTCAATATTACGTTTGTGGAATGCATCCCTATTTTTGCAGGTGGTTGTAGATTCTTCATTCTCATTGCTGGGTAGCATAACATTGTGTGACTATACTACGATTTCTTTATTCTACTTCTGCTGGGCATTTGGGTAGTTTCCACTTTGGGGATTATTATGAATAATGCTACTAAGAACATCTTAATACTAGTCTTTGGTGGTCGTATGTACAACCTTCCTAGGAGTACAAGTGCTGGGTGAAATATATTTATTTTGAATTTCTAAATGTACTACAAAGAGCTTAGACATCTGATCTGTTTCCACTCGCAGAGCCTGCTTAACCAAGATAACCCATATAAAGCAGCCGGCACAGCGCCTAACACAGTACGCATCATAAATAGTTGTTCCATTCACTCATTTGCCGACGGAGGAAAATAAGTGAGCGAGACCTCTAGCCCCGAAGTCACTATGGAACAATGACCTTATAACTGAACCATCTGGAGGTATAACAGAATGTAGTATTATGTGACTATGCCTACAATCTCAGGCCCACTAGAGAAGAAGCACAGAAGCCCATGAGTATGAGGTGCAAACTTCTGACAACATTTGGTTGCCAATGGGCCATACACACCATTCATGATGCTTCTATTAACCTATTATTGTTGTTGTTGTTCTTTTTCTTAAATGCCAGTTGATTTTTATTTTTTTGCGGTACGCGGGCCTCTCACTGCTGCGGCCTCTCCCGTTGCGGAGCACAGGCTCCGGACGCACAGGCCCAGCGGGTCCACGGCACGTGGGATCCTCCCAGACCGGGGCACGAACCCGTGTCCCCTGCATCGGCAGGCGGACTCTCAACCACTGCGCCACCAGGGAAGCCCTTAAATGCCAGTTTCAGTAGCCCTCAGCATCCTTTTACACTGACATCAGGTTCAGCGTGCATGAATTACTGAGTGGAAAACAAAAATCGCCAAGTCAAAAACTTTGTCAGGAAGGAGAACGTGATATGAAAAGGAATCCACAGGCTGGCCCCGTACATTATTACACAGGTGCACACTACCAGGGTTTGCTGCTTTATTTTCTAATCCCTGTGTTTTCAAGTGTGTCTTCAAGACTGTTGAGTGCTAAACTGGCTCTTTATCCCCGAGCAGGGTCAGCTTCCCCAGCCTCCCACACAACCTGGTTCATGCTGGGATAAAGAGGAAGGTAGGAATGTTAAAACAATAATGCTATGGTCTGAGGCCAGCAACACGTAATCAGATCCTAGCAAGGCAGAGGCTGTTACCTGGGAAATTATTGGAAGAAAATAGGCCTATTTTGCAATGACTTAGATTGTTCTACCCTCCTTGCTTTCTCCTTTTCATCGTGCCTCCAGTGATCAGATGGAATAAATCTTTCTACATTTATTTCACTAAGGAGCACTGAGAAGCTTTGTATGGGCACCAGCAAAAGATGCTGGAGTCGCAGGACTACGGCCTGACCCACTGTTGGTCTTGAACCCCAAATATGATTCTTAGATGGGCAGCATCGGTTAAAGAAGGTCCCTGGAGTTCAACGCCATACTGCTATACCTCAAAGAGAACCTAGTATTTTTTTTTACATCTTTATTGGTGTATAACTGCTTTACAATGTTGTGCTAGTTTCTGCTGTACAACAAAGTGAATCAGCTATATGTATACACATGTCCCCATATCCCCTCCCTCTGCGTCTCCCTCCCACCCTCCCTATCCCACCCCTCCAGGTGGTCACAAAGCATCAAGTTGATCTCCCAGTGCTATGTGGCTGCTTCCCACTAGCTATCTATTTTACGTTTGGTAGTGTACATATGTCCATGCCACTCTCTCACTTCGTCCCAGCTTACCCTTCCCCCTCCCCGTGTCCTCAAGTCTATTCTCTAGGTCTGCGTCTTTATTCCTGCCCTGCCCCTACGTTCTTCAGAACCACTTTTTTAGATTCCATATATATGTGTTAGCATATGGTATTTGTTTTTCTCTTTCTGACTTACTTCACTCTGTATGACAGACTCTAGGACCATCCACCTCACTACAAATAAGTCAGTTTTGTTTCTTTTTATGGCTAATATTCCACTGTATGTATGTGCCACATCTTCTTTATCCATTCATCTGTCGATGGACAATTAGGTTGCTTCCATGTCCTGGCTATTATAAATAGAGCTGCAATGAACATTGTGGTACATGACCCTTGTTGAATTATGGTTTTCTCAGGGTATATGCCCAGTAGTGGGATTGCTGGGTCGAATGGTAGTTCTATTTGTAGTTTTTTAACGAATCTCCATACTGTTCTCCATGGTGGCCGTACCAATTTACATTCCCACCAGCAGTGCAAGAGGGTTCCCTTTTCTCCACACCCTCTCCAGCATTTATTGTTTCTAGAGTTTTTGATGATGGTCATTCTGACTGGTGTGAGGTGATACCTCATTGTAGCTTTGATTTGCATTTCTCTAATGATTAGTGATGTTGAGCAGCTTTTCATGTGGAAAACCCAGTATTTTGAACTTCAGTATTATTAAGTAGATAAATTAGGAGTCTATTGTTCACATTAAAAAGAGATTCAACACAGGTTTCTTTGAACAATGACTAGAACATTCAACACATGATTCAGAATACCTCCAATATTTCTGAAGAAGCATCTGAAGAATAAAGCGGAAGACAGCAAAAGTGGTTTGTACGACATTAATATAAACTTCCAAAGTATTTTGTGAACATTTGTTATGCATATTTTGCCAGTGTGTCTTGCCGTAAGATCATTCAACCTGTTTTTACTCTAAATGGATAAAACAAAGGGAGGTGAGGAGTGGGGTAACCCTCATTTTTGATATGAGCATCAGGTCAAACAGAGCACACTGTGGTGAACCACGTTCCATGGGTATGGAAGCTAGAATCACGGTCTTGGAACTGGAAAAGTCTTGAAACTGGAACCATAGTGGGTCACAGAACTGAGGTCCAGAGAGGAGAAGTGATTTGCTGAAGCCCACACGATAATTAATTCAATGGCAAAACTGATGTTGGAATGAGATTGTGGGTTCCAGCAAGCAGAGACTAAGCTGCAGCCTACTTGTCTTGCCAGCATCCAGCCCCTTCGCTGTAGGTCAGTCCGGTTCCCCCTGGGGCTACAGATCTGGATCTGCCTTGATTTGGGGGTTGGTATGGAGGCCCAGAGGCCATAAAGGAACAGATCCATTTCTGCTCATCAATACCACATCTCTCATGAGGAATCACTCAGCCTTTCCACCTTCCCCTACTGCCCCTACCCCAGCCTGGAGGCCTGTGGAGAGGAAATACCTTGGGGTTGGACCCAACTTCCCAGGTTGTCCCATAATTACACTTCTGCACCTACCAGAACCAAGTCACTATGACTTTGCCTCCACCTTCACAGAGAAAACAGAGGCTATCAGATAAGGGAGGCTTTCAACTTTCTATACCCTTCCCCTTATAACCCAAAACATCCTTACCAGCTTCTTTATCAAGACGGTGGGAGAGGTATCTCTTTACCAATGTGAAGCCAGTTCTTCCTCTTGTGCACTGGATCCCAACATCTCCAGTCTAAGGGTCATTCCCTTCATCAATTTTCCCCATCGTTTTCACATTCTCCCACTGGCTCTTTCCCATTCATATTGAACTGCAAGTTGGTACCATCTTAAAAGAATGAGCCAACCAGAAGCTTTGACATCCTGGATGATGGAAGGAAAGAAGGCTGGAGGGAAGTGTGGAAGTAAAAAAAGAAGAGGAGAGAAAAGCTAACTTCTCTCAATCTTAAACGCTGATTTATCCACCTTTGGGTCCTATACACTCTATATGCTTCTCCTCTCATTCAAGCTTCTACTTCCCCATCTCCTAAATGTTCTTCAACCTATCTGGTCTCTGTTTTCACCATTTCACTGAAACATCATGACTGACCTCCTCTTCCTAAATCCAAAGGAGACTTTCCCTTATTATCTCATGTGATCTCTCTGTTGCATTGGGTTCTATTGGATATTCCCTCCACAGAACTTACCCTGCCCTTGGTACCCCTGATCTCCCAGATATATGAGATGTCTGTCCTCTTTTCATGATCCTACCTCTATTGGCCCTTTAAATGATGTTCACCAGGGTTATATCCTGGAAAGAGTCTGAGATAAAGCCGATTAATTTAACCAGATTTCATGTAGAGACAGACAGATATAAGGAGCCTTCTAATAGCTTTAATTACAGCTCTTCGATTTTACTCCTTCTAAGAAGCTGATAGGATGACTCAGGGTCAGTTATTTTCTAGAATTACCCCGTAGTAGGATTATCCTGAGGCACTCTTGCTAGGTAACCATTTCCATTCACTTCTTCCATCAGCCCAGAAACTGACTAATTTCGCTCCCATCAATTTCACTACCTCGATTCCACTTCCATCTCCTCCATGCTGATGTCTCCCAGACCAACATCTCCAGCTCAGAATTCTCTCTGAGTTCCAAAACCAAACATTAACTAGACACCTTCAAATGGAAGTCCCCATGGTATCCCCAACATTAACTCTCACAAACTGCTATTCCCGGACGCTCCCACCTCAAGGGTGGCACCCACCCACCGCAGCCAGAAAACTGAGTCGCCCTGATACTGCCCGCCCTCAGACTCAGTTACAAATCCTGGTGCATTTACCTCCTTTAAATTCTCCCACATCCATCCAGTACTCTCCTTCTCCACTACCCCACCCCTAACTTCAAACTTATTAACTCTCACGTAGATTACTTAAAAAACAGAATAGGAGAGCAGAGAAAGTGAGTGTAAAATATGAAGTAAAAGAAGGTGATTTTTTTTTTTTTTTAGTGCTGAGTAAATACATGCACGTGTGTGCTATGCAACATGAAATGTATTTATCACTGTGGCTTCTCAGAGCTCATCCTCCACAGGCCTGGGCAGGTGTCTGAGCTCCCTCTAAAGCCACATGTGGCTACTGCGCACTTGAAATTAATGGGCTAGTCTGAACTGAGATGTGTTTTAAGTGTAATAGACACACCGGATTTCAGACTTGCTATGAAGACTATAAAATACCTCCTTAATCATTTTTATATTGATTACATTTGTAATGATAATATTTGACACATCAGATTAAATTAAATATATTATTGAAAAAAATTTCACCTCTTAGAAAAACGTTTTACATTGTGGTTACTAGAAAAATTTAAATTACATTGTATTTCCACTGGACAGCGTTACTGTAGCAGCTGGACTGTGCCACTCACAGCTGAGGGCTTAAGATCCCCTAAAAAATAGACTGATTCTTTCCATATCCAAAAATGTTTTGGGATCAGCAAGCTGCATCTTTTCTTCAAATGCAAGGACTCGTCTTAACTTGGGGATCAGGATAATGCATTACTCCCTGCTGTGACGTACTTTTTTTTTTTTTTTTTTTTTTGGCTATGCCAGGTCTTAGCTGCGGGATCTTTCAGTTGCAGCATGCGGACTCCTAGTTGCAGCACGTGTGATGAATGTGGGATCTAGTTCCCTGACCAGGGATCGAACCCGGGCCCCCTGTGTTGGGAGCGCGGAGACTTACCCAGTGGACCACCAGGGAAGTCCCCCTGCTGTGAGGTACTGCTGCTCAATGGATAAAACATAGCTTAAATGCAGTAGAAAGCCCAATTTTTTTTTTTTTTTTTTTTTTTTTTTTTGGTGCTAGGCGGGCCTCTCACTGTTGTGGCCTCTCCCATTGCGGAGCACAGGCTCCGGACGCGCAGGCTCAGCGGCCATGGCTCACAGGCCCAGCCGCTCCACGGCACGTGGGATCCTCCCGGACCGGGGCACGAACCCGCGCCCCCTGCATCGGCAGGCGGACTCCCAACCACTGCGCCACCAGGGAAGCCCCAGAAAGCCCAATATATTAAAGCCAAACTTTTTTTTAAAAAAAAAAGCTCTCTTAAGGGATTTCAGCATCCTGGCAGGCTTTCACCTACCAAACTACTGCCTCCTGTTAAATGAAAACAATATTCAAGGGCAGGGACTCTGGATTATTTCTTTGATATCTCTCCACAACACGTGGTGCCTCGCTGTGTGTGGAAGTTTCTAAGCAGCTGGCTAACTGTGGATTGTTTCTCTCTCAGTTACCTGGGTCACTGAATACTTTAAATCTCCCTCACTGCCTGAATGAGGACACACCCTTGCCATTTCTGTATGCTCAAATGCCAAAATAAAACAAAGAACAGACCTGTCTTCTTATATTTCATTTATATTAATATCCTCCATAAGGAGTTCAGCATTAAGCAAACTGGGGAAGGAGGGTTGGAGCGATAGTGAAAGAATAAACTTAAAAGAATGGGAGAAACTAATTCACTGATCCCATGTTCAATATGCCCCACTATTATCAATCTGCAAGAAATGGATGTTGCATTTGGAACAAGACCAGCAGGAAGATGTCTAATAATAACCTTGGACAGAATTCCACTTGACCACAGTAAATGCCCAAGGAAGCTCATGGTTGTTTATTTTCACTGACGTAGCACAGTAAGTATCTCGCTTTTAAAATGTATGCCGTCTGAGTAGCTAAATAGATGGCGAGGCTAGTAAAGGAAGCCAAGGATGTCTCTGGAAATCTGGTCATCTTTTTGAGCACTAGCGGGTGAGTGCCCTACCTCCCAACGAACGTAATGCACCTTCTGCAAGACAGCAGTCTCTTGGCACTGCTCCACTTTGAAGTAAAGTCCAAAATGAACTCCTGCTAACATGGCATATCAAACCAGCCCTTTTTCATTTCCAAGGCTCTATCATAAAACCTAGGTAATTTTCTACTTCTTTTCTAATTTCTTTATCAGTGTTATTTAATTCTATTTACTCTTTCTTATATTTTCTTCCAACAAAAAAAAAAGGCAGGTGGAAAACCTACAGGTATACATTCCAGAAAAGTTCCCCCTTGAACATGATTCCATTGTATCCTCAATATCCTTATCAATTTGCTACTTACAAGGGTCTAAAGTATAGATTGCTTTAAAGTCCTGTGTATTGAGGTATGCCAGCTTCCCACTCCCTTTCCTTAAAGGGCTATGCCAGGCACTGTATTAGACACCAGGGATACGGTGAGGACAAGACAGGTTTCTACTCAACATCCTGCTGGCAAACGTGGACTCGCTGTCAAGGAGTTCACCGCCCTCTCCTCTCTGCCCCCACTGCACCCGGGAACACACCCCTTTGCAGGCTGTGTCCTTCTCAACCTGTATCAAAGCAATCTGTTTGTGTGCCAGCCTCTTCTAGAATCTCTGGATCACAAAGTACCACAGGGCTCAGAGCTCAGTACGTAGTAGGTACTCAATCACTGTGGGCAGAGCTAACCCGGATCACAATAAACAGCCTTCACTGTAAATAATATATAGACAAATGCATGCAGACAGGGACACTTGTACACACCTTCTCGAGTGCCAGGCTAAATCAAGAGCATGGTTCATTTAAAAAGGGCATTTTACACGATTGCTGAGATTTAAATAAAATTCCTATTTACAGAGGGTGACATTCAGTGACATAAAGTCACATTCTGGGACTTGCAGTAAAGCTTTATGGCCCTTTATTTGCCCAGAAATGTCCTTTTCCGTATCTCTAGGTAAAGTTAGAGTGAGTTTTGGGAACCAGTGTGTGCCGCGGCTAATACAATCACAACCACTCTGGTAAATGCTACTTTTTTTTCAGATAATGTTTTGTTATTGAGTCCTGTTTCCTCTAAACTTTATGAATCCAAGTTTGGTAAAACGTGGGGGAAGGAGCCTGTCCTCTGGAGGGGAATCTCTCAAGTCTTCCATGCACTTTCCAAAGCTCTGAGGGACCCACGATTGACTTGGGGCAATATGTTTGGGTACTGGGAGAAACAGAATGTATATAATTTGAAATATGAAGATATTAGCAAAGCTAAAGATCAACAGAAACTACTAAAAAACATGAGAAATCCTAATTTAATATTTGCACTTGCCACTCTCTTCATCAACAAACTATGTTACTAGGTAGTTAATATGTGCCTTCGTTATTAAGTGTAAATCTAAATTTAGAATATAACCCCACAATGACCCAATTTTGCTGATAAGAGAAAAGGTGCTTCAAAAAACTTTGTAGTGGTTTATAAATTGGCTGCAGCCCCTATTTAAACAGAGCCAATTTTCAATACACCACAATAATGATGGACAACATGGGAAATGTTTATCAAAGGTAGATCAAAGCAATCACTTTAACAGTTCAAATTTTGTACATCCCTCACACACTCACACACACACACACACACACATTTTAAGCCAGAACTGCCAAAGAGATGGAAAAAGAATGTATCTCACTTAAAGGTGTGTTGCAGGAGATAGGTCTTCCACTTTGCAGGTATAGAGCTCTGTGTTCAAATCCCAGCTCTACAGCCCTTCAAAGCAATGTGGCTTTGGAGAAGTCGCTTACACTCTCTGAACCTCAGTTTCCTCATTTCTAAACCGGCAGGGAGGTGGAGGTGTAACACTGCCAGCTTTGTATGGTTCTTGGGAGTTAACCTCCAGGATGAGCTGCCACAAGTGAAAGTAGAAAATACTTGAACTTTCTTCCTTCCCTTGATTTCCTCTGCCCACCCTCTCAGGCAGAAGCAACCAAGGAACAGAATAGCTAAAAGGCAAAAAGGGAAGGAAAAGAAGTAGGCACGACAGACTGAAATGATACACAAACAGGAACCGGATGCCCCCCTCTCCCCTGCCCTTGACCTGTCAGGAAGTTGTGTGATGCAAATCTGAACATTGAATTTAACTTTAAAAAATATATTCTGGGTGATGGACTTCCCTGGTGGCGCAGTGGTTAAGAATCTGCCTGCCAATGCAAGGGACAAAGGTTCGAGCCCTGGTCTGGGAAGATCCCACATGCTGCGGAGCAACTAAGTCTGTGCGCCACAACTACTGAGCCTGCACTCTAGAGCTGGTGAGCCACAACTACTGAGCCTGTGTGCCACAAGTAATGAATCCTGCAAGCCTAGAGCCCGTGTTCTTCAACAAAAGAAGCACCCGCTCACCGCTACCAGAGAAAGCCCGTGCACAAAATCAAAGACCCAATGCAGCCAAAAATAAAGAAATAAAATTATTTAAAAATATATATATATAGGGGCTTCCCTGGTGGCGCAGTGGTTGAGAGTCCGCCTGCAGGGCACACGGGTTCGTGCCCCGGTCCGGGAGGATCCCACATGCGGCGGAGTGGCTGGGCCCATGAGCCGTGGCCGCTGAGCCTGCGCGTCCGGAGCCTGTGCTCCGCAACGGGAGAGGCCACAACAGTGAGAGGCCCGCCTACCGCAAAAAAATATATATATATATTTATATTTATATATATATATATATTCTGGGTGATCTCATAACAAGCTTTTAATGGTCAGTTTGTTGTTGCTGTTTTGCAGTGCTTAACCACGAGTTGTTTAGTGGCTCAAAGGAATCCCTTGGTAACAAACTTATGGGGATGGTTTGTATCCCATCAGAAACAGGTACTACATTGTGTATGTTGTTCAGCAAGTGGCTTAAGCACTGGGGAGCAGTTAATATCAAACTTCCCTAAGAAAATATATCTTTAAAAATAGAAACACAGTGAACAAAAGCCCTAGGTGCTCTAATGTAACTTTCTTGGTTTTCATGTCTTACAAAATTGTCTAAGTCTCCCTTTGAACCCTTATTAACCCTTATGAAGAAATAACAGTTACATGATGCACTGGCCTTGAAATCTGTGAGCCCTCATTTTGGGAATTCACAGAAAATGCTACATCACAAAATCCTTTTTTAAAAAAACCTCTTCCCAGGGTCAAACTCCACAGCCAATCAAAATATTGCACCTTATAAGTCGAGGGAAATCGCTAGCGAGTGAGTAGCTCTAACTAGTATGTCGCTTGGATTTGAGGGTCCAAAGAGAGGTCTCCCCAAGTTCCCAAAGACTTCAGGCCACGGAAAATCCACCACCCACTGGAGTTTTTGATTCCTTGAGGATACACGTTGAGGTGTTTGAGAACCACCTTCTACATTTACTTAAGGAGTCATGACCAGTGGTGGAGAAGCTGATGAAATTTGGGATACCAATAACTGAGATGCAAAGAAGCTCTGAATGCCCCGTTTCCACACTTTCATTATGAAAGGCATGCAGCCCCTTTCCAAGTAAATGTAGCTGCTCCAGGTTCCCACTACCTGAAGAGAAACCCTCACAGCACGCTCCGGAAATGTTTACAATTCATTTAAGATGCACATTATTTCTAAACACATCACTGAGGGACCCTTTTACTTATTTATTTTGAAATTTTCAAACGAATGGGGAAGTTAGGCTTCCATGTCGTTTTCATTTTTCCAAAACTGACATTAGGCACCAAAATTAGTTGAGGACAGAATCATTCCTTACCTAAAATTTAGAACTTAACAACGGACTCGTCTCAAGCTTTGTGAAGAGAATGCCATTTTTAAATTGTACCATAGGATCTGTATCTTTAGATGAGAATACACCTAACAGAAAAAAGCCCATCCCCTCCTCCCAAGGCACAAAAACACAGCATAGCCCAAGCAGCCCGTTTCCTACCCAGCCAATACAATAATGCTTTGTAAGCTGAGAGCAGCGCTCGGTATAGAAGCTAAGTATAAACAGCTGAGAAGGATTAGGCGGTAGCTCTATTCTCATTTACATGAAAATCCTCTAAGCATCGCTTTCCTCGCTGGCTGCGGGCGCATAAAAGAGTTCCTCGCTGAAACTCTTTTGTGCCATAGCCACGCATACATTTGCATCCTTTGTCTTTACTTACCAGTCGAGGCTGTGGGCATGTGTGCTCGATTTCCTCCATGGTTTCTGAGGGAGGCTCATTGGAAAGGGATTTTGGGATACCTGTTTCTGACTCAGCATCAGTGGTAAGTACTGGCATGGCCAGTGAATGCTGCCTCCAGTTCTACACCCTCTGAGAGTCTCCTCCTAGGCAGAGAATGTTTTCTTTGTCACGTATTTTTCTCTTCCCCACCCATCCCCCTTCTTCGAACCTTGTCTTCCCAGGGGGAAGTAAAGAGGTTATCCTCCACCCCCACTACTTTCCTTCTCCAAGAACCCAAGAGGCAAGGCCTCAGTTTATCACTATAACAACCAGACGGCACTGGAACTGCGGGTGCGGGATACAGTACCTCATTTGCATGGAGCGCGCTGGTTGGCTACTGTCATTATAGTACCACTCCGCCGGGGAGCGGCCGGGCCTCATTGGCTGGCGGGCCGTGCCCTGGGGGCCCGAACTTGCTGCTTTTGTTTCTCCTGTTTAATTCAGTTGCAAAGGTCCGTTCTGGGCTAGGGACCCCGGCTGCACTACCCAGATAAGAAAAAACCGCGTCCTGACGTGCCCAGGACGCCTTGAGACAGAACATAGCAGACCTCCACTAAAAAAGACCAAGTCCCTGACATGTCTGCTGTGCTGTCGTCAGAATTTTGCCAAATAGGAGTCACCCTGAAGACAAAGACACTTTTGAGCCCAAACTCCCTGTGCCCACAATTGCCACCTGGCCTCGGAGGGCCTCTCACGGCATTCACTGAGAGTACCTGAGTGCTCACCCCCTTGACTGCAACAAGAGCAGTGGCAGATCCTCGGAGGCCTGGTGTAGCCCTGGCGCTTACCCCTGGGGCTGCCCGGAGAGGAACTTCGAAGGAGGTATAGATCGTCTTCGAAAACCTGCTTCCCACCTCTGACCGCCCTCCCCAATTACTTCCTCGGCCGCTCCTCCTCCTCCTCCCCAGCTATTCTGAGTTTCCTCCATGAGGTCTTGCTGTTGTCTGCGCTTCCATACACTGTTCCTTATGCTGGTCTGTTATTCCTGTGCTCCCATTTCCTAAGCACCCTGGTCTCAGCCAAATGCTCATGGCAATCACAGAAACATCACAGATGGGGTATTAAAGATGATGTGCCTTAATGTCTAAATCGCCCAGGAATAACCACCATTTATAAGAGGGCGTTCTGGAGACACACACCCAAAGAAAAGAATTCACAAAGGTATTCGTTCTAGTGAAATATCACACTTTAAATAACATTAATAAAAATCACGGCTTGGGAATTCCCTGGCAGTCCATAGTTAGGACTCCACGCTCTCACTAACGAGGGTCCGGGTTCCATCCCTGGCTGGGGAACTAAAATCCCACAAGCAGTGAGGCTTGGCCAAAAAAAAAAAAATCATGGTAATTGCTAGCATTTATTAAGCACAGGCACAGTGCTGGGTACTTTACCTAGATATTGTTTAATCTTCATAACAACCCAAAGAGGTCAATCTTATCATTATCCCCATTTACAGGTGAGAAAATTGAAATTTACAGTAATTGCTCAAGGCCTCAAACTCAAGCAGTGGAGCTGGGATTGGAAGGATGCGGGCTTGGCGGGGTGGGGGAGATGCAGCAGGCTGAGTGACAGAAAAAACATCTAGGTAGAAATCCTCTAAAGACAAGTACCTGGGCTTCTAAATCTTTCATTTTAATCTATAGCAGTGGTTTTCATCCAAGTATGCTCCAGTACCAGCCACACCAACATGAGCGTCACCTGAGAACTTGTTGGAAATGTAAATTATTCATCCCTCAAGAACTGGCTCAGTAGGTCTGGGATAGGGCTGGAATTTGCATTTCTTAAAAAAAAAAAAAAAAAAAACTTACTGGGCTTCCCTGGTGGCGCAGTGGATGAGAATCCGCCTGCCGATGCAGGGGACACGGGTTTTTGCCCCGGTCCGGGAAGATCCCACATGCCGCGGAGCGGCTGGGCCCGTGAGCCATGGCCGCTGAGCCTGCGCGTCCGCAGCCCGTGCTCCGCAACGCGAGAGGCCACAACAGTGAGAGTCCCGCGTACCGGAAAATAATAATAATAATAATAATAAAGTTACTTATTTTATTTATTTATTTTTGGCTGTACATGATCCGTTGGAAAGCACCTCACCCCCTACCCCCCACTGTGTTCTGGACCACCGAGCTACCGGCTTGGTTCCTAATTGGTCCTCTAATTCCTTCTCTAGAATGGGACGCTCACCTGTTCCTATTTAGCAGCGTCCTGATGGCTAGTGGGGTCCTTGCAAACCCCTCTTGCCCAAGAGCCTAGACTGTGCCCTTATCCCCCACCTCCAGCCTTTGCTGTGTCAAAGTGGGCAGATGCCTCCTCCTTCCCCTCCGCTCCCGTCTCAGCGAAACAAGATGCTGCCTCTGCCTGAGCATCTTCATTGTGTCACCTAAATCAGACCTTTAACCACCAGTGCCATTATGTGCTAAATCCAAGTCATACCTGACACATAATCAGCCCAAGTCCTTGAACCTCAAAATTTAGACCTCTTAACTGCCTTGAGGGTCAGCTCTATAAGTAACTCCATTCCCACTAATCCTACCCCAGCCTTGTCTTGGCTTCTCATCCCCCTCTCCCCACAGCCCAGTGGTTGACTCTCACAGTCCTGATGGGGAGAAATAAACTCTTTCAGGCACCACTCTGAGAGGGGTCCTTACCAGATTCACCCACTCTGGGGATCAGAGTCTTGGCTGCTATTGCAACCTGATTCAGGAACTTCTTAATAATACCTGAATGGGTTATTTAAACCTGGGGGCTTTGTAATGCTATTAAGATGATTAAGAATGACCAGTTAATTACACAATATGGAATTAAGTATTCCATAACCCTCTAGGGATTATATGGGGGGTTGACTATAAAGGGATAGGAGAAGAGGGGTTACTGGGGTGATGGAATTGTTCTGTATCCTGATTATGGTAATGGTTACACAAATCTATACACAATGTTAACATTGTTTTAAAAAAAAAAACCTCCATGGAGGACATTTGTCAGTACATACTACAGCCTTTAGAGAGTTCATACCCTTTGACCCAGAGCTTTCCCTTGGGAATTTATCCCCAAAGAAACAACCAGAAGCTCACAAATAATTACATACAAAGATGCTAATGCAGACTTATTTACAAGAAGCAAAAAAGATACAATTTACAGCAATAGGAGAAATGGTTAAAATAAAAATTAAATACATCCATATTGTATTATACATGCATTAGGAGTCATGTTTTTGAAGAAAATCTAATGCTAGGGAAACATGTTAACATTGTGTCAGGTGAGAAAAGCAGGCCACAGAATACGATTCTGAAAAATAATCCTGATATGGGATATGTACATGCCTAGAAAAGAGCACTGGAGGGAAATACATCAGGATGTTAAGTAACACCTTTAAACGGTGGGATTATGGGGGATTTTGATTTCTTTTTTATATTTTCAGGTCTGTAACAAGTATTTTAAAATGAGCATCTATTACCCCGATAGTTGGGGGGGGGGGAATGAACATTACCCTTTCTCCCCAAAGGAATCAAGGGCTGGATACAGGGTGGGGATGAGGCAGGCAGAGGTTAGTATGTGAGAGAATAGAAAAGGGGCAGGGGCTCAGTGGAGGAAACAAGAAAGCTGAAACTGGGGGCGTCCTATCTCCAGTTAGCAGAAGCGGAGGGAATGTGTTGGAGGCAGGCTGCTCAGAAAATCTCCAGGGAACTTTTGGGGACAGAGCTCTTGAGTCTTGTAACCTCTACAAGTAGGGCACGGCTTCATGAGAACTTGTTAGATCTGCGCTGCCCCTCACAAGCAACACCTTCTGTCTTTCTACCGTTTATCAAGTACCTCTTCCGCTCTGAGCACTATATGCTAGGTACTTATCCTGTGCTACCTGTAACCCCCTCAACAGCTGATCAGACGAGGAAACCGAGTTATAGGGACCTTTGCTTCAGCTTGGAAGAGACCTACAGATGACATCATTTTTCCCCCAAGCGGACTTCACTTCAACATCAAATTATTGGAAATACTCTTCCCAAATATCTGCAGAGAAGAACTAAAATAATCTCTTCAGAGCAGAAACTGAGCTTTCCCTGATCCCCTCGGGCCTTACCATTGTCAACAGCTGCCCCGCTGGCTGCCAACGGCCAGTACCTGCAACCCTGCCTGAGGGCTTTCTCAAGCCAGCGAAAGCCCTGCCCCCTCTCCCCAACAATACTGCTGAGACAGGGCTGAAGGGCCAGAAAAGGCACAGCCCACACCCCCAGGAGCTCCCAACCAATGACTGAGAGGACTGAATGTACAAATACCGCACTGCCCTCAGTCCTCAAGTGGGATAATTGAATCTACGCTGTTCTACACTGACTCGCAGAATTCCCCAGTGGGATTAAGCTCAATTTCCCATGGTGGTAGCTGGCTTGACAGAGTGCCCCGAATTGTATTGGCTGCCTTCTTTTCTTAGTCTCGCTTGCCCACACGCCTGTGGGTGTTTCCTGGACTCACCTCCCAAATGAACTTGAATTCTTGTCTCAGGGTCTGCATCTGCATCTGGAGGATCTCCAACTAATAATATTTCAGTGCCCCATCATAAAGTTCTAATATGATCCATTTCTTTTTTTTTTTTTTTTTTGTGGTATGCGGGCCTCTCACTGTTGTGGCCTCCCCCGTTGCGGGGCACAGGCTCCGGACGCGCAGGCTCAGCGGCCATGGCTCACGGGCCCAGCCGCTCCGCGGCACGTGGGATCTTCCCGGACCGGGGCACGAACCCGCGTCCCCTGCGTCGGCAGGCAGATTCTCAACCACTGCACCACCAGGGAAGCCCTAAGCTTTCTGTTCTTTAAAAAATACCTTTCCCTTGTTATTTTCCAATCTTTAGTCATGCTGCTACAAATTTTATATCCACTGTATAAAAATGTTGTCAACCGTACTGAAAATTTTAAATTATTTACTTCCAGTTTGTATGTCCCTACATACTTTATACTGCTCTTAATATTTATCAAGAAGGCCGTATGTAAACCTCCTTCATTCCAAATCCTTTCCCCCTACCAGCACTCCTGAATCTGCTATTTCTTCCACGTTTCCTTTTTTCTTTTCATTCTTTTTCCTCAGCGCCTCAGGTTTACCACATAAGGAATGTATTCCAAAGAAGGAAAGGACGTGGAAAGAACAAGACAAAGATGACAAAGGTTTCCCGGAAACCACTGACCTTCTGTGGAACTCTGTTACTTTTCTGGCTTTATTTTGAGCCAGTTCCCCAGTTTTCTACACGTGGCTTACGGTTTGGGCCTAAAACCTGACACAGTCCAGAAAAAAAGTTCACCATCTAAGGAATGAAACCCGTGAATAATTCCTTTTCACCCACTCCAGGGAAATTATCGTAATAAAAAATTTTTTCAGGGTAAAGCACTTCACCCCTCACTTAGTTCTTTTACACATTGAATTATATCATAATAGTGTTCTGGGATTGACAAGTTTAAATACTGAAAAATTTCAAATGAGCAAACAGATTCAGAGAGGTTAAGTAACTTGAGCAAGGTCACAAAGTAGCACAAGTGTCACTTGAATCCAGGTCTCCTGAATCAAAGTTCAACTCTGTTTTCCACCAAACTACACTGCCTCACTTAGATTTGCTTTGTTAACAAGGGTGCTGAGCTAACTCATGAGTATCTCATCATCCAAAATAACCACTCCACCGCTTTTCTATTGAACTCATGTAACATGAAGCACTCTTCACTTGTATTCGTTCAGTTCCTTTCATACCTCTGAAACCACAGACCTGGACTCATTGTAGGTGCTTGAGTTTAGTTAAGACAGAAAGTCAAACACATGCATTGCCAAATTCACCAGTGAGTCAAGAGTGAGGCTGATACAGGTCCATGACCCATAAAGGCCATTGGGGGAAAAACTAATGGTTGGACCTAAAAAGCAGTCAGTTTCAAAACTTTTTTTTGAAAAACAAAATCAAGAAGATAGAAAGTGCTTTATTTTATTCTTGACATGGATTTTCTTCTTTTACCAGCTTCTAGAATAACCAAAAAAGAATTGACTTTTCCTCATCCATCTGACCAACATTTACTGAGTCTGTTACACACAGTTTTAAGGTGCTGGGGAGCTATTGCACAGACACAACATGACAAAACTACTGCATGAATGAAAATGCCATTCACAAAATGTCACCTTACATCTTATATTTTAAGGAAATAAATATTTGACATAAGTCAGAGAGATGAGCAGGAAGGAGCTTCAGTTCTTAGCACTCAAAGATACCACACCACAATGGGTGTACCTGTGTTTGAGAAGGTCCTAAAAGAGATAAGTTGTTTTTATCAAAATGAGATGTATTTATCTAAACACTGATGTAAAATCACTTGTAAATATGATATATTTTGTTTTGCTGTAGCAAAACAGATATGATAGCAGCTTTTTTGCATATTTAGCTAGAATAAATCATTCTTATTGACATTAGCAGCTGTGTAGTCAGTAAAGAATTACTGTTGCTATTACTTGGTAGTATTTATAAACACTTTTATTTTCTAAGTGCTTTACAATCACTTATTGTCTAATTAATATCTAATCATCTGTTTACAAGTAATAATCACACATGTAGAGCAGTGTAATCAAAACTTCAAATGCAGCCGCCATCATACTCAAGAATGTTGTGTAAATTTTGGTCCCTCCTTGATGGAATTTGGGTCCAGACATACGGCCAAAACAGGTAACACAACAGAAAAAAAAATGAATAAAGATTCCTCACTTGGATTTGAGCATAATTTGGAATCACAGCTTGTGCATGACAAATATATTATCTGAATGTCAGTGGGTAAGAATATAGGTAATTTTCAACACTTAAGTGCTCAATTACACAGACATATAAAATTTTTAGTTTATTTCAGTCACAAAATTGGATGATAGTTTATAATAAGTATTCAAGGGCAGACACCAATTTAACATTGGAACTGTTAGTGACAATCACCGATTCAGTGATTTTCGTAAAAGAGATCAAACGTAGCAAAGGTGGCTTGGGGACCTTCAAGGTTAACCTAACCAGATTCACATGTAGACCAAGCTATGGCCAGTACAAACACCTGCCACTTTTAATTATCCAATGTAAGTGGATGCACTGCTGTCTCCCCTGAGTCTCCCCAAGTATTCCATGAAAGGATTTTTTTTTTTTTTTTTTTTTTTTTTTTTTTTTGCGGTACACGGGCCTCTCACTGTTGTGGCCTCTCCCGTTGCAGAGCACAGGCTCCGCACGCGCAGGCTCAGCGGCCATGGCTCACGGGCCCATCCACTCCGCGGCATGTGGGATCTTCCCGGACCAGGGCACGAACCCGTGTCCCCTGCATCGGCAGGCGGATTCTCAACCACTGCGCCACCAGGGAAGCCCCATGAAAGGATTTTTTAAGCAGGTAAATGATATGCATACTAATCCAGCTTTTCCCCCTAGGATAAATTTTCCTACAAGTAGAACTGCTGAGTCAGAGGACTTGCATTTTTAAGGCTTTATATACTTATTTTTTGATGCTACTGTCAAATTGTCCTCCAGAATAGTTGACCAAATCGCCACTTCTCCTGATAATCCCCAAGAGCTGTCTTTCTTGGTTATTGATCTGCCATTACCAGTTTTCTTCCTTCTTGCTTTCCCACCAGGCAGTTTCTCGGTACTGCAGCAAATACTGCAGGGTCCTGAGGACTGTGCCAGGGGCCTTCTGAACATGCTACAAATGTGCTTGACTGGCAAGTGAACAATCAAGACCATCCGATGCCAGGATAGATAAACTCATTTACAAGTAAACTATTATTACAATCCTTGGACTTTATACTAATTGATTTGAATGGCCTGGACTCCAAAGGGAAATCTTCATCTTGCAAAATCTGTACTTGATATCTTTGAATGCTCAAAGAGAGATCTGGTTTAGTCTTCTGTATTAGTTTCCTATTGCTGCTGTAACAATTTACCTCAAACGTAGTGGCTTAAAATAACACAGATTTATTATCTTAAAGTTCTGGAGGTCAGAAGTCTGAAAGAGATCTCAGTGGACGAAAACCAATGTATCAGCAAGACTACATTTCTTCTGGAGCCTCTAGAGGAGGCTTCTTCCAGCTTCTAGAGCTGCCTGCATTACTTGGCTTACAACCCTCTTCCTTCCATCTCAAAAACAGCAATTGCACCACTCCAGCCTCTGCTTCAGGAGTCATATCTTCTCTAACTCTCCTGCCTGCCTCTTTCTCTTGAAAAGACCCCTGTGATGACACTGGGCCCACCTGAGTAATCCAGGATACTCACTCCCATTGCAAGATCTTGAACCTAATTACATCTGTAAAATCCCTTTTGCCATGTAAAGTAACATATTTCCCAGGTTCTGGGAATTAGGATGTGGACATATGTGGGGGGGAGACATTATTCTGAATACCACACCTTCCTTAGCATGAGCCGGACTTGGTATCCCATCTCCAGATGTTCGAACAATACATTCCCTGTAATTTTAATACTTAGTAACTTGTGAAACCCTACTCTGTGTCAAGCACAGGCACTATGCCAGGTATGCAGAAAAGAATCCGTGATAAGAGAGGTTAAGTAATTTGCCCAAAGTCATGGAGCTGGTCAATGGCAGAGATGAGTTTCAAACTCAGGTCGGTTGGACTTCAAAGCCCCTGCTCATCATAGGTTGCCTTTGCAGCTCATTTCCCATACTCTGCTTGGCTTGCTCTCTTTGGAGAGCCTTCTTGTTGAAAGCTTTTCATTTAGTTTGACATTAAATAATACAATCTAGCTAGGTAAAACATTTTATTAAGCCCCTATAAATCTCATATTTGACTCATTCAGTAGGTGCCAATGGAGGATGTCATCTTGAAACACTCATTCAAGTTGTCTTCACATCCCCTAATAAATCTTCCAAAAAGTAGCATCAGATGGGCTCTTCCTCCATCATACAAGCAGAAGTAGGCTCAGCCGGTTATCTTCTCTGTGAGTGAAATGTAAATCTCTGAATAATATCAGGTAGTGCTGGTGAGAACTGATCTTTCCAAAGGCCCCCAAGTATATCAGATATCTTATTCTTGAAAAAAGAGAGCCTAACACTTGAGGGGTATAAGTTCATGTCTTAATGAAGTTTCTCATTGTCTCTGCTTCACCCCACAAGGTTCTCAGCCTTGGTTGTACATTAGAATCACCTGGTGGTGGCGGGCCTTTCAAACCCCCTGGGGCTACATTCCCACTCTCTAGATATTCTGGCCTAATTGGCCTTGGGAACAGTATCAGAACTTTTAAAATGACAAAACCAGGAAAAAGAGTTGAGAACCACTATGGTGAAGCAGATATGGTGAGAGACTTTATTAAGACATGGGGCTTGACCCCAAAGCTATTAGGCTCTCTTTTTTCCAAGAATCTCTATTTTGTTTACATTGAAAGAAATAAGCCCTGTTAGTGTATGTGTCCCACCAACCTGGCTATGTGAAAACCATTATGTCTAAAAGCAATCATTTTAAACCTAGTCTACTTGTGTGCCAGATGAGAGTCTATGTTGAATGACTGATTCACTAATGGTGCTTGAGAATAACTATATACAGTCAGTGTGCTTCCACAGAAGCCCATCTTTGCTACAAGAAGAAATTCTCTTGAGTAAGCAACTAAGCAAGCATGGAATAAGCACTTTCAAAGAAAAATAATCCTTTATTTCTGCAAAACAGTTGGGATAACCTCACCACACCATTCAACCATAAGAACTTAATAGGAGCAAAACCATTAGTATTAAACCATGGCAGTCCCTAGCGCATAAAATACCACCCTTGCTCAAAACATTTTTGGAGTAATTCTTTTGAAATTTTCATCGTGGCAGCTTTATAAGGCCACTTATGAAAAGCAATTATATTGGAATTTTGGGATCCAAAGAGGTATTAACCAGATTCATCATTCACCTTTCAAACTATCAATCAATAACCCTCAATGATGACTGTGCCCTCTGATGATATCCCATAAGAACAGAGGGGTGGTCTACTCTGGCAAAAAATTCCTGAAGGGCTATAGGGATCTTAAGTGAGGAAGGTGACCCAAAGCTAGGCTCTGAAGTCAATTTTTTTAAACATCTTTATTGGAGTATAATTGCTTTAAAATGGTGTGTTAGTTTCTGCTGTATAACAAAGTGAATCAGCTATATGTATACATATATCCCCATATCCCCTCCCTCTTGCGTCTCCCTCCCACCCTCCCTATCCCACCCCTCCAGGTGGTCACAAAACACTGAGTTAATCTCCCTGTGCTATGCGGGCCGCTTCCCACTAGCTATCTATTTTACCTTTGGTAGTATATATAAGTCTATGACACTCTCTCACTTCGTCCCAGCTTACCCTTTCCCCTCCCCGTGTCCTCAAGTCCATTCTCTAGGTCTGTGTCTTTATTCCTGTCCTACCCTGAAGTCAATTCTTGTAGAGCATATGCCCTCAAACTTTAATGTGCATAAGAATCACCTGGAGAAATTGTTAAACTACAGTTTGCTGGGCCCCATTCCCAGAGACTCTAATTCAGTAGGCCTGGGTAGGGCCGGTCAATTTGATATTCCATCAGCTCACAGGTATTGCCTGAGGCCCACACTAAGTAACACTGTTGTAGGGTGAAACTGTGAAGATAAAAAAACTCACGTGAGGGACTTTCCTGGTGGCACAGTGGTTAAGAATCCACCTGCCACTGCAGGGGACACAGGTTCGAGCCCTGGTTCAGGAAGATCCCTACATGCCACGGAGCAACTAAGCCTGTGCGCCACAACTACTCAGCCTGTGCTCTAGAGCCCACAAGCCACAACTACTGAGCCCATGTGCTACAACTACTGAAGCCCACATGCCTAGAGACCATGCTCCAAAACAAGATAAGTCACCACACTGAGAAGCCCGTGCACCACAATGAAGACCCAATGCAGCCAAAAATAAGTTAATTAAATTAATTAATTTTAAAAAATATTAAAAAAATACTCATGTGAACATGTAAGTTCTATTATCCTTTTTTTAAAGGATAGAAATTATCGAAAGGACTTAGGAACCAACTTGGAGAGACTCCTGCCAACCAAAGATGAAAAGGGAAGCATCCAAAGGGTAAGAACTGCGATGGATTGAAATCCACCAAATATGTTAAAATCCATGAATTCCTAATACTACCAAAAAAAAAATCCCAAACAAACCCATAACGTCAGTTGTCTGCATTGGAAAATTCAAGGGAACGAATGCATTATTTTGAAAACTGGGAAATGAAGGGAAAGAACTAGGCATGTATCTTACCTTTCCTCTACAAACTGTACCTCTGGGTGACCAAACAGTAAGGAAGGAGAGAAGTGTATCAGTGTAGAATGAGTAATAAAGAAGGTAATGAAAAAAGCAATGAATGAGGCTAGCCATATATTATAATGCCAACTGAATGACTGGATCTAGACATTGAGCATCAACAACTGCTAACATGACAAAAAGACAATCCCAAATGTTATATGCTCCTGATAGAGGTACATACACCCCCTATGAAGTAGTTTGCCAAGTAAATAGAACCTGGCTGTGACCACACCTCTCGATCCAAGACCAATTTACGGGAAATACAGAAGGGATAAAGGAGTATGCTAACGGCACAGGGATGCAATCAACAAAATCCAGATTGAGGGACGCTCTATAGGACAAACCCAGTTTGTACAATCAAAAAATATCAACAGGCAGTGCGCGGGGCAGTCCCGCGGCTCCGTCTCCTGCTACAGCGCTGTGTGGACCGAACAGACCCAGGGGCGCCCCTCGCTCCTGCCTCTGACCACCTCCATCCAACCTGTGCTCCACTCGCAACCTTCGGAACCAGCCGCTCAGCTGTCCTCGGCCACCGCGACCCCCAACACCGTATTTTGAGCTTCACTCCGTATCACCGATCCACCACGAGCTCCCAGATTCGTCAGAATGATTCCGCCGAGGTGGAGGCCGCCGTCAACCGCCTGGTCAACATGCATCTGCCGGCCTCCCGCACCTACCTCTCTCTGGGCGCCTATTTCCACCGCCACGACGCGGCTCTGGAGGGCCTGGGCCACCTTTTCCGCGAAGTGCCCGAGGGGAAGCGTGAGGGCGCCCAGCGCCTCTTGAAAATGCAAAAGCAGGGCGGCAGCCGCGCCCTCTTCCAGGACGTGCAGAAGCGTCTCGGGGTGAGTGGGGTGAAACCCAGGACGCTGTGGAAGCCGTCGTGCTCGCGGAGGAGAACCTGAACCAGGCCCTGGTGGACCTGCACGCCCTGGGCTCTGCGCGCGCAGACCCCCGCCTCCGTGACCTCCCGGAGAGCCGCCTCCTAGACGCCGCGCAGGTGAAACGCATCCAGAAGATGCGCGACCACCTGACCAACCTCCGCAGGCCGGCTGGTCCCCAGGCGGAGCTGGGCGAGTCCCTCGTCGAAAGGCTCAGCCTCCAGCACGACTAGGAGCGTCCGGCGCCCAGCGGCCTTTGACGAGCCCCTCTGGCGTCAGGGCTTCTGCCTGAAGCCCAGCTCTGCAGCCACGAGGCAGCTTTTTAACCACCCTGGAGCTCTCTCCCAAGCCTTGGACCAAATGGAAACAATAAAGCTTTTTGCAGCAGCAAAAGAGAGAAAGAAACCATATCTAGAAGACATAGCAATCAATTGAAATATATAGACTATAGTATTAGGATCCTAATTCAAAACACTGTAAAAAAATTACAAGGTTTATGAAACAACTAGAAATTTGAACAGTTTCTGGATGTTATAAAAGAATTATTAATTTGTTTAGGTATGAAAATGATATTGTGTTCATGTTTTTAAAAACTTTATTTTAGAAATATACACTAAAGTTTTTGCAGATGAAATATATCATGTGGGTGTGAGGAGTGGATAGGACTCTAGATGAGTAGTTCCCAACTGGGTGCAATCTTGCCCCCCAAGGTACATTTAGGATGTCTGGAGACATTTTTGGTTGTCGCTTCGTGCGGGGTGGTGCTCCAGGCATCTAGTGGGTGGAGGCCATGGATGCTGCTAAACATCCTACAATGCATAGGAACAGCCCTCCACTGTGGGGAAATAGCTCTGCCCTGGTTCCCTGATGACCTTGAACCTCTCCATGTAGTTCACACCGGCAAAGACTTGAACCTCAGCTCATCTGAGTGTTGGCAGAATGCCCTGTGATCTTCCTGGAACATGAGAGATGGGAGGCCTGTTAGGAGCCGCTCTGAGCCCATCTTCCACTCCCTCCCTATGTCCCCTGAGAGGCTGTCATGACAGTTTCTAATGCCTTCTTGGTTCTATGGAGCTTCGTGCCCTGCCCTCCTCACTGTAGAGCTGAAGAGTAGGAAACCAGTTAGTTGCCATTTACAATGGGCTCCTCATCAACGGGAGTTGAGGTCATCTGGCCTCTTTTCAATATGTGGGACAAGGACTACAGGAAGCTGGCTACATTTCTTTCACGTCTACGTAAGTACTAAGCTGGGGGCTTCCCTGGTGGCGTGGTGGTTAGGAATCCACCTGCTAATGCAGGGGACATGGGTTCGAGCCCTGGTCCAGGAGGATCCCACATGCTGCGGAGCAACTAAGTCTGTGCACCGCAACTACTGAACCTGCGCTCTAGAGCTCTTGTGCCACAACTACTGAGCCCATGTGCTACAACTACTGAAGCCCACGTGCCTAGAGCCCATGCTCCTCAACAAGAGAAGCCACTGCAGTGAGAAGCCCGTGCACCGCAACCAGGGAAAGCCTGCGAGCAGCAACAGACCCAACGCAGCCAAAAATTTAAAAATTAAAAAAAAAAACTGTCTGAAACCAAAAGCAACTCAATGTACTTTTACCAGTAGAATCAGTCAGACCTTGGCTAGAGTCTTGCTTTGTCTTGTGTGTGGACTGGACACATGTAACAAATAATTATCCAGCCCCAAATGTCCATAATGGCAATGTTGAAAAGCTCTAGATGAAAGAATATTGGTCATGAGTTGATCATTGTAGACGCTAGGTGAAGTGTACATGAACAGCACAAATGGGAAGGAACTGTTTTGTCTAATTTTGCATGTGTTTGAATCTCTCCATAATAAAAGTATTTTTTGAAAAGATAAAAATTGGTCACTGCTTTATTAGCTGTCTAGCACTTTAAATGCCTATACTGAGGCAATGTGTATAAATGCACAAAGTTTGCCGTCAGACTTCTACCTCCACTGCTAAATTACAAACTGTGTGTTCTTCAGCAAATTACTCAGCATCTTTCAGCCTCAGTTTCCTCACCAATAAAATAAGGCTAATGATGTCCCTGAGGATTTTTTAGGGAATAAATATGTGTTTAGCTGAGTGCCTTAAATAAATACTTTTATTAGACTTTCTTCCTTTGTTCTTTTTGTCTGCTACTTTTCAATACAGAGACGCAAGGAGCCCTTCTTGTCATCTGGACAAGTAATTTTGACCGAGTCAACTTCGCTTCATATTACTCCCTGGAAAATGTAGGTGGCCTGGTATGTTTGGTTCCAAGGGTTTAAAACAGCAAACCCTGGAGGGATCCAGGGAATGAGGGGTGAGAAGAAACGTGTGTAGTTAACTCAGTAGTTTTCAATCCAGGGTGATTTTGCCCCACAGGGGATATTTAACAATGTCTTGAGACATTTTTGGTTGTCACAACCTGGGTAGAAGGGTGCTACTGGCATCTACTGGTTAGAGACCAGGGATGCTGCTAAACATCCTACTATAGGCACAGGATTGCTCCCCACAATAAAGAATTATCTGGCCCCAAATACCAGTAGTACCAAGGCTGAGAAACCCTGGGCTAATGTGACTAAAACTCCTAGATGAAGCTTTTCCTAGATAATTAACTTTGCCTTTCTTTGTTCTTCTTACCCGATGCATACAGGTTATTAAAGGCAGGCTCAGGAGAAATCATTCAAAATGTGATTACTCTATCTCTGTGGCCCTAATTTGTTATTCATTTCTTTATAAGGAAAAAAAATCTGAGTAGTGTTCTGATTTTATTGCTGTTGAGTTTCAAACAGCAAACTTGAAGCACGCACTGATTACCTTTTTAATTAATACGCTGTGAAGGCAGAGCATCACTTTATTAACTAGTGGGAAGGATGTACCATCTCCCAACAACTTGATAGTCTTTATTCCCCACTGTTGGGCTTCCCTGGTGGCGCAGTGCTTGAGAGTCCGCCTGCCGATGCAGAGGACACGGGTTCGTGCCCCGGTCTGGGAAGATCCCACATGCCGCGGAGCGGCTGGGCCCGTGAGCCATGGCTGCTGAGCCTGCGCGTCCGGAGCCTGTGCTCCGCAATGGGAGAGGCCACAACAGTGAGAGGCCCGCGTACTGCAAAAAAAAAAAAAAAAAAAAAAAAAAAGGAAAAAAAATATATATATTCCCAACTGTTAAGCCATTTGGGAAGGATTGGGATGAAGAGGTTTCAGACACTTCTCCCCAAACAGGCATATTTCTCTTGTTAAAATTGCCCAGCTAAGGGGGCTTCCCTGGTGGCGCAGTGGTTAAGAATCGCCTGCCAATGCAGGGCACACAGGTTCGATCCCTGGCCTGGGAAGATCCCACATGCCACGGAGCAACTAAGCCCGTGCACCACAACTAGTGAGCCCATGTGCCACAACTACTGAAGCCCGTGCACGTAGAGCCTGTGCTCCGCAACAAGAGAAGCCACCACAATGAGAAGCCTGCACACCGCAACGAAGAGTAGCCCCTGCTCGACACGAGAGAAAAGCCCATGCGCAGCAACAAAGACCCAACACAGCCAAAAATAAAATAAATTAAATAAAAATAAATACATTTAAAAAAAATTGCCCAGCTAGGTTTAGATGACACCTGCCTCGCATGTCATTATTAAATAGGAAACATGATGGGTAATTCCTCTTTCCCCTCCATCCCCTTTCTAAAGTCAGAATAGTTGCGGTCAAGACCATAGTACCACAGGCACTGAAGGAAAGAGTCAGGTAAATGGTGGTAACTGTGTATTCAACTGTCAGACAATGGTAAGGCTGTTTCTGTGAGATGCATTGTGTGTTGGGGTGTGGGGAGCGAAGAGTGGGGTAAAAATGTTTAAGGTAAAAAGTGGGGAAAAATCTGTACCCATGGTGGAATGGCTTAAGCATCTATGATGTGGTTCCTATTTCTTTATTTCTCCCTCACCCCACCCCATGTGTTCTATGAAAACTGCCCCACCCCACAGCCCAGGGAACTGGGTTAGGACATCCAATTAAGAGAGCCAAGCCATGGCCTACTCAGTGGTTTCTGAGATCCTCAGATTCCCTCTTTCAGGAATTAGAACTAAGAGGTGGAGACTGGAGACTTCCCTGGTGGTCCAGTGGTTAAGACTCTGCACTTACACTGCACGGGGCGGAGGTTCAATCCCTGGTCTAAGATCCCGCATGCCACTCTGCACAGCCAAAAAAAAAAAAAAGGCGGAGACTGAGTGGGTCAGGAGCTGAGTTGTGGGCAGAGCAGCAGAGTAAGTATGTCCACAGACAACCCCTCCTGACAGCTTCCCAAGCTGCCCTAGTTCCTGTCCTTGCTAAGGCCTGCTTTTCAGCTTTCTGTGGCTCCTATTAGACAGCCCTTTGCATTCCTCCCTACTGAAAAAGCTAGCTTAGTGGGTGATGTTCCTTACAATCCAACCATCTATGTCTGAGACAGATGTGTCCACCTCACCACAAAGAGATGAGACTAACATGAGAAATGAAGCTGACAGCTGTCTAAGAGGCAAAGGCTACTTAACAGTCATTTGACCTTCATGCCTAGGAGGATCAAGGGATGACACTTGGCCCCAGAGACCAGCTCCCAGTAAATCCCCTGTCTCAGAAATCCTATAAGCAGTTCTAGATATATCACTTTTTTTTTTTTTTTTTTTTTTTTGCGGTACGCTGGCCTCTCTCACTGTTGTGGCCTCTTTTGTTGCAGAGCACAGGCTCCGGATGCGCAGGCTCAGCGGCCACGACTCACGGGCCCAGCCACTCTGTGGCATGTGGGATCTTCCCGGAGCGGGGCACGAACCCGTGTCCCCTGCATCGGCAGGAGGACTCTCAACCATTGAGCCACCAGGGAAGCCCTAGATATACAACACTTTTTTTTTTTTTTGGTATGCGGGCCTCTCAGTGTTGTGGCCTCTCCCATTGCGGAGCACAGGCTCCGGACGCGCAGGCCCAGCGGCCATGGCTCACGGGCTCAGCCGCTCCGCGGCACGTGGGATCTTCCCGGACCGGGGCACGAACCCACGTCCCCTGCATCGGCAGGCGGATTCTCAACCACTGCGCCACCAGGGAAGCCCAATATACCACACTTTTGATACTTTCATATACTGTCTTATAACTCATTTTGTGTTATTATATTGAATTATTGTTTATCTCATCATGTGACCTAATCCTCATTTGTAACCTTGATATCTATCTCTCATTTTGTCAATTAATTCACCAACCAGACTTGGGAAGATGAGTTCATATCCCAAGGGTCCGTCCACTTTCTCACATCATCCTCAACCCACTCAGACTGACTTCTGCCTCCACCACTCCACTAAAACTGAGTTATGTTTCCATGTGTTTCTTACATGCACAGAAGGATCCTTCACAGTAGTGGTTCTTGCTTAGGAGAGAGTTTGTGCCCCCCCGCCCCAAGGTGATTTTGCAGTGTCTGTTTTGATTGTCACAAGGTGGAGGGTGCTACTGGCATCTGGTGGGTAGAGACCAGGGATGCTGCTATACATCCTACAATGCACAGGAAAACTACACACAACAAAGAATTATACATCCCCAAACGTCAATAATGCCAAAGTTGAGAAACCTTGTTTTAGGGCAAAGATGGGTCTTTGAGAGGTATAGCGCAATTCAAAATGGGCAAAGACTTTGAGTAGACATTTCTCCAAAGAAGATATACAAATGGCTAATGAGCACATTAAAAAATGCTCAACATCATTAGCCAATAGGGAAACGCAAATCAAAACCACAATGAGATACCACTTCACACCCACTAGAATGGCTACAATTTTTTTTAATGGAAAATAACAAGTATTGGTGAGTATATGGAGAAATTGGAACCCTCACACATTGCTGGTGGGAATGTAAAATGGTGCAGCCTCTTTGGAAAACAGATTGAAAGTTCCTCAAAAAGTTAAAAGTAGAGTTACCATTTGAACTAGCAATTCCACTCCTAGGTATATACCCAAGAGAAATGAAAACATGTCCACAAAAAAACTTGTACACGAATGTCATAGCAGCATTATTCACAATAACCAAGAAGTGAAAACAACCCAAATGTCCATTGACTGATGAATAGAGAAACAAATGGTTGTATATCCATACGATGGAATATTATTTGGCCACAAAAACAGAATGGAGTACCAATACATGCTACAACATGACTGAACCTTGAAAACAGATGCTAATGGGACTTCCCTGGTGGTGCAGTGGTTAAGAATCCACCTGCCAATGCAGGGAACACGGGGTCGATCCCTGGTCTGGGAAGATCCCACATGCTGTGGAGCAGCTAAGCCCGGGCACCACAACAACTGAGCCTGCCCTCTAAACTCAGTGAGCCACAACTACTAAGCCCGTGCGCCACAGTTACTGAAGCCCACCCGCCTAGAGTCCATGCTCTGCAACAAGAGAAGCCACTGCAATGAGAAGCCCGTGCACTGCAGTGAAGAGTAGCCCCTGCTCACCACACCTAGAGAAAGCCCATGTGCAGCAACAAAGACCCAACGCAGCCAAAAATAAAATATAATAAAATAAATTTTTAGAAAAGAAAACATATGCTAAGTGAAAGAAGCCAGACACACACAAAAAACCACATATTGTATGATTTCCTTTATATGAAATTTCCAGAATAGGTAAATCCATAGGACAGAAAGTAGATGAATGGCTGCCTTGTGCTGGGGGTATTAGGAGGGAACAGAAAGTGACTGCTACTGAGTACAGAATTTCTTTTGGGGGATGATGAAAGTGTTCTAAAATTAAATTGTGTTGATGCTTACATAACCCTGCGAATATACTTAAAAATTGACGTATATACTTTATTATTTATTTATTTATTTATTTTTATACTTTGTTTTTTAAAATTTTATTGGAGTATAGTTGATTTACAATGTTGTGTTAGTTTCAGGTGTACAGCTTGACATATACTTTATTTTTTATTTATTTATATATTTTATTTTTGCCTGCATTGGGTCTTTGTTGCTGTGTGCAGGCTTTCTCTAATTGTGGTGAGCGGGGTCTACTCTTTGTTGTGGTGCACGGGCTTCTCATTGTGGTGGCTTCTCTTGTTGCGGAGCACGGGCTCTAAGCGCGCAGGCTTCGGTAGTTGTGGCTCGTGGGCTCTAGAGCGTAGGCTCAGTAATTGTGGCCCACGGGCTTAGTCGCTCCGTGGCATGTGGGATCTTCCCAGAGCAAGGCTTGAACCCATGTCCCCTGCATTGGCAGGCGGATTCTTAACCACTGCACCACCAGGGAATCCCGACTTATATACTTTAAAATGTGAATTATATCTGTAAAAGAATGTCTTTCCTTCCTCTTCTTGCCTGGCAAGAGCTCAGCCAATGAAAGACTCTCACAACTCAGCCAATGACAAGCCACTATACTTTGAAATCTCAATTTCTCCAAAGTACTTTTTGTTTACTATAGCCCTTTCAATTTCCTTCTCCCCTCTTTAAAAGAGTTCTCTCCTTGCTGTGTGAGGGCTTGCACATGGCTTGCCATGATTAGAAACCCTGACTTGTGTTAATATTTCCTTGTTGATCACAAATGAACTCATTTTTGCTAAAGAAAAAATTGGCAGTCTATTTGTTTTAGGTCAACAATAAAAAAATATGGAGGCAGTAAAAAAAAAAAAAAGTCTTTCAATTTGCAGAGTGCCTACTCCACAGTAGGTGCTCATTAAATAAGGCAGTACACCTGAGGCATGGAAGACAAAAAGATTTCTTTCCTGCTCTAATTACTACTATATTAACATTTTATGCCCCCAAAGTAACAGTAGTTATTCTCTTAAATAACCTGCAAGTTAAGCAACCTGCAGAATTAATCAATGCTCTCCATTTCCCCTAAGAGTCCTAAGAGCACTCTGAATGCTTCAGACTAAGTAGGTAAGCTACTCTTGTGAATGCCTGGATACTTTTGCTCCCACCAGTTGAGTCATAAGTTTTCCAAGAGTTAGCTGAACTTTTCCCCAAATCTGTTTATGCGCATTTTACTTGTGATTGTAACGATATCATTTAATTAAATGTTATGTAAATTGATAAAATTATGGGAAACAAGAAGGTTTTTTTAAAGAAGCAAAATTGTTTTAGAAAGAAAAGATACAGTCATGTGACTTTAAAAAATTGCTGTTGAATTAGGTGCAAACAAGACTACTATAAAAGATAGGGGACAAAATACCCCCAAATCTAGGATTCTATACTCAGAGTATTTTGAAAGTATCTTGAGTTTTCACTTCATTTAGAATTAACAAAATTTGGAAATCAGACATTGCATATATGTATGCCTAATGAAAAAGAAAACACAGAACTCTAATCAGTGGACTAATTAAAGGATTGACAAATTATAATATACTTATTTTAAATTTAATGTTTAATGTATGTATTTATCATTTTTTAAAACAAGTCTCCCTTATAACCATTTTATTTTTCACTGAATTGACCTACTGGTCTGCATTGTATAGGATAAGAAGAGTTCTGTACTCCCTGGTGATTATAACTCTCTGCTACCTTGTATAATGGAGAAAGCCCTACAAAACTCTTATTTTTTTTCAAAACTCTTATTGGACTTCCCTGGTAGGGCAGTGGTTAAGAATCCGCCTGCCAATGCAGGAGACACGGGGTCCTGGTCTGGGAAGGTCCTACATGCCGTGGAGCAACTAAGTGCATGCTCCACAACTACTGAGCCCATGCACCACAAGTACTGAAGCCCGAGCTCCTAGACCCCGTGCTCCGCAACAAGAGAAGCCACTGCAATGAGAAGCCTCCCTGGTGGTCCAGTGGTTAAGACTCTGTGCTTCCACTGCAGGGGGCACGGATTCGATCTCTGGTCGGGGAACTAAGATCCCGCATGCCGCATGCAGCCAAAAAAAAAAGAAAAAGAAAAAGTGTGGTAGTCACATGGAAAAGAATTTATGGGACAGATTTGTGTTCAAGTCTTACCCATCTCTCTTGGAGGCTGATCCAGCTCTGCCCATCTCTGAGGAAGCTGAGGAAGAGTTGTAGAGGGTGAGCCTGCCATCTCTCTAAGCAGGTCCCAACTGGCCTTCAGATATCACAAACCTATAGCAACCCTAGGAGTCTGGCAGGATTTGAGGTCGAGAGCCTTGTAAACAGTGATCACATCTTTGTTGCTGGTGTTAACGATAATACGAATTTAGAGGCTGGAGTCAATTTTTAAAACATCTTTATTGGAGTATAATTGCTTTACAATGGTGTGTTAGATTCTGCTTTTGCAGTCAAATTGAAGTTGGTTCACCCAACACTGATCTGTGTCTCAAAGGCTGGGATGAAACTCATTCACTCTCCTAGATGACCTTAGAGATGACCTTAGATGGACAAACTCAGGACTCTCCCTGGGCAAAGAGGATATAGAATAAACAGCGATTTAAATTCCTTTCACTCATTCAACAAACATTTACTAAGCATCTACAGTATGTCAGGAGCCAAGTATCTAAGATGAATGTGATACTCTTCACTCTCAAAGAATATATAGAGTAAAAAATATATATGTAGGGCAAACTCTTAAAGATTAATTTTTTGTAAATATGATGGTACTGTTAAAAATTCTAATCATACTGGTCTTTGCTTTCAAAAGAATTATCATTTATATGCTTCTGTACTTTTTATTTCTGTCTTAATGAATGAGGAAAACAGATTTGAAACAGGTATTTTTCCTTCTTGTCCTGGGCCATACTTTCCAATTTTTTAAATTCCTTTTCTCCTTCCGCATATGTGTGTGTGTGTGTGTGTGTGTGTGTGTGTGTGTGTGTGTGTGTGTGAGAGAGAGAGAGAGAGAGAGAGAGAGAGAGAGAGAGAGAGAGAGGGAAAGAGAGAGGATTTGTAGTTCATGGAAAGACAGAGAACTTTTCAAATGTCCTAATACCTGGGGTGAGATTGAAATAAAGAGTATGTTTTCACATTATGAGGGCTCATTGTGAGAATGAGGCAAGATTAATTTTATGCCAGTTCTTGTATATTCTTTACTCCATGGTATTTGAGAGTTGGCTCCAAGTCCCTTAGAATAAAGGACAAAAATAAGAGAAACCAGTAAGATTCCTTTTCTCCCCATAGTTCCCAGCACTGTAAAGACCAAGGGAACCCCAGGTTTCACAAACTCCCAAGTCCAGACTCTTATTCCCATCTTTTTGCATGCTAATCGAGCCATTTTTGTGAGACTGTTAGAGTTCTCAGATGCTTGATGGTCAAGGTTTGCTTTAGAGGACCACAGTGGGTGAGGCTCTACAGTTCAGGCAGAGACATTAGTGTCTTCTAGAGACTTGGATTCAGTTGTATCGGGAATGGACCATGTGCTCCACCTGTCAATTTTCAGACTAAGAACAATCGGCAGAGCAGCCTGTGGCAGTGATGACACACCTGTTAATTGGTTTCAGAGGACATGTGACCTTGGATCAATCTACCATACAGTTTCCAAAGGAGACAAAGACTGTTGAGTTAGCTGAAGGTTGTGCAATAAATGCCTGTTCCTGTAATATTAGGATTCATGTGCAGGAATTACAGAGGAATGAGAAGAAAAAGGCCTAATTGCTTTTTGGAACAAAAAGTAAAAATGTAATATCTACTTTCCCTTTAAGTGGCTTTTAAAAATGCTCAGAGAGTTGTGGTGGTTTTCTTTTTGGCACATTTGTTAAGTTTTCAAATGGTCCTAACTGCCACAGATATTATACAGGAGCTGGCAAAGACTTCATGACAAAGAGATCTCTTTCTAGCCTTTACTGAACCAGAGATTGGGCTCCCACAAGTGGCAGGAAAAAAAATGCTCAGATATCTAAACTTCAGAAATTTGGAGGGTTCTAATTGTTTAATTTCCTCCAAATAAAGACTAAATATTCAACATACACTTATATTGTTTCTGTTAATTTTTCTTTCTTCTCTTATGGCCTACGCACTATAAATTTCCCTTAAAGAACATAAGGAATTGACAAGTCATATTCTTTGAAACTTACTGCTAAATTGAGGAATTGAGTTTTATTTTTGCTAAAAAAGGCATTGAAGTTTGGTATGATCAAACAAAGCAAGTTATAAGAAACCACGTTAGCTAAAGATTTAGGAATGCAAGTGCCATTCTTCTCTAAAGAAATCGAAATTCTCTTCTCTCTCCTGTTACCTAGAACCTGTACCTGGCAAATGTGCTCAACGTAATATTTAGGGACTGATGGACCTAACCCATGACTGGTGCCGTGGGAAGGCAGCTGTCCCTTCTGAAGGAGCTGGCAGATTTCGTTCCCAAATCCTCGGGCTGGAGAGCACTCCCCACCCCCACTCCTTATTTGGACACTGCAGATACAGAATATTCCATCATTGCAGAAAGTTCTATTGGATAACGCTGCTTTAAGCCATAATGTCTCTTTAATTTATTTTGTTTTATTTTATTTGTTTATTTGGTTGCACCGGGTCTTCTCTTTTTTTTTTTTTTTGCGGTACACGGGCCTCTCGCTGCTGTGGCCTCTCCCATTGCGGAGCACAGGCTCCGGACGCGCAGGCTCAGTGGCCATGGCTCACAGGCCCAGCCGCTCCGTGGCATGTGGGATCTTCCTGGACCGGGGCACGAACTCGTGTCCCCCGCATTGGCAGGCGGACTCTCAACCACTGCGCCACCAGGGAAGCCCTGCACCGGGTCTTAGTTGCGGCATGTGGGATCTTCGCTGCCACATGCAGGATCCTTAGTTGCGGCATGCAAACTCTTAGTTGCAGCATGTGGGATCTAGTTCCCCGGCCAGGGATCGAACCCAGATCCCCTGCATTGGGAGCACGGAGTCTTAGCCACTGGACCACCAGGGAAGTTTCCATAATATCTCTTTTAGATACATCTCTTTTAGCACTCCCCACTCCCACCTGAGTGCCCAGAAAACATCTTCCTCACAAACAGGAAGCCCTTATCTCATCATGAAGGCTTTGCAGCAAAGACTGGTAAAGGAAAAAGAAGAAACGAGAGAGTTTTCTTTTTAATCCATGAATTTTTTGTAGAAATCAGAGTCTACTCCAATGGGTGGCATCCTGAAAGAACTGTCTTTGTCTGCCAATCAACAGATTTTCATGGAACCCCTACTATGTGCCAGCCTCTGTGAGGGGCCCACAGGAGCACTCCTGCCAGGGGGTCCTGGGATATAGTGGAAGAAGCAAGGGCTTTGGAACTAGATCTTGAGCTAGTAAAAATTTCAGCACGAGGGACTTCCCTGGTGGACCAGTGGTTAAGAATCTGCCTTCCAATGCAGGGTACGTGGGTTTGATCCCTGGTCAGGGAACTAAGATCCCACATGCCATGGAGCAACAAAGCCTGCAAGCCGCAACTACTGAGCCTGCGTGCTCTAGAGCCTGTGCGTCACAACTACAGAGAAGCCCACAAGCTGCAACAAAGAGCCTGCGTGCAGCAGCAAAAGATCCCGCATGCTGCAACAAAGATCCCATGTGCCTCAACTAAGACCTGATGCAGACAAATAAATAAATATTACTTTAAAAAATCATAGTATAGGGCTTCCCTGGTGGCGCAGTGGTTGAGAGTCCGCCTGCCGATGCGGGGGACACGGGTTCGTGCCCCGGTCCAGGAAGATCCCACATGCCGCGGAGCATCTAGGCCCGTGAGCCGTGGCCGCTGAGACTGCGCGTCCAGAGCCTGTGCTCCACGACGGGGGAGGCCACAACAGTGAGAGGCCCGCGTATCGCAAAAAACAAACAAACAAACAAAATCATAGTATAATTTTAAAAAACTTTTCAGCGTGAAAGTATTTTATGCTACTGACTTACCAAAGGAAGAGAGGAAGGTAAATCAATAGTATAAAATGATTTTACATAGAATTTAGGAATAGCAGAATGGCTGCTAGAAAGAACTAGGCTAAGCACATTATTTCCTACCAGGGCAATTTAGGGGATCCCGGTTTTAATGAATAAATAAAAATGATGTGTAATTATCATATCAGTTGCTTACATCTAAGTGAGTGCTTCTGGAGTTAGTTATTTGATGGTGCTTAAAAACTTTGGTCTCTGAAGTGTCTTTAATGTCTCCTTGACTCTTACCTATATTATTAATTTGCAGATCAAAGTTAACTTGGTGCTATGCAAATGAAGAAACTTCACATGAATGAGATTTAACGGTAAAATTTTAAATCCATATAACTTGTGACAGAACTGCAATATATTCTGAGGAAAAGTGTCAACATATCTAAAAGAGACATTATGGCTTAAAGCAGCGTTATCCAATAGAACTTTCTGCAATGATGGAATATTCTGTATCTGCAGTGTCCAAATAAGGTAGCCACTAGCTACCTGTGACTACTGAGCGCTCTAAATGTGGCTAGTGCAAGCGAGGATCTAAACTTTACATTTTATTTCGTTTTAATTAATTAAAATTAAATTTAAACAGTCATATGTGGTTAGTGGCTACCATATTTGATCGTGTAGGTTGAAAGAAAAAGTGAAACTGGATTCCAAGAATCTGAATTTCAGCCCTCTGCTTAACTACATTAGACAATTTACTTAACCTCTTTGAGCCTCAATTTTCACTTGAAAATGAGAATAGAAATAATATCTACCTCATAGCATTTGGAGTAAGAGGAATTGAGATAATGTTCAGGCATTCTCCTATTATCAAAAGAAGTGCCAATCAAGCACTAAAGTTAAATATGTGGAAAGTGAATAACCAACTCTTTCAAATAAAGGGAGTTTCCATTCTTGGAAAGATTAAAAATACAGTTGACCCTTGAACAACGGGTTTGAACTGTGCAGGTCCACTTACTATTTTCAATAGTAAATACCACAGTACTGCACCATCCGTGGTTGGTTGCATCCTCGGATACGGAGGGCAGACTAAGTTATACTCAGATTTTCAACTGCACAGAGGGTCGGCCCCCTAACCCTTGCACTGTTCAAGGGTCAACTGTATTATTAAATTAAAAACCTCATCGTTCAGATACAATATTTAATGACAATGTTTATAACTATTAGCTGGTAAGCAGCACCATTAGCAATAGCATTAAATGGTCATGTGTCAGCTTGAGGGTATCAATGTATGGTGCCCCAAAGGGCTGGCAGTCAGAAAATTAAATTTACAGAAACTGAGGTCAGCTTCTGTATGAAAAGTACATTGAGGGGCTTCCCTGGTGGCGCAGTGGTTGAGAATCCGCCTGCCGATGCAGGGGACACGGGTTCGTGCCCCGGTCTGGGAGGATCCCACATGCCGCGGAGCGGCTGGGCCCGTGAGCCGTGGCCGCTGGGCCTGCGCGTCCGGGGCCTCTGCTCTGCAATGGAAGAGGCCACAGCAGTGAGAGGCCCGCGTACCACAAAAAAAAAAAAAAAAAAAAAAAAAAAAAAGTACATTGAGAACTGAAAAGCATGATTAAAATGTTAATGCAATCAATCATTTCTTTATTATTGTTACAATTAATAATAGAATTCATCTTGCTTGCCCAAGGAGGTTAAATAAACCCATTCCATTTAACTGGGAGAAACTGAGGCTCAAATTAGCAGAATAGGCTAGTGGTTAGGCGTTTGAACACTTTCATTGGCTATAATCACATGAAATAAGGCATGTAAAGTACTTGGACAGGGCATGCCACCTACTAAAAACTAAACATATCAGCTATTATTATGATAATAAGAGACACTCTTAGGAGATCCGTGAGATTAGAAGCCTTTGGCTATTTTTAAATTCACAAAAGGTATAGGAGTACAGAGTGATATATGCAGATTGAATTCTACATAACTCTACGTAGAAAGATTAAATCAATTTTCCATATTTGGACCAGTCAAGAACTGAATCTAATTGTTTTTTTGGGTTTTGTTTGTTTGTTTGTTTGTTTTGCGGTACGCGGGCCCCTCACTGCTGTGGCCTGTCCCGCTGCGGAGCACAGGCTCCGGACGCGCAGGCTCAGCGGCCACGGCTCACGGGCCCAGTCGCTCCGCAGCACGTGGGATCTTCCCGGACCGGGTCACGAACCCGTGTCCCCTGCATCGGCAGGCGGACTCCCAACCACTGCGCCACCAGGGAAGCCCCAATCTAATTGTTTTGATACCTCTTCAAATCTAGTTTTGGAACGAGGCATGAATGAGTGAGTAAATGAATGAATGACTAAATGCCTCCTGAGTCCCCCATTAACTCAATAAGATGAGTTGGTAAAACTCATGAGTCTTCAACATACAAATTTCTCCAAATCTGAGATAATATGGAGGCAAACAGGGAAGGGACCGATTGGGGGATATGGTCTACCAGTCATGTAGCTCAAGTGCCTGGTGGATATGAATCCAGATACCTTTCTGAGCCATCCAACGCTTTAACCAGCCATCCCCAGCCACTCCCAGGGGCCATGGGAAAGTTTTGAAGGAGTGCTGGGATGGGACAGAGCAGGGCCAAGTGTCTTAAGGCCTGAGAAACCAATCTCTGGGGAGTGCTGTGAAACCAGCTTTGCTATGAAGCAGAGAGATTACATCAATCTCTTCTTCACATCATCTGGAATCCTTCTTACTATTTTGTCTCACCACCTAAACTTTTTCTGTCTAGAACTCTTTGGTTTAACAAGGCTCCACTAAAGTGCACATTCCCCTAGGCACCCCTCCCCCCAAATAAAAGACCACAGAAGGTAGTATCACTTATATGACAGTTACACTGCAAGGAATTCAGAAATGGATGCTCTAAGCAGGATTTTGTGACTTTTCTACAAGGAAAGTTTCTAATTCTACAGGACAATGAACATTTTGTTAAAATATTTCTCCAGCACCCTCAGTCTCCTACAGCATCATTCTTGGCGTTGAACTACCTACATTTACTCATACTGATTTGACCTTCTGAAAATTTTTTCTTTATTTTTTTAATTGAAGTACAGTTGATTTACAATGTTGTGCTAGTTTCAAGTGTACAGCAAAGTGATTCAGTTATACACACGCATATATATATGTTCTTTTTCAGATTCTTTTCCCTCATAGGTTATTACAAGATATTGAATATAGTTCCCTGTTCTATACAGTAGGTCCTTGTTGTTTATCTATTTTATATATAGTAGTGTGTATCTGTTTGACCTTTTTTTTAGGAAGAGAATTTGTTCCTGTCTTCTAACTCTGTCCAGGGTGCTTGCATCCTCAGTCAGGGGATAAAGAACCGTTAGCCACAGTTTTTCATTTTTATCACCTTAAGAAGGGAAAATATTTCTCTTAACAAGGGATAATACTTCTCTCTCTTTTGTTTTTCTCTTTTGGCTGCGCCGCATGGCTGTGGAATCCTAGTTCCCCAGCCAGGGCCTGAACCCGGGCCCTCGGCAGTGAGAGCACAGAGTCCTAACCACTGGACCACCAGGGAATTCCCAATATTTCTCTTTTGAGTGTGATTCTATTAATTATCACAGGTCCATCACAGATACATAGGACTTAACTTTTTGAACCTACCTTGATAATCAAAGAGGCACAAATCAATAAGAAAGCGTGTACTTTACCTTGCGCCAGAATTGGGAGGTGCAATTGTCCCTAGTGTCCTCTTCCATGGTGCAATCCTGGTGACCAACCATGTCTGCTCCTGATGTGCTTTCCCTCTTTTTTAGAGTCCTCTCTTCCCTTTGGAGTTCTTTTGAGGCACAAGGTGAAAATTTTCTTTCTGAGGATTTACGGGAGTGCTTTACCAAAAGTTAAGCTTAAAGATAAGCTCGGAGGAGCTACTTGTGTCCCAGTGCTTGAATAAGCGGAGATCCAAGTTGCCAGGCGCTCTTGCTTTATTTACCATAAGCCTCCTGTTGTGCCCTCCGGCTGTTGTTCATTGACAATTGCTGTGCTCTGGCCCGGCGGCGGCAGCGCAGTGACGGCCTGTTCCGTGGGGACAGGCAGGTTGTGGTGAAAAAGGCCATTGTTTCATCTACCCTGTCCCTCACTGGAGCTATGGCAACAAATTCCATTGGTGAATTAACAATGTCATTGTGTGCTGGCTCAACTGATTATGCTCCTGGAATGACAAACATTTTCTCTCTTTTTTTCAACATAAAAAGTGGTCAAGACCTTGAAGTGTTAACATACAACTCAGCACTTTCTTTAAATATGAGAATAAAGATAGAGAAAATAAATCTCTCAAACGGACTTTGATTCTAATGAACATTTTGTCTCTTTCAGGTAGCTATTCTAAGCACCATTGGCAGTGAATTTGTGCTTTTTAACAATGTGGAATCTTCACAATTTGTGTTAAAGTCATTTCCCCTCAGATAATGCTGTGTGTTAAAAGAACTCTTTAAATATGCATGTGCTTGAGGCTTTCTCTGAAAAAGATTCTTTTTCAATCTGGCTGCAGCAAAGTGCTAAGGGAACTTTGGCTGCTGACTGTTAAAATGAGTATCATAACTTAGTTCAGAAAAACTGCTATCTAAATTCACCTAAGCCACGTAAAGATTTCCTGTGTCCCATGCTGGCAGGAAAACTCTTAATTGCTTGCTTACATATTCCATCTTCCGGACGGTAAAACTTGCTCTGATCCGCTGAAGGGTCCTTTCAAGCTTTCCGTCTGTCCATCCATCCATCCATCCCGCACTTTCTCTGATCCGGTGCTGTATGGTTGCAGGGGAAGCTCTGTCAGTGAATTCGCTGCTGGTTTCCTAGCATGGCTGTATGTAGTGTGCTGACTTTTTTTTTTTTTTTTTTTTTTGGCCGAGTGGCTCGCAGGATCTTAGTTCCCTGACCAGGGATCAAACCGGTGCCCCCTGAAGTGGAAGCGTGGAGTCTTAACCACTGAACCGCCAGGGAAGTCCTAGTGTGCTGACTTGGTGAGCTGGAATCACATTTCCAAGGATCCCATTCCCTTAGTTTTGGGTTCGAGTTGGCCAAGAGAGGAATTTGCACAAGATTTGGAAGGCAAAATCTTCCAAAGAGAGTGAAGAGAGTGGTTGGATGTGTTGACAAACAGAGGGGGATGTGACAGTGGATCCCAGCCTGTCCTCCCTCTCTTCACTCTGCGTCCAGATCTTCTTCCCAACTGCTACACTATTGATCAACAGCAGCCCCAGGTCCACCATCAGATGTGTGTGCAGCCCCATAGAGCTTCCCAAAGCTTCTCGTGAGCTTCCTCCTCCACTTTGGCAGCTAGATGTGCTGGGCTTCCGACTGCCAGGTGGGTGGCCTCTCTCATCCTCCAACCTCCCAGACCTCCACTCCCTCAGCCCCTCCCACAATGGGCCAGGTCTATTTCCTATAATAAATCCCTTCCCCCATGGCTCACAGTGGTCTGCTTCCCTGACAGAACTAGGACAAATACACTCATTTTTCCAGATGGTACGAGGACTGCTAGGAGAGAATCCTCAGCATGGGGGAAATTTAGAGAGCAATATGGAGGCAACCCCATAGAACTTGTGTGTAGAAACTACTGCAGAACCCAAGGAAATAAATGTTACATTTGTATTGGACCTCTCCCCCCAGTTCCCCATAGGCCTCACCCCGCAACACTTTCAGATCCAAGCATTTTTGCAGATACCTCTTCCTTCTTCCTTCCTAGGTTTTCCCTCATCTTGATTCTTATCCTCCATGGATCATACCCTCAAAGAGGCTGGGATTGGACATCAGAGGTAAGCCACATTCCCAGGGTGGGTTCCAGGTAGTCAACTAAATGAGGAAAAAAAGAAGGAAGTCCTGGGCACATTATTTCTTCCAGAGTGATTCACTGGATCCATTGAAATGATGGCCCAACTCGACACAGCACAGATTGATTCCAAGGGGAGGTTTCTCTCTATCTGTCTAAACTGAAGCTTGGTTCAGCTGTCAGGAAAACATCATCTACTTCTATTTGCACTGGTTTGCTCTTCTCAGTAATGGAAAAATCACTCTTGTGTCATCAAGGCCCAATGGTTCACAAGAGAGGCTTGTTTTGAAATTGCCTCTTATTGTCATCTATTAGAATAACAGTGCATTTGATTTTATTTCCAAGCTTCTTGTCTCACATCCAAAATAAGAATCACTGCCAATCTATTCCCTCAGTTAATTCCTGCTTAGAGAAGGTGATTGTTTGTCATAAGCGTGAGAAAGTTGAGAGGGTACGTCTTGATTAATTCTGACTGTAAAGCAAATAGAATGGAAAGAGGGCTACCAATACAACTGTATTCTGTATTCTTCTCACAGACCTCATTGGGTCAGTAAATTAAGCCGATTACCCTTAATTGGATTATGAAAGTGTCTATTATCTGAACACTTATTGGTGGCTTTCTGGGGTCTCTTCTACTTTTGAGAGCCTCTTGAACTGAAATGGTCTCGGGAGGATCCTATTAACAATTCCTTGTCTACCACAGGGGGCACTCCAGAGCTCTGAGCGTTGTGTCAGTGGGTGAAGCCAAGTTGCCCAGGTCCATAGAATTGGAAGTGGGTGGGCAACATGTCTCAGCTACCCTATATGGCACCTTGTGTAAATTAGAAAAAGGAGCACCTCTGGACAGAAGCAGCCCCATGTGGTAATCAGAAGGATGGCTCTGTGAGGAGCTTCTGCAGCCCCTGACCCTCAGAGAAAAGGATACTGTGGGGGAAGCAAACTGTGTCAGCCCTATCACAGTACACACCTGAATTTGGGGGACAAGTATCCTCATGGCGCACAGGGTGTTCTACGCTGGGAGACATGGATGATCAACTAGGCCTCAGCTTCAGAGCTGGTGAAATCACCCTCCTGTTGCACGAATTCCCCAGCAGTATTCTGTTGGCTTTCTAGTACCTCACCAGTGGGCAGGGTGTGCCCTGGATCATGGCCTTATGGGCCATGTTTAACAGGGCCCTACTTTGGCTCTCCTCCTCTGAGGAGTCCATGTGGTCACGGGGACAGGGTACATGCCTTGGGACCCCCAACCCCCTTCGAGAACACTCTGGAGTTCTCTGGCAAAATATTCTCAGCCTGTTTCCAGGGCGTGTGCAGCCTCTTCCTCTAGGCCACCCTCCTGGGGGTAACCTCACTGCAGAGTGGTATATCCCTGGGCACGAGGGGTGGTCAACCTTTCAGCAGGAAAATGTGAACAGAATCTAGATATCTGGGCTGGCCGCACCCCGTGGTGTGGTACAAAGGAGGGGTTCTGGCTCTGGCTCCCCCCACCCCATATAACAAACAGTCTGCTAGCCTAATTTCAAACTTTTAAATATTTAGACATATGATACATGGGCTTCCATTTATATTCTTGTCCTGACCCCACAAATATTAAAGGAGGCCCAGCTAGAGGTATTCTAAATCACTGTAGAAATTAATGAATTCTTTCGCATTTTCTGGTTATTTTAATTACAGTTAATTACAAGTAGTTTGTTATCAAAAGTCTGATCATCTCTGAATGTATGAACAGTATGATTTTCTGAATCTAGTGGCTGAGGGCTAGATTCTGGACTGAGGTGAAATAATTTGCTCTGTCTAGCATAGTTCTACATACATAGCAGCTGCTTTGAAAATAATTGTTGGGCTTCCCTGGTGGCGGAGTGGTTAAGAATCCGCCTGCCAATGCAGGGGACACGGGTTCAAACTCTGGTCGGGGAAGATCCCACATGCTGCAGGGCAACTAAGCTCTTGCGCCACAACTACTGAGCCTGCGCTCTAGAGCCTGCGAGCCACAACTATGGAGCCCACGTGCCACAACTGCTGAAGCCCATGCGCCTAGAGCCTGTGCTCTGCAACAAGAGAAACCACTGCAATGAGAAGCCCGCACACCACAATGAAGAGTAGTCCCCACTCGCCACAACTGGAGAAAGCCCGCGTGCAGCAACGAAGGCCCAACACAGCCCAAAATAAATAAATAAATAAATTAATTAATTAACTAATTAATTTTTAAAAAGACACAGTTAAGAAAACGAAACGTCACACACAGAAAAAGGAAAGTCACACACTGGGAGAAAATATTTGCAAAACACATATTTATAAAGTGATCTCAGGTGGCCTCGGCCTACAGTGGCTTGAAGCAGGATTTCAGTTCCCTGGCCAGAGATTGAAGTCAGGCTGTGGCAGTCTGAATCCTAGCCACTGGAGCACAAGGGACCAGTGGCTAGTGACAAGGCCCTGGCCCGTCAGCTGTGTAGAACTGAATTTCCACACAGAGAGAGAAAGCAGTGAAACAAGTAAAGTGCTTATTATGAGGAAAAAGAGTACATGTGGATAGACACATGGGCAGGCTTAGAGAGAGAGCCACACTGTCATGGTTGTTTGAATCACTTTTATGGGGCATTTCTTCTGGGTTTCCTTTGGCCAATCATCTTGCTTTGGCTGGTTCTGAGTCCATATTTGGTTTATCTCAGCGTCCTCCCATGTGTGCACACGCATCTCTTAGTCAAGATGAATTCTAGCAAAGAGGCCTATGGGTAGGTTGACATCACTTACTATGGGGTGGAGCCCCCTCCCTTTTTGACCTTCAAGGAGCCTTTCTGGGCATGTGTAGTTGGGAAGGTCTCCTTGACTTTGAGAATGAGGAATATGTGGTCTTTTATCTCTTATCTGAGCAGGGCTCAGTTTCTCCTCCCTCTTGCTATTTTGGAGTATTTGTCCACAGGGGATGAACTCCAGCTTCTCAGCCTGAGGCCACTCTATCTCCTGCCTCAAAAGGACTTTTATTTAGGATGTGTAAAAATTCTTGTAACTTAATAATTGGACAAATAACTCAAAATTTTAAAAATGGGCAAAAGATTTGAACAAATAATTCACCAAAGAGTGTATACAAGAGATGGCCAAGTGACGTCTCATTTCTGCTCTTATATGTAAAGTGCGTGGACACTGTTGCTACCATCCTTACGTCAAGAAAAATATGGATAAACTGAAAATCAATGACTTTTCTTAGATAAGAAAATTCTCAAAAAGAATTGAGAAAACAGGGCAAATTGCCATCCCCAAATCTGGAGAGATAGGCACATACAGGGAATCACAGCTGAGATCTGCTTACCTGGAACGATAATCTGGTGGGAACACTTGTTGATGAATTGCTGGAGGCTGAGTATGGACTAGCATGAAATTAAGAAATTCCTGAGGGGTACGCTGCAATCAGAAGAAGGACCACATGCTTTTGTGGGCCTTTTTTCTCCAGGAACCTCACCAGATTCTCAACTTGAGGATCTGAGAAAAATCCCTTGGGGGCTTTGGCAGGGGAAGAGGAAGAGTAACCAAGAGGAAACCCTTCCAGAATCTTCTCAATCACAAATACCTGCTCTGCAGAGGAAAGACTTTGTCAAAGGGCAATACTGAAATATTATCCTAGCTTGGGGAAGGGAATTTCAGCTCTCTCCAGCTTTTCTGTTTCACCTGAGGGAAAATAAAAATAATCAGAGTCAACAGGGGACAAGACTTGGAAGAAATAGATTGCAACTGTTGCAGTCAGAGAAAAGGAGTATGGGAACAATATCAAAATACCAGTAGGGGAAGAAAGAGAAAATAGAGCAGAAGAAATATCTGAAGTAATAGTGGCCAAGAACTTTCCAAATAATGTATCATTAATATGACAAACACAACCAGACCCAGAAAGCTCAGAAAACACCAAGCAGGATAAATACCAAAGCAAGCAAACAAATTTAAAAAACCCCACACCGAGGAACATCATATTCAAATTGCAACAAACAATACCCGCCCCAAAAAAACCCAACCCAAAACCAAACAAGCAACAAAAAACAAAAGGGCTTCCCTGGTGGTACAGTGGTTGAGAATCAACCTGTCAATGCAGGGGACACGGGTTCGGGCCCTGATGTGGGAAGATCCCATATGCCGCAGAGCAACTAAGCCTGTGCACCACAACTACTGAGCCTGTGCTCTAGAGCCCGTGGGCCACAACTACTAAAGCCTGTGCGCCACAACTACTGAAGCCCATGCACCTAGAGCCCACGCTCCACAACAAGAGAAGCCACCACAATGAGACGCCTGTGCACCGCAACGAAGAGTAGCCGCCGCTCGCTGCAACTAGAGAAAATCTGAGCCAAGCAATGAAGACCCAACGAAGCCATAAATAAATAAATAAATAAATAAATATATTGGGAAAAAAAAAGAAAACCCCAAAACCAAGCAAGCAAGCAACCAACCAAACAAACAAAACACAAAGGACACGGTGAAAATCTTGAAGGAAGTCAGCGGTGAGGGGTGGAGGGTGGGAAACTTTACTTATAGAAGAATAAGGATGAGAATTACAGTGGGCTTCTCATCAGAAACCAGATAATAAGTGTTCTGAGACCCAATTTCCAATGTGTGGGTGGGGCATTTTCCTACACTAACAAACAATTCCTGGACACCAGCAAGGTGTCACAAGGGACAGGAGGGAGGATTTGGGAATACTCACTTATATGGTACCTAAACTACAGATGGAGCAGTATGATGTTATTTGGAGGTGGACTTAGATTATTTTAAAATGTATACTGTGAACCTTAGGGCAATCACTAAAAAAGCTCTAAAAAAAGAAGTATAAATGATATACCAAGAGATGAGATAAAATGCTCCACCAAACCCAGAGAAGGGGGAGAAGAGAGAAACAAAGAACAAAGAGAAACAAAGAACAAGTGCATCCAAGAGAAACAGTTGCAAATAGCCACGAAGCACTCCTCATTAGTCATCAGGGAACCGCAAATTAAAACTCACAGTGAGATACTAATACATAATCACTGAACAAAAATTAAAATAAAAACTGATAGTTATTGCTGAGGATGTAGAACAACTAAATTTCTCATACACTGCTGGTGGGAATGTAAAATAGCACAGCCACTTTGGAAAAACTGTTTCACAGTTTATTTTAAAGTTAAACATATACTTTCCACATGACTCAGCAGTTCCACTCCTAAGTCTTTACCCAAGAGAAATGAAAGTCTATACAAAGACCTCCAACAAAATTATAGAAATGGAGAACAGACTAGTGGTTAACAGTGGTTAAGGATGGGGTGAGGGTTGGGTAGTACAGGAGGGGAGCAGATATGGCTGTATAAGGGCAACATAAAGGATCCTTAGAGCTGGAAATGTCCTGTATCTTGACTGTATCAATGCCAATATCCTGGTTGTGATATAGTTTTGCAAGATGTTACCAGTGGGAGACACTGGGTAAGGGATACATGGAATTTTTCTGTATAATTTCTCATAACTGCCTGTGAATTTATGACTATCTCAAAATTAAAAATTTAATTAAAAAATGTAAGGTGGACTACAACATGTAAAAAGCAAGTAAATACTGACAGGAATTTTAAGCAACATTGTATTAAAGAGGTATAGATATAACATAGTAAGTCATCAAGTGTACCTCACAATTGATTACACCAATAGAGGGAAAAGAAAATAAATCCATCAAGACAATCTTTGTTTTTGATCCAAGGAGAACATATACAGCTCTGGAAAGCATCAGATTTATATGCACATACATAACTTTTCAACAGACTTACTTTGCTTACATCTGATCTAGGGGACATGTCCCTCCCCCACTTTTGAATACATTTTGTGTTTCCAGGATGATTTTTAAAAAATCTCTCCCCCACCCTTCCCCTTTGGTAACCATAAGTTTGTTTTCTATGTCTGCGAGTCTGTTTCTGTTTTGTAAATGAGTTCATTTGTACAATTTTTAGACTCCACATATAAGTGGTATCATAATATTTGTCTTTCTCTGTCTGACTTACTTCACTTAGTATGATAATCTCTAGGTTTATCCAGGATGATCTTTTCAAGCGGATGATTATAAAACAAATTACTGACTGTGCCTGAACTATTAATGACTGGGCACTTTTGTCTCACGGGCAGAAATTATTCAATAAGAGTTAAGGACAAAGGGCAATGAAATGAAAGTTGTCTTTACTGTGGAAGGAACACAGAGGGTGAAACCAAGCAGGACCCTGTGGGGTTCCTGGGCACAAAAGTCTTTCCGTGTCCCCCATTTCTTGATTACAAGAACCAGGCTTTATTCAGCCTCCATGACCTTCCCTGAGTTCCAATGGGCAGGTTCAAACAGTTGCTAACTAAGGAAGGGAGCGGATGCAGAGACAAGGGATGAGCAGTCAAGAAACAATAGTGCAGCCTTGGGGCAGGGTCCTGGTTCCCCCTCAAGGGATACATATAACAATATCTTTAAGCTGTTTTGCAGATACCGAAGCCCCCACCACGTGGGAGAAGTTAATGGTATGCTGCCCATAAGCAAGTAGACCCCAGACCACTTGGAACCAGAAGGTTGATGATGCTGACTCTCACTTACCTCACCACCAACCAATCAGAAGAATGTCCATAGGCTGATCACACCTTCCGGGACACACAGTTTTGAGGGCATTAGCCTACTGTGGCCCCCTTTCCAGGGCAAAGCAATAAAGCTATTCTTTTTTACTTTATCCAAGACTCTGTCTCCGAGATTTAATTTGGTGTCAGTGTACAGAGGCAGGATTCTGCATCAAAGGTAATGAAATAAAGCAACAAGTGATGACTGCTTGAACGAAAATAATTCCCTATTTCCTAAACCCAAACCATGGAGACAGTCAGGCTATGGTTTCTACTGGTAACTGATGCTTAACGATGGGGGTGGTTTCACACTGTTTCTAATAAAGCTAGGGCTGGCCCTGCATAAGAGTTTTAGGTAACCTAGATATCAGTCAATTTATAGGAAGTTACAGCACTAAATGCTGTAAGATTTAAAGAGTGAAAGTCTTTAGAACAGGTAGGAAATGAGCTTTCCTTTCTCACGGAAAGAGGTGTGTCCAGGCATGTGTGACCACATAATTGTTCAACTGGATATTTATGTCCTGGTTAGCCATCCTGCTGATGACTCTAACAGGTTTAGAAACGCCTAGTCTACACCACTTGCTTTCAACTTTGGCTGCACATTGGAACCCCATCCTCAGAAATTCTGATTTAATAGGTCCAGAGGGCATTAGAACTTTGAAAAACTGCTGAGATGATTCTAATTGGCAACTAAAGTTGAGAACCACTGCTCTAAGCTTTCTAGAACACTGGCCATATGTAAATTAAGAAACACTCATGCTGCCATCCTCTCCTAAAATTCACTATTTTGCGGGGGAACTTAATTTTTTTATACAGCAGGTTCTTATTAGTTATCCATTTTATACATATTAGGGTATCCATGTCAATCCCAACCTCCCAATTCATCCCCCCACCCCCCCACCACTTCCCCCCCCTTGGTGTCCATACGTTTGTTCTCTACATCTGTGTCTCTATTTCTGCCCTGCAAACTGGTTTGTCTGTACCATTTTTCTAGGTTCCACATATATGTGTTAATATACAATATTTGTTTTTCTCTTTCTGACTTACTTCACTCTGTATGACAGTCTCTAGATCCAACCACGTCTCTACAAATGATCCAATTTTGTTCCTTTTTATGGCTGAGTAATATTCCATTTTATGTATGTACCACATCTTCTTTATCCATTCGTCTGTGGATGGACATTTAGGTTGCTTCCATGTCCTGGCTATTGTAAATAGAGCTGTAATGAACATTTTGGTACATGACTCTTTTTGAATTATGGTTTTATCAGGGTATATGCCTAGTAGTGGGATTGCTGGGTCGTATGGTAGTTCTATTTTTAGTTTATTAAGGAACCTGCATACTGTTCTCCATAGTGGCTGTATCAATTTACATTCCCACCAACAGTGCAAGAGGGTTCCCTTTTCTCCACACCCTCTCTAGCATTTGTTGCTTGTAGATTTTCTGATGATGCTCATTCTAACTGGTGTGAGGTAATACCTCATTGTAATTTTGATTTGCCTTTCTCTAATAATTAGTGATGTTGAGCAGCTTTCATGTGCTTCTTGGCCATCTGTATGTCTTCTTTGGAGAAATGTCTATTTAGGTCTTCTGCCCATTTTTTAGTTGGGTTGTTTTTTTTTTTAATATTGAGCTGCGGGATCTGTTTATATATTTTGGAGATTAATCCTTTGTCCGTTGATTCATTTGCAAATATTTTTGCAAACGTATAAAGGAATAAAAGGAATACAAATTGGAAAAGAAGAAGTAAAACTGTCATTATTTGCAGATGACATGATACTATACACAGAGAATCCTAAAGATGCCACCAGAAAACTACTAGAGCTAATCAGTGAATTTGGTAAAGTTGCAGGATACAAAATTAATGCACAGAAATCTCTTGCATTCCTATACACTAATGATGAAAAGTCTGAAAGAGAAATTAAGGAAACACTCCCATTTACCACTGCAAGAAAAAGAATAAAATACCTAGGAATAAACCTACTTAGGGGGACAAAAGACCTGTATGCAGAAAACTATAAGACACTGATGAAAGAAATTAAAGATGATACAAACAGATGGAGAAATATACCATGTTCTTGGATTGGAAGAATCAATATTGTGAAAGTGACCATACTACTCAAAGCAATCTACAGATTCAGTGCAATCCCTCTCAAATTACCAATGGCATTTTTTACAGAACTAGAACAAAAAGTCTTAAAATTTGTATGGAGACACAAAAGACCCTGAATAGCCAAAGCAGTCCTGAGGGGAAAAAAGGGAGGTGGACGAATCAGACTCCCTGACTTCAGACTACACTACAAAGCTACAGTAGTCAAGACAGTACGGTACTGGCACAAAAACAGAAATATAGATCAAGGGAACAGGATAGAAAGCCCAGAGATAAACCCACGCACCTTTGGTCAACTAATCTATGCCAAAGGAGGCAAGGATATACAATGGAGAAAAGACAGCCTCTTCAATAAGTGGTGCTGGGAAAACTGGACAGCTACATGTAAAAGAATGAAACTAGAACACTCCCTAACACTATACACAAAAATAAACTCAAAATGGATTAGAGACCTAAATGTAAGACTGGACACTATAAAACTCTTAGAGGAAAACATAGGAAGAACACTCTGACATAAATCACAGCAAGATCATTTTTGATCCACCTCCTAGAGTAATGGAAATAAAAACAAAAATAAACAAATGGGACCTAATGAAATGTATAAGCTTTTTCAAAGCAAAGAAAACTACAAACAGGAGGAAAAGACAACCCTCAGAATGGGAGAGAATATTTACAAACGAATCACCAGACAAAGGATTAATCTAAAATTCACTGTTGACTGACTATACCATCAATGTTCTAACTCATCATGCTTTCTTAATTGCTCCAATACCTTTAATAATTGCCAGAAGAATTCTGGTTTTCCATTCCCAAGTATTAGTTCATGCAGCTGGTTTAGAAGATTCTGAAGCATTAGTACAGCTATTTGTCTTTGGGGGCAGGTTTTATTCATGATGACATTGCAAGTTTATGCTATGAGCCAGGGCTCAATTATCACAAAAGATTTGTCCATTGGTCAATACTTCATGTTGAATCACTTGAGGGCATGGATCTAACTTTGTTCTCGATGGGGTAGTGGGGGAGGGGGTGGGTGGGGACCAAGAGTCCTGTGCACTAGTGGGTTTGAGAAAAGTGTTCAGATGTATTGGCCTCAATGGTTACAGTTAACTCTACACAAATTGTAGAAAGAATTAACCAAAGATGGTTCTCATTCTAAGTTCTTGGTTTAAATAGTGCTTTCTAGTTAAGATATACATGTAGACGTCTCTGGTTTTACTCTTAAACAATAAATGAAAAAAAACCAATATATGAGGTGCATACATTGCACGCATTGTACCAAACACAAGAATCTCATGCCCTTTTTATCCTTCATAACATTGACATTTTGCAGGAGTCCAGGCCAGATGTTTTATAGATTGTTCTACGTTTTGAATACATCTGATTGTTTCTTCATGGTTAGATTCAGCTTAAACATTATTTGCAAGAAGACTATATAGGTGATATTGTTCCTTTTTTCCAAGCGCACCGCATCCGGAGGCCCCGTATTGGTGATGGCAGTTTTGATCTTTTGGTTAACTTGGTGCATATACTGCAATACCATATATCACACAGCGACTGTAGTCGTACTCAGAGAAACAAAGTATCAGGCAAGACTCGGAGTGCGCAGCAGGAGGCAGTCGTTTTCCCAGGCTCCTGGGAAACCCGTTCAACCACGCCCACCCTACTGCCTGCCGCGCCTCTTTTCTCGAAAAATCAACCCTCAGAACCAGAAAGCTCCTACTCCAGGGGGCCCAAATCTTTTCCCATCAGCATGGGTGCGCCTGCGCAGCGAGTCTCCAGGAGGCTCTTTTCCAGCGCCCGACCGCTTTCTTTTTCTGCTCTCCACGGCCTACCCCGCCGCTCGCTCTTTTCCCTAAGGGGTCATCACGGGGCGCCAAACGCGCGCCCGCGGGAAGGCCGGGGGCGGGGCGCTGCGCGGCGCGGCGCGGCACGTCAGTGGCCTTCCGGGCGGAAGTCCGCAGCCTCCGGAGCTGCTGATTGGCTTTCTGGGTGGCGCCTGTGTCGGCCTCCGCGCCAGTTTCGGGCTGGTTGGCGCGGAATCGGAAGACTCCGGGACCATGGCGCCCATGCACGGCGGTGGCTGCGAGCTGCGGGCGAGCGGTGAGAGATGACCCCGCGCGCGGGGTCCCCAGTTGGGAGTGCGGAGACTGTGGCATGATTGCGGGTGGTGGGGGCTTTGTTTTATTTTTTTCTTAGGGAGGCGCACGCCCGGGTTGACCCGCGGGTCTCTTTGGGCGCGGACCTCGGACGTCCAGGACTGGAACCTGTGAGGCCTCAGACAGGTCTTCTTTGCAGGGCTGTTGGGTTCTGGCAAACCCGAGCAACGCCCTGCGGGGCTTTTTGTTTGGGAGGCTGCCTCACTTCTGTCACTGCGGGTCTCCTCACTTGGCTGCCTTTCTTTTTATTTCTTTTGGTGAATCTCACTCCACGTGTTGGGCACATCTTCATGAGACTGGCCCGGGTGGGGCACAGTATTGGCGGAAAGTATTTCGTTGCTCCCGCCCCAGGTGTCCGCTTGGGGGCTGGGACGGAAGGGATGTGCGCCCTTCCCTTGATAGAAACTAATGAGAAGATTGTTACGCATTGTATCTAAGCAGGAAAGAAAGCTGTGTGTCACCTGAAGATACAAACGCGTTTTGTCTTTGTAGGTAATGGATTTCTCCTTTATGCATTAACAGTTTTTTTTTTTCAAATTCTATGGAAAGTTATTCAAGTGCCGCACAGAAATAGTGTTCACAATCTAGTCATCTCAGGTGAAGCTTCTAAAAAAAAAGTATCAGTTCAGCATTTCGGGTGCCTTGTGTATTACTCCGTTTTCAATGGTAATACTCTATTTCCAAAAATAGAATACAAAAATGCAAATGGATTTGTCTGATTTCTGAGTTTTGAGCAGTGTGCAACTAAAGTGTGACTTCACTTCAGTGAACTTCCAACTTAAAATTAGGTGCTTCACTCTCTCAACTCAAGCATCACATCTCCTGTCACTCAAATACATCATAATGAGAACTTGCTTCCTAATCAGCTTCCTTTGCATTCACCTAGTCGTGAATCACAGATTTCAATTTGTTCTTCTAGCCTTTCGCTTTTTAAGACAATTTGTTTTGGAGAGCCGACTAGCCTGAATTACAAATGGGATGTGGGATGTGAGAATGTGAACAGTCTTTGCAGCCCTACCATCAGTGATATGTCACTAAGCCCTTTCTTCACCCTAAAAACTACGTTCTCCGTGAACATCAAGAAATCACTCTTTGGAGGACATCGTGCAATCTTGAGATCTCTCTTAAGTCATGGTGTTGATGAGTGGCTGGGGACTTGTGACTGGAATTTTTCCTTTCCAGCCGACTTGGAAAGATTGTTACCTGAAAGACTGTTGCAGGGTTGTGTGTGTCTGCCTTGGGGGATGGTGGGGGTACTCCAGATGGTAATTTTGAACCAAATATTTAAACTTTGGTAACTGGATTTTTTTTCATGCTTATTCTTTTTTTTTTTTTTTTTTTGCTAACTTACCTACTTGAAGCATTGGAGACATATTCCATAAAGGAAAATTTAGGCCTTTTTTCTCCCTAAGTATTAGAAGATGGGGTGGCTGTGAAAAGTTGAAAGGTCTTATAACTAGCTGTTACTGTATATGGAAATGGATAGGGGAGAGTTTAATGATTAAAAAAAGCAGGTACAGTGGTTCATTAAGCAAATATTCATTATGTACCTATGAGGTATAGGCATTCTATCAGGCTCTGGTATTACAGTGGTAGGTAAGCTGGACATGGTTTTTCTCTTCATGGAGTTGAGATGTTAAGCATGTAATTATATGCAGTGCTATATTGGGGCTTCCCTGAGAAAACGGCTTTGCTTTATTTTTGTTTTCTAGAAGCTAGACCGTGTTAGTGCTAAGTGTGGGGTGTTGGCATCTGTGTGTGTGACTACTCTGCATCTGTACACGCGCACACACACACACACACATTAAGTGAGCTCCTGTATTGCTGAGTACAAAGTAAGCCAAGCATCTTCATTTAATCCTTAACAGCTTTATGAAGCAGACATGATTATCCCCATTTCACATATGAGGACCCTGAGGCTCTGCATTAGAGTCCTTAGGTGTAGGCTACAGGAACCAACTCTAGTTGATTTGAACCGAAAAGGAATTTATCTGAAGGATATTGTGGTGTTCACAAACTCCGGAGAGCCAGTCGGGGGCAGCTTAGCTAGGAACAGTGGTTAAAATCATGCCACAAAACTGGTCCATTGAGGAGGTTGTTGCCAACCATGGCCAAGTACTTGAAGTTAGAGCCTTCAAGTACCTTGGGACATTGCTGGCACTGTTGTTCCAGGTACTCAATCCTCCTGTAGCTGTTGCTACTTCTAGAATCTTCCATTAGCCGTCCCCCTTTCCGTGTCACACTAGCTTCTGATTTAAAGTCTGAGCAGGTGTTCATAATTGGAGGGCCTATTTTATATGCTCATGCCCTAGCTGCAAGGGCATAAGGGAGGGGAGACTTCACAGATTCTGATGCTGGGCAGCTTAAAAAAACAAGACACCTGGCCACCGTAGCTCAGAGAGGTTAACTGGTTGCCTCATGTCATCCAGTAAGTGGCAGAGCCTGGTTGTGCCGCTTCCTCCTAATCTCCTGTTCTCCTACTCACTTGACGCTCTCATGTCCAGCTTACCTTCCACATTGACTTCCTCTCGGTTTCTGAATACACCTTGCATTTTCATTCCTTTGTAATTTGGCTCATGCCTTTTCCTTTGTTTGTGCCCCTTGTTACCCTGTACTCTGATAGTGAAATTCTACTCTTTCCGTGTTGGAAACCTCCCCTGTGAAGCCTTTCTCTGATTTCCCAGGCAAAATTAATGGCTCTCTTTTCTACATTTCCTCAATACTGGCTTCCTGCCTCTAATATGGCACCATCTTTATATGATGGTGGGAGCCTCAGGTCTTTTTTGCTTTCCTTGACTGGGAGCCCCTTGAGGACCGGCAACTCTGTCCTATTTGTAATTATACCCCAAACCCTTAGAGTGGCACATCGTTGCCTGTGGAATATGTCTTTTTGAAAACCTATGGATTTTGTCAGGATAATCTGACAGAGGAGTCAAGGGAGTCTTGAAGGGAATACACGGAGGGCACCTTTTCACTCTCAGTGGTCATGTTCCATAATCTCCAAAACCTTTTCGTGTAGGCCTGCTCATGATTTTTTGAAATCATTTGAGTGACACCCAAGGTTTTGTGGCTGTCATCATTAAGTACCTGCATTCCTTAATGCCTTTCTGAAAATGGATTTAAAAGTCAAATGTGAAAGTCAAACAATAGGCTGAGATGTTATAAAGAGAGATTCCATTTCCAGAAAGCTAGAAAAAAAATCTCTAATTATGCCTCACCTTTAAGATACAGTTTTCAACAGTTTATTGCCAGCACTTGGTACGTGTTCTGTAAATTGCATCTTCTGTTTCAAACAGCTGAATGTTGTTATGAATGTTCCAGGGGGGTTGGAGCTTTTAGGATGCCTGTTAATCAATACTTCTCCTTTTCTGTGCTTACTACTTTTTATAAAATAATTAGCACCAAATACAATACAGTACTCAATTTCACAGACATAGGTGGCAGTCGTGCTGAGCCTCAACTCATCGCTGGCAGGCGGCACTGTCTTGCTTGGCTTGGGTATTCATCAGCTGGCATATGAGTCTTCATTCTATGGATGAAATCTTTTCAGTACGTGTGTGAGGTGGTCAGTTTATGATGACCCAAAGTGTGAGTAATTCAGAAGTTGAATGACTGACCACTGAGGCTCTCTGGTACTTCAGTAATTTTCCACAAAACACATTTTAATCTTTGTAATCTTTCACCTCATCCTCTAATGTCGTAACCAGCTGCATGAGGCCTGGAAATCAGTGGTGGAATCAAGAATCTCCTCAGAGCCACCTTTGTTAAATTCTCCCAACCCCCAATTTATCCTTCGTTTGGAATTCCAGACACTTTATCTGGACCTCTGTTAGGGCATGTGTTATTTCTAAAAATTGTTTTAGAGTTAGTTGCTACTTACAGGCATATCTCGCTTTATTGTGCTTCACAGATACTGCATTTTTTTTTTTTTAACAAATTGAAGATTGTGACATCCCTGCATCGGGCAAGTCTGTTGGCGCCATTTTCCCAACAGCCTTTGCTTATTACTTCATGTCCCTGTGTTAACATTATTTTGGTAATTCTCACATTTCAAATTTTTCATTATTATATTTGTTATGGTGATCTGTAATCAGGGATCTTGGATGTTACTACAGCTCACCGAAGGCTCAGATGATGGTTAGCGTTTTTACCAGTAAAGTATTTTTAAAGACATAATGCTTTTGCATACTTAATAGACTACAGTATAGTGTAAACATAACCCTTATATGCTCTGGGAAACCAAAAAAAAAAAAATTCGTGTGACTAACTTTATTGCGATCTTCACTTTATGGGTCTTGGTCTGGAACTGACCCCACAGTATCTCCGAGGTCTGCCAGGTATCTCGCAGGTCAGACTGTAAATTCTGTGTCTGTGGGCCCTGTCTTTTTTTAATCTTTGTGTCTCTCGGAGTGCCTGGTACTTTGCAAAGAGCAGGTGCTCCTCAAAGCCTTTCAGATGTTGATTAACAGAATACAAAATGAATTGTCCCTTTTATAATCACTTAACGGCCTGCCATTTCCCTGGGAAAGGTTGTGGACTAATGGCCGATCTCCCTTTAGTGTCTCCAGGGGATATCAGTTGAATTTGGAATTTTTCTCTTTTGGGGGGAAAAAAATAACAGTTGCTTCAGTTGGAAATTTCTGAAGAGCCACAGGAGCTGCAGTTTCAGCCATGAGCTTGTGAATTATTTCCATTATAAAAAGTATCCATTTGTATAACATTAAACTTGTATATTACTATTGGCTAAAAACTGTTGCTTTGTTTTTGAGGGAAGATGGCTGACAATTTTGTACGTTTCATGTAAATTTGGCTTCTTTTCAGCTGTGTCAGATTCAGGGAGTTTTGTAGCTTCTCGATCCCGGAGAGAGAAGAAATCAAAGAAAGGGCGACAGGAAGCTCTGGAAAGACTGAAAAGGGCTAAAGCTGGTGAGAAGTATAAATATGAAGTAAGTAACCATTTTTCTGGGCTTTTTCTCCTGTGCTTCACCTAATTAATAGCCTGTAGATAATCTTAGGTCACCTTTGTCACTGATTAGAAATATGCATATATTTCAAGCTTCTTATAATAGAAATTTCTTAATATCAAACCTATGGGCATGAGGTAGATTTACAGGTTATGGGAGACTTCTCAACTCTTAAAGTTCCTATGAGGCACCTTACAGATGCTTTTAAAATTAGTAAGCACACTGCATCTCTGCTAAGTTCCATAGCTTCGCTGAGGGAACTTAGAGATGCTTTTACTTTACTCGTAAGGTATAGAGCAGTGTAGCCGAGCACTGCTGCTCCTTGGAGAGAATTGTTGTTCCTAATCTCATATGCAAGGGGAGCGTGGTAGGAACTTGGACCTTCCCTCTGCTGTGTCCTGCGTGTAGGATTGAATGTGATGCCCTTTTGGCTCTTTTCCTCTACCCACTGTCGATGCCCTGCAGGTAGAAAAGCAGAGTGGCTACCATCTGCACAACATTGTCTAGCTTCACATTGAGGGTACTTCCTGAGGCTCTTAACTGCCTCAGGGCTAGAAAGTGATTAATATGAGAAAATAATAATAACAACAACAATAGCAACCAGTGCAGTTTTTCAGCTAACACTGTTCTAAGTGCTTTTACAAATATGTTCATTTATTTAATCCTTCCACTACCGTATACTGTTAGATACGATGATTAACAGCATTTCGCATGGGAGGGATCTTGAGGTCATAGTGGCAGAGCCTTGATTAGAACCCAGGCAGCCTGGCTGCAGAATGTGCTTGTTTAGCCATGGCCTATTCTGTATTGGGCCAGTAAGCAAGTAGAAGAGGACTTTTGTCATTTGGCACCATTCATTCAAGTTAAGGGAGTCAACCAGATCATAAAGGGTTGCTAAAAGGATTACAGTAAAGCAAGAGTAAAGCATTTTTAATGTAGATACTTCTATAAAGGAGTTCTTTGGGGCATTTCAGATGTTGACACATTGTGACTGATTTCCCATTAATCACCGATGTTAATGGCATGGCTTTAAGAGTTCAAGCTGAGCAGTAGCAATGTTTTTAGAGATTGAGTCAGAATGACTTTTTAACTGAAAATGATTTTTTAAAATAGTTTTCCGGTGTCTTTTGATAGTATATAAATGAGTTGCTTAAATGAGAGACACAGTATGCATAATAGACTTAAGCCAACAAAGCTGACCTTGCCAGTTCCCCCGCCCCTCAAAAAGAAAGTTGGTCAGGGGCTTCCCTGGTGGCGCAGTGGTTGAGAATCTGCCTGCCAGTGCAGGGGACACGGGTTCGAGCCCTGGTCTGGGAAGATCCCCCATGCCACGGAGCAGCTAGGCCCGTGAGCCACAACTACTGAGCCTGCGTGTCCGGAGCCTGTGCTCCTCACCTAGAGAGGCTGTGATAGTGAGAGGCCCGCAACTAGAGAAAGCCTTCACACAGCAACGAAGACCCAACACAGCCAAAAATAAATAAATAAAAATTTATTAAAAAAAAAAAAGAAAATTGGTCAGTACAGTCATTTTGATTAGACTAGTTTGTGTTTGGGTTGTCAAAAAACTTAATTTGGGGTCTTCCCTGGTGGCGCGGTGGTTGGGAGTCTGCCTGCCGATGCAGGGGACGCAGGTTCGTGCCCCGGTCCGGGAAGATCCCACGTGCCGCGGAGCGGCCGGGCCCGTGAGCCGTGACCGCTGGGCCTGTGCGTCCGGAGCCTGTGCTCCACAAGGGGAGAGGCCACAGCAGTGAGAGGCCCACTTACGGGGGGAGGGGGGGGACTACTTAATTTGGTTGGGCAGATAATTTCTGTCACCACATGATCAAAGGCCAGATCAATATTGGCCAGTGATCCCTGTCGAGTAGATTAAACCGGAGGTAAAAACTAAGCTTAATCCTGTAATTACTATAAACCTGGTAGGTGTGGCAGAAATCCAGTCAACTCTACCCATCAGGCTCCCAAAGCTCTGTGTCCAGGTGTTTTTTCCTAGAGTCTTAGCTCTTCAGATGGAGTTGGTCATTTCCTCCAGTCCCCACTTGAAAAGGCAGAACTCTCAAGAGAAGGGGGAGTTTTTAATGAGGTATCTTTAAGTTCTTGCTAACCAGCCCACCAAATTCTCATCTGGGAGATGGGAGCCCGCCAAATTCTCACTGCAGTGGTGTGCATCTATGCTGCCTGTTGCTTTAACTGTGCTGAGGTGGTCTGCTCTGTTCAGGCCAGTAGTTTGTGGTGGTCTGGCCTTCTGGCGGTCGGGCAGCCCATGTGCTTGCAGGCCTTGCCATGCTCTCTGCACTTGCCCTCAGTTTTTAAGACCTGAAAATGGTGGGGAATCAGTGGTAATACAAATAGGGATCACTCAAAAACCGTTTCTAGTGTACCCGTAGAATATAGTGTGTGTTTTGCTGACTTTTGGAGGGGGATGGATGGGGGAGATTTTCCTTTTGAATTACATTTGGTTGGTTGAACAGTTACTAAGATTATTGTCTATTTGTGGAGCACCATCAGCTAGTGGAGAGGGAGCTGGCATGTCTTACAGGTTTGCCAAGTACAGGAGAAACCAGTCTCAAAATTACAAGTGACTAATCCCCAAAGCAGCTAATGAAGAATTGGCTATAATTCAGTTTGTTTTTTATGAAGTAGATGAGTAATTGCTGGTGTGACAAGTGTATTATGCTAATGGAATCGTTTAATATCTTATGTTAACACCCACCTAAAAGGAATACTAAGTTAATTGATGTCTATTTAAGGAAAATCCTGCAGTGGTGTTGAATGTCAGAACTCATGATTTGGTTGCAGCTACTCCTTCAGGCTGCCATTCCACTTTGAATTTGACAATTTTTTCATCAGAATTGTTTAACACTTTCACTCCACTTGAAGCTTTCTCAAACTTGTATATGATGGCAGGTAGAGGACTTCACAAGTGTTTATGAAGAAGTTGATGAGGAGCAGTACTCGAAGCTGGTCCAGGCCCGCCAGGATGACGACTGGATCGTGGATGATGGTATGTGGGAAGAAACCGCCTGCCAGGCACTGTATCACTTGCTTTTCGTAGCTTCTCACTTGGTGGAGTTGCTGCTTTGCTTGGGCAGATGTAAGGCGCTAACTTAAGGTCATACCTTTGGTTTGGGTTTTCCTCAGATGCATGATTTGAGGGTGTGGAATCAGAACAATAGGAAGTTTATTGAGGGACATTTTGGAGAAGGTAGGCACAAACCTCAGGCTATAGTATAAATCCTCCAGGAAATGACTGTAGGAATTGGAAAGAACCTGTGGGCTATCCCCATGTGATGGGGCGTAGGAAAACTCTATCTCACAGAATGGCTGTGAGGATTACAGGAGACTGTACCCGTGAAGAGTAACTTCAGCAGGGGCCCCGGGCAGAGGCTGGTCCCCGTGTTCCCACAGCCCTCGTGGAAAGCTCGATGGTTCCTGTTTGTGGGATTTGACTTCTTGGGCGTGTGAGTGCTGACCGTGGAGCAGAGGGAGGGGGGTGTAGACTGTGCCTGCCTGTATATTTTTGTTCCTACTTCTGTAGTTGAATTCAGCTATATTGCCAGCTTTCCAGGCTCAGTAGTTGTGGCGCACGGGCTTAGTTGCTCCGCGGCATGTGGGATCTTCCCGGACGGGGGCTCGAACCCGTGTCCCCTGCATCGGCAGGCGGATTCTTAACCACTGCGCCATCAGGGGAGCCCGACTTCTGGGGATCTTGATTCTTTTACTTTTCATTCTTCTCGTAGAGTAGAAGTACTGTAAAGCATCCTATTGTGGCAAACTTTGATCCTATGGGCCAAATGATTACCTTAGTTCACCTAAATAGGCATAGTATACAGTTGATCCTTGAACAATATGGGTTTGAACTGCCTGGGTCCACTTGTATGTGGATATTTTTCAGTAGTAAATACAACAGTACTACATGGTCCATGGTTGGTTGAATCCGCAGATTTGGAAGAACTGTGGATACTGATGGCTGACTGTAAGTTATGTGTGGATTAACCCCCAGGTTGTTCAAGGGTCAGCTGTATATCCTTTGGTTTTGACTCAGAAAACCTGTGTGGGTGCTGTGTTTCATCTGACTTCTGGTTGAACAGGATTCTGCTGCACTTAAAAATGGCCTGGGCCAGGAGAACCTCTGAGTGGGTATAAAAGGGTTTTTAAAAATCTTTTTGTCATGGCTAAAATATTATTGGCCAATTTTAGAAATTTGATCCCGATATTAAATTTTGTTCCTGCAGATGGTATTGGCTATGTGGAGGATGGCCGAGAGATTTTTGATGATGACCTTGAAGATCATGCCCTTGATTCCCATGAGAAAGGTATCTGCATTTTGAGATACACAGAATTGTCTAAAATTTCAGATGACTTGGTACTTTGACACAGTTTCTTTAAGGAAAAAGGACCTACCACAATTGTTTTTCAGTATAGAAAATGTTCTAATGTTGACAGAAGCGTAGTTATGTAGAAAATTAAACACAACAAGCGTAAACAACCAGGAAATGAAGTATCATGTCTCTCTTATCCAAAGAATTTAGTCTTACTTATTTTCTAATTTTTAGTCCTGTGGTCATTTTAGACTTGCTAATTTTGAGGGCTGCAAGAATTGATGTCTTTTCATTCCTACTGAAGTGACATACTTAGAATTTTAGCTCTTTGATAGAAGTACAGTAGAATTAACAAGGTTTAGAACTTCTGTCGACTTGCTTTGTTTAATTGAAATTTAAAATGATACGAATGTATGTGTCATCTTTTCTTAGCTACACAGTCATTGGCAAAAAAAATTTTTTGAGGGAACAAGCCTGATTTAGTTCCTGTAAAAATGAGAGGGGAAAATTCCCTTCGGTATTTGTTTTTTTGGTTTAGTTCATTATTACCACCAAGTGGTAGATCACTGGTCAGCGCTCTGTGGCCCACTTACTGCCAGTTTGTTTATGGCCCACTTATGGCCAGTTTATTTTTGAAAGCTTTATTGAGACATAATTAACATATCATACAATTCCCCTATTTAAAGTGAACATTTCAGTGGCTTTCAGTATAGTTACAGTAGTACAGCCATCACCACAATCAGTTTCATTACCCCAGAAGGAAATCATACCTGTTAACTGTATAGCCCTCAAGCTAAGAATGGCTTTTACATTTTTAAAGTGTGTGTAAAAAAAAGAAAAATTCAAAGAAGAATATGCAACAGCTTAAGAGATGTGTGTGGCCCAAAGCCTAAAATCTGTGCTCTCTTACCCTTTTCAGAAAGTCTGCATCTTAATTTGTAGATTATTAACATTTTACGGCATTTGTTTACTTTTTCCCTCTTCCCCTTTCCCAGACACATACATGCAGACTTTGTTTTTGGTGAATTTATTGAAAGTAAGTTGTAGACATACTTCAGCGGTGATCTCCTAAGAAAAAGGATTCTTGTCTTTTTAGTCACAGTATCATTCTCAGGATATTATCTAAGATTTTGTCCATATTAAGATTTCCCCAGTTAGCCCAATAATGTCTTTTATAACTGTTTTTAAAAATGCAGTGTCCACTTGGCTTTTCGTGTCACTTTAGTCTTATTTAGTGTAGAGCAGCACCATCCCTCCTTCCTCCCCCTCTGGCCCAATGTCTTTCATGACATTGACATTTTTAAAGGGACCAGGGAATTCCCTGGGGGTCCAGTGGTTAGGACTCCGTGCTTTCACTGCCGAGGGTGTGGATTCGATCCCTGGTCGGGGAACTAAGATCCTGGCAAGCCATGTTGTGTGGCCAAAAATAAAATTAAAAAAAATAAAAGACCAGGCTGGTTGTTCTGTTGAATGTCCCACAACCTGAGATTTGCCTGATTGTTTTTTTGTGCTTAGAGTCAGGTTAAATATTTTGACAGAAATAAAATTTAGATGAACTTGTGTCCTTGTCATTCATATCAGGGACGCATAAGGTCAGCTTGTCCCATTACTAGTGAAAAGAAGTTTGATCTCTTGGTTTAAGATGATGTTTGTCAGATCTCTTCCTTGTGAAGCTACCTTTCCACCTTCGTAATTAATGGAAATAGGGGTGATAATATGAGACAGTGTGTGTATATCCCTTTTACCCAGTGCTTTCAGCCTCTACTGATGATCCTTACCCGTTTTTGTTTTGTTTTTGGGGCCATGCCGTGCAGCTTGCGGGATCTTAGTTCCCCAACCAGTGATTGAACCCGGCCCAGCAGTGAGAGCACTGAGTCCTAACCACTGGACTGCCAGGGAATTCCCTTTCCTCTCCTTTTTTAAATTAGCATTTCAAACTCATGGATTTAAATAAAAGTGCTGTGACAGTTCAGTATCCATTATCTTCATTTTTTTCTGTTTGCTGTGCAAATTACCGTAAATTTGGCAGTGGGAGACCCTTTGAGCTGTGGCTCTTCTGTCCTTTTGACATGGTCTCATCAGTCTTTGAGCATTTCCTTGCTTTCTGGGCCAACAGGATGTTCCAGGTTCTCCTTGGGTGATTCCTATCCTAGACCTGGAATCAACCATTTCTTCCAAGAATCACGGTTCCTTTTAGTAGAGAATGGTAGCAGATCTGGGGAAGGGATCTGCTCATTGCTACTGGGATGTAATGGTTTCTAGGCCCTTTCAGTGAACAGAGCTAGGAGATTATATATACATGTATGCTGTGAACTCATACTGATACATTCGATTCAAGTGTAAAACCACAGGGTACTTCATTTGCCCAATCTGTATTTGTATTTCACTTCACCCTCAGTGAAAACCCTTGTCTTCTAAAATATACTCAGAATAATTTTGGGAATTTTAGAATTACTAAACCCATACCTCTAGCAACAACCCTTCTAAGTAAAGTTTACAGTTTCTTTGCTGTTTTAAAAATTTTTTTTTGGCCACACTGCACTGTATGGGGAACATCCCCCACCAGGGATTGAACCCGTGACCCCTGCAGTGGAATCATGGAGTCTTAACCACTGGACCACCAGGGAAGTCCTCTTTGCAATTTTATTTGTTCTTGGCATATATCCTACTGAGGGTGTATGGTGATGGTATTGTGTTTAGAAGCTATATGAAGTAATTTTTTTCTGTGTGCTGTAGTATCAGTTTACTATACAGGTTCATTTGTTTTTGCTTGTATTTGAATTTAGGCTTTAAAAAATATCCTTTTTTTCCTTTTGTTTTAATTTAAGTTTTTACTATTGTAAAACATTTTTACGGCTTAAAAATCAAAATGATATTCAAGACATAGACTAGATAACTTTTACTCTCACCTCTATGCTTTCTACTTCATTTCTCCCCATCTCTATAGGTAACCATTTTTATTAGTTTCTAATTATCCTTCCTGTGTTCCCTTTTACAAAAAATTAAGGTTGTATATGTTTTTTTCATGTGGGTTGTTATTCGTTCATTCATTAGTTAAATTATGTGGATCATCTTCCTGGTTTCTGCCAATCTGTGTCATGTAGGAATGCTACACACTGGTACCGACCATTAGATAGTAGTGTGGCTAATTGTGTTATTCCTACTTTTTATGAGTCCATGAAGAAGAGGATGAAGTGAGCCCATGTGATTTTTCACCTCCCTGAAGTGAGGAGGTTTGTGTTAGTTTCTGGCGTTGTTGTTAATTATATCATCTTGAATGAGTCCCATCACCTATCTGGACATTAGTTTTGTCAGCTGTAAATTAGGAGATTGGACTGGACAGGGAGGTTCTCGAGGAAAGGACCCACATTCTGCTCATCTCAATGCTGATCACAATAGCAAGTGCAAAGGAAATGTGCAGCATTTATTGAATAAATGAACCATCTCTGTTTCTGTAATCATTATGTTATCGTTTCCCACTAATACGTTAGTGGAGAGAATGACTTGATGTTCCGAAGGAGAACTAGTCTTAGAAATCTGTTCCATGCTTTGTCACCATTCACACCCACAAGTCGCTGCTGTTTCAGTGTCCTTCCCAAGGAGCCCAGTAAGGTCCCAAGATCTTCAGAATGGAAATGGAATTCCGCAGTCCACCCTAAACACTTAGAAGAAATCGTAGAGTTTTGCCTGGGAGTAAAAGGTCAACTCTTGTTGGTATAGATCCAGTCCCTGGCATGTTGTTTTCAAACAGAGACAGAAAACCATCAACTAAATCCCAATGAAGAAAAATCAGTGGGAAAACAAATAAAACAAATCAAATTGGGGACTTCCCTGGTGGTCCAGTTGTTAAGACTCTGCGTTTCCATGGCAGGGGGCCTGGGTTCGATCCCTACTCGGGGAACTAAGATCTAAGATCCCGCATGTTGCGTGGCACGGCCCAAAAAAAAAAAAAAAAAAAAAAAACTAGAAAGAAAGAAAAAAACAAAACAGAAGCCCTAAAATTGTGGAAGAATTTCATCTCAAATGTTGACTCCTGTTCTTTCTGTTTCCTGTTGTCCTATCTAATTCCTGCTAACCTACAATGGTGAGATTAAAGCCCCTTAGTGAAGCCTTCCTTGCTAGTCAAGCGTCTATTGACCTTCTCTTTTGATACTCTTTTATTAGGACCTGAATTTTGTTTACTAAACATTTTGACCATTGCCTATATTCTCTTTTCAAACTGCTCCAAATGATCTCTTTAAAAAATTAAATTCCCCTGTCTTATGTTTTTCACAAATGTGCTACAAATCTTTTTATAGTCTTAGGCACATGAAAAGTACATAACAGAAAATTTATCATCTGTGACATTTAGTGCATTAACGGTGTTTGCAACCATGACCATTATCTAGTTGCAGAACATTCTTTCACCCCAGATGGAAACCCATACCCATTAAGCAGTCATTTCCCAGTCTTCCTTCCCTCAGCCCCTGGCAACTGCTAATTGCTTTCTGTCTCTGGATTTCCTATTTTGAATATTTCATACAGTTGGAATCATGCGATTATGTGAACATTTGTGTCTGACCTGTTTCATTTAGCATAGTGTTTTCAAGGTTCGTTCATGTTGTAGCATGAATCAGTACTTCATTCCTTTTTAGGGCTGAATACTATTAGATTGCAAGGATAGACCACATTTTGTTTATTCATTTATTAGTTGTAGTGCATTTGGGTTGTTTCCATCTTTTGGTTATTGTGACCAGTGCTGCTATGAACTTTTATGTACCAGTTTTTGTTTGAACACTTGTTTTTAATTCTTTTGGGCATATGCCGAGGAATGGAATTATGTGTATGTATTTTTATTTCCTTTTCTTTCTTACACAAAGGATATTTTCTATAGATACCTTTGTACTTGGCATTTTTTCACTTAAGATATCCTAAATCAACTATACTTCAATTAAAAAAGGAAAACAAAAAAGAAATAAAACTATATTGATAATGCAGAAAAAAATTAAAATTCTGAAATGTTAAAAAAAAAGATATCCTGAAAAATCACTGCATATCAGCACATAGAGGGCTTTCTTTCTTGCTTGCTCATTTCTATATAGCTGCATAGTATTCCACTGTATGGATGTACCAGGGTTTATTCTTGTGGTTTTCTTGAATGAACATTTAGATTTTTAGTAATTAGCTCTTGCAGATAATATCACATTGAATAACTGTGTATATGGTATTTTCTTTTTTTTTTTTTTTTTTTTCGTTATGCGGGCCTCTCACTGTTGTGGCCTCTCCCGTTGCGGAGCACAGGCTCCGGACGCACAGGCTCAGCGGCCATGGCTCACGGGCTTAGTTGCTCCGCGGCATGTGGGATCTTCCCGGACCAGGGCACGAACCCGTGTCTCCTGCATCGGCAGGCGGATTCTCAACCACTGCGCCACCAGGGAAGCCCTGTATATGGTATTTTCCTCAGGGAAAATTCCTAGAGGTGGGATTGCTGGCTCAGAGAGTACATGCACATGAAGTTTCATGATATATTGCCAAATCCTTCTCCATTGGAGTTGTCCCATTTTACACTCCCAAGAACAACATATGAGTGTCCATTTGGACACCATGGCCTCACCAACAGAATGTGGTGAGAATGTGTTGTCAAGCTTTCGAATTTTTGCCAGTCTAATATGCAAGAAATGACATCTTGGTTTGGTTTTCATCTGCATTTCTTTTATTCATTAAGTTGGGTATCTTTTCGTAAAACTTTATAGCTGTTTATATATTTTATTTTTTTGGCTGCGTTGGGTCTTCGTTGCTGCATGCGGGCTTTTCTCTAGTTGCACGAGTGGGGGCTACTCTTCATTGCAGTGTGTGGGCTTCTCGTTGCGGTGGCTTCTCTTTTTGTGTAGCACGGGCTCTAGGTGCACAGGCTTCAGTAGTTGTGGCACGCGGGCTCTAGAGCACAGGCTCAGTAGTTGTGGTGCATGGGCTTGGTTGCTCCGCGGCATGTGGGATCTTCCTGGACCAGGGCTCAAACCCGAGTCCCCTGCATTATCAGGCAGATTCTTAACCACTGCGCCGCCAGAGAAGCCCTATATATATTTTTAATGTAAACCATGTGTTAGTATTTATTGCCCACATTCCCTTTGGGTTTTTGGCCTTTTTTTTTTTCTGGCCATATCACGCGGTTTGTGGGATCTTAGTTCCCTGACCAGGGGATCGAACCTGGTCCCTGCAGTGGAAGCGTGGAGTCCTAACCTATGGGCTGCCGGGGAATTCCACTGGCCTTTTTTTAAAATATCAGTGAAATTGGTTTTTTCTCTGCAAAACATATTGCAGAAGTTTTCTTCTGTTTTGTCTTTAAACCTGTTTCTGATATAATTGCATCTATCGATCCTTTTTTTTCCTTGCAGATGGATTTTGAATCATAGATAGAATTTCCCCACACCCAGGTTACAAGGAATTTGCCTTTTTTATTAAAGTACTTGTATAATTTCATTTTTAAAATTTTGACCTGTGATCTGCTTGGTGTTTATACTGATTTACTTCTTTACAAATGGGTAGCCAACACTAATTATTAAAAAGTCCATCTTTTCCCCAGTAATATGAGATGTTACCTTTGTTTTATGCTAAATTTCCATAAGTAATTTGGTCTTTATCTAGACTCCATATTCTGTTTCATCTGGTCTGTGTATTCATATGCCACTACCACGCTATGTTACCTGTTCATTCTAGGTCTTTCTTAGGTGGAGGCTGCTCTGGGATAAGTCAGAAAGCGAGAGTAAAATTGACAGTAGTAGAGGAGTTTGCAAGTGGTTTCCACATGCCCGGGAGAGAAAACATATGGCACAAATTGTTCTTTATGGAACAAATGTCTCTGTGCTGTTTAGTGTTGCTAGGACATGCGTTCCTCATAAAATGGAAACTAGGATGCTACAGTATTCTGACTGGTGATCTTGTTTTTTCGTAGTTCAGTTTTACTGTCAGAGTCAGTATCACTCTAAAATGATCTCATGAAGACTGCAAGCCTAATCCCCTGGTACCAGATGAGCTTGATCATTTTATTTCTATGGGGAAATAAAACCCCACCCACCTTTTAAAAAGCTTTTTATTTACATTAACGGTAGCAATTAAACAGTCCCACTTAACTCATCCTGATATTTGACTGGCATTTCATCAGTTTCTGTAGTAACATGTAGTCAAGTTGTCCTGAATTCAGCTCATTTTAAAGATTCTTTCCTGTGTACCTTGCATAATGTCTCATAGTTCTGTATTTTGAATTTTTAACATTTTTCTTGTCACAGTCTCATATACAGAGGGCAGGTGACTGGGCTTTTGGTTTTCCATTTTGATTTTTGCTGGTGCGTGTTTCTAAACAAATTTTCTTCCAACAGGGAAAAATGATAAAGCATGCAGCAAAGACAAGAGGAATGTCAAGAAGGCCGTGGTGACAAAACCGAACAATATCAAGTCAATGTTCATTGCCAGTGCTGGGAGGAAAACCGCAGATGTGAGTCTCATGGTGTCCTTATATTTGCCTCTTCCTTTGTGAAGCAAAGAGTCCTGTTTCTTCATAGTTCACCTTTCCTGTCAGATTCCCCATAGCTCTAAACATATGATCTTATGAAGGCTGCTAGGCTAATTCCCTGGTTCTAGATGAGCTTGGTCTTTGATTATATTTAATGTTTGATTATACAGTTAATAGGTGGTCAATATGTTTTTTTAATGTTGCTTTTATTTTTTATTTTTATTTTATTTTATTTTTGGCTGCGCCACGTGGCTTGTGGGATCTTTGTTCCCTGACCAGGGATTGAACCCGGACCCACGGCAGTGAAAGTGCTGAGTCCTAACCACTGGACTGCCAGGGAAGTCCCAATATGTTTGAACTCAAATATTTGAGTAATGTTTTCCCAATCTCAGTCACTAAGTTGGATGTAGATTTCTAGGTGAATTGAGGCACCTCAGTGGTTGTGGCTTGGAGATAGAAGAGAAAACTAAACCAGAAAGCTGCACTGACAGTGAGTGTGTTTATTTTGGTGATTAGCAGGAGGATTATGGAATGAAGCTGAAAATTGAGGGTGGGGGCTCGGGGTGTAGGAGTTATGCTTAGGCCCGTGGTGGTTAAGATCTGTGAATACTAGAGGAGCCCTCAGAGTTAGGGGTGAAGAGGCAAGGACTGTCTGGCTGGGTGCTTCCTTCCAATGACATGGGGTGCGGGTGAAAATATGAAGGGCAGGGCTTTCTCATTCTCCCTGCCTTTATAATTTCCAGAAAGCTGTTGACTTGTCCAAGGATGATCTGCTAGGTGATATTCTGCAGGATTTGAACACTGAGGTAAGTGAATCTCCAGGAGTTGTCAAATATTCTGGAGACATGGGCTGAAGAAACAATTCAGTAATTTTACAAAACAGACTATTATTAGAATGCAAAACAGAAAATTCAGTGACAACACCACCACCAAAAAAAACAAAAGAAAACAAACAAACCCCCAAACCAAAACAAAGCCCTTCAAATTGGTTTCTTTTCACCATTTTAGGTGAGTAGTTTCTAGCTACTCTGGGCTCCGTGACTGTGTAGATTGGGCCGCGTGGGGCTGTGTTTGAAGTAGTAAGAATTCACATGCGTCAGTTCTGGGAAGGCACACTGCTCGCGCTCAGTTGCTGCCGTGTATGTTCCCGAAATGGATTGAAGCCTGTCGGTCTGCACAATCAGGCGTGAGATCCTCGCCTTGAATTCCGAGTGGGGTTGAGGGAGGAGTCAGTGAGCTGTCCCTGATAGAACTCAGACAGGTTCATCTGTACTGGAATTTGCAACTGTGCTGTTTCACAGCAAGACTAAGCTCTCATTTAGAGATGTGCTTCTTTCTAAGTGACCCTTGATTAAAATGGCTTACACCTACACTGTGTAGTTCGAGCTTGACAGTTTTTAAATGTAATATTCTGGAAGGGTAAGGGAGAAGTATGTTAAGTTTTAAAGAGAAAAAAATTGATGAGGGGTGGATTCAATATCTATTCTGGTTTTCTAGTGAGCCTGTGGTATTGTTGCTATAGTAACCTCACTGCATGAACATAGATCTGTGGGGGGAGCAGGGAAGGAAAAAAGTGCTTTGCTCATTGGGCTTCACTGGGGGAAGAAACGTACTTTTTGTGTCTTGTGGCAAACCAAGCATGGCAGTGAATGTCTGTCTTTCCCCTCCTTTTAGACACCTCAAATAACTCCACCACCTGTAATAATACCGAAGAAGAAAGGATCCAGTGGAGCTTCACTGAATCCTTTCTCTGTACACACCCCCAAGGTATAGTGTGTGGAAATACCTTCAATCTTGATTTATATTATTGCTTAAAACTTATTTTGTTGCTTTTCTGTGTGAGCAAAGTGCCTTTGAATTTGTTCTTGCTTTTGTTTTAAATTGGGACTCCTGTTTCATATTATATAGTTTATATATTTCAAAAATAGCATGTGCCTATTTTTTTCATAGTAAATTTTGTAGTAACTAGTATGTGTTTATTATAGGTATTAACAGCTGTGCTAAATGCAATAATTTCCCTTCTGGAAACAAGTGTTCTTTTTTTGTAAACCTATGTAACAGTAAAATAATTGAAGATGTTACATTAATAAAACAGAAAATCGTTTTATAAGTGGGAACTGTCATAATCTCTGGTCAGGGTAGGACAGATGCGTATTTTTAGTATGCAGGTCTAACTGACTAAACATTTAAAAACATTGACAGGCAGCTCCTTCAGGAAAAACCGCTTCCCCGGTCTCAAGGAAGGAGGCTTCATTAACCCCTGCTCCTCTTAAATGTGCTGGATTTGCTGGTAAGTCTGCTGTCAAGCAGAATTGCAAGGGTGTGAAGCAGTTGCAAAGTGCTGTCAAAAGATGGAGGCCCCGTGAAGGAGGAAGTGGGGGGAATTTGAAGGGCTTGCAATAGCCAGTTTCAGCATGAAAGGTTTGAATTCATAGCAGGAAAACTTAAAACCATCCGATTTGGAGATTGAAGAGAAATGCAAATAGCATGTGGGCAAGGGGTAGTCTGCCGTTGCAGCGTAGGGGAAGCTTTTGTGCTCCCTGGCGGCGGCACATGATGGGAATGTGTGATGCTGCCCTCAGGAGAGCCGGTGCCGGCATTGTGTACAGTTGACAAGGAGGAGTCAGGGGCAATGGATTTTGAAGATGGCGACTTTGATGAGCCCATGGAAACGGAGGAGGTGGACGTGGAGCCTGTGGGTGCCAAGACCTCCGACCAAGAGAGGGAGCCAGCAGAAGGGACAAAACATGAGGCAGATCCTGGGAAAGGGACCATATCCTACTCGTAAGAGCATTTTATGACTTTTCTGGCAAGTAGTGCTACACTTATCCTGTCGAATTTGGAAAGGATTTTGAAAATGTGATTTTTGCAGAGCAAGTTTTCTCCCAGATGTCTCTTGTTGGGACATTGATCAGGAAGATGACAGCAGTTTCTCAGCCCTGGAAGTTCAAGTGGATTCCAGTCACCTCCCACTGGTAAAAGGGGCAGATGAGGAGCAAGTATTTCAGTTTTATTGGGTGGATGCTTATGAAGATCCGTACAGCCAACCAGGTAATCATACAGTTACATACGGTAATTGGATGTCTTTAATATGGAATAGCACCTTGCCCTGAAGTGTTTTAGTGATTGTAATTGGAACAGGCTCTGCCCTCATGTACGTACATAGTAAGAGAGCAACACCCATTCACTGTAAAGTGCATGAGCCACCCGGATGGAGAGGAGTTGTATGAATAGTCCTTACTGGCGCTTATCCCGAAAACCAGCTTTACATGTGGTTCTGCAGTGTGTGCTTGTGTTACACTTCACCGTTGATGTATCTGGACGTATTGGCATGCACTTTACTTAAAGTGGAATCAGTCTTTAATTTGTTCCTTCAGCAATTTGAACACCTGCCCTGTGCCAGGCACTAAGATGGGGTGAACAAGCTGGGCAAACTCCCTGTTCTAGTGGAGCTAACGTTCTAGTAGGCTGGGAGAGAGAGGCAGTAAATACGGTACGTTAGTGAATGGTATAAAGGCAGTTAGTTGGGGCATGGCCGGGGAAGGCCTGTCTGAGGAAATGGCCATTGGGCTGAGGTTTGAGGCACATTCAGAGCCGAGGAGAGAGTATTTCAGCTTGAGGAACCGGTAAGTGCAGAGGCCTGGGGAGAGAGAGGTGGAGGCCTGCGTGGTTGTAGCAGAGTAATCAGGTGACAGGACTGGCTGAAAGTCAGGTCGGAGAGAAGGCAAAGGCCGGATAATAAAGGACCTTAAAAGCCGTATTAAGGAGTTGAGGTCTTACTCTAAGAGCAGCGGAGGATTTTCAGTGCGGGGTGCAGGGGTGAGGGGGTCGAGTGGACCCATGGTTGGGTTTACATTTTAACAGGAACCCTCTGGTTTATGCGGAGAAAAGGCTCTGTGTGTGTGAGTGTGTGTGTGTGCGCGCGCGTGTGCGTGTGTGTGTGTGTGCGTCACGTGCGCGCACCCAGGGCTAGAGTCAGGGAGTGTGGAAGCCCTGGAGATCAGTCCGTCCGTGGCAGGTGTGCTGGTTACTTGCACTAGTGGCGGCTGTGGAGAAGGAGAGGAGCGAATGCCTGTAACATGTACTTTGATGTGAACTCGTTGGTGGATGGATGGATGGATGGATGTGGGGCGTTAACAGAAAGGAGGGATCCAGGCTAATTCCCAGGTCCTCCTCCGATCGAGCTGATACTACGAATTCTGACTCACAAAGAGCCAGGAGGCTCTCTAGTTTCCTTCTGTGCTCCTTTGAGCACTTCTTCACTATGGGGCTGGGCAGGATAGGGCATGTCAGATTCATAAAAAATACAGTATACACCCTTAAACAGTTGCCTTTATTCAGATCTGTTTCTGGATCTAAGGGTAGATACAAACTGATATTTTCAAAGTGATTTCCTGGAGTTCTGAGTATTAACCGTCAGAGCGGGGCAGCAGCATTAATTAATATGCTCCGCTTATCAAAGAGTTGAAACTCCTGCAGAGCTGCTTGAGTCGCAAACTGCCATGTGTTCATTGCTGAGGTAAAGATGTAAGAAGGCTTAGAAATAGTATCTCATCTACCTGAGCTTGGGCAAGATGATCTGGTTAGACCCTCTCGCCTCTTTGCCTGCTTTGTGACTCGCTGGTGCAAGGTGGGCCGGCAAGTGTGATTTCGTGAGGCTTTGCCAATTAAAGCCAGGGCGGCCCCATCGGACAGCTTCAGGGGACACCATTTTCACGTGTGTGACCTCCCAGCACAGCAGCATGGCCGGTGCTCCCTGGACTTGGGTGACGTGGTGGGCCTGCCCATCCTGGTGCCGCTCCCTGCGCTTTGCTGTGTCCGCTCCAGGCTGGCTTTTATTCCCTGACTTGACTAATGGCCCCATGAAAACCAGAAACCTGGGAGCCAGCCTTGAGTCCCCTCTTTCCTCATTTCCCTCACCAAATTTTATTAGTTTTCTCCTTCTAAACTATAGACAAGCTGTCTTCTCTGTCTCCTCGCACCTCCCACCCTTGAGCCCTTCCTGCTACTGAACCCAGCCTCCTAACTGATCCCTCAGCTGTCATCCTCCACACTGCAGCCCGAGTGATTGCTCAGGACGTCATTTCCTCATTAGAGAAAATCCGCAGTGGCTGCTGCCTGCGACTTAGAGTCCAAGTTCCGTAGCAAGGCTTCTGTTGCCTGCCGTGTAGGACTTTTGTGTCCTAGAAATAGTTCGCTGCATGTACCTACTCTTTGTACCATATCCTTTTACTCACTGTATTTGTCTGCCTAGAATGCCCTCACCTGGCTCAGCCCCAGTGTGGTCTCCCAACATTTCCTAATCCTCCAAACTGGCCTAAGAGCCCTTTCTGTGACACCCCCCCCCCCCATCGAACCCTTACCCATTGCAGCATTTGTCATATTATTTTGAAAAGATCTGCTTCTGTGTTGTCTTTTCCCCCAAAGCCTTTAAACTCCTGGAGGGCTGGGACCTTTTATTTCCAGCATCTAGGACGATGCCAGTTACATAGTAGATGTTCAGTAAAGTGTTCATTGAAATCAACTGCACAGCGACAGTCCTGGAGATGCACATGAAAGGTTTCAGAGAATCAGCATTGCATTCGCTGCTGTTACCAAGTCTGCCTCTTGAAGCCTTGTAGCAGTGTGGAGTAAGAGTGGCTAACACAAAAGTGGATGGTCTTCCTCCCATAAATCCACATATAAAGCATCAGATGGTTGGTGTCCGTTGCCAAAAATTAGAGCCTTAGGAAACAACACCCCTCTCTCTTTCCTGTGTGAAAATGAGTTTATTACTACTGTCTATTGCTTACTGGTTGATACTCTTAGTAAAAAACAGCATCATTTTGCAGGGCAGGGGTCTAGAGCTGCGCTATCTACTATGGTAACCACTGGCCACATGCAACTCTTTAAGTTTAAATTAATTAAAATGAAATAAAATTTAAAGTTCAGCTTCTCAGCCACTGGTCACATTTCAAGTGCTCAGTAGCCACATGTGTCTAGCAGCTACCCTATCCATGGATAGCACAGATAGGGAAGAATTCTGTCAACACATAAATTTCTATTGACTAGTGTTGATCTATAGTAATGGATGTTGTAGGTTAAGATTGAAGCACGCTGAAGCACAGCTATATTTGCAAAGCAACCGATTTATGGTATATATTGTTGTTGAGTTCTGGTACTGACCATAGTCATGGATGGGCCTTTTCAACCACTATTGGGAAATATTTTGCAGTTGAAAGAGGTACCAGTCTGTTACTGGCCTGTCTTCTAATTGCTAGGGTAAAAGGGAGTTTCTAGTGCTGCCAAAGGCCTCAGCGACCATCATCTCTAGTTACTCACTTAAAGCAGAGGAAGCTGGGGCTCCAAAAGATAAAGTGGTCAGCTCCTCCGTGGCAGAGTTCAGGGCTTCTCACTCGCAATCCACTCTGCTGTTCCGTGGTACTTCTGAAGTTGTGTCCTCTGTGATTGACGCCAACGGGTTAAGTAAGATGGCTTAAAAAAAAAAGTCCTGTAATCTCAGAGGGTTGAACAGTTTCATCGTGATAGCAGGTAATGATCACTGAGCCTTGGTGAAATCAATGTTGCTAATAAAAACGAAGTACTCCTAAAGACCCTGTTATTGTTTCTCACTTTCTTACAGATTCTAAGTAAGTCAGTTGTTGCTGAATGCTCCGTAATTATGAAAAGAATCTTACTCTTTGCATATGGGAAGATATCCTGTCTTCATTATGACTTTTTCAAGGTTGAATAATCCTGACTGCACCTGGTTTCAGCTAGTAACTTTAAGGGGAATGTAATCTTTGTTTACCATGATCTTTTTGTGGCAAATGAGGCATAAACAGTGTCAAATGTGTTGCATGAAATGTGATATTAGTTTGACTGTAAAATGAGCTATTTGAATCTTTGAATCCAATATTAGGGTCTTTATTTTTCTTTGCATGGAATTTTGGTTTTTCATCTCTAACTGTTGTGAGGATGACTTTTAATTTTCTGAGCTACTGTGACTTTTTTCTTTTTTAATCATCCCCACAGCCCTCCCTTCCCTCTCCCCTCTCTCCCCCTCCACCCCCGCCTCTTTTACCCCAGCTGAAAATTACACAACTCTTGTAAGAATTTTAATCATCTGCAGAAATGAAAATTCTTAGATGGTCTTATTTCTACTAGAACGAGTGACAAAAGGAAGCACTGATGAGCTATCTTGTGAAACTGGAGTAATTGGCCTTGTGAACAGTAGCCTTTGCATGTGCCAGAATTTTCTTAGTGCCTCAGGCAAGTGGCCCTATAGAGCGGCTGTGTTCATTACTGCTGTCTAATTATTCATGGAGCCCGGAATTTTGCACAGTGACCATCTCTTAGGTTGACTATCAAATCTCTGGAGTCCTTTATTTTTGACCGTGTGGGATTTTAGTTCCCGGATCAGGAATTGAACCCGGGCCCTCAGCAGTGAGAGCATGAAGTCCTAACCACTGGACTGCCAGGGAATTCCCTATGGAGTCCTTTCTTTAAAAAAAAAAAAAAAAATTATTTATTTATTTATTTATTTTTGGCTGAGTTGGGTCTTTGTTGCCGTGTGGGCTTTCTCTAGTTGCAGTGAATGGGGGCTACGTGCGGGCTTCTCATTGCGGTGGCTTCTCTTGTTGCAGAGCACAGGCTCTAGGCACGCAGGCTTTAGTAGTTGTGGCACACGGGCTTCTGTAGTTGTGGCTCGAGGGCTCTAGAGCGCAGGCTCAGTAGTTGTGGCACACGGGCTTACTTGCTCCGTGGCATGTGGGATCTTCCCGGACCAGGGCTCGAACCTGTGTCGCCTGCATCGGCAGGTGGATTCTTAACCACTGCGCCACCAGGGAAGGCCTGGCGTCCTTTCTTGATGGCCATGTTTCATGAACAATGGCTTGATGTCCAGAAAGGCTTGGTTTACCACTTTGTGGTCTACGCTACTTAGGGATCTCGAAAGGATTTGGTTACTAGACCCCATTTGTTCAGCTGAAATAGGAGAGGGAGGAACATTACAAATGCTACCCAGCCACATGTCTTCAGTAGTCTGTGAGGTGGAAAGGGTGAAATAGAAGATAATAGTTTAGCCCTATTAGGAGATATTTACTATTATATGGAAAAAGATGTGAGATGAATTTTCCAAAACACAATTTTACATACAGGAGAATACTGATATACCATACATAGTTATCCTTACACATGAATGTTAATTTTTGTTGGTAAGTACAACCTAGAAAGGAATTTAGTATTATATTTTCAGAGTTCTCATAAGAGGTTTAAATACGATATTTGTTGGAGAATAAGTTGCTTTTTATGTTTCTCTTAATCTGGGTAATCCTGGTTCTAGGGAAAATGTCTTTTTTTTTCCCCTCCTACACTGATCTAGGATGTCTCCCTAGTTTTCAAGGTCTGTCTACATTGAGCCGGGATGTCTCTCTAATTCCCGAGCGGTTTCTGCCCTGACCTAGGGTGTCTCAGTAGTTATCTGGGTGTTTCTACTCAGGCCTGGGATGTCTCCCTGATAACTGAGGTTTGTCTCCATTTACCTGGGATGTCTCCCTAATTCTAGGGAAAAATGCTTCCACCAAGTCAGAGAATCATTCTGTTCCCTGTCCTCCCAGTGGTCGCAGGTTTTACTGGTATGACATTGTCATGGCATAGGTACTGAGTAAAGGAACTAGTTTTTGGGATTGGGCAGCAGATACATGTGCTGTAAGAAATGACTTACCAAAGCATAAATGTGTGGACACATTCAGTGAGCTTTTACATTGTCCCTTTAATGTGATATAGTTGAAATGTTTATTTTCTCATGGTTTTTCCTTATTCTTGTAGGGGTGGTGTTTCTGTTTGGCAAAGTTTGGATCGAATTCGCCCAAACCCATGTGAGCTGTTGTGTCATGGTGAAAAACATTGAGCGAACGCTTTACTTCCTGCCCCGTGAAACGGTAAACCTTAGTAGACAGCTTCTAATTCCAAGTGTATTCTGTCTTCCACCACCAACCCTGTCCTTCGACAGGGCTGTGGATTATCTACAACCTTTCTTATTGCCTGCCTCGTGACCACTGATTGTCAGCAGCTCCATTAGACATTGGGAGAAGTGGAGTGAAACACTATCTGTTTTTCAACTTGTTAGAAAGAGCGTAAAAGTGCCTGAGTTTCAGCACATAATGCTGTCTCCCCCCCCCACTCCCCATTTCCATAATTATTGGGGTTGGGAGTTTATGACTAAAATATGACATGGCGTTTGTCCCAGTTTTCATGGCTTTGTTATTTCCTCCACAGCCATTTAACAAGGTCACTTCCATTTGCTCCTTCTTTTTATTGGGACTTAACATCCGCACTCCCCTCTCAACCCCAGCCATTCCCCATCTCAGTTGAACTGTGAAGCGTCTTGGTCAAGATTTACAACACTCTTCTCCCATTTTGTAGGACTGATCGTCTTTATCGCTGGCTTTTATGGTGCCATTGGGAGGACTTGGGTGTTGGATTTGGTGCATTTTGGGGTCCATTTGTATCTTTGAACTCACCTTATTCTATTAAATGTTTAAATACGTGAAGATGAAAGTTAATTTAGGCTTGGGTTTCTGGCGGTTGAAAAGATCTTATGTACAGATATTTTTTCTCCTCCCCTCCCCTCTCCATGGGAGAGCAGAAAATTGATCTAAATACAGGGAAAGAAAGTGGAACTCCAGTTACAATGAAGGATGTTTATGATGAATTTGACGAGAAAATAGCAGCAAAATATAAGATTATGAAATTCAAGTCCAAGGTTTGTATTTGGTGATAATTTTTTCAGGTCTATATATTGGTTGTTTGTTAATTTCGTGATTTAGTAAATAGTTATTGCATATCTTCTTTTTGCAAAATGCCTTCTGTGTGGCTATAATTCATTAATGGAAATTACATAGATGGCATTGTAAAACCAATATGTTAGATGTATAAAAATATTCTTTCTCTTTAAACTGTGTATAATGTTCATTAATTTGAATAAAAAGATAACATTAGCAAAGTAATTGCTTCCCGTACTTGAAGCATAGCTTGTGTTCTTATTCTGAGATGGAGAAGAACCTGTTCTGATCTTGTTTACATTGGTTATTGCCAAGTTGTTTTGGTCAGAAGGTTAAATCTTTAAAAGTCAGGGTCTATGATGCGATTTCTGATAGAACAAAGTTCTTCATATGATACATATTGATCATCTGTCTTCATTTTAGTGAGATATTCATGCCTTTGGCCATAGTTGTGGGGCTGTAAGTTCCTCAGGACAGTGGCTCTATTAACAGTGATTGCAATAAAGGGAGGATTGAGTTGCTGAAGTTGAGGCTAACTGTCTGAACTATTTGAGCTTTTTGACTTATGGCTGGTGGATCAGGTCTCTAAAATTCTAGAAGCAATGTGGTGCAATGGTGAAGAGCATAGGTGCTCAGGCTAGACTGCTTGTGCTTTAAGTCCTAGCCCTACCACCTCCTGGTCTGTGACCTTGAACATGTGCTGAGTGACTTCTCTTGGCCTGTTTTGTCACCTGAGAAATGGGGCCTTATTTCAAGAGTTGTTGGAAGGGTTAAGTCAATTAATTGAGATTAGTGATTACAACAATCCTTGGTACATAGCAAGCACTCAGTACATGTGAGCTATGATTATAATGTTTATTATTAATTTTTATAGCAAGATGGAGTTGCTTAGTATCAAAGAGTCGCAAATAATTTAGTGCATTGACATTGTAAACATTTTTAATGTTTTATTACCTCTCTTGAATGCAAATACTTCTAAGTTCTCTAGTGTCCAAAAGAAGTCTTTTTAACATTTTGTCACTGGCTATTTTAGTCCCAGTTGAGAGGGGGGAAAAGGTGCTTTTTTGGCTTTATTTACCTTTGTGTTCCATAATGATTAAATACAGAGACATGCGTTGTGTATGTAATGCTTGTCAATGTAATCTGTGAAAAGTTTTTTTATCTTAATGATTTTTAAATACCAACTTACCCAGGCAGTGGAAAAGAGCTATGCTTTTGAGATACCTGATGTTCCAGAGAAATCGGAGTACTTGGAAGTTAGATACTCGGTAAGTCAAACAAAGAAAATGAATGGATTTTGCTTGAAAATGGCATTCTCCTATTTTTGAAATTTCAGTTGGCTTTCAATTAGGAGTATTGGCAGGGCTCTTCAAGCTTACAGTTCATTGAAGTGAACTTATAGTCATGAATAATTAAAAAGAATTAAATGAATTTAAATATGTAGACTATAGGTTATACTGCCTTTCTCTGCTTTCAAGTATGCATCTTTACATAAATAAATTGAAATTGCACAACTGTTTGTCAAGTGGAATGAATGCCACGAGATGGAGTTGGACATCATTAGTCTGTTGAAGTGTCCCTCTGAGCGGTGGAAAGGTGAGAGAAGAGCGTCAGTAGCGTCACTGTAGTGCTGGTCTTGCTCCTGTGACGGACAAGGTCACTGCTGCGGGATGTTAATTAACTGGACCTTAACCTCTCTTTACCTCTCCGTTCCAGTGTTTTGATCTCATGATGTTGGGAAAGGGAAACTTAAGAAATATCTCTGACAGTGGTGATGAAAAGTACCATGGAAGCATTTTTTTTTTGTAATTGTCAGAACTTTTATTTAGAAATGAATTTGAAATAACATTTCTTGCATGCCATGTGTAAATTATTAATAAAGTTGTGATGAAATACATTGCTTATGACTTGATAATTTTAGCTGTGGATTTCTAATCTGAGGAATGTATGTAGCATTCAACTGATGCACTACTAATTATTCCTGGTCTTAAATTGCTCTGTAAGCAGCAACTGTTTCCAGCATCAACAGGAAGATGATAACCAGTATCATTTTTTGCTCAGATAACGTAAGAAAATTACTGAATTTATTATCGGTTTGTTTAGGCTGTATTCATCAGAGCACACATGGCAATATATATAGAACTTGAGAACACGAATATTTCTTACGAAAAGAAAAATAAAACACTGTCTCCCCCCCCAAATTTTCTCCATGGAAGCATTTTGAATGAGTCCTACTCCCTTGCTTTTATTTATTTATTGATTTTGATCTGTGACTTTGTTTTTAATTCTCAAGCCTTATGATCAGATTATTTACAAATTTGTGCTAATGATAAAACTCCTCTACCATAACCCTTCTGAGTTGGCAAAAGCACCATTATCCATCACACATCTACAGCAGTTCTACAGGTGTGTTTCTGAATACCTGTTTAAAAGACAATCCTGAATTATAACTTAGTCTGACTTTGTAGAGAATTTACAAGCAAGTTTCCTAACATATCTTGTCACAGTGAATTTTAAAAGCATCTGATCTTAAAGATCATCTATAAAATGTGAGAAGTACTAAATATTCTTTATTTGATGCTATACATAAACCACACTAAAATTCCTTTCGTTAAGTAAAACGCAGTATTTTAGGTGGAGAATTTTAATTGAATTGGCATAGTTAAGACCAAAAAGATAAAGTGGATGTTGTCAGTATATTTTCAGCCCTTGCCTTAACAGGCAAACGAACACAACTTGAAACACAGGTGAATCTTGCTGGTCTATGAGACAGTTAAGGGAGCTTCTCAGTATTTAAATATATTAATATAACCAGCTATAGAAATCTAAATATAAAACCAATCTCCTATAGGGTTTGAGAAGGCATTCACTGTATCGCTGAAAAGTTTAACATTCCTTATTCAAGTTTAATCATGTCTTTAGAAGGGGAAAACAGTGATAGTACTTTTTGAACCAGAATCACTGTCAAAATTCAAAAAGCTGACTATTCATTTAGCCACAAGGCAATCCTATTTAAATCAGGACAGAAATATTACCTCAGCCATTCTAGTGTATGAGATCAATTTAAATATGGTACACATAAAAAGTCATGAGACATTTGTTTCATAATAAATAAGGCAGTGGCCAACGATTACGCATTAGTAGCTTTTTTGAGATAAGCTATCAAGCCTGCCCTTTCTCCCTTCTTAATGCTAGCGAAGAACATTTTTGTTCCAGGGATGTACTTCTTGGGATTCTCCAAATACTCCCATCAGCGTCTCCTCTCCCCAGGTGATGCCTTTGTTCTTGTTGGCATCTGTGTAAGAGAATCTGAAAGTCTGGGCTGTCTTTCACCCAAACAGACCATGGAGATTTGGTCCAGTCTTGTGCTTGCCTCCCTTTTCCACAGTATGGCACTGGGCACACTTCTGAACAAAAATCTTCTTGCCCTTCTCAACATCACTCATTTTTAAATCGTTCTTTCTCCGTGCGCGACTAAGAGGTTCCCGCTCGCAAGCTGAACGTCCCGCTCTCTCGCTTTCATTCTTCTAATGGAGTTGTACTTATTTGGCTCTTCTTTATCAGTAAGGCATGTACAGCTCTGGATAGAAATCCTCTTTTGCGGGAGCTTCTTGGCCCATTTTTCTTCTAATGGGTGTCATCAAGATGCATTATTTTGTCATTGTGAATTGTTTTTGTTTCCTACTGTGAATTGTTATGGATTTCATTTGTGGCAAATTACATTTCATATATACCAAAGGGGTTTCTTCTGGTGGTTCATAGAGAGACTTTTGTTTATTTCAAATATAGACTTTGGAAAATGTGAAGTAATAATTTTAAACAAAAAAAGATTTTTTTTTTTTCCATCTTTGCGTTTTTCAGGCTGAAATGCCACAGCTTCCTCAGGATTTGAAAGGAGAAACTTTTTCTCATGTATTTGGGACCAACACATCCAGCTTGGAACTGTTCTTGATGAACAGAAAGATCAAAGGACCTTGTTGGCTTGAAGTAAAAAATCCACGTAAGGGAAAATTTACTTTCAGAACGCTAAGTAAATTGCTGTTAGATGCGGTTTCTAGAAGTTAAAGAATTGGACTCATTTTCAGTGTGACCACTTCCTTTTTAATGTTTGTTTCTTTAAGGTTTTCCTTGAGTGAGTATCGGAAGTATGTTTGAAATCACTTTTTCACCGTGCTTAGCATTTTAGTGGGAGGGAGGCTTTAGCTAGCCTGCTTGGGCATTTGGGTGCATCCTTCATTGTGTTGCTGTCAGTGTGGACTTCCGACCTGGCTGACGTGTCTCAGCTGTTCTACCTAGTGAGCTACTGACTTCTGAAGGAGCAAAACATCACTGCCCGGTGTGGATAGTGCATGTGTGGTCTCTTACCTGATGTTTTTCAATACTTGCATTTGTGATACTCTGTATTGTCTTCACGAATCTCTTAAAACTGTTGTTTTTCTTTGATTCCTTTAAGGCAGTGCCGTGGCTTTTACAAACCTATTTTGGGTCTTGGATTTTTTGGAAAGTCAGATGAAAGCTGTGGACTTTTTTCCCAGGAAAATGAATATATGTATACACATACGAAGATTTGCATACAATCCAATAACGTGGTTTATTTTTAGTTAGATGTTATAATAAGACATTCTTAGTAGAAGGCAGGATTGAAGACCATCTCAGTTAATCACAGATGTCTTAATTATAGTAACTTTTCTTTGTCAGCAAATAGCTATTGAACTGTTGTTTCACTTCTTTTTCAGAGCTCTTGAATCAGCCAATCAGTTGGTGTAAAGTTGAGGCAGTGGCCTTGAAAGCGGACCTGGTGAACGTAATTAAGGATGTTGGTCCTCCTCCACTTGTGGTCATGTCTTTGAGCATGAAGACAATGCAGAATGCAAAGACACATGAAAATGAGGTAAAGAAATAGGACAGATTTTGTACCTATGCCAGAGGTGCGATACTTCTTGCACTTGTACAGCTTTTTGGAAGGGAAAGAATACTAATTCACTCCCAAACTCCATTTTGAAGAATGCATTGAATTTGTCTGGTGTTGGAGGTTGTTTTTTTTTTTAAAAGACTTAAATTGCTGGACTTTTTGTTTTTAAAATTTTTTTATTTTGGAGAACTTCAAATGGACATAGAATAATATAGTGAACTCCTATATACCCATCACTCATATTCACCATTTAGCAAGATTTTGTCACACTTGTTTATCACCCCCCTTCTTTTTTTTCCTCCTGAAGTATTTTGAAGCTAATCTCAGACATTGTGTCATTTTACCCCTGTATACTTTGGTTTGCATCTCTCAAAACATGCACACTTTCTTATAGAATACCATTATCAACCCTATTAACAGTGATTCCTTGATACCAGCTAAAATACCTAGTCCATAGTCACATGACTCTATTTCTCAGCAATGTCTTTTAACAGTTGATTTGAGTCAGGATTTATACAAGATCCACAGACGGAGTTTAATTTTTGTTTCTTGAATCTCTTTTAAATGTGAGCAGCTCCCTCCCACCCCCTCCAGCTTTTTCAGTGACATTGACTTATTGAGGAATCACTGTTAGTGGTCTCGAAGAATGACCCATTTTCTGTATTTGTTTGCTTCCTTGTCTTATTGGATTTCTTCCTGTATACCAGGGGTTGGCAAACTGTGGCCTGCAGGCAAATCTAGCCCATCACCTGTTTCTGTAAATAAAGTTCACTGGAAGACAGCGTGTCTGTTCGTTCACATATTACCTACAGCTGCCTTTGTACCATGGCAGCAAAGTTAGTAGTCATGACAGAGACTCTGTGACCTGAAAGGCTAAAATATTTACTTTTTGGCCCTTTACAGAAAAAAGTATCCACCCCTGCTCATTAGCACTGCCGAATTGATTAGTTTCAGGTTTAACTTTTTTGTGCCAAAATACTGTGTGGGTGGTACAGTGTATTTCATATTGGGTCGTATCAGTAGGCACGTAATGTCTGGTTAAACCACTATTAGTGGGGCTATGATTGATTAGTAGGTTCAAGTTTTTTAACCTTGGCAGTACTGATGTTTGGGCCGAATGAACTTGTTGTGAGAGGTGTCCTGTGCGTTGTGCGATGTTTAGCAGTATCCCTGGCCTCCACCCAATGCCAAATATCACCCCTACCACCTAGTTAGTTCTGACAACCAGAAATGCCTGCAGACATCTCTAAATGTCCCCTGGGGACTGCGGGCAAAATTGTTCCCGGTTGAGAACCACTGATCTAATTTTTGCCTAAATTAGATATTTCATTAGGAGTTGTAAAATGGTCTTCTAATTAATTCCATTGTCCTTTCCATGTTTATTAGTTGAGCATGTGAAATATTAGAATGATAATTAGTTAAATTTTTCTATAAAATTAACTTTTCCTCATTAACCAGTACTATTTGGCTATGCTGCAATACTTTATATAGGGAAGAAGAGATAAATGTGTACTTCTTTTTCTTTTGCTGCCAGTTTTCTGAGTAGGAAGTTGGGGACCTACATTACGTGTACTGTTGACACATGATTTGTTTATTTTTCTTGTTATTTATTTTTGCTTCCTCATTTATGGACTACATTATAAACTCATGGGCTTTATATATATACTTAGTATATTTCAATCTATTGCATTCATTAATTATTCTTGTTATTTTTGCTGCTTAAATTGTCTCTCTTTGGTCGATGGGAGCTTCTTTGTGTTTGCTTCTAAATCCTTTGACATTGATGGGAATCTATTTTTATTTTTTTTCCTTTGGCGGTATGCAGGCCTCTCACTGTTGTGGCCTCTCCCGCTGCGGAGCACAGGCTCCGGACACGCAGGCTCAGCGGCCATGGCTCACGGGCCCAGTCGCTCCGCGGCACGTGGGATCTTCCCGGACCGGGGCACGAACCCGTGTCCCCTGCATCGGCAGGCAGACTCTCAACCACTGCGCTACCAGGGAAGCCCGATGGGGATCTTTTTTAACAGCCTTTTGGCAACCTTTTTTTGTATGTGATTTGATCTTTTAATAATAGTTGATATAGTAGATATTTAATAGTTAAGTGTTTGGGGAAAATTTAATTAGTTAAAAAATATCCTTCTAGCACCCAGAGTGAGGTTTCTAAATACCATTTCCCCAGAAAGGAAATAGGGTTTTGTGAAGAAATAGCTGATTTGGGGCAGGAAATGTCCAGGATAAGCCTGGAACTTCTTGTTATACTAGAAAGCAAGGACGATATTAAAATCTACTGAAGATATGTCAGAAGGATTCAAGAGTAACCTTGAAGAGTTTCCTATACCAAAGATGGGACAGTTTGAGCATGTATAAGTATAACTGCAGCAGATTGAAACATACGACTTCATAATGATACTGTAAACACAGCACCGCATTGCTCACCTGTGAAGAAAGCTAGGGAATTAACTCATTATTTTGAAAACTGGTAAATAAAGAGATTGAGTCAAGCATTTATCTTGACTTTTTTGAACATATATTGTATCTCAGGTAACCAAATAATCGATGAGGGGAGGTTTGTTTTCATAGAAGCTTTCCAGCTAATAAATAAATAAAATAAAGGAACAATTGAATGTGACCACTTTGCAATCTCTAATGAGATAATGGATCTAGGCAGTGATTTTCAGAGGCTGCTAGTATCACTAGAGTAGAGGTAACCAGACCCGATGTGATAACCAGTGATCAGTAGCACCTCCAAAGAATTCTTGCCAAAACATCTGATTTTTATCAAGCCTTCAGATCTACATATGAATATACAGGCAGTACAGAAACAGAGGAACATGTTAAATGACATTGGGATACAAGCAGCAGAGTCTATACTGGGGGGGGGGGCACTCTGCGGGGCAAAACCACCCAGTTTCTTCAACAAATAAATTGCAAGAAATAATAGATGGGGAGGAGTTGTACTTTAACATATCAACCAGTTGCAAAGTGTGGACTTATTTGGTAAATAAAATTGAGGTAGTTGGGAAAACATGAGAATTTGAATCCTGCCTGGATATTTAATGATTTTAAGGAAACACTGTTAATTGAATTAGCGGAGATGATTGTACTGCATTTTAAAAACTGCTCATCTTTTAAAGTAATGGCTCTCAATTTGGTGAGATTTTAACCCTCAAGGGGTTTTTGGCCATGTCTGGAGACATTTTTGGTGTCACAACTTAGAGACTGGGGAGTGGGTAGCGGTGCTGTTGGCAGCCAGGGATGCTGCTAAACGTCCCACAATGCACAGGGCAGCCCCACAGCAAAGAATTATTCGGCCTAAAATGTCCATAGCGCCGAGGTTGAGAAACCTTGGTTAGGAATACCTGCTGACATATTTCTGGATAAAGTGATAGGTATGCGTTTTGCTTCAAAATAACGTGGGGCAGGGCTGTTGATGAGTTGATGATTGAAGCTGGGTGATCGGTGTCTGAGAGTTGATTTCATTATTCTGTTTTTCATTTGTTTAAATACTTCCGTAATAAAAAGTAATAAAAAGTATTCTTACAGATTAAAATCTACCTTTTTCTATTCTCGGTGGTTGTGGTGAGAATGCACACTGCATAGTAGGTGCCTGATAAGTGATTTTCTCCTCCTTTCTTGGCAGATTATTGCTGTGGCAGCATTGGTGCATCACAGCTTCGCACTAGATAAAGCGCCCCCACAGCCTCCCTTTCACTCACACTTCTGTGGTATGTATGTTTTTAGCTGCTTTATTAATGGCTTAATTATTATTTTTCTTGTTGTTTCTCCAGCTGTTGGATCAGTGACTTAAAAAAATGTTTTTAAGATACTTAGTGCATGTTGTTAAAGGTTTTTTTTAATTGAAGTGTAGTTGATTTACAATACTGTGATAGTTTCAGGTGTACAGTCAAGTATTCGGTTATATATAATATATATCTATTCTTTTCAGATTCTTTTCCACTATAGGTTATTATAGGATATTGACTCTAGTTCCGTGTGCTCTACCGTAGGTCCTTATTGCTAATCTGTTTCATGTATAGTAGTTTGTATCTGTTAATCCAATCCTCCTAATTTATCATACCCCCCACCACTGCCCGTCCCCTTTGGTAACCATAAATCTGTTTTCTGTATCTGTGAGTCTGTTTCTGTTTTGTATATAGACTCATTTGTGTTATTTTGTAGATTCCACATATAAGTGGTAGCATATAATACTTGTCTTTCTCTAACTTATTTCACTTAGTATGATATTCTCTAGGTCCATTCATGTTGCTGCAAATGGCAATAATTTCATTCCTTTTTATGGCTGAGTAACATTCCATTTGTGTGTGTGTGTGTATACACACACACACCACATCTTCTTAAACCAGTTGTCTATCAATGGGCCCTTGGGTTGTTTCTGTGTCTTGGCTATCGTAAAACGGTGCTGTGAACATTGGGATATGTGTATCTTTTCGAATTAGAGTTTTCGTCTTTTCTGGATATAGGTCCAGGAGTGGGATTGCTGGGTCATATGGTAGTTCTGTTTTTAGATTTTTAAGGAACCTCCATACTGTTCTCCATAGTGGCTGCACCAATTCACATTCCCACCAACAGTGTAGGAGGGTTCCCTTTTCTCCACACCCTCTCCAGCATTTATTGTTTGTAGACTTTTTGATGGCCATTCTGACTGGTGTGAGGTGATACCTCATTGTAGTTTTAATTTGCATTTCTCTGATGATTAGTGATGTTGAGCATCTTTTCATGTGTTTGTTGGCAATCTGTATATCTTCTTTGGAGAGATGTCTATTTAGGTCTTCTGCCCATTTTTGGAGTGGGGTGTTTGATTTTTTGCTTTTGAGCTGCATGAGCTGCTTGTAAATTTTGGAGGTTAATCCTTTGTCAGTTGCTTCATTTGCAACTGTTTTCTCCCATTCTGAGGGTTGTCTTTTGGTCTTGTTTATGGTTTCCTTTGCTGTGCAAAAGCTTTTAGGTTTGAGTAGGCCCCATTTGTTTATTTTTGTTTTTACTTGCTAAAGAAGTTTTTTTTTGGTCAGTTGTGGACCCTAAGTTTTATTGGACTGGTTGCTCCTATTCAGCTGTTTAATTTTTTTCTAGGAGCAGAAGTTGGGAGGCAGTTTGATATCTTTTCCTCTGTTCCAGTGGTTACTCTATTGTGGTAGAGTAGGTTTTTTTTTCTGGGTCAAAATTATGCTGTAACTATTTTCTTTTCATGATGTCACCCTAAAAACCTGTTATAGAAGCCTGGCCAAAGTTTTCTGTGTGATGAGGCAAGATGCCAAGGAATAAATAAATGTTTACCTATTGGGGAGGAGTTATGGTAATATCATGCTGGAGTTGTGTTGTGCTATGCATACAATTCCGTGGGTGAAACTATTCCACAGAATTCTGCGTGCCATGAGGCAGTCTCCACCGCAGGTGCGTGTGGAGAACTTGGCCAGTTAAATAATCATTTTTTTTGTAAAAAAAATAAAATAAGGGCACAACACTGTTGATGTGTTATGCTTCCCGGGTTCTTTTCCAGCCCAGAACCAGAGATTAACTGGGGCAGCATCTCCTGTAAGGTTTCTTGGATACTAGGAAAGTGGGACAAGGGAAGCAAGCAGAGAAGGGAGGGTGATGTGTTATTTTTGTGAAGTTTTACCCTTTAAGTTGGGTTGAATACACAGAACAGAGTGATGTTGAGAATAGTTTGGAAAATATGTGGAAGAGAGAGTCATAAGCTCATTTCAACAGTTACGTCCTCTGAGTATGTCACTGTATGAACAGCTGTTGTGAATGACAAGGAGTTGAGAGTGTAGTGGGGGAAGCCCTGGTTATCTTTACTATCCTAACTTTGAGAAGTTTGGACTGAGTTCCTCCATTGTATGCTGGTTGAGGTTTTGGTGATGGTGGGCATTTCCTTTGGGAAAGACTTAAATTAAATATCTTCCATTCTGACTTAGATGGATAGCAAATGTTTCATCAAAGCAATTTTAACAATTGTAGGGACTTAGGGCTCTGTACTTGGGTATTCGTTTTTTTTTTTAGATTTAATCTTCTAAACTTTTAAAAAATTGAGCGATAATTGACATGTAACATTGTATGACTTTCAGGTATACAACATAACGATGCCATATTTGTATATGTAGCAAAATGATCACCACAATAAGTCTAGTTAACATCCATCACCATAGTTACAAACTTTTCTTTTCTTGTGATGAGAAGTTTTAAGATTTTCTCTCTTAGCAACTTTCAAATATGCAATACAGGGTTATTAACTGTAGTCACCATGCTGTACATTACATACCCAAGGCTTATTTATTTTATAACTAGAAGTTTGTACCCCTTCATCCATTTCTTGCCCCGCCCCCGCAATCACCGTCTGTTCTCTGTATCTGTGAGCTCATTTTTTTCATTTTCTTTTCTGTTTTTTTATTCCACATGTAAGTGAGATCACAGTGTGTTTGTCTTTCTCTGCCTTATTTCTCTTAGCATAATGCCCTCTAGATCCATCTCTGTTATCGCAAATGGCGAGTTACTGTTTTCATTTTCTTCTGATAAATACCCAGAAGTGGAATTGCTGGATTACATGGTTCTATTTTTAAGTTTTTGAGGAAATTCCATGACATGACTGTTCCATGACTGTACCAGTTTACATTCTCACCAACTGTGCTCAAGGTTTCCCTTTTCTCTCCATCCTCTCCAACCAACACTTTTTATCTCCTCTTTTTGATAATAACCATTCTAGCAGGTGTGGGTAATATCTCATTGTGCTTTTGCATTTCTCTGATGATTTGTGATGTTCAGTACCCTTTCCTATACCTGGTGGCCTTCTGTATGTCTTTAGAAAAATGTACATTCAGCTCCTCTGTCCATTTTTTAATCAGGTTATTTGTTTATATTGTATGAATTTTTAAAATATATGTATGTTGGATATTAATGCTTTATCAGATATATGATTTACAAATATTTTCTCCCATTCAGTAGGTTGCCTTTTCATTTTGTTGATGGTTTCTTTTGCTGTGCAGAACTTTATACTTTGGTATAGTCCCACTTGTTTATTTTTGCTTTTGAGGCCTTTGGTTTTGGCGTCAAATCCAAAAAGTCATTGCCAAGACTGATGTCAAGGAGATTACTGCCTATGTCTTCTTCTATGAGTTGTTTTTCTTTTTTCTTTTTTTTTCTTTTTTTGGGGGGGCGAGGGGCATGCCATATGGCATGCAGGATCTTAGTTCCTGACTAGGGATTGGACCCATGCGCCCTGCATTGAGAACACGGAGTCTTAACCACTGGACCACTGGGAAGTCCCTCTTCTAGGAGTTTTATGGTTTCTGATCTTATGTTCAGGTTTTTTTTTAATAAATTTATTTTGATTTATTTATTTGTCGTTGGCTATGTTGGGTCTTTGTTGCTGCGTGCAGGCTTTCTCTAGTTGCGGTGAGCGGGGGCTACTCTTTGTTGCATTGCTTGGACTTCTCGTTGCAGTGGCTTCTCTTGTTGCGGAGCACGGGCTCTAGGCGTGTGGGCTTCAGTAGTTGTGGCACGTGGGCTCAGTTGTTGTGGCTCACGGACTCTAGAGCACAGGCTCAGTAGTTGTGGCACATGGGCTTAGTTGCTCCGCGGCATGTGAGATCTTCCTGGACCAGTGTTCGAACCCGTGTCCCCTGCATTGGCAGGCATATTTTTAATCACTGTGGCACCAGTATGTTCAAGTTTTTAATCCATTTTGAGTTAGTTTTTTGTGTATGGTGTAAGATAGTAGTCCAGTTTTATTCTTTTGTGTGTGGTTGTCCAGTTTTCCCAACATCATTTTTTGGAGAGACTTTCCTTTCTCCATTGTATATTCTTGGTTCCTTTGTCAAAAATTAATCAACCATGTTATGTATGGGTTTATTTCTGGGCTCTCTATGTCTATTTTTATGCCAACATCATGCTGTTTTGATTACTGTAGCTTTGTAATGTAGTTTGAAATCAGGGAGTGTGATGTCTCCTGCTTTGTTCTTCTTTTTCAAGATTGCCCTGGCTATTCAGGGTATTTTGTGGTTCCATATGAATTTTAGGATATGTAGTTTGTTTTGGCAACTATTTAGAGATCAAGGGGAATTTATTTATATTTAAGATGGTTTCCATTCAGAAGCTTGCAATGTATGTGTACTTGAAATTGGACTAAGATGGGTGTTGGAATCTTTATTTTCTTCCTTTTTTCAGTTGTGTCTAAACCAAAGGATTGTATTTTTCCATATGATTTTAAAGAAGGCATTAAGGAAAAGGTAAAGAACTCACTGTTTATTCCTTTTAAATATGAAATATGTATTTGTTTAAAAAGAGAAAAGGAGAATGCTGTGGATTAGTAGAAATATGTTATTTTATATGTTAATTTATTAGATCTATTCTTGTTAGGTTGGACTATGGCATTACCCCATTAAAAATGTATTAGAAGTTTAAAACTAGAAACGTTATTTTACAATGTTTAAATGTTTCATCTCCTGCAAATAATGGGGTTCGATACTATTAATAGATGGGTGGTCTCAAACCCTCCTTCATATAACTTAATTGGAAGCTTTTCCAAAATTGCATGATCACATGATTACTATTTTGGGAAAGTGTTGGGTAAAGCCCACCCTACCCCCACCCCGCTAACTTGAAGGAAGTCAAGAGAAGTTGAGAATGCTGTGGATATTAAAGGTGACATATATTGGGAAGGTTGATGTGGGCTGGCTATAATTGATCAGTGATCTCTAAACTCCCAGTAAACTCCATGAAGAAGTTTTCACGAGTCCTTAATAAAAATGGGAGGGGGAGTAGTATAATGTGAGTTTTTCATAAAAGTAAATGTATTCAATATGAAGAATTTTATTTTTGGAGAGTATGTTTTTTGTTTTATGAAATGCCTGGGTTGGTAAATGTGTAGGTTTTTTAAATTTTTTTAATGTCTTCACTTGCCAAAATTAAAAGTTAGCAAGCTTATCAGGTTCCACTTACTTTAAATTGGTTTGAGAAGTCCAGTAGTCTGGGGGTACTATTGGATCAGGCTATTATTTGTAAAGTGCCCTGAATTAGTAAGTAAAATGACCTTGGAAAATTCCATTAGAGTCAAACTGACATTTTTTAAACCTGAGCTAGCTGTAGAAAACATAGCCATCAACTTCATTTTAAGAGTCTTAATTAGAGTGGATCTTTTGAATACCTGACTTATATTGAGTAATCCAAGTGGAAGCCTTTTATGTGTAGATAGGTTTTATTTAAGACACTAAACTTAATTCTTACATGTATGTTTGTTGTTAGTCTAGTTTCTTATTTATGGGTTTTTACACCACTATTTGGGATTAGTTTATACAGTCCTTGGGATCTCATTATGTGGTAAATACATAAACAGCAAAGTCTACCAGGGATTATATAGGAAAGTAAGTAATGTTTTTGATAGGTACTCTGATTCAGATGCTATAAAACGTGTCCAGATACAGAAGCGTGTCCCTGTGGAAGGACATTGCTGCACTCGATAGTGCTCAGCGCTTAAAATTTTGCTTCATTCACATGCTTATTACTTGAATGAGCTCCTCAGAGATTTTGTGCAACTATTACTGTGAAATCTAGATTCAGGAATTTCATTGCTGCATATAATTTTGAAATGGATGGTTTCTTTTAATCCTAAGAAATCTTATCCTGCTTGAGCAAGGAGCCAAGGTATAGTAGTTGAGAGTAAAGGTAAGTGACTGGTATGTTTTTATCTAACAGAATGTGAAGGTGGAGGTTGCTGCAACAGAAAGAACACTGCTAGGTTTTTTCCTTGCAAAAATTCACAAAATTGATCCTGATATCATCGTGGTGAGTAGATGTTTGACCGTGTTGTGGGGAAGCTCTTCATCCCATAGTTCTTTTCAGTGTGACTTGATTGGTACTTTTTGAGCAGTGGCGAATCTTTTCAGACTGAAATAACCCTGTGGACTGGTGGGAATTGCTATACTTTCTCCTAACAGAAAGGAGAAAAAAACCCCAACCTACTACAAGATACTTTTTTCCCCCTCTAATAGAAAAGCAACTCATGAATTACTGTTGAAGTTTAGGATACTCCTGTTATTTACAGTTAGAGAGCAGCCCAGAAGTAAGACAACTCATGTCAACTGTTAATAGCTCCAAAATTTTGGCTTAGTGGCCCAGCAGTATAATGTCACAGGAGTGAATTTCCTTGGTTTGGTTTGTATCCCCAAAGTGTAAGTATTTTAATTTAATGAGCTCAGTGGATCTCTGACATATTCCTTTGAGAGCTCGTGGCTAGGAGTCTTTTTTTCTCTTGATGACTGAATATGCTCCTACTAAATAGTAAGAGGTAATAATTCATTGAGTTGTCTTTGCCACAGTTCCTAAGAGTCCTAAAACAACATTTTGTTTTGTGTTTCCTCCAGCCTTCCTTAGTTTGTAGACTCCTATCAAGGTGTTCTTCCTTTTGTCTTTTTTCTGGGTTAATGGACCAATCAAATTATTTTGTGCTTTGGGGTTTTTTGGAGGGAAGTAGCATATAAATGCCTATATTTTAAGTGTAATATCGGTAATTTGGTTACATTGAAGCCTTGTGAAAAATGTTTGCCGTACATTTCTGTGTTTGATTTTGCTCTTGGACACCTCTCTGGAAGATGGTGTAGCCAAAGTAGTAAGAGCCTGTAGGTGGTTACCAGTGTCTCTGCACCCGCTTCCCTTATGGTATTTCAGGAGCCATCTTGCAAGTGCTGGGGCGATTCTGTCCACAGTGCCCTCCTGTGGTGCTCTGGCTCAGCACCAGGCCTTCACCCAATCTCAGTAGTCTCTCTCTTGGACCCCAAGGAGATATCTGGGAGTCTAGGGTAGCTGGCCTGCTCTAGGGTTATAAGAGCCAAGACTTTGTGAGAAATCCAAACTGAAATAAGAGAGAATCCTGACATGGGTTTGAGTCCCTAATCCCAGGCATGATAATTTGGAAATGAGACTTCCTCATGTCCTTTGGGTCTCTTAGTTTAATAGACAAACTTGCCATAAATATATAGTGGTATATATTTTAAATTAAAATTAGTGACAAGTAAATCTGTTTATTAATTTATTTTAAACTTCATCTAGTTTAACTTTACTAGAATCAAACAATTCTCATGATGGGAATTATCATTACAGACATGGAAATTTTGGTAATATTTTTGAGATTTTTTTACTCGGGATAGTTTTGTTTCCATGTTTTTAGCAAATTTCGTATTTGAAGTATGGAGTGATAGTATATGTTTATTTAGTTGCACATTGATTAAGAGTCTAAATCAGTAGTGTTTGAACTCAGTTCTTTAGGAAGAAGCTAGATGCACTTCCTCTGTTTTCTAAGAAGTCTTTGTAAACTGTCACGCAACATAGCTGGGTTCTTGGTTTTTAAGGAAGTACGATGAAATTGTTTGAATACAGCTTTTACTGATCACCTGAAAAGTATGGGACATTAAAATTTGCATGAGACTGTGAAGCATGAGTTGCAAATTAAAAGACATCATATGAACCTTGCATCAATTAGGAGAAAATAAAGTTTATTCCAGCAATCTGCTTAGCAGCCTTGTTAATGTCAAGGCTAATGAATGCTGCTGATGAATAAATTCCTGAAGAAGAAAGGACCCCAATCGGAGGTAAGCTCATGATGCCTTCAATTAGAGACCAGAAAAAGAAAGGGCAAAGAAATTCTATGCATATGAAGAGAAATCCTCTAATTTGCGTTTCTTATAATGTTATTGGCTGCCTTCTTTTTCTGACTAGGGTCATAATATTTATGGGTTTGAACTGGAAGTGCTACTGCAGAGAATTAATGTGTGCAAAGTTCCTTACTGGTCCAAGATAGGTCGGCTGAAGCGATCCAACATGCCGAAGCTTGGGGTAATAGTAATTTTCAAAATCTTAACTTCTCTACTTGGCTTCTTTCTATGAAGTAGCTAGGAATCTGTCGCCTTATGATAGGACATTTTAACTTTGGCACTAAACACCTTTTCCTTTGAATTCAGCACTTTACTGGTAAAAACCACTGGCAGTTTGAAAAATCAGCTCTTAGAATCTAGAGGCAGCACACGTTTGTTAGCTCCATTTGGGCATCCCTAAGAGCAGAGTCGCGGCTTCTTGTTAAGGAGATAGGAAGGAGGAACGGGGGTTGGGGGAGGGGAGCAGACACTGAGTATGTAAGAAGACAACGGGCAGCATGCCTTCTGTGTTCGTTCTCTCTCACAGCAGCTCCAGGTTTATTGCACGTTCTCGCAGGGGTGGCAGAACTTGTTCAAGATCGTAGAGCTCGTAAAGGGAAGAACTAAAATTTTGAACCCAGGCCCCGTGTGACTACCTGCTTCCTTCGCTGAAGGGAGGTTGAGGTGGTTTTGGATGAAGCACCTTCATTTCCTAAACCTGACAGTGCTCAGCGCTTGAAATCTTATTCTAGTTAAAGCCTGTCAGTAAAACGGCACGCTGCCTCATCAGAGAACTTAGGACTCTGTACCGTTATAATGCTCTCCAGAGGATTCTGCTGCTACAGTTTGGAGTTGGGGGCCAGTGCTCTTGCTTCTTTTCCTATTCATATCTTTATGGTGACAGAGTTGTTATTAACACTTCCTCCAAACACTTGCTTTGCTAACTCCTTACCCCCTTCAGGGTTCTTTATATGGAATCTTCTCAGTGAGGTCTACGCGATCACCCTATTTAAGATGCAGTCCCCCCAAATTCCTTGTTCCCCTCACCCTGTTCTATTTTCTCTTTTCCATGTACTCAATGACCTCCTAAAACTATATAATTTCTTTTTTATTTATTGTATATTTCAGTTGAGATCAGGAATCTTTTCGGTTTTGCTCACCGCTATATCCCTATAGTCTGAGTGCCTGGAACAGTGTCAGATACGTAGTCAGTGTTCAAAAGTATCTGATTGATGGCTGAATGAATGCGTGAATGGAAGAATGAGAGTTTCATCGTTGTAATTTTGGGGCTAGCCTCAAAGCAAGTTAGAATGAAATGTTCTCAGTGTCCGTTCTTCCATGGGATTTACTTTTTGTCCTCCCCTTGTAGGGCAGGAGTGGATTTGGTGAAAGAAATGCTACCTGTGGCCGAATGATCTGTGATGTGGAAATTTCAGCAAAGGAATTGATTCGTTGTAAAAGCTACCATTTGTCTGAACTTGTTCAACAGATTCTGAAGACTGAAAGGGTTGTAATCCCAATGGAAAATGTACGAAATATGTACAGGTATGATACTGGATGCTTCAGAATTTGTCTGTCTTGAAATTAACAACAGCAAGACACCAGAATCATCCTTAGGCTGGAGGGACAGGAGCCTGTGGTGTTATGAAGGGGAAAATGGTCTTCATGTCAGCATCCCCATGTCCGTTACTTGAGTAATTTGAATTATTTTGCTTTTTGAATTATTCTAATTTTATCGTAATATTTCCCTCATTTAACACCATCTTGATGCTTCCCGAGAGCAGTTTGGAAATTGATGTGATATTTAGGTTTCTGCCCTTAATTCATTAATTCAGAAATTAATGCAAATATTTTGGAAATATAAAATCTGAGAAGTCATTCAATTATTTGGAGATATTGCTGATTATTTCTTTTTTCCAGCCTTGTTGAGGTCAAATTGACAAATAAAAATTGTATTTTATTTAAGGTACAACTTGATGTTTGATATACATTGTGAAATAATCCTCACAATCAAGCTAATTAACTTATTCATCACCTCACACGATCACTATTTTTTTCTTCTTCTTTTTTTTTTTTTTTTTTTTTTTTTTTGTGTGTGTGTGTGTGTGTGTGTGTGTATGTGGTGAGGACACTTAGGTTTACTCCTCTTAGGAGGTTTCAAGTATACGATACAGTATTGTTAACTGTAGCCACATTGCTGTATGTTAGATTTCCAGAACTTACTCGTTTTGCGTAACAGAAACTTTGTGCTTGATTATTTCTTAAAATTTCTCCTACCCCTCTGGCCATTCCTCGTTCTAGTCTGCCTGTTCCTCCCAAGTCCTCAGACTGCTTTTCTTTCTGACTGCGCTCCCTCCCTGGGTGATCTCGTTGAGTCGCAGAAATTTCAATACCACATGGGTGCTGGCGCCTCCCGCCAGCATATCTTCAGCTTAGACCTCTCTTCCCTGAATTCCAGACTCATGTCTCCACCTGCCTGTTCTACTTAAATGTCTGACATGAACCTCCAACTCAGCTTGTTCCAAAACTGAGCTTCTGACCTTCTCCTCTAGGTTCCTCTTATTTTTCCAGTATCGTTGGAAACCTCCAAAGTCATCCTCAGCCCAGAACCTCTGAGGCGTCTGTGATTCCTCTCTTTGACATCTTATGTTCCATGCATCGGGAAGTCCTGTCAGCTCCATCTTCAAAATATGTCTCTATCTGACCACTTCTTTTCCCCTCCGTTGCACCCACCCTGGTCCAAGCCACCAACCTCTTTCTCCTGGGTCACTGGGTCTTTCTTATATTAGCCTCCTCACTGGTCTCCTTGCTTTTGCCCTTGACTCCTTGCTGTCTGTTCTCCACCCAGGAACCAGAGTCACCGTGCTACAGTTAGATATGGCACTCTGCTTACAATCTCCTAGTGACTTTCTGTTTCATGCAGAGTAAAAACCAAAGTACTTATTTCAGTTTACAAGGTCCTCTACAGTGGGTCTCTCTGCCGTTAGCGCTGTCCTTATCTTCTACTCTTCTCCATCATTCTCTCTGTTGCAGCCATTGGTCTCCTTCTTGGTACTAGAACTGCCAGATTTATGCTCAGCTCAGGGCCTTTGAATGTGCTGTTCTGTCTCCTGGAATGTTCTTCTCTCAGAGATAACCCATCCACAAGGATTGCTCTCTCACCTCCTGCAGGTTTTTATTCTCAGTGAACTCTTTCTCAGTTCCCTAACTAAAATTTGCCTCTGCTCCTGACACGTAATATTCCCTTTGCTTCTTAGTTTTTCTTCTTAACGCTTAGTGTTATATAACATATCACATACCAAATTTTTAATTTATATTTTGTCTCCCCCATGAGGACAGGAATTTTTGTCTGTTTTGGTCACAGCCAGCATCTAGAACAACGCCTGGCGCGGAGTGGGTATGCAATACGTATTTAATGGATGGATGGATGAAAGAATTTAGGGAGTTTTCAGATTGTACCTTTGTAGGATTTTTTGTGTGTTTTAGAGAAGGGCATTGATTGAGACTAATGGTATGAATGAATTCCTAATTTCATACTGACCTTATTTTAAATTGTTTCCAAAGCTGAGGTGCCATTGCTCTGAAGTTAACTTATACCAAAAATTTTTTGTGATAGTTTATGAAGTTATGATTATAATCATTGTTTCTTTTGATTACTTGATTCTGTTTCATTCTTTCTTTTCTGTACAGTGACTCTTCTCATCTGTTGTACCTGTTGGAACACACCTGGAAAGATGCCAGGTTCATTTTGCAGATCATGTGTGAGCTAAATGTTCTTCCATTAGCATTGCAGATCACTAACATCGCTGGGAACGTTATGGTAAATTTAACATAGAAAGGGGGAAAAACCATTTCCTGTTGGATCCAGTGTTTTCTGGGGGTAGTTATATGATAATGAGTCTAAATGCATGCTTATAAAATAAGTAACTTGTATTCTGAAAGCTGGGCTTCTTTTGTAAAATGAAGAACTGCTTGGGAGAAGGGGAGGAAAGCCAGGTGCAGTATGTTGAAATTTGGACGAACATAAGGACCATCTCTGACATCTGGATGTGTCTGATTTGTGGAATGGTCCATTTGGGAGTAAAGAAATAGTCCAAGTTGTCAGTATTTTAAGCTCTTTGTCTCCTTTTAACCATAATGCTTAAAGAAACTGCTAGAAATAATTTAGCACCTTTTTTTATAAAGCAGCCCTTGTTATGATGAGTGATTTTTGAAGGAGGTGCTATGATTAAATCTGCTAACTCGAAGTTGCTTTTGTTTATTCTGCTTTTGAACTCAAGTTTTTTTTAAAAAAAATTCTATTTAATAGTCTAGGACACTGATGGGTGGACGATCCGAGCGTAATGAGTTCTTGTTGCTTCATGCATTTTATGAAAACAACTATATTGTGCCTGACAAGCAGATTTTCAGAAAGCCTCAGCAAAAACCGGTGGGTCCAAAATTGTACAGTGTTTTGCTTTTTCTTATCCCCCCCTTTTTATTATCTAGATAGCTGTTATTTGTTTTTTGGTTTTTTTGCTGTGATAGTATCTGCTCCCCAAATAATTAATTCCCTGTATACTCTAGAAACTGTGTCACATTTGTTCTGTTGTTTCTGTGTGGTCATTTCTTCTTTACGTTTCTCTATACAGATAAAAATTATTTGTGAAATATGAAATTATTTGAGGGAGGCATTAGGCCTCTCTGATGGGTGACCATACCTGGAAAGTGTTTTGCCTTGTTAGCCCTACCCAAACTTAGATGCAAGTTGAACCATTTATATCCTTGAACCCATAAGCCTTCATTTTTGTGTTGCATTGTTTCATTTTTATATTGTAGTAGGATTAAGGTCACTACAATCAGGTTTCTGAAGTGGCCTCCACATTGGAAGTAAAACTTAGCTACTGTTTTATCAGCACTGATAGTAATTGATTCAGAATGGGAGTTTAATGTTAAAATGACTCAGGTTCTTATATTTGCCTGTTTTATGCACATTATCAAAGTTAGTAAAGGAAGTATTAACTTATAGGAGTTTGACGTCTGCTGAGGTGTTGAATGTTGGCTATTAATAACCTAGTTGGGAAAGAATTTTCACTATATGAATGTACTTATTTTAAGGTGTCCATATTAATAATGAGAATAATGATAATATCTATATAAAATATTTTGTGTTTTTACATCATGAATGTTAGAGTAATGAACTTAAGAGGACTCTCAGAATCTCAAATTTTACATAATATGAATAGTTGAATTTTTAGTGTCCATTGATTTTATTTATTTATTTTTAAAAATTTATTTATTTGTTTATTATTGGCTGCGTTGGGTCTTTGTCGCTGCGCACGGGCTTTCTCTAGTTGCGGTGAGCAGGGGCTACTCTTCATTGTGGTGCATGGGCTTCTCATTGCGGTGGCTTCTATTATTGCAGAGCACGGGCTCTAGGTGTGCAAGCTTCAGTAGTTGTGGTGCGTGGGCTTCAGTACTTGTGGCTCGCGGGCTCTAGAGCGCAGGCCCAGTAGTTGTGGTACACGGGCTTAGCTGCTCTGCGGCATGTGGGATCTTCCTGGACCAGGGTTTGAACCCGTGTCCCCTGCATTGGCAGGCGGATTCCATTCTTAACCACTTCACCACCAGGGAAGCCCTGTCCATTGATTTTAAAATGTGAAGTTCTGTGAATTCAAAAATATTTTAAAGTAGAATTTGCATACTTATCAACTCAGATACAGTGTTTGTTTCGGTAACTACCATGCTTGGCATTCATTAGGATTCATGAAAATATTACAATAACTGTCTTTCCTCAGAGGTAGGACCACTAACTAAAAGTAATGTTAGATAGAATGTTCAATAGAACTGTGTACTGCAGTTGGAAAGGTGGGAGGGGGATCATAAACTTTCTAAATTGGTCTATTAGTTGCTGGCTGGTGAAGTTATCTTTCCATTTGATATTAGGGAGATGAAGATGAAGACATTGATGGAGATACCAGTAAATACAAAAAAGGACGTAAGAAGGCAGCTTATTCCGGAGGCTTGGTATTGGACCCCAAAGTTGGTAAGGCAACGTAGCGGCTCGGTTTGCCCCTGATGCTAAGGAACTTAATGCAGAGCCAGGCTTGAGAAACTAGAAGGACTGAGTTGTGTTTTGTAGGTTAGCAAATAGGTTTCATAATGACCTTATTTTCTCATGTTCATGCGAAAATCTTGTTTGCCAGTCTAACATGGAATTAATGTGAATCTTTTGTGGGTTTTTTTGCTGTATTCCAAGAAAGCTTTATTTATGGACCTAGAAATTTAAATTTTGTATAATTTTCACATATCATTGAAGTAGTCTTTTAAAACTTTTTTCGACCATTTAAAGATATAAACACTATTCTTAGCTCATGAGTGGTACAAAAAGGGGGTAGGTTGGAAGATTTGCTCCGTGCAGTTTGCCAACCTATTTGTCCTGTGGTAGGAGCGCCTCTGTCTCCTCCCATCATCTACTCTTGGACTCCGCCTCTGCCCCGCGTGCGAGGGCCAGTGCAATTGGACAGCAAAGTTAAAGTACAGGCAGTAACTACCAAATTGAACTTTAACAAGAGAATAATTGTTTCCTGTAATCATGAATGGCAAAGAAGATGTTTTGTGGTAAACAGCTAGAAAAGATTGAAAACAATTTTTTAAACCATCTTAACCATTTTTAAGTGTAGTTGAGTAGTGTTGTTAACTGTATTCACGTTGTTGTGCGGGAATGAATGTCAGTTTTATCAAGTAGCTTGAACTCTGAGTAGAAGACATTTTTGACAAAAGTGATTTTATTGTGAGTTGTAATGAAACAGATCACTTGTCCTTTGGTGTTAGATCGATCTGGCCTTGAATTCTGGCTATGTGCTCTTGGGCTGCCTGTTTTAGCCTCTGTAATCCTCAGTTTCCTTTTCTTTAAAATGACGACAAGAAAAATACCACACAGAGATTTAAGGAATAATAGTACCAGACACAGAGTAAGCTGTCAATATATGCTTGCTGTTGTTATTATTGTCTTAATTGTGGACATTTATTTTTATTCAGTTTCTTCTCAAGGTGAAGATAACACTTTGTAAATGTCCTAGAGAATTATAGTAGCTTTCTGTTCACCCTTTGCAAGTGAAAAGGGTGGATCGTTCCACTGCTGACATTTATGTGTACATCTCATGTCTGATCTTAGCAGTTTGTGTACAGGTAAATGGGCTGCCTGTTTTATTCCCTGAAGGTGTGATTGTAAAAGAATGTATAACCACTTACTGGTGTAGCTCATGAAACATTTGGGGAGTGGGGGTGTGGAGGGTAGGTGGGAAGGAATGCTTTCTTGAAGGAAAATTTAACAGTATTTTTTGGAAATGGATATGGCACTTGTCTAATTGATATGGGAAGCTGTTTGCCTACAATAATGGCATACTTTGGCGACTGCTTGGGTTTCAAGGCGAGGCAGGATCTCTTCTTTTGTGACCTGACTTTTCACTCTAAGTCATTTTTACAAAGTGGTAGTTGACTCCTTTTTTCCTTTTGTGTACCTCACTACTCTGGATAGTATATCGCTTCATAATATATTACTTCTAATATGGCATTTTGCCAGATCTACTTTTTTAAAGGACTTTTTGTAACATGGGGCTTTTTTCTTGCAGGTTTTTATGATAAGTTCATTTTGCTTCTGGACTTCAACAGTTTGTATCCTTCCATCATTCAGGAATTCAACATTTGTTTTACAACAGTGCAAAGAGTTGCTTCAGAGGCACAGAAAGTTACAGAGGTTTGTATTCAACTGGGAACTCTGGAAATTGAGGTTAAAAGTAGTGCTTAAAGAAAGAAGATAACCAAAGGGCTCAGTGTTCTATTTCTTCCTCTTAAAAGATAACACTGTATCCTTTTTTAGTGGTCAAAAAAGGGGGGGAGGGTTGGGTAGAAGGAGACTCAGACTGGTTCTGTGTCTTTTATCTAACAGCTTTATTGAGATGTAACTCATGTACTCTGCAATTCACCCATCTAAAGTGTGCAATTTAATGGCTGGTAGTTTATTTGCAGAGTTTGCAAACTTCACTACAATCAATTTTAGGACATTTTCATTATTCCCCAAAGATACCCTATCCCTTTTAGGTGTAACCTCCCTCATCCCCTTCATCCCTTCCAGATCTAGGCAACCACTCATCTTTCTGCCTCTATAGATTTGTGTATTTTTGTACATTTCATATAAATGGAGTCATACGTGACCTTTTGTGTCTGGCTTGTTTCATTTAGCATATTGTTTTCAAGATTCATTCTTGTACTGTGTATTAGTACTTCATTCCTTTTTATTGCTGAATATTCCATTGTAGGGATATATCTCACATTTTGTTTATTTTTAAATCAGGTTGTCAATTTATGCAAAAATGCCTGCTGGGATTTTGATGGGATTGTATGAGATCTGTGGATCGCTTTGGGGAATATTGCCATCTTAACAATGTTAAGTCTTCCAGTCCTTGAAAATCGAGTCTTTCCATTTATTTAGGTCTTTAATGTCTTTCAAAGATGTTTTCTAGTTTTCAATGTACAAGTCTTGCGTTTCTTTTATTAAATTAATTCCTAAATATTTCATTGTTTTTGGTGCTATTATAAATGGAATTGTTTTCTTAATTTCATTTTTGGATTGTTCATTGCAAGTGTATAGAAATATGACTGATTTTTTGTATATTGATCTCGTATCCTGCAACTTTGCTGAACTCATTTACTAGTTGTAATAGTTTGTGATTTCTTAGGATTTTCTACATACAGGATGATGTTGTCTGTGAATAGAGATAGTTTCATTTCTTTCTTTTCAGTCTGGATGCCTTATATTTATTTTTCTTGCTTAGCTGCCCTGACTAGAACCTCCAATACAGTTGAATAGAAGCGGCAAGACCAGACACCCTTGTCTTGTTCCTGACATTAGGGGAAAGCATCTTGTCTTTCACCAGTAAATATGATGTTAACTGTGGGTTTTCCATAGCTGGCCTTTATCAGTATGAGGCCATCTCAGTATATCATCAGTATCAGTAGTTTGTTGAGTGTTTTGTTTTGTCTTTTTATCATGAAAGAGTTTTGGATTCTGTCAGCTACTGTTTCTGCGTCTATTGACTGTACAGTTTTTGTTCTTTATTCTTTTAATACGAAGTGTTATATTGATTGTAGAGCCATCCTGTGTCCCTGAGATAAATCCCACTTGGCTTTGGTGTATAATGCTTTTTATATATTGCTGGATTTGATGTGCTAGTATTTTGTTGAAGAGTTTCTTTCTGTATTCATAAGGGCTGTTGGTGTGTAGCTGTCTTTTCTTTCTTTTAAATTAATTTATTTTTAATTTTGGTTGCGTTGGGTCTTCGTTGCTGCGTGCAGGCTTCCTCTAGTTGCGGCGAGCGGGGGCTCCTCTTCGTTGTGTTGCGCAGGCTTCTCATTGCAGTGGCTTCTCTTGTGGCAGAGCACGGGCTATAGGCACGCGAGCTTCAGTAGTTGTGGCTTGCGGGGTCTTGAGCGGGGAGGCTCAGTAGTTGTGGCACACGGGCTTAGTTGCTCCGCGGTATGTGGAATCAGGGATCGAACCCATGTCCCTTGCGTTGTCAGGTGGATTCTTAACCACTGCACCACCAGGGAAGCCCTGTACTGTTTTGTGTCTGGCTTCTTTTGTTCAATGTAATGTTTTTGAGATTCATCCATGTTATTGCATTATTAGTAGTTCTTTCATTTTTACTGTTAAGAAGTATTTCACCCTTACCTGTTCCCTGAGATGAGCATATGGATTGTTTTCAGTTTGGGGCTGTTACTAATAAAACTGCTGTGAACATTCTTGTACAGATCTTTTTGTGGATGTGTGCTTTCATTTTAGGGGGGGTAAGTACCTAGGGAGTGAATTTGCTGGATTGCATGGGCAGTGTATGTTTAACTTGATAAGAAACTGTCAAATTGTTTTCCTAAGTGGTTACACCGTTTTGCACTCTTACCGGCCATGTATGTGAATTGTTCCCCCTCTACTCCAAACACTTGCTATTTTCAGGCTTTTAAATTTTGGCTATGAAAGCATTTGTTAATGATTCTACTCATTAAACATCCTCTTCAAAAGGATCTTCTTGAATTATCTCACATGGATCTTAACTAGTGATCATTCAGTCAACAGTTTTATGTAAGGCTTTATAACTTGATGTGTGGTTCTTCGTATATGAAGCTTACACAATTGATTGTCAGTAGGGAATTTGATTAGATTTGGTTCTCCAGCAGTAAAAGATGTAAATTAACCTATTATCTCTGTATGTTTTTCTCTGCTTCTTTGTACACGGGGCAGAAGACGTCTGTTTGCCCTCTAGCTCCTGAGTTTACATGTCTTTTGGTTCCAACCACTCGCTTGGGGGCTGTTTTTCAGCCCCAGTTCCATATTCCCAGAAGAGAGAATCTTAGAGGCTTGCCTGAGTGGCTGAGCGCACTCACCCATCAGCCATGACCACAGGGGTGTGCTCACCCAGTACAAATACGACTGCTGAGGGTGGGCCCTTCTGTGGGACTAGAGGGTAACTTTACAGAGTAGGTATTGAGTAGACGTCCCCACGAGGTAGTGACTACATTCGGTGAATAACATTCTTTGGGCTTTGTCCTGCTGCTGTGTCAGTATTAGCATGATTATCATTATCCAGCGCCACACCCCCCCCCCCAACCCCTGCTCTCCGCCACCAGTTTGTTTATTTGAGTTTTCCAGTTTGGATTTTGGATATGAAAACATTCAGAGTTGGAAGGGACCTTAGAGGTCATCAAAAAAAAAATACTATACATGTAGCAATTTATGGGTTCCATATCATTTTCCTGTGCAGTGCCTCATTTGGTCTTGAGAGCAGCTAGTGCTGGTGGAGCCAGGCCTGGATTGTAAATTTCCTGACTCCAGTTCCTTTCCCTTTACTTTTTATTGCACCTCCATAGTTGCTGTAAATAAATTGGAATGTGTACCAAGATCTCTTTAATAGGTTTGCTGTCATCATCTGCTCTATTGGAAAACAATAATAGTCCCTGTTACTATTGTGAGATTGTTCATTTGAAGTTATTGATCTTTATAAAATCAGACACTTTGTAAAGACTGGGTTCTCAAATGGCTTTGACTTGACATACTTTAAGCCAAGAGGTTTATTTTTAATTTTGAACCTGTGAAAGGGCAAATGTGCCTGGCTTTTCTTGGCAGCCTGTTAGTAGAATTAATGGAGCCTTGAGAAAAATGGTCTAATGCTTTCCCTGCATTTTCCTGCTGTAAATTTTAATATAAGAAGACTGCTGGTTGCTTTCTTAAAATGTTGCTATTTTACTGATTGCAAAGCAATTTGTAGACAAAAGGTACCACATAAATAGTAAGGAATATACATGTATTGATCTTTAGAAATGTCATGGCCTATTAAAATATGGGCTCCACATTCCTAAAAGAAACCTGCTGATTTAGTATTTTTATGTGTGTGTGTGTGTGTGTGTGTGTGTGTGTGTGTGTGTGTATATATATATAAATTTTTTTTTTCTTTTTCTTTTTTTTTAAATTTTTTTTTTTTTTTTTTTTTGTGGTACACGGGCCTCTCACTGTTGTGGCCTCTCCCGTTGCGGAGCACAGGCTCCGGACGCGCAGGCCCAGCGGCCATGGCTCACGGGCCCAGCCGCTCCGCGGCACGTGGGATCCTCCCGGACCGGGGCACGAACCCACGTCCGCTGCATCGGCAGGTGGGCTCTCAACCACTGCACCACCAGGGAAGCCCAATATTTATATTTTTATCTTTCAGTCTAAAGCATTTACAATAATTGCTATGGTTACCCATAGTTTAAAAAAATGTTATAGCATTTTGTTGGCTAGTACACAGGACTTAACAGTAATTTAGCTGCTTTTTTCTCTTTCTTTAAATTTTAGAGATCTCTCTTAGTGTTTTTATTTTTATTTATTTATTCATAAATTTATTTATTTTATTTTGGGCTGCGTTGGGGCTTCATTGTTGCGTGCAGGCTTTTCTCTGGTTGCAGCAAGTGGGGGCTTCTCTTATTGTGCAGCACAGGCTCTAGGCTCATAGGCTCCAGTAGTTGTGGCTCACGGGCTTAGTTGCTTTGCCCGTGCGCATGTGGGATCTTCCTGGACCAGGGCTCGAAGCCGTCTCCCCTGCATTGGCAGGCGGATTCTTAATCACTGTGCCACCAGGGAAGCCCAGTGTTCTTATTTTAAAAAACAATTTCCCCAAACATACTGCTCCCCAATCTTGTTGAAGGGGAGAAAGGAGCATGTGTAAAAATTCATCTCTTTAAATGATACCTACATTTGTCAATAACTGGATGGGGGAGGTACTGGGAATGATGGGCTGAGAGAGTTGGAGGAGAAGAGGGCAGTGTTGAGTTGTTCTGCAGCCCTCTCAGCTCTTTCTTCTACCACTCACACTTTGTTGACCTTTACTTAGACCAGAAATTAGCTTTTCAAGATGTGATCACGGGGTAAGCTCCCACAACGTATGATTTTGGGAATTCATTTCATGGAATTTTGATTTGTCTGAAATTTTCATCGTGTGTTCATCAGGATGGAGAACAAGAACAGCTCCCTGAGCTGCCAGATCCAAGCTTGGAAATGGGCATTTTGCCCAGAGAGATCCGGAAACTGGTAGAGCGGAGAAGACAAGTCAAACAGCTAATGAAACAGCAAGATTTAAATCCAGACCTTGTTCTTCAGGTATCTCTTTCCACTCAGGAACCTCTGAGTGACAGTCTCACCTTTGAAAATTTGATTATCTAGGAGTGATTTAGACTTGATGCTGTGGGCAAATGCATGTGCTTAGTTTAAGGTGGTGGGTAGGAAACCATTCCAAAACACTGTATGCCTCAAAATACAAGGCATGTCTATGTGCAGAATTGTATCTGAGCAACATCCTTCTGACTTCTGGGAACTTTGGAGTCTGTGTTTACTTGATTCTAGGAGGTCAGGGAATCATGGATCTGGGAGGATGGGTTGATTATGTTAAGAGTTCTTTTTGCCAGGGTTATTGTGGGTTTCCCCTACTTATTGGTGAGCTAGAAAGCATCTAATGTAATGCTGAAGCATCTGCAAATACTTTTGTTTGTCTTTTGTCCTTGTGTGGCCTGCAGTATGACATTCGACAGAAGGCTTTGAAGCTCACGGCAAACAGTATGTATGGCTGCCTGGGATTTTCCTACAGCAGATTTTATGCCAAACCACTGGCTGCTTTGGTGACATACAAAGGAAGGGAGGTAAATGGCGTAACAGTCCCATGTCTAAAAATGAGAGTATTTTAAACTATACATGTTATGGGGTAGGAGAGCCAAAAAGTTCGTTACCTAGTTATACAGCTTCAAGTACTCCTTTCTTAGGACAAATTTGAGACAGATATGCTTTTTTTTTTAGTAAGGATTCATTCATTCGTCCATTTTTTTTGTGTGTGTGTATTTATTTATTTATTGAGCATCTGCTATGTGCCATGGATTGTTCTAGGTACTGGGGATAGAGTGTTGAGCAACACGTAAAAAGTCCCTGCACCATGAGGCTCACATTCTACCTAGGGCAGGGGGTGTAGATGGGCTTGGGGTGGGGAGAGCGTCATTCGGGAAAACAGAGTCTAAATAAGTGAATAAACAAATAAAAAAAATAAGAGAATATGATAGAAGTAATGCTGTGCAGATAAGTAAACAGGGTGGAGGGCTAAACAATGTTAAGGTGGCTGGCTAGTTTAGCTTGGTCAGGGAAGGCTTCTTTAGGAGCTAACATGAATGAGAACTAAGTGACATAAGGGAGCTAACTTTTTTTGCAGATATATTAGGTTGGAGTGTGAGGGAAAAGAAGAAATCAAGGAGGATGCCTCCATTTTTGTCTTCTAGCTGGTTAGCTAGTAGAACCATTTATTAAGAAGGAGAAATCTGAGGGAGAAAGATTAAGAGTTTTATCTTGGATGTGTTACCTTTGAGGCTTGTAATAGATCTGTAGGCATGGTAAGTAGGCAGCTGGATGTATCAGTTCAAGTCCTCAGTGTCAGGAATATATCGGGACTGGAGTTATAGATTGAGAGTAATAGGTTTTAGAAACATGGGCCAGATACCAAACAGATTTGAGGTACTGTCCCTTTGTAAACACTAAAAGCTTCATTTGCTTTAGCACCACGTGCGTGGGTTTTCCTTAGCTTGTGAAAGAACCGTTATGTTAAATAGTATATTCCATTTAACTCCAGTAAAATACTGATACGTGTCAGTGGATTGAAGACTACTCGGTCTTAAGGAGGTAGTGGTTACGGGCAGGATGCTCATGCTGGGGCCGTGGACTCAGACTACTCTTAGAGTAGAGGTCGGCACACTACAGCGCATGGGCCCAGTCCAGCCCACCACCTATTTTTATAAATAAACTTTTATTGGCACACAGTCATACTCATTCGTTGAAGTATCATCTATAGCTGCTTTTGCGAGTACAGCGGCAAAGTTGAGTAGTCAAGGTGGAGACTTGCATGACCTGCAGAGCCTCAAAATATTTACTCTCTGGCCCTCTTCAGAAAAAAAAAAAATGCTACCCCCTGCTTAGAGTCTAGATCAGGACTGTCTAATAGTGCTCTGAGATGATGAGAAACCTGCTCCATCTGCAATACCCGGTGCAATAGCCGCAAGCCCCAAGTGGCTAGTGAGCACTTGATAGCTGGCTGACGAAGTGGATTTTGAGTTTTATTTAATGATAATTAAAATAAATCTAACCTCAAATATCCACGTGTGGCTAGTGGCTGCTGTATTGGACAGTGCAGATCTAGCTGGCATGAAACGAACAGGACATGAGAGGTGCTCTTCTGTTGGGAGCCCGCTTTCACTCCACTGAGGGCACAGTGAGGAAGAGCAAGGCATGTCTTGGACACCAGCATTATGCGAGAAGCTTTCAGATGCATTATTTCCTGAAGACCCCGTAAGAATCAATTGATAGAGGCAAGAGTGTTCCAGTTTTGCAGATGAGGAAGCTAATAAACTCAAAGAGATGAAGTGTAACAATTGACTGTTTTGGATGGGAATCCAGCTCTTCCTGACTGTAAGGCTTTTGCTACCTGGGGGTTGGCTCCTCCATCTCAGGATGGCTCTCCTGTTGCTTTATATTCTGCCTCTTATTCCTAGAAGGATGTTTTCTTCGATACTCATCTCGAGACATAGGCCTTTTTTACTTGAGAAGATACAGGTGTTTTAGGGGCTCATTGAAGTGAGGAAAGGATGTTTTCAGTTTCTTTGGCTAAGTTTACTTTAAAATTATTTAAATTTTATTTCTCTGTATGTATCCAGTGGCTTCTGATAGAATACCATCTTATTTTTGTATTAGGAAGTGCACTCACTATGCCCCAACTGGGTGATAATACATGGGTTGACTATTGAGATTGGATCAAGGTTACTCTTAAGTTTCTCATGAGAAGCAGTAGTTGACAATTTACTCCCTTGGAGAGTGCCTCTTGCTGTTGGGAAATCCCTGTTGTTACGTTTTCCGCATTGGCTCAGAAATCCACGAGCTTAAAAGGGCACTGTTGATAATGATAAGCCCCAAATTTGTCCAATAATCTCCCCCACTCCCCTAATCCATTGTACTTTAATGGCAATATTTTTGTTTAGCTCGGTTTTTAATGGGGAATTTAAACTCAGTTTTAATTTTTCTTATTTAAAATATAACAACAAATCTTTCTAAACGATTTTTTAAAAACCCTACTCTTCCCACTAAAAAACAAAGAACTTCAGGCAAATTTAGAAATAATCATATGTGATTGAAGTTCTTGGCTTCTGCTTCCCTTTGTCTCTTTCCCCTTTGCTCCTTCCCACAAATAAAAAATACAACAACGATGGGGAACGGGCCTTTAAAGTAATGTGAGGTTAATGAGAAATAATAATTACACAGTTGCTTCCTGGAAATCTTATTCTAGAAGAGGATTCAAAGCCACGTACAGAAATTATTTCCTATAATAAAAATGATTGTAACGTATTGATGATAATTATTAGCACTGGCGGATGGAAGTGTTTTATGTGATAATCTGTCTTTGGGTTTACTGTTTTTTTCCGTACGTACTATTAGGTCTTTGTGAATTCAAACATCTCTTGATTATTAAAGAGGTAGGAGGAGCGAAGTGTAAAATGAGAGTCAGTTTGCTGAGATTTTGGAATATCTTTGTAACTTATCAAACTTACCTGTTTTGTACTAAGATAGAGTGGACCAAGTAATACAGTAACCTGAAAATCCCAGAAGTTGATTGCCTTTAAAGTTCTTGTAGGATAAATTAAGGTTCAATTGGAAATTAATGACAAGGAAACCTGGTAACATGTCATCTGAAAAAGATTATAAAATTTTGCATTTGAATATAGATTAATAATACACAGTCTGGGGAGGCCTTAAGCCTACCCCCACCCCGCCCTTTTTATTTTTAAGTCTGTTTTGTGTGTGCTCAGTTTGTTGGAATCATGCAGGTTTGGCTCTGGTGACCTAATAATTTCTGTAATCAAATGTATTATGGCTGCTAGAGTACTCAGAGTAATTACTAATTGTACTTTTAAAAACAGGTTTATAATAAAAATGCTAATAGTTGTGTCAAATGGACATCAATATTGTCTTTCCCCAGGTGTGATCTTTCACACTTAAACTCTTCTATGATTTTTAATTGCTCGGTGGTAGAGGAATTAGTTAATGCTTAAGGAATTGTATGAGGGACCTCATGGTGTGCGAGTTATTTAAAAATAATGAACTCAACGTTTCCAGAGAAGTAATATGGAAACCTGGTTGACAGATAACTTGAAAGTGAATCTATATAAATACCATCTGTATTTGTGTTTATTCTCAATGTATGTGTAGGGAGACATAAAAAAGATACTGAGCAAGTTGGTAGCAGTAAGTGGACATATGTTTTAAATCACAGAGAAAACAGACTAGGTAGTCGAGTGACTGGTGTGGTAGTTGAACTGATTGTTCACTAGATGGCGATAGACACCCTGAGATCATTAATCAATTAAGAGTTTTATTCTGTGAACAATAGTGAAAGCCATTTAGTGACACAGATCTGTCCAAATTTTTGACTTTTATTAATTTTGAAATTATTAAAGAAAGGACCAAAGGACTGTAATAGTCTAGTGTATTTAGTGTTTAAATAGTGATGGTCTTTGAATAAAAAGTTTTAATGATAAGAACAATCATTTTATGTATCATAGCAAGCTAATTCTTCTATCAAAGAGCTAAATTCTCACTTCTGGCCATGGGGCTACAATCCATGACTCCCTTGGTCACAGTATCAGGCTAATCTAAAGAGAATTGAAATGATTTTGATGTGTAATTTTGCCTCTTTGAATTTGTTGCGGTTTTTTTGAGGGATTTAAAACTTACTCTGTACTTATAAGCATACTTATTGCATAATCCTTAGTGTAATGGTAATATTTGTCTTTATGGAATAATTACTACTCACTGACGTTGGTATTGTCTTATTTCTGCACTCTGTTATTTCTTTGCCCTTGAGAAAATGATTTTTGGTCTGGATTTCTGATTGCATTTTAAAGTGAATGCATGCTCTAATGTTTGGGTGTAGAGCCCATGCTTTTTCATTTTCTCACCCAGTAGGCTAAAGTGAGTCTTTGCCAGCCTGCTTGCCAACCAGTTGTAGACTGCCTAGCTTTCAGTTGTGTTTGGAGCTGAAATTTGTGCATTTAGAAAACGTGTCCAAATCACTGCATGAAAACATTGCAGTCAAGCCCAGGGTAAGCCTTCCTGGGAGTCTCTTCGCCATGTGCTAGCACCTGTCAGGAGCCCTTCAGAATGTCCCTGGGATGGAGGGCTGTAGCCTTTGTTGATGTCAGCGGCACAAGAGAATGAGTGAATATACAGAATCTTATAATTGAGCGCTAAAGGAGACTTTCAACTTTATCTGGAAATAAGCAAAAATTTCACTTTTCCAATCTTTTTTCTTAGAAGAGCCTAGTTTTAAAAAATTAAATGCAATAAAATATTGTAGAGACAACTAAAGACCCTTTCCTCCCCACCCTCTCTCATTTTTTTCTTTTCTTCTTCCAAGGTAACTGCTCCCTCCAGGTTGGTTTTGTCCTTTTTGCCCAGGGTTTTTTGCTTTTACAACAAATATGTGTACCTATACATGTGGTGCCTTAAAAGTTTTTACCATTTATGTGTCATGCTATCATATTTTTTGCAGTTTGACAAAAAAAAAAGTAGGGGAAAATCCCTACTCTGTATACCAATTTTTAAGTATGTCCATGTTGATACATTTTTAGACTTGATTTATTCATGTTACCTATTGTGTAATATTTCAGTGAATAAATATAGCACAGGATATTTTTTATTCTCCCATTGTCCATGTTTTTAGCTTTCCTCATTTTCACTTCTTTTACTTTTTTGCTATTGCAAATGGTGCTATAGTAGACAGTGCCACATGTGCGAGAGTTTCTCTAGCGTATTGCTAGGAGTGGAGTTTGCACATCTGCAAGCGGTATATGACATGTTATTGGTAGGAGCAGTCATTTAATTTATCATAGCAAATTAATTCTTTCAAATAGCTAAATTCATATTTATGGCCATGAGACTACAATACATGACTCCCTCAGTCACAGAATCAGAGGTTAATTTAAAAACAGTTGGGAATAATTTTGATATACAATTTTACCTTTTTGAATTTGTTGTGTATTTTTCTACTGAGGGATTTTTAGACTTCTTAGATACTTGTAAACATGCTTGTTGCATCATCCTTAGTGTTCCACACCTTTGCCAGCACTTGTTATTATCAGAATTAAAAATTTTTGCCAGTCTCATGAGTGTGAAGTGGTATCTCATTGTGATTTTAATTTGCATTTCCCCAAGTATTAGTTAAGGTGAGCATCCTTTCATGTGTTTTAACTCTTCAGTTTTCTTTTTTTCAGTGTGATTTGCCTGTGCGCATACAGGTCCTATTTCACTGGGTTGTATGTCTCTTAGTATTTCTTCTTAGGTATTCAAAAGCTAGTTCTTTTTTGGTCATTTTTGTTGCAGATATCTTTTAGTCTGTGACTTTGTGGTCTTTTCTTGTGCAGAGGTTTTTAAATTTATTTTCAGATATTTGGGTTTTTCCCCCTTGTACACTGTGTTGTTTTTTTTCATAAGAAACCTTTCCCTCCTTCAGTGACATAGACATTCTCTCTTATTTTCTTCTAAAAGTTGCAAGCTTTGGCTTTTCTTATTCAGGTCTTAAACCCTCCTGGGAATTATTTTTAAGGCTCGTATAAGTTAGGGATCTAACTGTATTTGTCTTTTTGCTTCCTGTGGAGTTGTTGAACCTATTCTTCTATTCTGGGGGGTCGAGAACCTAGAACTCCCAGGCTAACTGCTGTCCACTGCTTGTTTTGTGTAAATAAAATTTTATTGGGACACAGCCACACCCACTTGTTTTATGGCTGCAGTTGTGTTCTGTTACAATGGCAGAATTGATTAGTGCCCAGAGAGCCTGAATGACCTGCAAAGCCTAAAATATGTACTTTCTGTCCCTTTACAGAAAAAATTGGTGGACCTCTGGTCTAAAAGAGAGTCACGTATAATAGAAAAGTCACTCTCATTTCTAACAGCATCAGTCATAGTGGGTGAAAGTAGAGGAAAGCACACTCAAAGTAGTAAAAAGGAAGGAAAGCTATCTTTCGGACATCTAAAAAAACATAGATTTTCAAGTTTTATCTGTTTATATTGTCATATGAGAACTTCTCATAGAAGCAGAGCGAATGTCTGTGACTCCTCAAGTTGTATGTGACATTTTATGTGTCTGTGCTTTTTTGGGGGAAAGGGTGCATAGCGTTTAAGAGATTCTCAAAGGGCACCATGATGCAAAAATGCTAAAGAACTGGTGGTTCTTATATTTCTTCATTTCTGCCCTCGTAGGTTGAGGGGATACTTTAGTCTTAAAAACGTATGCTTTTGTTACCTAAAACACGGCAGTATGAAGAATTTCCTTGCCAGACCAGACTCATGGGAACTGTGTGGGTGGTAGGACGGGAAGAGTTCTAATTCTGTCTCCAGGATTTAATAGGCACCATTAAGACTACTTTTAACTTCAGCTGACCTACTAACATTTTGGTTTTTTTTTTAATATAAGAAGATAATTTCTCTGAAGGCTGAAAGTGAAGGTTTAATATATTTTGGCACAATATATTTTACGTTAAAAAAAGCAATATCCTTTTTCAGTGATTACAGATTACTTACCACTTTGAAGTTGTTTACATTATAATATTCTAAGCCAGAGAAACTTTAAATTCCCTTTTTATTGTTGTATTTCAGGGATGTTTGGGTTCTAAATTCTTGGCAGTTCTTCATACTATTCAACTTTATTAATTCATATCTACTAATTTAGAATTGGTGGTAATTCAGATGGAATGAGTTGAAATTCTTCATAGTACAAATTAATAGCAAATTTAGAGCTGAGGTTCTTTTTAGATACCTTTAACTTCTGTAGAAACACCTGTTTTCCATCAAGTAAGTGGCATCTTAACTGCAGATTATTTATATGGGTGAGTTTTGACTAATTAACATCTATATTTGCTTGTCCCTTTGTCTGTATCCTTTCTGAAACTGGTGAAAGTAATGTTGGTAAATATAAAGCTAAGAAGAGGAAACACCTTGGAAATACCCCATGGAAGGCCAGTTCAAATTATGATAAATTAGACAATCAGTAATTTGAGAGAAATGCAATGACAAATAATTTCAAGTATATAGAATAATCTATGCTGTATGAATGCAGTATTGTGCTGTATAAATAAGTGGGTTACATTTAGGCCTGGTTTGAATTTATGTACTTGAATACACTTAGTATTTCTTTCAAAATGGCTAAAACTTTAGACTTTGAGAAAGAAATTCAGAAGAACGTTATCCCTCTCTCTTAATGTTTGGAACCTGTCCCCTCCAAGATGCCTGGGACTTCTGCCTTTGTGTGCTCTTTGGGTTTTGAACGTTGCAGTGTATAGGTTTAGGAGCAAACAGGCGGTTGATGTTAGAGGTAGCTGGGAAGAGGGAGACAGGGTCAAGTCCTGCCTGTGAACCGGGCTGGGTCTGTGAGCAAGTCTTTGTGAGAAAGGGTAAGCTGGGAGGAAGTGAGAGAGTGGCATGCACATATATACACTACCAAACGTAAAATAGATAGCTAGTGGGAAGCTGCCGCATAGCACAGGGAGATCAGCTTGGTGCTGTGTGACCACCTAGAGGGGTGGGATAGGGAGGGTGGGAGGGAGGGAGACGCAAGAGGGAAGAGATATGGGAACATATGTATATGTATAACTGATTCACTTTGTTGTAAAGCAGACACTAACACACCATTGTAAAACAGTTATACTCCAATAAAGATGTTAAAAAAAGAAAAAAAGAAGTGCCTCGCACCCATCCTCACCTGTGGTACCCCCGGATGTCAGCGGCGTTGACAGGTGGTCTTGGGGCTGTGTGGGCTGGCCTCCCTTGTCTTCAGAGTGCCAGGGTTCATTTCATTAAAGAGGGTGGAATTTCCTTATTCTCAGTCTAAATTAGGGTCTTTTAAAAACCCACATGTTGGTAGTTTTACACCTAGATTTCGTAATGGGTCTGTAAAAACTAGTATGAATACTTAAAATTCTTCTCTTAATTGACCAAAAAACAAAAGAAAAGAAAAGCCTGCAGCCTCAAATTGTTTCTATATTCTCCAGTCTCTACTTGTGTTTGGTTTGTCGGGGATCACTATGTCTGTATTTTGATGTCCGCCCCCCGCACCTAGCCCCGTGCCCCACAGAGTGTGTGCTAGTTTGCTGTGACTCTGGGATCATGCTGGTCTAGTAGTTTCTGCAGTTGTAGATGGGTGGGTGTGGAGGAGATGCATTTTGTGATATAGGATCTTGATATTTAAGCCTTATTTGAGTTTATAAGAATGGCCTGGATACTCAGAATAAGAAAAAGCCTACTTTATACGTTTTTACTGGGCCACTCTCATTTGAGAAGGCAGGGATGGTATTTTTGCCTCGACATTTTGCCCGTTTAATTACTGAACCCACTGGGAGTGTGACTGAGGATGAGGAGATAAATACTATCTGACTAACTTTGTGTCGACGCCGCTGATCTCTGCTCAGATTGAGTTTCATTACTCTGACTCGAATCACAGAAACTGAGGCCTGGAAACCTCTTCCTTTCTTCCCCACCCCTCGCCACAGTGAGTGATTTTCTGTTAACCCATACTCATTCCTCTTTCTACATATGTGAACATTTTCTATAAACCTGTTTTGGTGTATGTTTCTTTCTCACGAGCCGCGTGTTATTTGCCAGGTGTTCTACAGCTCCTTGGTTTGGCAGTGAACCAAGATGACAGGGCAATAATGATTTCAAAAGGGCAATAATGATTTCAAAAGTGCCATTCCCTCCTTGTTAAGACACAAAAAGAAAAGTGTGAAGTTATTAACGACCATTCACCAGTGGCACAGAAACTGGCGTAAGGTTTAATTGTCTGGATCCACAGTCAGTCTGCCTAGGTAATTTCCTGGGTAATGCTGCTCTTAAGGAAAGGGGAAAATATCCTATAACTTTATTTGTGTTCCTCCCATGTCCACCCCCCTTCACAGATTGCGGATACAGATGGATTGTAGAGAAAGGATCACTGCAAGCCAAAAATACTGATCTTTTCTCCAGATTTTCCTTTCCTCATCCGCCCAGGTAGTAGATTAATGGGTGATGTGGTTGCACTCGGCAACCTTGCAGATTTCCCCATCCCCCAAATGGATCAGCCGCCCCAGCGTTTGAATCTGATGATGGACAAGATGTCACCGCACCATCTCCTGGCTTCAGCCATGCCGGGGGCGCTCAGTGTTAATTGGAAGAACCTGCGCGGTCCGGTGGCTTGTGTGTGCTCTTCCCAGCAGTACAGTCAGGCCCTTCAGAGACACATCCATCTCAAAGTTAAAAACAAAACAAGCTGGTTGGGTTTCTTATGGCTCAGGACTGGTTAACTGAGGGCAGACTAATAGAATTAGTGCCTTCTGTTTGCGTTTCATCATTTCGGTAGGCAGCGTGAGCCTGTGTCAATTTGCCATGTCATAAATACGGTGTGAAATTACAGTGAGCCGAGTTTGGTTAAGTTGTGGGAGTTTTGGAAGGCGGGGAGAAGGATGGCTTTACGTATGTGTGTATGTGCTAAGAAGCTGTTTGATTTTAAGCCAGAGATTCCTGAGCCCTGTAGTCATTGCTTTAGAGATTTTGTACATACTTTGAAATTTCGTGCCAGTGTCGGGCTGTACAGCTGTCCTTGTTTCCTTTTTATTATTAATTTTGGTGGGTGAATTGGCTGGTGTCACTTTTAAACTTGAATGTATTGGAGTCTCAGAATTTAAATTTTTTCTCTGAGGGTTCCCTCCCTCTTTTAAAAAGCGAAATGAAATAGAATGTAACTGAAGCCAATCTCTACTTTCATTTTTAAAAGAACAACAGAGCATGAGGGGTTTCCAGAAATGACGTGTGTGGGGTGCTTGGGATTACTAATTGTTCTTTTCGGGTTTGGGTTTTGTTTTCTTTTACCTATTTTTATTGCCTTTGTTGTTTTACATTTAAGAAAAGATTTGTTCTTTTGAGGCTAGTTTTTGCCTTAGGGCTAAGAGTTGAGTGGGGATGGGAGAGGAGCAAAGATATTAGGTTTCTGTCATAATTTGGAGTGTCAGACATTTGGCTATATTTGTTTCAGGGGCTTTTCGCCCCTGCTGACTTAGCCACAGACGATATTTTCAGCCCCGTGAGGAGGGTGGTGTGCCTTCCGCAGGCAGGGAGGAGGAGGGTTGAGGAGGGGGCACTTGGGGAAAGGAAGAAGCTCATGGGCTATCAAGAATGTGCATTGTTCTTAAGGCCACGTGTAATACTTCCGTGCGCTGGCCAACAGGGTAGGGTGTATGTTCTATTCAAGTTGGACTGCATGGCATGATGCGATGGACGGCTGATCATTGAATCACATGGAAGATCCAGATATTTCTTCTTTAATGATGTCCTGTCAGGGCAGAAAGAAATAACTTGTTTGGCTTAGAGCAGGTGAATATATTTAATTCAATTACTGATTCTTGCCTCATAGCCAGAAATTCTTCCAGTACTATTTGCTGAGTGTGTCCCACGGAGGGAAATGGAGACAGATGACATTGCTTGTGACCTGTAGGCTTGAGATGAAAGCCTTAGGTAATGATTCCAGTAAAACTAGAGCTAGAGCTCAGAAGGCCAAACTCATGATTCCTTTAGTAGGAAGCAAGACAAAGGATCTGCGGTAGGTGCAAACACCACGCGGAAAAGCCTGGATATGTGCTGGAGGAAGCCCGGACTGGAAACACGGGCGCCACGCTCACTGCGTGTTTGCTTTGTTTGGCTTTGAGCAAGTCCGTCCCTGTGAGCCTCTGTGTTTTCATGTGCCAGAGGGTGCTAGTTGACAGTGGCTACTGCCATGTCCCCCAGTCACAAAGTACCTTAACCTAGGAAAGCCTGGGCACCATGGTTTCTTGTCACAGTGCAGAGGAAGGCACCAAACCCGTACCATGTGTTGGGCCTGGTGCTGGTGTGTTGGGGATACGGTGATAAATTTAAATGTTCAACGACCTTGTCCTCATGGGGTTTTCATTCTGGTTGGGGAGAGCCATTAAGCAAATTGTCCAATGAATAATCATGCCGACCCAGGAGAAAATAAGAGCTAAGAAAAGGAATGGGAGTTTCTGAGTGCTGATAACAAAGGCCCTCTGAAGAGTCAAAGCTCCCAGACTGAAGAATCAGAGGTTTCCTGAGCATGTGACTCTTGAGCTGAGATCAGAAAAGTGTGTGCTGGATGCTGGAGTTAACAAGCTAAAGGGTTACAGGGATCAGCATTCCAGGGTGAGGGATGCCTTGTGCACAGGTCCTGTGGTGGGTGGAAGCATTGTGTGGTCAAGGAACTGAGGGAAGGCTCCTGTAGCCTGGACGTAGAGAGGAAGCAGGGAGTGATGGGAGGCGAGTCTGGAGAGGAGGACAGGGTCACACCATGCGGGCCTTGCCGGCCATGTTGAGCAGGGGGTGGACATTAGCAGGTCCTTCCTGCGGTGGAGGGATTGGCTCCCGTTTGCATTTTGAGACCATCGCTCTGGCTGAGTGGATTGGAAGGGTCAGCGTGGATGAGGGAAACTAGTTTGTAGGCTCTTATTAAGGTACTCCAGGCAAGCGATGGTGGTAGCTGGGCTGGCGTGATGGCAGCTGAGAGAGGGAGAAGGTGCACATATGAGAGAGATGTGAGAGGAGAACAACCAGTAGAACCTGGTGGCAGCTTGGATATTGGGCTTAGGATGGGGAAAATATCCAGGACAACTTCAGGATAGCTCCTGGCCTTCTGAGTTGTGCAGGCGGATGGATGGCCAGCCTTTCACTGAGGTGAGGAGTGTTGGAAGATGCCTTGGGTTTGGGGCCAGGGGAGGGAAGGATGAGCAGTCTGATATGGGACATGTTAATTTTGAGATGGCCCGATATGATATACATTTGGGCGTCATTGGTGAATTGACGTAAATTAAAACCTGGACATGGATGGGATTACTTGGGGAGAGGAGGGAGTCGAAAGAGAAATGGGTGTAGGACGCTGTCTGACGGATCCCCAGTGTGGAATGGCTTGGAGGAGGCCACCACAGAAGGAGAAGAGCAGGAACACAAGGTGTCGTGGGAGACAGGGAAGAGTGTCTCAGGTAGGTGGTGGGTGACGGTCAGCAAGAGACACAGGTGATAGCTTTGAAAATTTGGGGGACACGGAGGTGATCATTGACTTCAGCTGGTGCTGTATGCGTGCAGCGGTGGCGGTGACCAGAATTGCTGTGGGTAGATATTTTAATTCTTCCCAGTTCATAGTTGAGGGATGTGAGACTCAGAGAAGTAGCTTGTGAAATGCCTCAACTAAGTGGCAGCCCTGGAATCCAGGCCTACGCCTGGGGGTCTCACGCTCCCCGCTCTCCCCACCCTGCCTGCCGCCTCCAGCCACCGCCCCCCCCCCCCGCCCCCCAGCTTCCCAGGTATGTGCAGCCCAGCTGGTTATATAACCTCTCTGAGCCTCAGCTTCCTCATTTTTAGTCGTGGTAATTCCCCAGTGAGGCTGTTGGGAGAATGAACTGAGGTGGTGTGTGTTAATGCTTTGATTCAGCGTTTGATCCACAATAAGCGCTCAGTGAACGGGACCTGAAAACCTAACACCTTAGCAGCGGTGGCTGCCCTCCAGACCCACTCTTACCCCGTCTTCATTTTTCTCTCACTTGAATGCCTAAACGTCTACTCTTATAAGACCAATTTGTCGGCTGTTTGCCAAATTACTTTCTATTTTGTGTTTTTACTTTGTTGTTTCTTCTGCTTTTTGTGCCTTTGTCCACCCACATCACTAATTTCTGCTGTCTCTTTCTGTCTTTCTGAAAACTCACTTCCCCTGAGTGATTTAACCTGAGCTTCCTCGCTCTTTAACTTAATGACCTCAGCTGATCCTTACATTTACTCTTAAGAGTTTGATGTTCCTGAGTTTACATTTTTTCGTTTATTTTTACTAAGTAGATTCAGGAGCCTGCAGTGTTTTTTCATGTCCTTCAGTGACATCTAGTAGTGGACCCAAAGTGGCAAACGCCAGCCATTTTTATAATATTTAAGAAATAGTTGTCTTTCCTTTCACTTCTTAGCCCAGTCCTAAGATGCAGTTAGTTGTAAGTTCTGCCAACCTTACCTTCAGTGTACCCAGATTCATCCGTTTCTCTCCATTGGCACTGCCACCGTCTCGTCTCTCCTAGTTGAGACTGCATCGTCTCTGGCCAGGATCACCGCAGCAGCCTCCCATTGGGGTCTCCCTTCCACTCTTGCCTTTGATCAGTTCTCCACACAGCAGGTGATCTGTATTTTTAACGTGTGATTGCATCACGTCCTTTCCAGTGGCTTCCATCTCAGTTCACCATGGCCTCCCAGGTCCTCCGTGGGTCGCTTCACCTCTCTGGTCACCTTCCCTGCTACTGACCCCCTGCCCTCCCCACCCCAGCTTTGCTGCAGCCCCCCGGGCTACCTTTTCTTTGAGTTGCGCACACACGTTCACTTCTGTCCCTCTGCAGAGCCCTCATGCTTTGGGCGCCACTGCCTGGAATGCTCGTCCCCAGCTTGGTGCAAGTTTGTGTTTTCCTCTCTCCTTGGGTCTTGGCTTATATGGCACCTTCTTGGTCGTCTGCCTAAATAGGTCCATTCACCCCACTTCCTTCTCTCATTTTTATTTTTTTATTTTTGCGGTACGTGGGCCCCTCACTGTTGTGGCCTCTCCCGTTGCGGAGCACAGGCTCCGGACGCGCAGGCTCAGCGGCCATGGCTCACGGGCCCAGCCGCTCCGCGGCACGTGGGATCTTCCCGGACCGGGGCACGAACCCGTGTCCCCTGCATTGGCAGGCGGACTCCCAACCACTGCGCCACCAGGGAAGCCCTCTCATTTTTAAATTAAAAAAAAAATCTTTTTCTTTTTTCCCATTAATTTTTATAGAGTAAAGTAACATATTTGTGTAGCCATCTCCCAGAACTAATACATGTTAAAAGATTTTCTTATAATTTCTTCAGCTTTTCTTTAAATAAAAGAAAAGCCTTACAGATGGTTAGGATCCTCTGCATGCCTCCCCTTCTCTCGTCTTCTCTTTACCTCTCCACAGGCAGCTGCTTTTGTGAAGCTGATATGTAGCTTTCCATTTGGTCTGCTTTTCTTACCTTTGAAATGTACCCACTTAACTTATGTAAATGATATATCGTATGTGAGTTTGCAACTTGCTTCTTTCTCTCAACGTTTATATTTTTGAAGTATATCCATGTTGATACATATAGATACATATAGATAATCATTCATTTGAACTGCTCTGTCGTATTCCATCATATGAATATTCTGCAATTTATTTTTCCATTTCCCTAGTGATGATCATTTAGGTTGTTGTCGGTATTTCACTATTACGGAAAGCAGACATTCATGTACTTGTCTCCTTATACATGTGTTTGAGTTTCTCTGTCGTGTTCTTTTCTTGCCCAGCACCCTATTTTGTTCCCATTTTGCTACTCATCATTCTGTACTAACTGGACAAACATCTGTTTGCATGCTCACATTTATCTTTCTTATTAGACTATGAGCCCCATTTAAGGTAGGGAGTTTGTTTTACTCACCCCTATACACACAGCACCTCATATGGACCTTGGCATGTAGTAAATACTTGGTTGGTATTTGTTGTATTAATTCAGCTACTTGCTTTCCATTTGTCTTTTTCTTTTAATTTTATTTATTTTTGTTGTGTCAGGTCTTAGCTGTGGCAGGCGGGCTCCTTAGTTGCGGCTCGCCAGCTCCTTTAGTTGCAGCCGGTGGACTCCTTAGTTGTGGCTCGTGGGCTCCTCAGTTGCAGCGTGCATGTGGGATCTAGTTCCCTGACCAGGGATTGAAGCCGTGTCCCCTGCATTGGGGAGATAGATTCTTAACCACTGCGCCACCAGGAAAGTCCCTCCATCTGTCTTGTATGCTTCATCTCTAGTTTTTGATCATTGGTTTTAGACTTTTGAAGAAAGGTGAAGGCTGATGAAATGAACTGCCAAATCCTATGGGTAATGAGTGCAGGTGATTAGGTAAATCTGGTGTGAAAGGGAGCTGAGTCTAAACAAATCTTTAAATCACTTGCTTTGAACTAAACCTATTTTCATCTCAAAATGTGGAGGTGAAAAGTGATTTGGAGCCACATGGGCTCATTTTGGTTATTAAAGGAGCTGGGTTGATCAGCTGAGGTCTCCTTCCATATCTGTAGCATTATTTATTATTATAGAATTTTGTAGAGGTAAGGGGATTTTGTATTTATATTCTAAAATCATTTTATTTGAAAATTAGAAAATAAAGAACTACTATCCACCCGTTGATATTTATTTTTGGAATAGGACTTTTGGTATGCATAGGAGACAGGGGCCATAGATAAAGAGGCGCAAGAGGGAATCGAACTGTTGACCTTCAGATTTTTTTTTAAGTCTCATTTTTATTAGGGTCCACAAATCAGTGAATGTGTTCTCTGCTTTGTTTTCCAAAACTGTTAAGTGTTCCCTTACCATCCCAGACTTTAGATTTAACTATTTGATACACACATACCGAATTCACACATAGAGAAGGAAGACCAATTCATGGGATCAAACAGATTTATCTATACCCCTCTGCTATTCTTTTTTTTTAACACCTTTATTAGAATATAATTGCTTTACAATGGTGTGGTACTTTCTGCTTTACAGCAAAGTGAATCAGCTGTACATATACATATATATATATATATACACACACACACACATATATCCCCATATCTCTTCCCTCTTGCGTCTCCCTCCCACCCTCCCTATCCCACCCCTCTAGGTGGTCACAAAGCACCGAGCTGATCTCCCTGTGCCATGTGGCTGCTTCCCACTAGCTATCTATTTTACATTTGGTAGTGTACATATGTCCATGCCACTCTCTCACTTCCTCCCAGCTTATCCTTCCCCCTCGCCATGTCCTCAAGTCCATTCTCTATATCTGTGTCTTTATTCCTGTCCTGCCCCAAGGTTCTTCAGCACCATTTTTTTTTAAGATCCATATATATGTGTTAGCATACGGTATTTGGTTTTCTCTTTCTGACTTACTTCACTCTGTATGACAGACTCTAGGTCCATCCACCTCACTACAAATAACTCAATTTCGTTTCTTTTTATGGCTGAATAATATTCCGTTGTATATATGTACCACACCTTCTTTATCCATTCATTTGTTGATGGACACTTAGGTTGCTTCCATGTCCTGGCTGTTGTAAATAGAGCTGCAGTGAACATTGTGGTACATGACTCTTTTTGAATTCTGGTTTTCTCAGGGTATATGCCCAGGAGTGGGATTGCTGGGTCATATGGTCGTTCTATTTGTAGTTTTTTAAGGAACCTCCATACTATTCTCCATAGTGGCTGTATCAATTTACGTTCCCACCAACAATGCAAGAGTGTTCCCTTTTCTCCACACCCTCTCCAGCATTTGTTGTTTGTAGATTTTTTGATGATGGCCATTCTGACTGGTGTGAGGTGATACCTCATTGTAGTTTTGATTTGCATTTCTCTAATGATAGTGATGTTGAGTATCCTTTCATGTGTTTGTTGGCAATCTGTATTTCTTCTTCGGAGAAATGTCTGTTTAGGTTGTCTGCCCATTTTTGGATTGGTTTTTTTTTATATATATATTGAGCAGCATGAGCTGCTTATAACTTGTGGAAATCAATCCTTTGTCATTTGCTTCATTTGCAAATATTTTTGCCGATTCTGAGGGTTGTCTTTTTTATGGTTTCCTTTGCTGTGCAAAAGCTTTTAAGTTTCATTAGATCCCATTTGTTTATTTTTGTTTTTATTTCCATTTCTCTAGGAGGTGGGTCAAAAAGGATCTTGCTGTGATTTATGTCATAGAGTGTTCTGCCTATGTTTTCCCCTAAGAGTTTGATAGTGTCTGGCCTTAAATTTAGGTCTTGACTACATTTTGAGTTTATTTTTGTGTATGGTGTTAGGGAGTGTTCTAATTTCATTCTTTTACATGTAACAGTCCAGTTTTCCCAGCACCACTTATTGAAGAGGCTGCCTTTTCTCCATTATATATTCTTGCCTCCTTTCTCAAAAATAAGCTGACCATATGTGCGTGGGCTTACCTCTGGGCTTTCTATCCTGCTCCGTTAATCTGTATTTCTGTTTTTGTGCCAATACCGTACTGTCTTGATTACTGTAGCTTTGTGGTATAGTCTGAAGTCCGGGAGCCTGATTGCTCCAGCTCCGTTTTTCTTTCTTAAGATTGCTTTGGCTGTTTGGGGTCTGTTGTGTTTCCATACAAATTGTGGAATTTTTTGTTCTTCTTCCGTGAAAAATGCCATTGGTAGTTTGATAAGGAGTGCATTGAATCTGTAGATTGCTTTGGGTAGTATAGTCATTTTCAAAATGTTGATTCTTCCAATCCAGGAACATGGTATATCTCTCCATGTGTTTGTGTCATCTTTAATTTTTTTTATCAGTGTCTTACAGTTTTCTGCATACAGGTCTTTTGTCTCCTTAGGTAGGTTTATTCCTAGGTATTTTATTCTTTTTGTTGCAGTGGTAAATGGGAGTGTTTCCTTGATTTCTCTTTCAGATTTTTCATCATTAGTGTATAGGAATGCAGGAGATTTCTGTGCATTAACTTTATATCCTGCTACTTTACCAAATTCATTGATTAGCTCTAGTGGTTTTCTGGTAGCATCTTGAGGATGCTCAGTGTATAGTATCATGTCATTTGCAAACAGTGACAGCTTTACTTCTTCTTTTTCAATTTGGATTCCTTTTATTTCTTTTTCTTCTCTGATTACTGTGGTTAAAACTTCTAAAACTGTTGAATAATAGTGGTGAGAGTGGGCAACGTTGTCTTGTTCCTGATCCTATAGGAAATGGTTTCAGTTTTTCACCATTGAGAATGATGTTTGCTGTGGGTTTGTCATATATGGCCTTTATTATGTTGAGGTAAGTTCCCTCTATGCCTACTTTCTGGAGGGTTTTTATGATAAATGGTATTGAATTTTGACAGAAGCTTTTTCTGCATGTATTGAGATGATCGTATAGCTTTTCTCCTTCAGTTTGTTTAGTATGTTTTATCACATTGATTGATTTACGTATACTGAAGAATCCTTGCATTCCTGGGATAAACCCCACTTGATCATGGTGTATGATCCTTTTAATGTGCTGTTGGATTCTGTTTGCTAGTATTTGGTTGAGGATTTTTGCATCTGTGTTCATCAGTGTTATTGGCCTGTAGTTTTCTTTGTGACATCTTTGTCTGGTTTTGGTATCAGGGTGATGGTGGCCTCACAGGATGAGTTGGAGAGTGTTCCTCCCTCTGCTATATTTTGGAAGAGTTTGAGAAGGATAGGTGTTAGTTCTTCTCTGCATGTTTGATAGAATTCGCCTGTGAAGCCATCTGGTCCTGGGCTTTTGTTTGTTGGAAGATTTTTTTTTTTTTTTTTTTTTTTTTTTTGCGGTACGCGGGCCTCTCACTGTTGTGGCCTCTCCCGTTGCGGAGCACAGGCTCCGGACGCGCAGGCCTAGCGGCCATGGCTCACGGGCTTAGTTGCTCCGCGGCATGTGGGATCTTCCCGGACCAGGGCACGAACCCGTGTCTCCTGCATCGGCAGGCGGATTCTCAACCACTGCGCCACCAGGGAAGCCCTGTTGGAAGATTTTTAATCACAGTTTCAATTTCAGTGCTTGTGATTGGTCTGTTTATATTTTCTATTTCTTCCTGGTTCAGTCTTGGAAGGTTGTGCTTTTCTAAGAATTTGTCCATTTCTTCCAGGTTGTCCATTTTATTGGCATATAGTTGCTTGTAGTAATTTCTCATGATCATTTGTATTTCTGCAGTGTCAGTTGTTATTTCTCCTTTTTCATGTCTAATTCTATTGAGTCTTCTCCCTTTTTTTCTTGATGAGTCTGGCTAATGGTTTATCAATTTTGTTTATCTTCTCAAAGAACCAGGTTTTAGTTTTATTGATCTTTACTATTGTCTCCATTTCCTTTTATTTCTGATCTGATCTTTATGAATTTCTTTCCTTCTGCTAACTTTGGGGGTTTTTTGTTCTTTCTCTAATTGCTTTAGGTGTAAGTTTACGTTGTTTATTTGAGATGTTTCTTGTTACTTGAGATAGGATTTTATTGCTATAAACTTCCCTCTTAGAACTGCTTCTGCTGCATCCCATAGGTTTTGGGCCGTCGTGTTTTCATTGTCATTTGTTTCTAAGTATTTTTTGATTTCCTCTTTGATTTCTTCAGTGATGTCTTGGTTATTAAGTAGTATATTGTTTAGCCTCCATGTGTTTGTATTTTTTTACAGATTTTTTTTCCTGTAATTGATATCTACTCTTGTAGCATTGTGGTGGGAAAAGACACTTGATACAATTTCAATTTTCTTAAATTTACCAAGGCTTGATTTTTGACCCAGTATGATCTGTCCTGGAGAATGTTCCATGAGCATTTGAGAAGAAAGTGTATTCTCTTGTTTTTGGATGGAATGTCCTATAAATATCAATTAAGTCCATCTTGTGTAATGTATCATTTAAAGCTTGTGTTTCCTTATTTGTTTTCATTTTGGATGATCCGTCTATTGCTGAAAGTGGGGTGTTAAAGTCCCCTACTATGATTATGTTACTGTCGACTTCCCCTTTTATGGCTGTTAGCATTTGCCTTATGTATTGAGGTGCTCCTATGTTGGGTGCATAAATATTTACAAGTGTTCTATCTTTTTCTTGGATTGATCCCTTGATCATTATGTAGTATCCGTCTTTGTCTCTTTTCATAGTCTTTATTTTAAAGTCTATTTTGTCTGATATGAGAATTGCTACTCCAGCTTTCTTTTGATTTGCATTTGCATGGAATATCTTTTTCCATCCCCTCACTTTCAGTCTGTAAGTGTCCCTAGGTCTGAAATGGGTCTCTTGTAGACAGAATACATATGGGTTTTGTTTTTGTATCCATTCAGCCACTCTATGTCTTTTGGTTGGAGCATTTAATCCATTTACATTTAAGGTAATTATCGATATGTATGTTCCTATTACCATTTTCTTAATTGTTTTGGGTTTGTTATTGTAGGTCTTTTCCTTCTCTTGTGTTTCCTGCCTAGAGAAGTTCCTTTAGCATTTGTTGTAGAGCTGGTTTGGTGGTGCTGAACTCTCTCAGCTTTTGCTTGTCTGTAAAGGTTTTAATTGCTCCATCCATCAAATCTGAATGAGATCCTTGCTGGGTAGAGTGATCTTGGTTGTAGGTTTTTCTCCTTCATCACTTTAAATATGTCCTGCCACTCCCTTCTGGCTTACAGAGTTTCTGCTGAAAGATCAGCTGTTAACCTTACGGGAATTCTCTTGTATGTTATTTGTTGCTTTTTCCTTGCTGCTTTTAATGTGTTTTCTTTGTATTTAATTTTTGATAGTTTGATTAATATGTGTCTTGGTGTGTTTCCCCTTGGGTTTATCCTGTATGGCAGTCTCTGTGCTTCCTGGACTTGATTGACTATTTCCTTTTCCTGTATTAGGGAAGTATTCAACTATAATCTCTTCAAATACTTTCTCAGTCTCTTTCTTTTTCTCTTCTTCTGGGACCCTTACAACTAGAATGTTGGTGCGTTTAATGTTGTTTCAGAGGTCTCTGAGAGTGTCCTCAGTTCTTTTCATTCTTTTTTCTTTATTCTGCTCTGCAGTAGTTATTTCCACTATTTTATCTTCCAGGTCACTATTCTGTTCTTCTGCCTTAGTTATTCTGCTGTTGATCCCATCTAGACTATTTTTAATTTCATTTATTTGTGTTGTTCATTGTTGCTTGTTTCCTCTTTAGTTCTTCTCGGTCCTTGTTAAATGTTTCTTGTATTTTCTCCATTCTATTTCCAAGATTTTGGATCATCCTTACTCATTATTCTGAATTCTTTTTCAGGTAGACTGCCTATTTCCTCTTCATTTGTTAGGTCTGGTGGGTTTTTATCTTGCTCCTTCATCTGCTGTGTGTTTTTCTGTCTTCTCATTTTGCTTATCTTACTGTGTTTGGGGTCTCTTTTTTTCAGGCTGCCGGTTCATAGTTCCCGTTGTTTTTGGTGTCTGTCTCCAGTGGCTAAAGTTGGTTCAGTGGGTTGTGTAGGCTTCCTGGTGGAGCGGACTAGTGCCTGTGTTCTGGTGGATGAGGCTGGATCTTGTCTTTCTGGTGGCCAGGTCCACGTCTGGTGGTGTGTTTTGGGGTGTCTGTGGTCTTACTATGATTTTAGGCAGCCTCTCTGCTAATGGATGAGGCTTTGCTCCTGTCTTGCTAGTTGTTTGGCATAGGGTGTGCAGCACTGTAGCTTGCCGTTTGTTGAGTGGAGCTGGGTCTTGGTGTTGAGATGGAGATGTCTGGGAGATTCTCGCCATTTGATATTACTTGGAGCTGGGAGGTCTCCCATGGACCAGTGTCCTGAAGTGGTCTCGCCCACCTCGGTGGCAGAGGTCTGACTCCCGGCCGGAGCACCAAGACCCCGCTGGTCCCCCGGCCGTGGCCCCGGGATGGGCGGCTGTGGCTTGGTGCGGACTTGGCTCGGCATGGGGCTCTGGGCACTGGGCACAGGCTCAGCGGCCCCGGGGGCGCGATCCCCACATCCCACGGGTGCCACCGCCGTCTTGGCTCCACACCCCTCTGCTATTCTTAAAATGGAGATTGATGCTATAATCACACCTTGGGCTTCATTTTCAGTACAGAGCATCTTGTTTTGTCCTCTAGGAGCCTGCGCAAACCATTCGCTGATGAATTGAATCACCAATGATTATGCTTGGCAACATTTCTTAGTGGGAGAAATAATATAGCTGTAGTTCAGTGCTGTGCTAATGCCTCCTAATTTTTTCTTTTCCAGTTTAGAGTATATTGGTCGTCCCCTTCCCTACTCAGTTCATTGTGGCACACATGACTTGCCCTTGACTTAAGTTGGGTAACAGTTACTATGAACTTCCAAAAAGATTGGGATCTGGTCTAACTTTTCCCTCTGTATTTAAACAGTGAAAATTAGACACACCGTTCAATTAGGGGTAACAATAATAGCTAAGCTATAGTAAGCATTTAATGCTTGCTAGACACTGTTCTAAGCACTATATGCTAACAGCAGTGCCCTACTACAACATATAAGCTGAATTTAAAAAAAAATTATTTTCTGGTCATGTAAAGTGTAGGAGTCATGTTATGACGTTTATCAAAAATAGTGTTTTTCGATTTGTTTTCTAGTTACTTTTGGGGGTGGGGGGTGGCATGGAGGAGAAAATGTTTTCACTTAATTAGGTGTTTAGAAATGTACTGAACTGGGAAAATCGAAATGGTCATGAGCTGGTTCTTTCCTAACCTCCTCCCTTGCTGCTCATGCAGCCTCTGGATTCAGGCTTTAGTCTGGTCCTGTAAAGACAGCTGGGTGGATGATGCAGGTTAGCAAGGGTTTTAGGCCATGATCTCCATTTTATAAGCTGGGAGAACTGAAGGATGGAGGTTGTCAGTAACTTGCCGAAGACCACAGGGCTGGTGAATCACAGAGCCATGATTCAAATCCAGGCTATCCAATCGTTCTTAACTGCCTCCAGCATACATTGCCTGTGTTTTTTGAGAGCGTGTCTATGCAACAGGTATCACGAGGTGGGAGAAAATAGAGTTCTATCTTCACCGTGCTGGGAGCCATTTTTGTTTGAGGGGATGTGTGCCAGTTTGCATGTATCATGCTGGTTTGGTTAGTGTTTGCTGCCACTTCATAGATTTTCCAAGAGCGTTGATTCTCTTTTTATCTCCTCAGTCTTTTCACACCAGCCATAAAGGAATTTGATTGGTCATAATTAATGAGTCCCTAAGAATGGAATTGTTAAGGAAGCGGACTGGGTGATGAAGCAAGGGTAGACTCAGGTGGGGAGGAGTACTCCCTTCTGTCCTGTGTGTTTTGTGGCATGCGTGGCGGCGGTGCAGTCCCCCACAGCTGAAACTGGCGTGGCTCTGGAGTATGTCTGCATAGCTTGTCCATGGCACTCACTGCCTGTTACAGTGGTGAAGGTCGAAGTGTGTTTGCCATAAGCAGAATAAACAAACAGATCCAGAAAATGTATTCACTAATCTTTGCTTGGTGAGCAGAAGCTAGTGGTTGTTTAAAACAAATGAAGGGGATAAAAACTCCCCTAACTTTTATTTACCAGTCAGATTGCAAAGGGAGAAAATAGCCTATTTTTAGACTGAGGCTCCAATTATGCTAAGCCTTGAAGATAATGAAACAGTCTGACACAAAAGAGTGTGGTGACGCAAGTTTGTGTGGTGAAATTCCAAGGCATTCACTGACTTTTTAGGATTCTGCACAGTGAATATTAAGCTCCTAAAGTGTTTGTTGCCCGGAAACAGTGCTTTATTCTTTTACATGCAATGTAATGAAGTGAACCTGTGTTGTAATTTGTTTCTTGGGAGGAAGGGGAGAATTAGCACAGACTATCTATCTCTGCATCCTATCCTTGGCCTCTTGTGTGTCCCTTTTTTTTTTTTTTTTTTGCTGAAGCCACCACATCACGCTGTTACTAATACAGCACACTTCCTCCTGTTTTAGTCACTCTCAGTTTTTCTTCATGTTCTACACCCTGAGGGTTTCCAGTATTCAGTTAATTTTATATTGCAGATTTGGCAGAATGCTGAGCCCCCCCTCCCCCGCCACTCTTTCTTCATTCTGCGTAAAAATTACCCTTAGCTTTTTCTGTTCCTCTTCTCTCAATCGTATCAGGTGGCATCGTTCCTTGGAGCTCATTAGCTGGGGGGACCGAAGTGAAGTGTGCGCTGGCCCAGGGCTTCAGTGGCTGGGTAATGGAAGCTGGCTGTCGGTGCTCTCCAGTCTCGTGTTGCCTTTCCATTTACAGGTTTGGTCATATGCTTCTGGGTTTTCATTCTGCTGCCTGTAGCTGTCTTCCTGAAAATGAAGCCGGGGTGCTCAATGCTCATGTGATGGAAAGTATAAAGCATCCTTCCAAGGCAACATGTTTTCTTACTCTGTGAGCCCTGCTATAGCTTAGATCCTAAGGTATCTACTTCCTGGAGTCAGGAGCTCGGCCATCTTCCATTTAGCCTCAGTTTTCTTTTTCAAAGCGGTGGCCGTAAGAGCTAAGTGTGGGAAGGCAGAAGGAGAGACCTATCAAACCTAAGAAGTCAAAGCGGCCAGCTCCTGGCGTTGGTGGTTTATGGAAGGCTTTGATGAAGTGGGGAGGGAATGGGCCGTGAGGGCGATAAAGAGCTCCTCATTAGATTCAGACTGAAGTGCATTGGTGTGACTGACCTGCGGAATAGCTGGAAACATAAAATAGTAATCAGGTGGTTGATAAGGACAGCCTGGTTGGAAGAAGTGGAAGCTAGGAAATGTCTCTGGCTGGATGCCTGCTATCCACATACGGTACTTTTACTATATTTCGTTTAATCTCCCGCAGTCCTGTGGGTAGGGGATCTTATCCCTTTTTACAAATGAAGAAGAAATCTCGAAGGGATTAAGAAAATTGCCAAGGTCTCTTTACTTAGTAAGTGGCTAAAATGAATATGGCTTCTTATATCCGTGCCACTCTTCTGAAATACAGGAAACACAGACACCAACAGTATTTATCTTCTTATGCTTGGTAAGTAAAATACTGGGTGGTCCAATTGCTGAAAAGGCTGTAATAGCTTTTTTGTTACTATACTTCAATAGAGAGCTCTTTCTTAAAATTGTAAATGGGTCAAATTCAGTTCAGTTACCTGGCCTCTTTTGTGCCAGATGCAGTACTGAGTCCTGGGGATACAGGGGTCCCTGATCGTAGTCTGAGTTGAGAGGGTAGAGGGAAAGGAAAGACATTGACCTTGTAATTGAATTCTGTACCATATGAATAAGGTACATTTAAGGAAAGGAGGAAAGATGCTTTTTGCCTGGGGTTAGAGGATGATACCCATGTCCATAGAATAATTCCTACTCTCAGTTCCGTTGATTCTTTGGTGATTGCCAAGACTTGCCCAGAGAGGTATGGGATGCTGTTTTTGTAAGAGTGAAGCCCAAGAGCAACCATATGATGTTGTCACATCCTTGGGGACCTTCTTTTCTAGCTAGAGGTCTAGATTCATGAGGTTAATGAAGGTTTTGTTTTTGGTGAGTGAGGGGTCTCTTCCATTTCTACAGCCATTAAACTTAGTTTTCTTAATTGTGAATTCTCCTCAGCTCCACCTCTCCTCATCCCCTTCTCTGACCAGAAAGGGCAGAGGGCTTTCTAATTCCAGCTCAGCACATAACTGGCACTCAACAAAGATTTTTTTTTTTGCCACAGGGCAGCAGAACTTGAAATCTTCCTGTGATTAATTCATATTAATCTTTTGGAATGGAGCCAGAAGGGGATTAGTTTTGTTGGATAAAAAGCTGCCTCCTCACCTTCAACAAGAATAACAAAGAGTATGGATAAATCATTAGTATAAATTAAAGCCCAAGATAAGCAAAAAAATATTTCAGAATTTAAGTGTTCGTTTATAAATTCCATCTCCCAGCCAGATGCATTCCATCTCAGCTCAGAATGCTGAAGGTACTTGTAATTCCTACCACCGTGCCTCACCCTTGATATACACTTGAGGAAGAATAATTCGATATGAAATGGCTATTGGTAGTCTCTGAGGAATCCTGGATAATAGGTGTTCTGGCATCTGCCCAACTTGGAGACTGTCTCCCTTTCCTGGAACAAACTGATCTTTCAGGTCGTTTTGGTACAATAAAACGGGGATTGTAGGGAGGAAGTCAAGAATGAAAGCTCAGTCAGACTGTTTCGCATGTTCTCAGTGCCGTAGTAAACGTGGTATAAGCAGTACTTGGACACTGCCCTGGGCCTGAAGGTGGGATTCTTTAGCACCTCATACAGTGTAAGGTGGAGAACCTTTCAGTGCTTCTTTCAGGGTAGAAATAGCAGGGTCTTCGAGTCATAACTCTTGTAATTTGGGATGCAAGTTACATATAACTTTGTCAGGATTTTCTTGAGGTTTTCATTCTAGAAGACCAAAGACAGCAAGTGTTGATTCTGTTTCCTGAAGGGTGAACTCTAGAAAATTTTAGCTTTTGAAGAGCACAATTCTAGAAAAAAATTGCTAAGCGGCTGTTCTTCAGTATATTACAGCAGTCACCAAGGATCAGTATTGGTTCACCAAGATCCAGTAGTGTTGTTAATTTTGTTTTTCCTTTTAGGCTTAATATTGATATTAGGTTGAACCAGTTGAAAGTGCTAATTTTGAAAGTCGAAGCAGTTGAATATCAACAGTTGTTTTGTTTTTTTGTTCTGTTTTATTTTTTTCCTGGCCGTTCTGTGCGGCATGCGGGATCTTAGTTTCCCCGACCAGGGGTTGAACCTGTGCCCCTCTGCAGTGGAAGCTCTGGGTCTTAACCACTGGACCGACAGGGAAGTTCCAACAGTTTTGTATTCTAGTAGTTTTTATTGTGTTTTTTCTGATTATAAAATTAATACATGTTCATTATAATGTACTTAGAAAATATAGAAGAATAGAGGAAAATAAAATTTATTCATAAGCTAACAATCTATTTTTTTGCATATCTTTCAATCTTTCCCTATATGATCACAAGAATGCTATTTTTAAAAAACATAATTTATACTAAAGTTCATTTTTGTAGAGTATCTGGCTATTTATATTGAACGTATCATAAGCATTTCCTTGTAATCAGATATTTATAGAAACTGAATTTTTACTTTTACAATTTCAGCAAGTAGATGTCGCATAATTTATTTATCCGTGTTCCTATTTTAGCACATTTGTGTTGTTTCTGGGGTTTTACAGTGGTAAATAGTGCTGTAATAAACATCTATATGAATCATGGTCTACATTGTACTCTGATTATTTCTTTAGGATAAATTGTGAAAAGTGTGATTTCTAGGTTAAAGGATGTGAACTCTTAATACCTATTTCCAAATTGCTTACCATTAGAGGATGTGTTCTTTTATGCTCCCGCCTGGAGAGTATGAGAGAACTCCCCTTATGGCATCACCACAATTAGCTATTACTTATAAACACAACAAAGAAATAGGATAGGCCAATGTTGTTTTTCCACCTTTAATAAGTTTTTAGTAAACAAGATCACATAATCTGCTTTTTCTTGAAGGCTCTGACAAAACTTCTTGTAATATCATCATGGTCCAATCAGACTGATGTGAACTGAATGCACATAGAATTGGGGGGAATCTAACTTGCTGAACAACTATACCCTAGAAGGGTTTTATTACTGAGTTATTGTCAGCTGGTAGGGAGCCCTCTGTTTTGTGGTGAGCATCAGTGACCCTGTCCAGACCAACATTATTTATTGAGATTTTGATGAAAACAGACCATGTGCTTAGCAGATTTGCATGTATGTCATAAGGCCGAGAGGGATGGCTATTAGTTCTTTACTACCAAACTGTGGGTTTTTTAAGCATAGGAGCCAGCGTGGAGAGAGCAGTCCTTCTAGAATCAGCTTTGTGGCCTTGGGCAAAGTTACTTCACATCTCTTTGCCTCAGTTTCCTCATCTATGAAATGGAAGTCAACGGAATACTTAGCTCCTATGTTTGGAAGATTAAATGCATTAAGTGTAAAGCACCGAGAATAGTTCCTGGCCCTTAGTAAGTGATCATTAAAGGTTAGCTGCTATTATTGTCGTTATTAACCTTTCTCTCTTTTGAATGGTAGGCAACACATACTTCTTAAATGAATGACTAATGAAATCAATGTCATGAGGTAGAACGGGCCCATACTACAAATGAAATGTAGTGGACAAGTCTTGCTTTTATGTTTTATAATATTAGACTGTCACATAAAGAAAGGTTAAGTTCAGGCTTCCCTGGTGGCACAGTGGTTGAGAGTCCGCCTGCCGATGGAGGGGACGTGGGTTCGTGCCCCGGTCCGGGAAGATCCCACGTGCCGTGGAGCGGCTGGGCCCGTGAGCCATGGCCACTGAGCCTGCACGTCTGGAGCCTGTGCTCTGCAATGGGAGAGGCCACAGCAGTGAGAGGCCCACGTACTGCAAAAAAAAAAAAAAAAAAAACAACTGATACTGTGTGGTCTTCCCTGGTGGCGCAGTGCTTAAGAATCCGCCTGCCAACTCAGGGGACACAGGTTCAATCCCTGGCCCGGGAAGATCCCACATGCTGTGGAGCAACTAAGCCTGTGCGCCGCAGCTACTGAGCCTGCACTCTAGAGCTTGCGTGCCACAACTACTGAGCCCATGTGCCATAGCTACTGAAGCCCACGTGCCTAGAGCCTATGCTCCGCAACAAGAGAAGCCACCTCAGCGAGAAGCCCACGCACTGCGACGAAGAGTAGCCCCCTCTCGCCGCAACCAGAGAAAGCCCACGCACGGCAACAAAGACCCAACGCAGCCAAAAATAAAATAAAATTAAATTAAATTTATTTTAAGAAAGAGAAAGATTGATACTGTGTGCCTCCAGAAAGTAGAGATGTGTTAATTGACAGAAATTAGCAATAAGGAACTTTCTACCACTTAGCTCTACTAAGCAGTGGAATTGTGCTTTCAGTTAGTAGAAGAATTCAAACAGAAGCTTCCAGACTATTACAAGTACATAATAGAAAAGAGAAGCCTTCTTTGGATCAGAGGTTGGACTAGATGACCTCTAAAGTCCCTTCCAGCTCTGGGCCAGTTCTGTGATTCTGAGTGGAATAAGTAGGATTATCACAGAAGATGCAGTAAGGCCCCATGAGTGCATCTTTGGAAGGGTTGACGCGGCTAATCCCTGCCCACCGTGCCCTCCCTGCTTCAGTTTCTTTCACCTGTTGCACGTCAGCCTGGCAGCGGCCTATGCCTCAGCTTGATGGGGCGGTCTTACAGCCTAGCTTGGTGTTCCAGGCTGCCCCCTCCTCAGCAGCGGTGCCTAGGGGACGAGTATTTGAAACGAGGCCACTTTTGAAATAATCATGCAAGAAAATGGAAAGGAAATTGCTGCCTGCCAAATGTGTTTCAGAATTGTTTTAGAAACCAAGCAGATGGGTTTGTTCGTGGTGGGTGCGCTCTTGTGTGTAGCTTTGTAAGGGGTGGAGGGTGGGATACACCTTTTGCTCAGGAGTTCTGGGTCCTGGGTTTCTGTGCTTGCCTAGTGTCTCCGCTAAGTGTAGCATTAATGTTCTAATCCCCGGGGAGGGGTCACTGAACCCACACTGTTGTCCATTCTGTTTGGGCTTACATACCTTGGGCTGGCATGATTTTTCTGTCACGTGAACTCTGATCCCTTGCCCTTAGGTTATTTATAGGTAACGTCCAAATAAAGTTAGAAAGCTGGCTTGGGAGACCAGACGATTGCTTGCTTTCTTGGGGTTCTTCGCTGGATGCTTTTTGACAAGTTTTGTCATTGTTTTGTGCTACTCTTCCCATTTATAATATTTGGAGCATTGGGTTTTTGCTACACTTGTCAAGGATTTATGGGAGTTAGTGATATGTGGTATATAAAGTGCTCTGAGATTCTTTCGTGCAACTTGGTATTATCTTGAAAGCAAGAGGTTTAACTGTTCGTTTATTAGATAACTAGTGGGATTTTAAACAGATGTAATCACACCATGTCTGTTATTTAATGTATTAGGTGATATACACAACTTTACCTGCTCAAATTTTCAGTGAAGTGCCATTTTTTTTTCTTTTTTCTGTTTGTAAAACTTGTTATTAGGGAACACCTTGGGAAAAATTGGGAGTTAAGGTCTTGAAAAAAATTGTCCAGTGCATGGTTTTTAATATTTTGGCTTGTCCTTCTTTTTGCTGTCTGGCATTTGATAACTTACATGAAGAACTCACTGCATTGTTGTATTTTGCTGTTGTTACCAACGTATGTCTGTAGCTGGTGTTACAGGGCTCAAACTGAGTTCTACGCTGTGCGATGCATGGCCCAAAGGGTTGCTATTCTGTGTGCCAGGTGGGTTAATATGTTTTAGAAAAAGCAGCTGAGGAATTTTACAGTGGATACTCTTACATAGCCCTATAAATTTTACCCCTTTTGAGTAGTATCACTTTACCAGCCAGAATCTAGAGCACGCAAATGCATTATCAGAGTGATTTGAAACAGTGATGTACACACAGGGAGTGAACTTTATGGGGATGGTTCTGATGCTCTCAAGGCCTTGGGTCTCGTTGCATGTATTTTGAGCTGGAGTGTTAAGCCTGGTGCCTTAAGAAGGCTTTGCTTCACCTTTTAATCTTGAGAATTTATAAAACCAACAGCTTTGTAGCCTTCAGTAGGAGGATTGTATGTAGTATCCAAAGGTCCTTGGAATGTAGAAGCCATAGAGAGGAATAGATCTGTGTTTACACTTATTCTTGTGTTATGTGCACAGTGTAGAACTCTGCAAGATAAAAATTAGAATAATAGACATGGAAGATTTTTTTCAAAGATTACTGAACATTAGATTACTGGACTCATCTTATTTAGACTGAAAGGAACCTTAATCGAACGCCCTTGTTTTACAAATGAGAAAATGGAAGTCCATAGGGTCCCACTGAGCCAGGATCAGGACTGATGTAAAACCCAGGGGTCTTCCCTTCCTAAGCCAGAGGTGATTGGATCTCTGGATCAGAGCTGGATTCTGACAGCTGCTACAGAACCCCCCTGTAGCATTTAGAAAATTCTGAATCATCATATAAGAAAATGACTCGCAGTGAGTGCAGTTGTTGAATCCGTAGTCCTGGGAGGTCTTATCATTTGTATTAAGTAACTTCAGATGTTCCATAGTCTTCAGAAAGTCTGAGTTGACTGTATTTATTTTGTCTACCTTTTACCCAGTTAACAGAATGCTTACTCTCTTATTGCCACTTAAAAGTCATCTGGAAGACTCATGCTGACAGTGTAATGCATGGTGAAGGAAGGGGGTAAAGTAGGAAAACATAATTATTGCATGTAGTCTTTTTAAAGGCACTTTTCTCGTCCCTCCTCTATCTTTTCCCCAGCCTAGTTGGGTGGATCTGATTTGTATAGCCTTATTTTCCCCTTTTCTTTTCCTAAATAGAGTAAGAGCTCGAAAACTATTCAGGAGAAGCTGTAAACTATAGCAATGCACGTGAAAAGACAGTAGTTTGTGCCTCTCTCAACCTCGTTACAGATCTGTGGATAGTCTGGAGCTTACAAAACTGTACTTAAAATATTTTCTATAATATAGGTGGAGGACAGCTTTCTATTTGCTGCTGATGACTGTCAAAACAACTTCCCCAGAGCGATTGTCACAGAGTGCGGGGCCTCATTTTCTGATGGAGAAACTGCTTTGGTTTATCCTCACTGTGTTTTTAGATGATTATTTCTTATTTTCTCAAGTGCTTATGACATTTAATAAATTTGCAGTTGAGGATTGTGGCAGCCAGTAGTGTGAGAAAGGGAAATTGGGTGCCTGGAAACTATTTAAATACAAACAAATGACAACAAAGCTTAACCGGGAAAATATAATTGTGAAATTGTGAATAAAAGTGATCTAGGCCCAAGACAAGCTGAAAACTGTATTTCCTCATTCATTCCTTTATTAACCAAAGTTGCTTTTCCTTCAAACACAAGCAAACCTTTTGTTTAGTCTTTGGGAATTGATACTTCACAGTTCCTTATTTCAGTCACTGATGGACAGTATTCTTAGGATTCAGTGCTCAAGATGTATTTTTTTTTTAAACTGTTTTACTGAATCCCAGGCTTTCTCAAGATATATTTTAAAGCCAGCACAGTACAGTTTACAGTAAACTGTATAGTACAGTTTACGTCTGCTTTCTTTTCTTTCTTAAGAAAGAAAGAAAAGAAAGCAGATGTTTTTTCTTTTCTTTTCTTTTCTTTTCTATTTAACTTTTAGCTTTGGCTAAGTTGGGCTTCCAGTTTAGAGTATGAAATACAATACAAAAAGATTTGGCCAAAATAACTTTCTAAGCCTCCTCGCTGTATGTATATTTTTAGGAAATACTCTGCTCACAGGGGAAATGTCTCGTTAAGTTTTGGTTCCACCAAAAAGCGTTTTGAGCAACTAACTTTGATATGCGGGGCTAAAATTAACTTGCATGCTGAGATTGTATTGTTTTGGAAAGAGCCTTAATACTCAGCATGCCATTTGTGTCATATGTTCTTATTAAAGGAATGGAAAAGAAATATTAGGTAAATATATTTTTAAAGGAATAAACTTTTTAATCTTTAACTTTTTTATTTTTCAAGGCTGGTTTGTGTTATCTTTTTTAAAATTATGGTAAAAAAACATATACCATAAAATTTACCCTCCTATAACCATTTTAAGTCTCCAGTTCAGTAGTGTTGAGCATATTCACGTTGTCGTGAGACAGCTCTCCAGACCTTTTTCATCTTGCAAGTCTGAAACTCTATACTCAGCAAACAACAACTCCCCTCATCCCCCTTCCCGAAGCCCGTTAATCACCCTTCTACTTTCTGTCTCTATGAATTTGACTACTTTGGATACCTCATATAAGTAGAATCATACAGTATTTGTGTTTGTGTGACTGACTGGCTTATTTCACTTGTGGCATAATGTCCTCAAGGTTCATTCGTGTTAGAGCATGTGACAGGATTTCCTTCTTTTTTAAGGCCAAATAATATTCCATTGTATGTATATATCACATTTTCTTTATGTATTCATCTGTTGGTAGACATTTGGGTTTCTTCCACCTTTTGACTCTTGTGATTAATCTTTAATTTTATATGTTTCTTGAATAATACATTTTTGCCAAATTAAAATCAAATGCAAATTCTGGTAGACATATGTGTAACTGAATATAATAATGGACAGAGGTCTGTGAAATATTTGTGGGTTTGAAGACTGAAGTACGTATCTCTCTCTTTTTATTTATTTATTTATTTATTATTTTGGGCTGCATCGGGTCTTCGGTGCGGCATGCAGCATCTTCATTGAGGCATGCGGTATGTTTCGTTGTGGTGCATGGGCTTCTCTCTCGTTGTGGCGTGCGGGCTCCAGGGTGCATGGGCTCTGTCGTTTGCTGCATGTGGGCTGTCTCTCTGAGGTGTGTAAGCTCAGTAGTTGTGGCGCTCGGGCTTAGCAGCCCCACTGCGTGTGGGATCTTAGTTCCCCGACCAGGGATGGGAACACACGTCCCCTGCATTGGAAGGCAGATTCTTTACCACTGAACCACCAGGGAAGTCCCTGAAATGTATATATCTCTTAAAATTCTGTAGTATTGTTACTGATTTAAATTTATTTAAGTATTTTATGACTATACCATTTTGGTTTTTGGTGTAGGCTCAAAATCTTTTTCAGTGTCAACCAATTGACCCTGGAAACTGCAGATATAGTCTTTGAGGTTGTTCATTATTAATAGAAGAGTTTATCCCAGGCATGTACAGCCTTAAATTTTCTTGAAAGTGAAATTGCCTCTCAGTTGTTCTTCATTAAAATGCTCGTTTACAGTTTTACTGCATGAGACCTACTGTCAGTTGTAAAAGCATCTTTTTGAAGTTTTGTGTAAGCAACCTGATGATACAGGTGCAGTGTGCAGTTCACTGCCAGTTGCAGTAGCGTAAGAAATGGATTTTTTTTTTTTTTTTTTTTTTGCGGTACACGGGCCTCTCACTGTTGCCTCTCCCGCTGTGGAGCACAGGCTCTGGACGCGCAGGCTTAGCGGCCATGGCTCACAGGCCCAGCCACTCCGCGGCATGTGGGATCTTCCCGGACCAGGGCACGAACCCACGTCCCCTGCATCGGCAGGTGGACTCTCAACCACTGTGCCACCAGGGAAGCCCAAGAAATGGATATTTATTTGCCTTTTGGAATCTTGGGAAGAGGACTGTTTCCCTTGACTAATCCTCATGGAATCATTAAATATGGAGAGAGTATTGAGCTCCCTTCTCTACAAGACATTTACTTAAGCTTCTTGTTACCATTAATTGCCTCTATGGGCCAAAGGAAATGAAAGTGTAGTCAGGCAGTCAATTGGCTACTGATGTTCAAAGGAAGTGAAACATACGACTGGCTTAATAGTTCAGGTTGAAAGTATACACAGTTAACAGTAATTTTATTTGGTCTTGTAAATAGTTGTCCATATACCTGATGTGAATGAAAGTTGCTAATACCAGGTAACGAGGAAAGGATTATTTTAATGGTTGTGTATGTTTTGGAAATGGAAGCTAGAGTGATTTAAAGAACAAAAAACTAAACGTTCTAGGGCTGGTAAGTAAGTTTATTTGATGTGATTTGTTATTAGGATTTACCCTGAATTATAGTGATCAGATTTTTTTAAAATTAATTAATTAGGCTGCATTGGTTCTTGTTGCTGTGGGCGGGCTTTCTCTAGCTGCGGTGAGCGGGGGCTACTCTTCATTGCAGCGCGTAGGCTTCTCATTGCGGAGCATGGGCTCTAGGCGCAGGGGCTTCAGTACTTGTGCCACGCGGACTCAGTAGTTGTGGCTCGCGGGCTCTAGAGCACAGGCTTAGTAATTGTGGCGCCCGGGCTTAGTTGCTTCGCGGCATGTGGGATCTTCCCAGATCAGGGCTCGAACCCGTGTCTCCTGCATTGGCAGGCAGGTTCTTAACCACTGCGCCTCCAGGGAAGCCCTCCTTCTATGCACTTTTAAAAGGATTTGATTTGCTAAAACGTTTAGCATTTTTACATTTATGTTCACAAAGGATGTTGTTCTGAAGATTTCTTGAGATATCTTTGTCAGTCTCAATCAGACCAGGGTAATACTAGCGTCATAGAATATGTTGGGAAGTATTTCTTCCTCTTCAGCTTTCTGGGAGAGTTTATGTAGAATTGGTATTATTTCTTCCTTAAATGTTTGGAGTAATTCACCACTGTGAAGCCTTCTGGGCCTGGACTTTTGTTTGTGTAAACATTTTTAACTAAAAATTCAGTCTCTTTAATACATAGAGGGCTGTTCAGGTTACTGACTTCTTGAGTAAGCCTGGTAGTTTGTGCCTTTCAAGGAATTTGTCCAGTTTATTGACATGAAGTTGTTTATAATATTCTCTTTGTCCCTTTGATAGCTGTAGAATTGGTAGTGGTATCATGTGTCTCATTCCTGATATTGGTAATTTGTGCCTTTTCTTTTTTCCAGCTACATTGGTCAGCTTTAACCCTGTCTTCTGGCTCTTCAAGCCAGTGGAGTTAAGACTGCTGCTCCACACAGCACCTATTAGTGCTTGCCCTCAGGCAAAAAAATTGGAAAAATGGGTAACTTGGCTGGGAGTCTTTTCCTTTCTCCAGTTGTAGGCTTCCCTACATTTTGGACCTGTTTTTGGTTGCTCTTCAGTACCTTCAGGTGGTTGTTTTTTATGTTGTTCAGAGGCTATAGTTGTTTTCTGTGAGAGGGTTTGTCCAGTGCTAAAAGTCTGGATTTTGGGTTTTGTGACATTATAGCCAATTGAAACATGCTTCAATAGCTGTAATCGAAGTATGGAACTGGGTAACTTGGCAGTACTTTCCAGTCATTGTTGCCTTTATTGGATTTGATATGGAATAGCTCAAGTGGATATTTACAATAAATTATGGTGTTAGGGAAAGGCGAAAGGAGAAATGTTGGGTTAACTCTTACTTTTCAAAATGGTATCAGTAGGAAAAACCATATTACTTTTATAAAAAGTGAGCACTCTTCAGTACTGAGTATGTCAAGCTTCTGAATGTTTCTGAGCGCTTCTGCTTGTCATGGGGAAGTTTTTCAAGATGGAAGAAAACACTATATTTCAGACATGAAAACAAAGCATTTCTAATTGCTTGATGTTTGCTATATCAAAATATTAGTTTTAGGTCATATTAATGCTATGACACTTAAATATTTTATTTGTAATGGACTTTATTTTCTGGTCATTTTATATTGACCATTTATGCCCTTTTAGTATATATTACAATTGGAATTGAAAGACACTATTAGAAGTCATCTTAGGTCTCTGGACTTGGGCCTGATATTTGCTGAGCAGCTATGAGGAGCCACACACTGTTCTAGGCACGGGAGGTTCAGTGGTGAACAAGGAGCTTATATTCTTAGAAGCTTAGAAATCTGACCCTTTTGGCACACTGTGGGTGGTCAGACTCACATGTACCTGCCCTAATGCCAGTTTGTTCATTTGAAATGAGAACTACTGCTGTTGATTAGACTGGGGAGGTCGAACTGAGAGATTATTGCATTTTCTCTTTATAGACAAGGCGCATAGGAAGCCACATTACAATCACAAGGTTGCTTGGTGAGAATGGAATCAAAACAAAGGGACTTGGTTAGATAATCCATGATTGGGATACACCTGCCACAGAGACTATTTGGGTTTCCCCTGAATAATGCTGAGCAGTAAAACTTGCCACTGTCTGGTTCTTTGGGCTTATTTCTATGGTGACCATTTTCCTTTGTTCATATGATTTTTTTCAAACCAAACTGTAATACATTCTACTAAATGACAAGCCACAATCTAGGCCTACTTTCCAAGATTACACTCAGATCACCTTTAGAAACATGTACAGGCATTCAAATTCTGAGGCTAGGCATGTGCATAGACAGTCTCTTGGTTGGTTTCAACAGAGGGCCACCATGTCCGTTGTGCAAGTAGGTTTTACCCTTAGAGGGTAGCCTTTTTTTTGCCTTACATGTAGTCATGGTCTGGAAGGAGTCTGTGAATCCCTTCTAGTTGTCCCCATGGACTGCCAGTAATATAGTTTTACTCTGTTTAAGTGGTTATAGAAGATTTCACTCTTGTTTTTCCTATGACTTACTGACGCCGGCTCCTTGTTCATAAATAAGATGAGCTCCGTACTTACAACATTGTTTCAATGGGACAGCTTAGTCTGTCCTAGTGGAGGTAAAATTTATTTATTTGAAAATGTCAGAAATATCTACATTTAAATCTAGAAGGTCCTGGAAGCCAAGCATACATGTAAAAAAATGAAGGAATTTACTATAATTCTGTATAGCGGTCCGGGAAACATGAAAAGTAGTTGCCTTCAAGCAGGAATGGCATGACTAGGGATAATGGAGGCTCAAACCTTGGAATTGTGAGCCAGTCTCACTCACTAGATTGTTACATTGTCCTCTCCAGCTGTATACCAGCTGTCCACAATCAGGGTTAAAAGACCACCCAGTTTACTGTTAAGAAAAAGAATGTTAAGACCCAATGATGGCCATATTTGTCCACATCAGTTCTCATGTTTTCACGGACACAAATGAAGTGATTTCACCGTCTATACATCCACCAAAATCTATGGGCAGCCAGCAAGGAAGGCCTGGACGGGTACAGTTTTAAGTTCCTTGAAGGCAAGAACCATTCTCCTCAACAACAGCAACAATAGTGGTAGCAGCAATAATAATATATGTGTGTAGTGCTTTGTAGTTTTTTGCAGAGCCCTTTCACCTAAGTTTTTTAATTTGAATTTCGCAAGTGCAATATATAGTGTATAGGTAGGTTGATAACCATTTCTGCTTTCTAGTCAACCATAACCTACACCATTTCTTACTATAAATTTTTGACCTGAAAGATGGGAAAATATATTTGTCCCCTTTGAATTACCATAGTGCCTTCTTTTACAGACAAATTTAGTTTTGTGAAGTTTTAGACTATACCCCTAAGGAATTTTAACACCAAGTTGATCGTTTGAGATGAAAAGCAAAACTAAGAATCAGTGTCTGACTCTCTTAGATGGTGACTGCCCTCTAAATCCTCTTACTGAGTTTTTAGTTGAATAAAACACAAGGCTAATTTCTTTTTTCAGTCTCCGTCCGTACCATTCATTCTTTGCGTGTGTGTGTGTGTGTTTAAATTTTTTTGTTGTTGAAGTATAGTTGGTATACAATATTATATAAGTTACACGGGTACAATATAATGATTCACAATTTTTAAAGGTTATTTTCTTTTTACAGTTATTATAAAATATTTGCTGTGTTCTCTGTGTTGTACAATGTATCCTTGTAGCTTATTTTATACCTAATAGGGCGTCACACCATTCATTCTTAAAATACATTCCAGTTAATAACAGCTTTCTTTGCATACATTACTTCTGTAGATATCAAGTGTTCTAGATCTGTACTGTCTAGTATGGTAGCCATTAGCCACAGATCGCTATTTAAATCTAAATTTTAACTAATTATAATGAAATAAAATGAACATTTCAGTTCCTTAGTCACACCAGCTACATTTCAAATGCTCAGTAGTCACGTGTGACTAGTGACTATCGTATCAGACAGTATAGATAGAGGACATTTACATCAATGCAGGAAGTACTGTTGGGCAGTGCTATTCTAGGCGACTGTCGGATAATTCTGCCATTGTTTATAATTTTATCTGCAACAGATTTATGTTTCTAAATACATTTAATAAGCCTGTCTATGTGATGTAAAATATGTACTTTGAGTATGCTTTTTAAAAATATACATGAACTTTTTATTTTCTTAGCACTCCTTAAGTAACAGGTCTTACCAGGTAAGCAGGAATGGGAATCCGAGTAGAAACTCTGTGTGATGATAAAAAATGTCCAGTTTCTCTTCCCTTCTGTGGATATTTGGTGAAGTCAACAGAAAAATTGATGCAGAAACATGATGCTGCAGTATTTAGAAAGTGCACGGCCATCTAATAAGGAAAAGTAACTGACTAACAGTAATCTTAAGATGATTCACATAGTTGAGATTCCATGAGGCAAAAATTTAGGTCAATTGTACTCTCATCAGATTAAATATTAATCAGAGAGTTTAGCTTGAAAAGGCATTTGACAATTGGAGAATCTCTCAAGTGTAAAGCTGATATTAAAAATTTGATATCACATGTTAGGACCTTAAGTGTTACAAGTTAATTCAGTAAGATGTTGAGCATATCCCATTTACCTTTTCTTCTTTCTACTTATATATTCAGGTTGTGCGGAACTAAAGGAAAAATTCAGACTTAACACCCAAAGTCTATTTTTTTGCCATCAATGAATGATTCAGGCAACTTCAGACTAATGCAGTATCCTATCATGTATTCAGATTAACTTGGACAAAACACTCACAAACATCTTTGATCCTTGTTTGTGTAACAGTGGTCTCCCCAAAGTGGCTGAATGTAAGCAGAAACCTATAGGTAAATAGGCCATGCCTCCGCCATGGCACCAGCACTGTGCCATGGTGGAGGACAAGATTGGATAGGTCTTATTCAAGGGCTTTGCAGAACAGAGACATTTGGACACACCGAGTTCCAGATAGATTGAGAGAGTTGTATGAATATGAAAGAAGTCATCACCTTTTAAAAATGAGCAAAACCCCACGAAACACTGGTAGTTGTTATGTTAGTGTGATTCTGTGCAATCAGATGTATGTTTAATGCCATTTTCACTTTTAAAGGCCATCGCTTTCTTGCAAAATCAGACAGTGTTAAGAGACTCAAAGGACAGCTGTGTTTTTTGAAAAAGGCCTTTCCGCTAGTTGGGGTGATAAGTGTAACATTTACATAGAAAGCAAATACACCCCCTTTTATTTCTGTATTCATTTTAGATATTCTTTGCCTAAAGTAGCAGCTTGTTATGAGCATGAGTATAGAAGAGAAATTTTTATTCATAATTAAAGACCATCAGTAATAAAAACATTTCCCTAGTGTGACAAAGAACAGCCTTTGTTTAAGGGTTAGGTATGTCTAAGGAAGTGACTCTTGTTAAGAACTAAGGAATAAAATATAATTTGTCTTATCTTGTGTAAGGAAAATTGTCCTAACTTGCATGCTGCTGAGTGCCTAATTTACATTTAAAGCTGAAGTAATGAAGCCTTTATTTTTTGCCAGAAACTCCCATTTCTCTCCCAAATATATTCTCTATCAGACCAAAATTTTTTTAAAAGGCTCATTATTTTGCATGGTAATGTGTCTTTGCTGATGTAGAAAAGCAACATGATTTAGGATGAAGGATGAATTTACACTTTCTTATGTGCTCTTTTGCAGATAATTAAAATTATTTCTAGGGATCAAAAGGTGGGTTTGCAGAGCACACCAAAAAGAATAGCTTCGTCCTCTGAGTTGCAAATGGAAAGGTATAGTCCTCTTCTTGCCAGGAGGAAGAGGTTCCTGAAAACTCATGGATTTAGAAATTAAGTTAGAGAACTTTAGACCTCATGGAAACTGTAGTCACAGGGGGTCTGAAGTTGAGAGCTCTTAGGAATAAACAGTGCTTATATTCAGTTAAATAAATCTTCAAAATGTAGTACAAATGACCTTTAATTTATATTCTTATTTAGTAATAAGGGGTACTGTGTATTCATTTTCATTCATGATCCCTTGTTTAATAGAAAATGTGCTTTGTTGGTGATAGTAAGCATGCTTCGAGGCATTTCCCCTCCTTCCCCATGGCTCGTCTTCAACCTGGCTGTTCATTGCCTTTTCCTGATTTTCAAACTCCGAAATGGTTGCCTCCCAGGGCTCACCACCCTCACTCACTGCTTTCTCTTAGATGCCGTCAGTGTGTAGTTTGGAGTTGCAAGTGTGTTTTGCACTCACCTTCTTTAGTTTTCCTATGGATTCATTCTTAAAATCTTTATTCCTGTTCTGCCATCGGCTCTTACCTTTCTTTGCTCTTCCCAAGCCCAGCTCCATCTTTCTCTAATTATCCCCAACAAGATTGAATCTTAGTGCAATTTGCATGTACTACTGGAACTAAATGAAATTTTGGAAGTGACCCCCAAAATACACAGAAGTGAAGTTGAGAATATGCAAGCTCAGTTTTAATAAGATCAGATACGGGTAATTAGTGTAGTATCTTGCAAGTGTGTATGATTATGTGCGCTCTCAAACACTCTACGTGTGTATGTACGCTACAACCACATATATATAAATAACATTTAACCTGAGAAGAACTTGCAAGTGTTAAGCTACTTAAGAACTTTCAAAGCTTCCGAGACAGTTGCATGTTTCAGTAAAAGCGGTCAGTGTGTTAGCTCTCAGTCAGTGGCATAATCAGTCATTTATTGAATACCACTTTGGATTTGTGAAGAAATGGGGGTATTTACAGCCTTTTGGCACCTCATTGGTTCCAAAGTCTCAAAGCTTCTCGGCCATTCCAGCACGAGAGTTTCAGATCCTAGATGGTAGTCACCTGATGACTCCTGACACCAGACTGCGCCACCTATCTTCATTCCTTGGGCCCCGGGGGTGTCCCAGATGGGGTGGGAATCCCATTGACCCTCCCTTCCAGCTCTTCTCAGCTAGCAGTCATCAGACATTGGAAGAAGCAAAAACAGCTCCTTACTGGAAAGAGGTTGAAACTTTTTGTTCTGTGAGTAACTGCATTCCTGATAAAGCCTTGGTTGTTGTATTGTTTTAAAATTTATTCCTGGGCTTTAGCCTGTGTTTTTATTTCTTAGGAAAGATTCTATGCATTGATAGTATGCTCTATTCTTTAAATTTTTAAAGAAGTAAACTGAAATGTTCTGATTCTCGTGTTGTTTAGAGTTCTTATCCCAGGGAAGAACATCCAGAAACATAGTCTAGCAAATCTGTGATTATTTTACCCTGATTTGGTATTTCCCTGTGGTGGGAACTTTACGAGTTTTTCTTGTAATCATCGTTATCATAGTTAAAGATTTATTGACTAACTGCAGTAAGGGGTAGTTGGATGTTCGTACTGGTTTTGTGAGTACTTGGCCGAGATATGTAAAATAGATTCAACTCGAGGCACTCTTGTAACAGTAAATACTAAAGCCACTGCCATTGTTCGTCAGAAATCAGGAGGAAAACTTCATCATTGGCCTGAATGAGCTGAAGTTCCTAATAAGACTGTGGTCATTATTCATTACCTCTTTTCTTTCAAATAGTGAAACTCTTGGGTTTCTGTGGACAAGGCTGCTTTTTAATGGCATGTTCTCCAAACAGCTGTTAGGCACCCCCCTCCCCAATACCACAGATCACATCTGTTCCCACTGTTGATTAGCTCGAGGGTGGAGAAAGAAGAGAGGCTGTAGCATGTGTAATTACCAGTAATTAATTCTTGTTGAGCCTCTTCATTTCCTTCTATTCTAACTCCACCTACCCTTCTTCCTGTCTCTGTTGTAAATTCTGTTTCATGTTGGCTACTTGTGGAAAATAATCTTGATGGGTATACAGCTGTTTTCCTAAAATTTTACATTCACCTTACAGTGAAGCTTTTATTTTTCTTCTGGTGGCAAAATCTCTTGATAAGGCAAGGCAACTAAGATGTTTCCAACTGTCAACAAATATTTAGCGAATATATTCTTTCTTAAAGGAACTAATGCAAGGCATGAATGAAGAAGTGTGAGGAAAACAAATGTAAGATACAGTCCTGGTCCTAAACATTAATGTACAGAGTAATTAGAGACGTAAAGTATGTACATGGAAAAATAATGATGTAAGTTAACATATAAGAATTGACCAAATTGTCAAGACCATAAGGTGGAGGTAATGTTCTACTGTTTTTCTTTCTCTTTGGGATAAGCTAGGACCAAAGGAAATATAAATTTGAGCAGTTTAATTAATATGTTACAGTAGAAGAGATATATCACAGGCTTGCTCTCTAATAAAGGAAGTTCACAGTAATCTTCTTTACACATCTTAAAAGCCTAGAGATTTTCAAGACGTGATGCTTTTTTTTTGAGCCTCTTTTCAGGAGAATGGAGCTTCAAGTGGACCATTTTAAAACTGCTTGTTTTTAACATTTCAGATAAACTTAAAAATGTATTTGGTGTATCAGTCAGCAGGGCCCCAGCAGGAAAGAGATGACACTGGGATTAATAGGATTTGATAAAGGGATTATTTACCAAAATGTGGGCGGCGTATATAGTAAAATCACAAGGCAGCTGGGTGAACTTCAGGGCTAGTAATAGCAGGGATGTTACACTCTGAGGTGAAAAGGAGTGAGAGGAGGAACAGATACCTAACCTCCAAAGAGAGAGTTGGGTGAGGAGGGTCTTCTGATCGCAAAGGATTCCGCCAGCCCTGACGTTGACCCCTCCGGGAGAAAGCCAGAGGCATAGCCTGTGTTCATTTCCCTCCTGATCCAAGCAGTGTTCGCCATTAGCCAAACTCCACTGGAATTGGGACGAGGGAGCTCTTTGATGTAGTCTGTTAGGTCAGCCTTCCCTCCCACAGAGCAGGGTGGAGCGTGGAACTGGATGAACAAAGGCAAGATACCTGGTATATTTGGAGACTTTGTTAAGTTTGCCTAAATATGAGGATCCCTCTTGGATAACGTAATCCTGTGCACTAAATAATCTCTGACAATAGGCGTATGTCAGGAATCAGTACGCTTCATGACACATCAGTCACTTCTCAAGCCTGTGCACAGGGAGCCATTGATATAGGTTAGTGACTCTCACCTGGGGGCAGTTTTGGCCGCTATGAGACATTTGACAGTGTCTGGAGGCGTGTTCGTGTGTGGGCTTTGTCATTAGGATCTGGTGGAGGGTAGTCATTGATGAAGCGAACACAGTGAAGTGCTTCTTCATTCCATCAAGGTAGCTGCCCAGATGATTGTTGAAGACTCTTAACTGAAGCAATGACCATGACTTTTGGTGAGAAGACATTACTGGGCTTTGAAAGAACAATTCGAGTTGCATTCTGAGAATGAAGCTACAAGTCAGCATAGGTTGTACACATTGAACATGAGGTCGGGGGGTGGGGTGGGGAGTCAAGCCCTAAAAGATAAAGAAGAAATGAGACCACTGTGAATAACTGGGGTGTAGATGGCAAGCTCCTCAAGGGCATGGACTGCATTTTAGGTACCTAAGGAGAGGTAAGCACCATGTCTTGAGCAGTACAGACTGTCAATACCTATTTGTCAAATGAATGAGTAACGCTTAATTGAGGAGAAATGGTTAGAAAGAAAGGCACCACTAGGAAGGGACAGATGAAAGATGCTGCAAGGGGAGGAGGTGAGATTCTTTTTTTTTTTTTTTTTTTTTTGCGGTACGCGGGCCTCTCACTGTTGTGGCCTCTCCCATTGCGGAACACAGGCTCCGGACACGCAGGCCTAGCGGCCATGGCTCACGGGCTTAGTTGCTCCGCGGCATGTGGGATCTTCCCGGACCAGGGCACGAACCCGTGTCCCCTGAATCGGTAGGTGGATTCTCAACCACTGCGCCACCAGGGAAGCCCAGGAGGTGAGATTCTTAATGTGAAAGGAAAGATACTCTGGACTGCAAAGAAATGAGAAAGCTAGGCTGTAGAGGCCATATTGGGTGTGCCGCTCAAGCTCATTGGATCTCAGGTTTCCAGACTTTTATGTCTGTCCCTGACCTGGACCCTTGTACCTCATGGTTTCCTTTTCTTTTTTTTTTTTCTTTTCTTTTCTTTTCTTTTTGTGCGGTACGCGGGCCTCTCACTGTTGTGCCCTCTCCCGTTGCGGAGCACAGGCTCCGGCCGCGCAGGCTCAGCGGCCGTGGCTCAGGGGCCCAGCCGCTCCGTGACATCCCTTTTCTTTAAGATGCAATAGGTAGGGACAAGGATATTTAAATGATGTTGTCAGAAACCATTTGTCCCATTCCTCTTTTATCAGCGCTGCCTTTCCTCCCTTTTAATGTCATGCCCTGCATGGACCCTGAGCTCCTTCTCTCCTTCTTAGTTGGACCGAGCTGAAGATTTAGGTAGGCCTCCAAAGAGAAGCTTTTAATAGATCAGTCCATTGGTGTGGGACTTGGTGTGATTGGCTCAGTCATCCTGTTTTTATATTCCTGCACGACAACGCTTGATAGCTGTTCCTTTCATTGTCAGAAAAGGGAAAGCTGCTTACTTGGAGGTGACCACATTTGTCTTTGGAGTTCCTTAAGAGCAGTGAAACTCCTTTTATACTTCCCTCAGTGCTCAGCCCATTGTAAATGCTTGTTGAATTAGTGGATTTATTATGGAGGGTTACTCCTAAGATGGCAAAGAGAAGTGGTGGAGTGAGATAGGCAAGGTTATATTTCGGAAACCTTGGCCATGAAGTGTTCAGTCTTCTGAGTGACACGGGACATTAAAAGACCTCTTGTGTTCAAGATGGTTGACTGTAGAATTAAGAACTAGAGGAGGAATTCAAAATACTGGAATGGGAGCTGGAGGTAACAAGAGAGCAGGAGTACTGTCTCTTTGCTGGAGGAAGAGTCATGCTGCTGTGGCCCCATAGTAGGCAGGGCCAGGTAGATCTGAAATGTCCACCAGCCAGCCTCATCAGCATCATTAAAAGAATGTCTGCCATTCAACTTCATAGCGAATCTTGCAGATTTTTTAAAAATCGGCTTTCGGCTTCCCTGGTGGCACAGTGGTTAAGAATCTGCCTGCCAGTGCGGGGTATACGGGTTTGAGCCCTGGTCCAGGAAGATCCCACATGCTGCAGAGCACCTAAGCCCGTGTGCCACAGCTACTGAGCCTGTGCTCTAGAGCCCACGAGCCACAACTACTGAGCCCACGTGCCACAACCACTAAAGCCCACGCACCTAGAGCCCGTGTTCTACAACAAGAGAAGCCACCGCAATGAGAAGCCTGTGCACCGCAATGAAGAGTAGGTCCCGCTCACCGCAACTAGAGAAAGCCCACGCGCAGCAATGAAGACCCAACCCAGCCAAAAATAATTAATTAATTAATTAATTTTAAAAAGAAAGAAAAATCACTTTAAAAAAAAGAAGTTAATGATGGGTAAGATTCCTTACAGACAGCCAGTGAACTAACCAACCTTTGGAATTTCCTAATCAAAACCATACACTATCTCTGTAATTATAATCATAGTGGTCGTGGATTTGTTAAGGCTCATTTGTTTTTTCTCCCTTCACCTATGACTGATGGTTGACACTAATTTTTAGGATGCTTAGTAAAGGGTTTACAAGTGACATTGGAGCCAGCAAAATGAGTCACTCCTCTCTGGCAGTCTCTTGGGTAAATCGAACATAGCCATGGGTGTGAAATATACCAGGCAACTGTTTACTATAGTTTGAAGACTGATTCAACATAAGCATAAAATCTGTCCACGTTTGGAAGGGAGGCTAATCTTTTCGGGGCTGTGACCCATTTGAGAATTGGGTGACAGCTGTGGATTCTTCATCCAGAAAAATGTTCACATATACACCAATACAAAATTTTATAGACCATGAAGGAGGTTCACAGACTGAGCCATAGCTCATAGAGGAAGTTTGTGCAGTTGAAAATGCATCTTCAAAATTACATTGTTAGGGACTTCCCTGGTGGTTCAGTTGGTTAAGAATCCGCCTGCCAATGCAGAGGACACGGGTTCAAGCCCTGGTACAGGGAGATCCCACATGCCGTGGAGCATCTAAGCCCATGCGCCACAACTACTGAGCCCGCCCTCTAGAGCCTGCAAGCCACAACTCCTGAGCCTGCGCTCTAGAGCCCATGAGCCACCACTACTGAGCCTGCGCTCTAGAGCCCATGAACCACCACTACTGAGCCCACGTGCTACAAACTACTGAAGCCTGCGTGCCTAGAGCCCTTGCTCCGCCACAAGAGAAGCCACTGCACTGAGAAGCCCACGCACCACAACGAAGAGTAGCCCCTGCCCGCCACAACTAGAGAAAGCCCGCGCACAGCAACGAAGACCCAATGCAGCCAAAAATAATAAATAAATAAATTTTTAAAATTATGTTGTTATATTTGGGACGGGTTAAAACATCTGTTTTTGAAATATAAATTATCGAAAGTAATGTGGCAAAATACTGGCAGATGGGGATATTGCAGAAAAGAGATTTTTTTCCCCTGTGGTTATGTATTGAGATCATAGCAGAATCTTAAGGGGTAGGGAATTGTGAGGGGGTTTGTTTGTTTATCAAACAAAAAATACCTGAGGATTGTTGGCTGGTTTTGCCCTGTCTTTTTGTTGAGGCAGAGGAGCGTGGAAGGTAAGTACCTCATCCCTTGCAGACCTTGTGCCTCTTAACATGGAGAGTGGCCTGTAGACAGACCCACGGAGAGGGAAGCTGGCAGTGGACAAGGAAGGGAGGATGGAAGCAGATGGGCGTGGCGCACAGGATGGAAGGAGAGAAATTTCTTATGCATTTGCCCAGGTTGGATGCAATGCCCTTTTTTTTCTTCCTGTTTTAGTTCGTCTTGACATCTCCATTGAACAGACACATCAAGAAAGGAGATTTTCCTCTTTGCCAGAAGTTCTTAGAAAGACTTCACTGGTCTTCAATTTCATCTCCTTTGGGGTTAAGGAGAGCTGTTCTTTCCGAACTTCTTGGCGAGGGTTCTTGTATTCCTAATGCTTTATCTCAGGCTAGCTTGTTTTCGATAAATCCCTAAAGCAGAAGGTATTTTGTTCAGCTATCTAAGCACGAAAAGCAAGTGTGTAATGCTGTAGTACCAGCGTTGTGGTTTTTTTCTCCTGCACAATATATTAACTAAGCAGAAAATTTAAAAGAACAAAGACAATAAAAGTAATGTTTGTTAGTGGTAGTTTGAGATATTTCAGGAGAGATGAGATGTGAAGAAAAGCTATGCCATATTTAGAAAGCTCCCTCCAACCCAACAGTATCTATTGAAGTAAACTTGATGACAGACTTTTTTCCTCTTCATGAATCATTGTATTCCTATAAAAGCGAAAATTCCTCTTCATCTAAACAAATGGCTTCCACATCTGTTTTCTTAGTTTCTCAAAAGGGTGTCTTTGGCTTGCATTTTTTTTTTAAAGTGTTTATCTGTTTAAAACGGAATATCGTCAAAAGCAGTTTATACATCAAAATCCAAGTTGGTCTTCAGCTTCTAAGAATTAGTCAAGAATGATCTGGTGGTGATGGTGGTTGTATAGGGCAAAAAGAAAACACATTTTGTATTCTGCATAGGTAAGTTCTCCCTAACCGTCCTCTTTAAATTTTATTGATTTATATTTAATTTTACATGCTCTTTTGGTTTGGGGCGCTGAGTGAGTAGGTAACTTTGTTATTGGTGGCACATCCCAATATTTTAATGCTCTGGATTCAGAGTTCTGAACATTAAGTATTTTCCAAATTAGTAGCAGGAGAGTTAATCTGTTAGTCCCGTTGACTGAGAACTGATCTGTAGTTAGATTTTTTTATTGTTGTTGTCCCGCAGTCAGCTTTCTCCCACCGAGTCACTAAGAGAAACACACTCAGAACTGGTTTGTAAAGCGCTGCTGTATGCCCTTTTCTAAAGTGCTTGTTCAGTTCTCAATCTCGGGTGTGTCTGCGCACCCTCAAGGGTTTTGGTTTTGTCTTTTAAAATCTGTGTTCTCTTCTTGTGTGACAGGCCACCATGCCCTTGAGACCATCCTGCCGTTTAAAAATAAAGAATGAGAAGCAGCTGAAGTGCTGGCTCGCTTGCAGCTGACAGCAATCTGATCTACTGCTTGGATTCTTTGATCTGGGGACCGACATGCCAGTGGTTTGTGGCTCGTCCTAGCCATGCCATCTGCAGTCACAAGGTTTAAGAGGGTGGGAGGAGAGGAGGTTGTCTCCAGGGGAAAGAAAGGTGTTTGGTTTTGTTTTTTGTATGTAAAGGTCAGGGAGAAAGGCTGTAGCTCGGCACATGGGGTCCTACAGCAGGTCGCAGGCTCCAGGCTTCTTCCCACCCAGTGGAATTTCTGGGCCCTGGTGAGGCGCTCTTCTTTCAGGAGGTTCCGTAGGCTCCTCCCACCCCCAAGCTACAGCTGTCTGTTCTGTCAAAACAGTGGCTAGCTTTGAGGTCAAAGGTCCATGAGAACTCTGAGATATTTGATGTTATCAAATCAGTGACAAAGGCAATTGATTTAATCACTGATGACTTAGTTTTTCTCAAAGAGTGTGGAGAATATTATTTGGAAACAGGGGAACCCTTCCCCCATCACTCCTTTTCTTTTCTTGGCTGACCGGGAACCGGAACTGCTAACAAATGGCGTCAGTCTTGACATAAGGGAGGAGCCCTCCCCGCTCCCAAATGCAGAAGCGAGGCAGGAAAAGGATGGCTATGTTGGAGCAATGGGAGGCTCTTTCCTGGTGAAGTGAGTTGATTGATGTCCCGTCTTCCCGTTGAGCCCACCGTCACCTCAAGGAGGGGAGCCTCCGCAGAGGTTTTGCTTGCTGTTTCTTGAGCCGCGGCTGGTAGCTGCTTTGGTTGCTCGTGAAAAGGCAAGGTGCTCGCCCTTCTTGACCTTGTTCAAAGGCTTAATACAATTATTTGTGTTAGGCGCTAGCCACCTGTTGGGATCGTTTTCATTAAAGGTCAGCGTGTGGTGCCTCGCTGTCTGACTGGCAGCCTGCGTCAGATTTGCCAGTGGCGACTGGTTTGTGTGACACCTGCCAATCGTGACAGAATGGAGATTTGATAGATGGAAGGGAAAGGAAGGTGCCGGAGGAGGAATGAAGGATCAGGAGACCCACGGAGCACCATTACTGTGGTCGGGGTGCCAACTTGCCTTGCCTCCGTTTTCTCCTGCTTCCCCATCATGAACTGTGCCGTCTGTTTTGATGGGCTCTGTTACTGTCTGCCCACTGCCATTGCTTTGATTTATCCATATATTGCATCTCTGTTGAGCACTGGATTTCTTGCATCTGAAACTCGCCACATCCCCTCTGTTGAGCATCCTTGCTTCCCCCTGCCTCCCTGTGGTCTCCACTGAGTTGTCCACAGGCATAGCATATTCATCAGCTACAAAACGCTCTGCCTCTGCTCCCCTTCCCGGATTCCCTATCTCATTGAGTAGCTGCCTCCCCAGTTGTTAAGCCAGGAATGTGGGTATCATCCTTGACTCCTGTCTCTTCCTCGTGCCCCAAATCCAGCCAGTTTCCCAGTTTTGTAGATGCCACTTTCTAAAGACCCGTGGCTGGCTCGCTCTCGCGCTCTCTCGCTCTCTCTCTCGTTCTCTCTCTCGCTCACTCTCTCTCTCGCTCTCTTGCTCTCTCTCTCTCTCTCTCCAGTGCAATGACTATTATGTTATTCAAGCCTCATTACTTCTTCCTGGACGCTGCCCCTGCCCCCACTCCTCCACATGTATTCTCCACAAGTTTTATAGCCAGAGACACCTCTTTAAACTATCAGTCTGATTCTGTCCCTCCTTAAAGGTCCTTACTGTGGCTTATGAGGCCCTTCACAGTTGGGCCTCTTTGCTGCCCTCTCCCAACTTTCCCAAGCTTTCTAGCCTCAGTCATACTTTATATTTTCTTCTGGTTGCAAAAAACAAACAAAAACTTAAAAAAATTTTTTGAAAGCTTAATTTTCTTCAATCACCATTGAGTTTCCCGTCTGTCCTTTGGATCTTCACACTCTTCCCCTGTCCCTCTTATCCTCTTATTCCCTATAGCGCACCTTCCCCTTATGGACAATCTGCTTTCATGAATTTTCTCTAACTCCCACCCCAGAGGCCCCTATTATGTATGAGTATATATTTTTTTCACTTGCCTATTTGGTTCTCTCCACTAGATATTACATGCTCTAGAGGGAAGGGATCATGTCTGAATCACTCACCTTTGTGTTCCTTTTACCCAGCACATAAGAACAGCTCAGGAAATACTTGCTGATGGGTGAATGAGAACTTCTTTTTGGAGGTTCTAAACAAAAAGAAAATAACAAGGCTTCCTAGAATTCATATCAGATTCTTGAGCCTTGGTCAGATTAGAGAGTAGAAATGCAAATGAAGTTCAGAAGTAAAGGGGATTTTTTTATTTTTCATAGCAGTGATTAGCCAAATGTTTTATAGCTTATATGTTGATATTTTGTCCTCTCCATATTCTGCATCTCCATCCTAAATGATTTTTCTCAACTTGGTATTTATCTTTCTTTCAGAATTTTCTGAGTTCTTCCCAAAGAAAGCATAGAGGATGATGAGACAGGAGAAAAAGTGTTTGATAAATGGGAACACATTATTTGATTGATCCTTAAATGTAGAGAGACATTCTGGAGGCATGCCTGAGTATGTGTGCAATGCATGTATCTCTGGACAGGTGGAGACAATCACATTTCCCCACAACGAGACCATCTTTCTGAAAGATTTTTCTTTGTAGTGGGAGCCCTCCATATTTTAATCATAGCTAGCTCCTAGAATCTGTTTTCTGAATTTCTAATAAAACGAGGGTGGGCACGGGACACCATTTTATAAGAAACAGAGTTGCTTTGGGAGGGCGTGTAGAAAGTATGGTCATTATAGAACAGAATTTAGTGTTTAGCCTTGGGACTGAGCGAGGGAGTCGTCCCGTCCCCCCGACCCCCCCCCCCCCAGGTATTGAGCTTAAAAAGCTCTCCCTCCTCTGACCTCCCTCAAGGCAGAGAATAATGAAGGACAGCCCCATGACTATTTTGTCAGACACCAACCTTGAGCTTTCTGGGGATCAACAATGCTTCCGTCAAAATGGTGCCAGCGGCGCCTCGGTCACTCTGCAGCTTGAGGTTGTCCTCCGACCACCAGCTAGGTCCTCTTCCGCCGCTGAGCTTCATTCCGGCCAGGTGCTTAGTAATGACCAGCGGCAACCTGTGAAATCTGATATTTGTGGGGGCCGGGAGCTCAGAGTTTGTTAGTCACATTTTCTCATGACCTCAGTTATAAAGAAAATGTTGCAGATTCTGGAAAATGCTAATGTCCTTTTTAGCCATAAGTATTATCTTGATTGCAGTGCTTCAGAATTGCCCAACTTCATTATCTGAGCATAGCCAGCCTGACGCCTTCTTCTCAAATAGACAATTATGATCAATTAAGCACTTTCAGGCCTTATAGAATACTTAATTTTATTAGTCAATTATTTGTGCTTTGAAAGAGTTAATGGTAGCTACCCAAGCCATTATTAGAAATTAGAATGTCCCGAAATAGAAAGGTTATTTCCTTTGTGTATGGCACTGCAGTGGAAAATGCCAAGCATAGTTTTTACTGAGTTAAAGGGTGAGGGAGGGCGGGGAGGGGGAGAAAGTTACATGTAAATCATTTAGCCATTAACCTAATGGGTGGATTTATAAATCCTATTACTATAAGCCCTTTTCATTTCCACTGAGGCTTGGTGCATGCTTGATCCCACTAATGTAAAATTCATTCCGTCTAAGTGATTACTGAAGTAAGACACTTTGAGTCCATTTTCATCAGGTTGCGCGAAACTTGCCTGAGTGCTGGTGTTTCACTACGGTGCGGACATAGTTTGGCCGTGTCTTCATTAGCCCCCCAGATGAGTTATGTGAGGAGTCAATCAGGGAACCAAATCTTGGTGCCTTTTGACATGTCTGTGTTTTTCTGTGAGGGAGATACATTGAAGGGGCCGAAAATACCCAGCTCCAAAGCAAGAAGCAAGACGTTTGGGTGGGGTTTTTCTAGTCTCATGGACATTACGTGAATTCCAGGAAATCGGAAGGCTCTATTTTTATGGCTAATTGGAACATCTTCAGTGATACTTATACTTAAATGAATCGAAATTTCAAAACTGATGAAATACCTGGACCCTTTTCCTAGAAAAATGCATACAGGCACACATTCAAATTTCTCCTTACAGTTTCGGGGATTTTCAGATTTCTTGACCTTAGGTTAATATCTCCTGCTCTAGTTTCAATCTTGTTGTCTGAGGGATTTTTTTTCTCCCCCTGAGAATTTAATATTTAAGAATGTAGGCTCGTACTTGAACTCTTGTGTCTGTGACTAGATTTGGCTCAAGTTTGCTTTAAAGCCAGCTCTACAAGCTCTCCAGGCTCCTGTGTCAGGTATAATCCCACATATGGCAATAATGCACTTATATGCAAGTGAAACATATAAGACGTGAGTTTCTAGGCTGGAAGTTGGAGTGGAGGAGGAATAGAGCATAAGAATGTTGTGAAAGGAAGGTTTTGTTTGTTTTTCTTTTTTCTTTTTTTTTTTTTTTTTGGTGGTACGCGGGTCTCTCGTTGTTGTGGCCTCTCCCGTTGCGGAGCACAGGCTCCGGACGCGTAGGCTCAGCGGCCACGGCTCACGGGCCCAGCCGCTCCGCGGCACATGGGATCCTCCCGGACCGGCGCACAAACCCGCGTCCCCTGGCATCGGCAGGCGGGCTTTCAACCACTGCGCCACCAGGGAAGCCCTGTAAAGTGGATTTCTAAAAATCTACAAGATGAGTAAGTATTTGGGGGCAAGAAATTAGAAGACAAGGGAGAAGTTCACTTTTCATTGCACATATTCAGCGTCGTAGTTTGTGGTTTTTTAAGTTTTTAGATCAAAATTAGGGCCCTGTCAGATTTTAGGGCAGTAATTGAGAGATACTCATAAATATCATTAAATGTGTCTGCTGGGGAGGGGAAACCTTTCTTTAGTCAACGTGTTTTATATTAACATGTTTTATATTTCTTACACATGAGCTATCAGAAGGTTAGGTTGTAAATTAAGGATTTAAAATAAAATCAGTTTATTTGGAAACGAGTTGTATGGGAGAGGTACACTGTTTCAGCCAAGTTTATAATTAACGGGCCTTTATCACTGGGGTAGAAATAAATTCATTTCTCTTGAGTGAATATTTGTTTATTTAACATGCATTGTATTTGAAGGTGGAATTAAAACTGCTTTACTATTCATTTCTTGCGTGGAAAGAGCTAGCATTTAAGTGTGTGCTGTGTGTGGATTTAATAGCCGCTTTCTGTAACCAGCTTTAGGGTCCTGTCGTCGTGGAGGTGCATTTATCAATCCATGGCTTTGCTTCTTTTTTTCTTACGCTGGACCACTTGGGTTTGCCTCCTTTTACTAGAGCCTAAGAAATAAATACGCATTGAATTACTGCTACGTGCCAGGCATTGTGTTAGATTTAGTGGCAAAGACATGATCTCTACTTATAATTCGCTTATAGTTTCTTAATCTTACCTTTTCTAATAGAGTTGTATGCTGTGGTTTACACAGAATAATTTTGGGGCTACATTGGACTGACATTCTCATTAGTATCATTGGACTGGGGAGGCCAGAGAGGCTTCTCTGGTGGTGTGAAGTTCCTTGCAAAATAAAGGAACTTCATGTTTTAGTTGGAGGGGCCATTTATTATGTTTGGAGCTGGTGATGGTTTGGAGGAGATGGTTGGGATTTAGATTGAATGCTTGTGGGACAGACAATTGAATATGGGCCTGGATAGAGAAAATGTTGAGTTATCAGTATAATATTACTGATTCTCAGCCAGGGGCAGTTATGCTCCTCAGGAATCATTTGGCAACATCTGGAGAAAATTTTGGTCACAACTGAAGAGTGTATGTGTGTGTCTGCACACACATATGTGTGTGCGTGCATGCTACTGGCATCTAGTAGGTAGAGGCCAGGGCCAGCCTCCCATGACAAAGAATTATCCAGCCTAAATGTGAGTAGTGCTGAGGATGAGAAACACTGGTGTGTGTGTGTGTGTGTGTGTGTTTGTGTGTGTGTGTGTGTGTGTGTGTGTGTGTGTGTGTGTGTGTAGATGTGCATGTATTCTCCCGGAGTGGGGGAGCAGGGGGATCTCAAGACAAGGTGTCAGATGTTTTATATACCCTAAATGTGCCCACCCACTTAAATGAAGTTCATAAAGTTATATGCAGACAACTCGTGAGAGCTTACGTATTTCTAGTTATTTTACGACCACGTGGCCTTCAAAAGCAACCTACAATATGGCAATATAGTCTTTTTTTTTTTTTTTTTTTTTTTTTTTTTTCTTTTTGTGGTATGCGGGCCTCACTGTTGGGGCCTCTCCCGTTGCGGAGCACAGGCTCCGGACGCGCAGACTCAGCGGCCGTGGCTCACGGGCCCAGCCGCTCCACGGCATGTGGGATCTTCCCAGACCGGGGCACGAACCCGCGTCCCCCGCATCAGCAGGCGGACTCTCAACCACTGCGCCACCAGGGAAGCCCAATATAGTCTTATAATGATAGTTATGTTTGTTGGATATATTAGTGCCTCCTTCTCATAATACTAAAGAAATGAATGTGGTACAAAGAGCAGCCAGATATAAGGAAGAGATATTGCTACTTGTCAAACTTGGATTCTAGATTTTTAGATCTGGGAGGAATCCCAACCTCTTAATTTTATAAATGAGGATGCTAAGACCTAGAGGGGGAAACCAACTTGTTCGCAAATCACTTAGCTAGTAATTGGCAGTTTTAAACCAGTGCTCAGATTTCAGACCCCTGACTTTTTAACTTTTTTAACTCATATTTGTATAACGTTTTATCTTTGTACAGCATGTTTTCAGCATACAGTTCTTATTACCACCTAGCTCTGGGAACTAGGTGGTAGTATTATCGCAGTTTTAGAGAAGGTAAAGCTAATGTTTAAATGCGGAAGAGAGCCCAGTGTCATGGGAATGGTGGATACAGAAAGTAGGGTGCTTATTAAATCCATAGGCCTTGATCCCTGAACATCTTAGAGAGAAGACACACATCTAAGAATAACAGAGAATAGGAAAATAGGAAAAAGGCAATCTAATATAATGAAGATGAAATAAAAGATGTATGCCAAGCAGGAGAACTGGGTAACACCGAGTCCTGCTTGGAAACTGCTGAAACTGGATATAGGGAAAGCTTAGATAATGGTTGGATTACCAAATATCATAATATTTATATTTCTTCTACTTTTCTCTTCCCCATCCTTCAAAATCATTCATTTTGCTACCCCTATTATGCTAATGTATTACAAAAAGTTTCCAGTTTATTTCTAATTTTATGTCATCAGTAACAGAAAAATCCTAAAGCCATTTGAGATTTCACTTGTCATTCTGTTCGTGCGTTATTTGTTTCGAATTTGACCTTAACCCAGCATCTTCTTATCTTAGAAGATTCCCATTTTGTTTAGTTTCTGCATCAGATATCAAAGTGGGTTTCTTGTTAGTACAAACTACTATAATAGAAGTATGCTTTTGGAGTAAGAGCTTGAAATTTTATTTTTTTTAACTGTGGGAAGTTGGTGTTTTCTCTCTCATTTAGTATTAATAAGTACTGTTTGGGACTTCCCTGGTGGCACAGTGGTTAAGAATTTGCCAGCCAATGCAGGGGACACGGGTTCGATCCCCGGTCGGGGAAGATCCCACATGCCACGGAGCAAGTAAGCCCGTGCCCCACAGCTACTAAGCCTGTGCTCTAGAGCCCGCGAGCCACAACTACTGAGCCCACGTGCCACAGCTACTGAAGCCTGTGCGCCTAGAGCCCGTGCTCTGCAACAAGGGAAGACACCACAGTGAGAAGCCTGCGTACCGCAACAAAGAGTAGCCCCCGCTGGCTGCAACTAGAGAAAGCCTGCGCACAGCAATGAAGACCCAACAGAGCCAAAAAAAAAAAAAAAAGGCACTGTTTTAGTCTGTAATACCATCTAAAATCATTTTATAACCTTTGAATGCATGCATGGCAAGACACTAGTATTCTGTTCTAACAAAAAATAAAGACCCTGGCCTTGTTAGGAGAACCTGTAACCACACACCTCAGTCGTAGTTGGTCTTAGGTGGCTGCTGTTGTTAATCCTGGCGCGACAAACATGCTTTGTTCTTAGTAAACCGCATCATGGGTGTGTTCCTGAACACATTATTTTCTTTCGGAAGCAATTTTTTGAAATACACTTCACATTTCCTTTTTAGTCCCCACCATCCTTCCCCAGTCTTCAGAGGCTCAGACTGGGGCTAAAACACCTTTTCGTGTTATTTTAATGACTGCTCTCCCCACCCCCAGCCCCACTCCTTTCCTGTTTCCCCCTCCTCTTTTCCCCCAGCGGCACTGCTCTGCAAAGCCTGCAATGATTGATATGATGGCAGTGCTGTCATTCTTTTTAACCAAAAAAAAGTCATTTTTGTTCTAGTTATTTTAATAGAGTCCCATTAAAGATGTATTGCTGACTGAAATACCGGCATGAAGGGCTCTCGCTGAGCTGAGCCCAGGAATTAAGAAGTCAGGAAATCGGCTGCTGCATTGCAAGAGCCTTGTGTGACACCGAATCTCCTGATTGGGGAGATCATTACTGCTATTATGACTCGACTTGCGTAGGAATTTTAAATTCCATCTGAATGTCAGTAATAACCCTCTTAGCAAATTATCCTGAATAAAATCACGAAGGCATTTTATATAATAGGTGTTGAATTACTGGATAGATTTGCTAATTAAATACTCTTTGTTCTGCTGCAGTTGACATTACAGGGTAAGATCTTGAACAATTATTCTCAACAGCTGTACTTTGTTAAGGGAAAAATTAACCACAAAGTTTATTTTTTTACACTTGAAGTTGGCAGATTTTTGAAATGTGCTTGAAAAAATTCCATCATCCAATTGGTAATGAGTAGATAAATATGCAGGTGTTGCTGTGAAATCAGATAACTGCAGACTGGCTTATTAATGAATTTAGCAAGTCTTTATAGCCCTGTGTTCTAGCTGCTGGCACTTAGAAAGTGATTTTCTGTCAGAATGGGTAGCTTTAATATTAGGCTTGTCACTTTGAAGTGAACTTATGAACGGTTACCTTGTAATCACTGTACCTTGTGTCCAATAGACCTTTCAGGATACCTGTGGCTTTTTTTTTAATGCATTCCCTTAATGGGGAAAATATCTGTAATGTATAGGTTTTTGATCGTTGGCTTCCAGATCATTCATGTGGTATGGGCCTTTTAACAAGGCAGTTAGACACAATGAAAAGAAAATGAGACCTAAGGTCCAGCTTCCAGATCAAGCTGTTGATTAGCTGTGTTACTTTGGGCAAAATCGTAAAGCCTAGTTTTCCTCATCTATAAAATGGGGTTTATAATACCGCCTACTCCTCAGGATTATTCATTCAGCATTCTACAAATATTCATTAATAGCTACCATGTACCAGGGCCTCTGCTAGATAATAAGAGTTTGGTAACCCACAGGAAAGATGGTGGTTAAAAGTATTGTCAGAAATTGATACAACCTCTGTGGAGACCTGTTTGGCTATGTTTATCCAAAATGTAAAAACACACAACCTTTGATCCAATAAGCCCTCTTATAGGAGTTTATCTCATTCCTGGCAGATTGGCAAATTACACGTATGTAAGGATTATTTATTAAAGTGTGTTTATGAAGGTAAGGATTAGGAACCACCTGCGTTCATTAATAGAGCACTAGTTAAATCATGCTTGAGTCATACAATGGAATACTATGTAGTCATTAGAAAAAGAATAAGGCAGCTCTTATGCAATAATCTCTAAAATAAAGTATTAGGTGAAAAAAGCAGTTGCAGTATGTATAGTCTTTATAGTTTGCGTAGTTTTCTCTCATTTTTTGCAAAGCATCCCCTGAGAGGTTTCTGCCACCAAAGGGGAACTCATTTTAGTAGCAGCCCTCAGATTGTGCGTGGAAATGGTTGTGAGGACAGCAGGAGGGTGGGTGGTGGATCTGAAAGGTGAACGTTGCCACTTCATGTTGGAGGTGCACTCAGGGATGACATAGTAGGTTTGGTTCACAGTGCAAAAGGCGAGCAGAAGAAATCCGTTAGTGCATATGTGGAATTAGAGTCAAAGGTTGACAGATTGCTCCTGAGGGGATATATTTAGCAGGGAATGCTTACCTTGTGGGGTTGTCCGTTGTGATGAGGAAAGCCAAGCCTAGCAAGGTGGAAGGGGCAGAGGGTGAAGAGAACTCGTGGTAAGTAGCTTTGTCCTCACTGTGATTAACTTGACTTGGGTTGATCTCATTATTGGCCCTTTCCCAAAGGAATTGTCAGGTATTCTCCCACAGTGCATTTCCCTGTAATTTATATGTTAAGAAATGAAGATGAATTGGAGGAGAGTGAATTTTTTTATGAGTTAACTGGATTTTCGTGTCTAGTAGAAGAGTGATTGGGATTACTGCGAGACCTATCATTCAACTAGCCAATAGTTTTTCGAGTGCCTGTTGGATGTGAAGCGCAAACATGTGCTCTGACCTCCAGGAGCTTGTGGTCTAGTTGGGTAGGGGACAAACTGTCAGCTAAAAACTGTTTCCAGGGCCTTCTCTGGCAGTCCAGTGGTTGGGACTCCGCCTTCCAGTGCAGGGGTGCAGGTTCAATCCCTGTTTGGGGAGCTAAGATCCCATATGCCTTGCGGCCAAAAGGCCAGAACATAAAACAGAAGCAATATTGTAACAAATTCAATAAAGACTTTAAAACAATGGTCCACATCAAAAAAAAAAAATCTTAAAAAAAAACCTGTTTGTAGAATGGGATTACCATGATTATCTTAGTCCAGTGGCCCTTAACCCTGCCTGCCACATAAGATTAATCTTGAGAGCTGCTTAAAAAAAATTGCTGGGGCCAGGTCTTGGCATTTTTTTAAAAGATCCCCAGGTGATTCCATTGTACAGCCACTGTTGAAACCATTGGTTAGCCTGATCAGTATTCACCACCCCCAGGGCAGGTGAAGGTCTTCTTTCCCAAGAACATATGACACTGAACTCATGCTCAACATTGGGAGACAGTACTACAGAGGAGGCGGGGCAATGGAAATGGAACGTAAGGGGTAGATATAAAAGATACTCTAAGGCCAGGATTTACAGGGATCTGTAATATAAAGGACAAGAAGGACAGAAACAACACCATGACGTTTGAGTTTAGTTGACAAGAAAGACTCTTGGAGGTAGGAAAAAGAAATATAAATGAAGTAAATCTTCTACCTGGGTCATTGGAAGAGTGACTTCTGGTTTAGTTTGATGCTTTGAAAGATGGATGCTTGTCTAGAAGCAATAGCATGCAGTGACTCAGGCCCCACGCTCTGGAGTCAGAGCGCCTGGGTTCGTAACTTGGCTCTGTCACTTACTAGGAGAAATTAATTCTCTTCCCTTTGTTTTTTGCATCTAACAAATAACGGTATTAATAGTGGCTGTCTTGGGGCCCTTAGAGAATGAAATGAAGAAATGCGTGAGATGCTCATCGCAGAGCATCTTGCCCATATATGTTACACATACACACGTATACTGAGTGCTGAGGATGTTGTATTACTCCTTTGAAGAGGCCTTCATTTGTAAAATATGTTTTACTTCTGATTTAGTCCAAGATAATTTATGTCTGTTTTTATTTACAACTACATTATAAACTGTATGCCTCTAGTCTTACACCTGCATAGGCCTGGGGACAGACCTACCTACAGATACTATCTACTATATATGTTTGTCTTTATTTACTGAATGTTTATTGAGCCCCACCTTTGCACTGGGCACTGTACTAGCTCCAGGGGTATATAGTAAAGATCTACATATATTTTTTTAACTTTTTTATTTTTTGTGGTACGCGGGCCGCTCACCGTTGTGGCCTCTCCCGTTGCGGAGCACAGGCTCCGGACGTGCAGGCTCAGCGGCCACAGCTCACCGGCCCAGCCGCTCCGCGGCATGTGGGATCCTCCCGGACCGGGGCACGAACCCGCGTCCCCTGCATCGGCAGGCGGACTCTCAACCACTGCGCCACCAGGGAAGCCCCTAACTTTTTAAATTAAGATCCTGAATACCCTAAGAATTGCTAGATTTGAAATGCTTGGTCAAGCTTTTTTTTAAGCCATGTAGTTCTACTTAAATATTGATAGCAAGAATAGTTTGCCTTTATGCCATATTATAATAGGACATTTTATTCATATTTATTAAAGATAGATCTTTACGTAGATCTGCTTACATAGATCTTAAATAGATCTTTACAGCAAATCTGCTCACGTATCTCTGCCTGAGATTCAGTGTAGAGGCAAACTGATTTTTAGATTACATTGATGATGTTGTTTTGAGGGTTATAGTTCGAAAACCATCAAGAGCTTTAAAAATATATGGGAATGACAAATCATTGGCTTACCTATCTCTGTCAGCATATATTTAGGTTTTTGTAATTATATAATGCATTAATCTTGACTTTTTTATTTCATTTAGATTTTGATGCATACGAAAGAGATGGTACAGAAGGTAATGCTGAGCATTTTCATCATGCAGTGATTCTTAGATATCATACCTGGTGACGTTTTTGTATTCAAGGAAAATTGTAACCCAGACTGGAAATGGCTTCTTAGGATGCCTAGTTTATGTTTATAATCCCTCCTAATGGATTATAGCCTTTTTCTTTTACTAACACTGATACGATCTAGCCGCTGCTTGAAGCCTATATGTGAGTGTTTCTAGCAAATTAGTAACAGTGCTAATTAGAGCTTACTTCCAGGCCTTTATGTGCTTTATGTATGTGCTCTAGTGTTGTTTGTTATGATCGATTTTTTTGACACTTCATATTCTAGTAAATACTGTTTGAAACTGTTAAGAATTTAATATGGATTTGTGCCCCTGAATTGAAATAACCCATTTTGTTTCTGCTTCATAAATTGCCACGACCACTAAGCATGTGGGACGGTGGGTATATATAGACCCCCCCTTTCATAGTCTCTTATCTTTTTGAAACTAGATACTTCCCCTGCCACTCCACTCTCTGTTGTAAGAAAATTAGGGAGATTTTCTTAATGTGGCAGTGCTTGCCTTTCTGGTTTATTGGGGCTTAGTCTTTGATTGTGCAGTGACAATGTGGTCAAGAAGAAACGTAAACTCTTGAAAAATTATCCAGAACCTGTAGTTTCTATAATATGGAAAGTCTTGAGTTTCACTGGGTGCATGTTGGTCACAGTGTTTTTGTTGTTAACTTTTATAATGTTTGCTTTTCATTAGATGAATCTTGAAGTTATTTATGGAGATACGGATTCAATTATGATCAACACCAATAGCACCAGTTTGGAAGAAGTGTTTAAATTGGGAAACAAGGTGAGATAATTTTATAAAATTATCTGTTTTAACCTGCTTTTGTGAATTCTGTTTCTAACATGGAACTTCATAAATTCCAGTTTCTGTACATCTGTGTCCTTCTGAAAATAATAATAAACTTAGTGCCTTCGATTCTTCATCCTCTGTTGTATTTCTTAACCTCTACTCCAGTTGTTTGTTTTGAGGGCAAAATTCAAAGGAAATTGGTTTTTCCTTAAGTGATGGATATGTTACACCTTTGAAAACAGTCTATTTAGTAAGTTTAAGATGTGACCACATTAGTACCTATCACATTGTCATTCATAAGGAAAATTATGTCTCTAGTAGTATTGAGATACATTTTATACAGTGATAGATATGGATAAGTACCTACCAACATATATACATATATCTATAATTTTTACAGGAGTACTTAAAATATATTCGAAAAGTCAAAGGGACATTTACAAGTAATCATTTGTAGCCTCCTAATTACAGTTCCCAATTAGCAAGTGCTTTTTGAGCACTTGTTATGTTAAGATATTGTCCCAATAAACTAAAACTAAGGTACCATCTTACAAGCTAACAGCTTCCTGCCTTTCCTCCCTAAAATGCTTGAAATTTGAACTGTAGTCTTTACTTAAGAGCAAGCTTGACATATTGTACTCATTGGACCTTGAAAAGTTGTGCATTTTCCCTAGAGGTGATGGTCTGTGCCATGACCCTATCAATAAAGAGCAGGTGGCTGTTTCATTTATTTGTTCAGCAGGTAGTTATTTGCTTAAAGTCAAGGTTCTATGGGAGGTACAGGGAGATCTTAGACATTATTTTAATAGTCATAGTTTTACTGGCCATGTATCTAGTTTTTGGACTATCTAATCTCTGATTCAGTAGTTTGAAGGTAAGTACTTATGCATTTAATTTTTAGATTCCAAAAAGAGTATTTCATAATCTTCATAAATTTCCTTGGGCTGACACTGCCAATTTTGTCTTTTGGTTGTGTGGGATGATATAGTTATATTATTGTCTCTTTGTTTATCTTTGTATCTGTTTTTGTCCCTGTGCTTTTTCAAAGTTCTTGCATCATACCAAACATAACATCGTGTTCTATATAACCTGAATAAATGCCTTCTAGTCTTATGTGACTTCTAGTTTTGTTTAGATGAACTCTTGGGAATTTGTAGCATGTTCATCTTCTCCCTATTAGATGTTTGAGAAGCTAGCATTAATGGTTGAAATTTTCACAGGTGAAAAGTGAAGTGAATAAGTTGTATAAACTACTTGAAATAGACATTGATGGTATTTTCAAGTCCCTGCTACTGCTGAAGAAAAAGAAGTACGCTGCTCTGGTTGTTGAGCCAACATTGGATGGGAATTACATCACCAAACAGGAGGTGAAAGGATTAGATATAGTTAGAAGAGATTGGTGTGATCTTGCTAAAGACACTGGAAAGTGAGTTCAGTTTTCATTTTTGCTTTTGTTGTTTGTTTTCAAAAAAACCGAAGCATTAACGGTGTGGAGAACACTTTGATTCTGCCAAGGACAAGGACATGACTTATTTTTTGTTATTGTTATCATTGCATATTAACAGTTCTTACTGATTTGGAGTGGAATTTTACAGATGGGTTAAAACTTAGAGAAAGCTGGGCTTCCCTGGTGGCACAGTGGTTGAGAGTCCGCCTGCCGATGCAGGGGACACGGGTTCGTGCCCAGGTCCGGGAAGATCCCACATGCCGCGGAGCGGCTGGGCCCGTGAGCCGTGGCCGCTGAGCCTGCGCATCCGGAGCCTGTGCTCCGCAACGGGAGAGGCCCGCGTACCGCAAAAAAACAAACAAACAACAACAAAAAAACCCACAAAAAAACCCCAAAAGAACCAAACTCGCTCAGTAAGAAATGCTTGCTGGGGCTTCCCTGGTGGCGCAGTGGTTGAGCGTCCACCTGCCGATGCAGGGGACGCGGGTTCGTGCCCCGGTCTGGAAAGATCCCACGTGCCGCGGAGCGGCTGGGCCCGTGAGCCTGCGCGTCCCGAGCCTGTGCTCCACAACGGGAGGGGCCTCAACAGTGAGAGGTGCCGCGTACGGCCAAAAAAAAAAAAAAAAGCTTGCTGTAAGATGCATCTTATGAGTTTTAACTCATGGTGAGGGTAAGCCTTCACATTTTAGATGCTTACAGAGTTGGGTTCATCAGTGTTGGCTTGTTTTTGTTTTGCTTTGCTTTACTGTTTCTTTTAGGATGTGCAGTGTGTTGTGCTCCTGAATGTTCCTAGTGCCTCCTTAGGGCCGTAACTGTTAAGGTGTCCCTATGTTGTGGCTTAAAATGTTCTGGGATTCAAAGTGGGCCATGGTGTGAGACTTTGTTCCCACCCATATCATTTGTGTGTAAAGCTTCTTACTAATCTCAGGTGAATTTAAGAGCTAGTTCTCAAATACTGTATGTACCTCAGAAATAATAAATGTCATGACCAACCCCTTAGTTTTACATCTGGGACTGAAGGTTGTGATAATAAGACCTATTTGTTTGTTTTTAGGGTCACATTAATTTAGAAAGCACCCATTTTAAAAAGACGAATCCTTAGGTAGTTTATATACCATCTTTCCAGATAATTCGTTTTTGTGAACCTGAACAGTTGTGAAAATAGAAGGACTTTTTTCTTTAAAGTGAAATTTAAAATTAATTTTAGTAGTGCTGAATGTCAGCATTTTTTACTTGTATTCCAGTCTTCCTCTTGCTTTCAAGTTGGGAGATTGAGCATTTGTTGCTTCTGCAAAACTACTCTTGATTAGGCAAAGTTGATCATCTGAGTATGGGTCACTGTTAGCCTTTTATGAAATACAGTTTTTGAAATGCTTCATTGCCCCCAAATGTACTCAAAGATGAAACTACTTTGTATAGACTGTCGATTAGAGTATTCTCTTCAGCTTTGTGTTTTCTAAGAAAAGATGCATCATAATAGAAGTAAATTTCTCTGAGTTAGAAATGTATTAGTAATTAAAGCTATACAAATGTTTTTGTCAGGGTTCTTTTTCTGACAAATTATAATGCAGCTGTCAAACCCTCGCTCTGCATTTTCTCAGAAATGGATAAAATATTGGCTTCCTTACTCCTTTTCTTTTTTTCTCTTTTTTTGGGGGTCTGATAGAATAACATGAAGCTTTTGTGGCATAGCAATATGGTTAGAGAACACTGAAAAATATAATAAAGCTGAAGAAAGAAAACTTGGGAATCTTTGAGTTTTAAAAAATTTGCATAAAGAACTTTATATTCCTACTTTCCTAGCTTGTAGTCTTCTCAGGCAGAGATAATATCTTGGTGCTTTATGAGAGTAGAACACAACTGCTTGTGAATTTTTGTAATTGCATAAAAATACGATGGAACTCATACCGCTCTCTGTACACACGCAATGGGAAGCCTTAGCTGCCACGTTAAAAAAAAAAAAGCGGTGGGGTGGGGGGCTGGTCTGTGTGTTTAAGGGCAAACCTGATGTTCCAAGGTTGATAAACCTTTGACAGAGTTAATGTTAGAAAACAAATAGTAATGGGCTTTTGGACATTAACTGTCATGTTAGCTTTTAGTATGGCTCTTGTCCACATGTTAGTCTAATGGCATTTATCTTCCTTTCTCTCCTTTATTAATAAAGTATGATACTAAAAAATCAATCCCTCTCTTTTTTTGCAGCTTTGTCATTGGCCAGATTCTTTCGGATCAAAGCCGGGACACTATAGTGGAAAACATTCAGAAGAGGTTAATAGAAATTGGAGAAAATGTGCTAAATGGCAGTGTCCCAGTGAGCCAGTTTGAAATTAACAAGGTAAATGTAGCATTTATTGCTGAATGCAGCTGCTGCCATCTGTTTTTCTCCTCCTTCAGATAGTTGAAAAACCACCTCATCCTTGGAATTGAAATAAATTCCAGCTAGTGATGAAAGCTGCTTAACGACTATCTCACAGACTGCGCGTTAGCATACCCACTCTTCCTCGCCCAGCCACTGACACTACCCTGTCTGCAGTTGGGGCCTTCTCTCTCCGTTCCTCTCGGAAGCCACGTGTCCAGAGGTTCTATGGAGTGATGTAGTTGATGTTTCAGGGACTTGGGAGTATCGCCTTCTTCATAGTCGTCCTGAGTTACAGTTGTTTGGGGGGCAGGCCTGTAAGCTTAGACAGAGAGAGCGTGTGTTTGTGTAACTTTACAGAAGGTGATCCTTAGGGGTACTTATAATCAGAAGGCGTTTTTAGACGTTGTTATTTAGAATTAAGGTGGTGCCAGCACTTTCTGTATTTTCAAAGCACTTGTGCTTTTTTTTAAAAAAAACTATATATATAGCTTCTCTTTATGGATAGACTTAGTTGTTGAAAATAGAGAATATTTTTTCTTACCTGATTTGAAAAAGAAAATCTTGGTTTCCCTAAGTGCTGTGTAGTACAAGATGTTAGGTTATAGATTTCTTTTTTTCCATTTAAACAGAGTATCCTTACATATTCCGGAGGTAATTTTGCAGATACCATTTTACCCGTTTTGTGATACATAAATTTTGTTGTCAAAACTCATACTAAAAAGAATTTTAATGAAACAGAATCTAATGATGGCATTAAATGGAAGTTTTAGAATTAAAACTTGTTCTTAATACCCCTGTGCTAAAGTAATGTTAGTCATTTTTGCACATTACCTTACTCTTCAAAACAGTTTTACATGGTAGCAATTACAGTGTATATTATTTTGAGATTCGTTTTCACTTAACATATACAGATTTTCCCACATTTCTGTATTAACCTTAAAAATCATTATGTTAATCTTATATTTCACTGCTACATCTTTAATTAAAATTTTTGCTTGATTATTACATTATTTATTTTTGCTATTGTTAATAACTGTATTGAACACCTTGTTCATATGTCTTTTTTAAAAATTACTATATGATCTTTTAAAAATACATTTATTTATTTATTTACTTTTGGCTGTGTTGGGTCTTCGTTGCTGTGTGCAGGCTTTCTCTAGTTGTGGCGAGCGGGGGCTACTCTTCATTGCGGTGCGCGGACTTCTCATTGTGGTAGCTTCTCTTGTTGCGGAGCGTGGGCTCTAGGTGTGCGGGCTTCAGTAGTTGTGGCTCACAGGCTGAGTAATTGTGGCTCGTGGGCTCTAGAGCGCAGGCTCAGTAGTTGTGCACGGGCTTAGTTGCTCCGTGGCACGTGGGATCCTCCCGGAGCAGGGCTCGACCCCGTGTCCCCTGCATTGGCAGGCAGGTTGTTAACCACTGTGCCACCAGGGAAGTCCCCATTTGTCTTTTTGCTTTTGGATGAATTACTTTCTTTTAGATTCCTTGAAGTAAAATATTTGAGTCAAAAGATTTGAGTATCTGTGTGGCTCTTGTCAAACTGCTTTGTAAAAGAGTGATACTAATTGATAATAACAAAATGTGTGCACCAGTTTCACCACAGATTTCCTTGTACTATACAAGTGACATTTCATTGGTGATAATATCATCGGTGATATTTAAATAAAACATTGCTACCATAAATGGATACGAAACAGTATTTTACCGCTGGATTTAATTTGCATTTCTTTGATTCCTGGAGAGAATGAATATTTTCTGTGAGTTATTCTTACGATTTGTATTTATTCTTAGTTAAGTCATTTGTTTCCTACTCCTTAACCGTGATGTTTTTAATGTCACAAAAGACGGCATTCATTTATACCTGAAAAGCACAAATAAGTAGAAATAAGTAATATAAGAGGACATGTGCCTTGACACTAGCTCTTCACTTTACGTGATGCACTGCATGCCTGTTGGCGTGGAATCACTTGGGACATTGGAAAGTGATTTCCTTTCAGATTTTGTTTTGTCTCTTTCTCAAAAATTTGCATCAGTAAGAATTACTATTTCAGTCTTGCTTTGATCGATTTTTGCATCAGTTCTGCAGATTGAATCCCTGACACTGTCTACCTTCTTAGAAATGTGAGTCCTCTGTTGCACGGGGTTCCAGGCATGAATTTGGAAGGCTGAGTCCAAACAGGACCACATTATTGGCAAAAGAACACTGAGCACGTGTCCTCTAGGGTAGTGGGCCCAGCCGGTCATCTCCTCCTGTGGGTGATGGCACAGCGTTACTAGTGTGCAGAGAAACCTAGCCGTATGGACACACTGACCATCTCTGAGTTCTCAGGAACATTGTGCAGTCTTGCTATTTTGAAGTTTTTATTATCGAAAATTTAAAACTTATACAAGGGATTTCCCTGGTGGTGCAGTGGTGAAGGATCCTCCTGCCGATGCATGGGACACAGGTTTGATCCCTGGTCTGGGAAGATCCCACATGCTGAGGAGCAGCTGAGCCCGCGAGCCGCAACTGCTGAGCCCACGTGCCACAACTGCTGAAGCCCATGCACCTAGAGCCCGTGCTCCGCAACAAGAGAAGCAACCACAACGAGAAGCCTGCACACCACGACGAAGAGTAGCCCCCGCTTGTTGCAACTAGAGAAAGCCCGCGCACAGCAGTGAAGACCCAACACAGCCAAAAATAAAAAAATAAATAAATTTTTTTAAAAAACTTAAAGAAAAGTAAAGAGAAAGAGCATCATGAACCCCCATGTAGCCATCACTCAACTTCGATAGTTATCAACTTAAAGTGACATTTATTATTACTAACAATACTAGTTAATAATTAGTGTGATTCGGGATGTGCATATATTTTCATGTGGCAGAATTGAAACCGACTGTCTTTGTATTCTCCATTTCACTTGGCATAGTAGCTGGCAAATAATCTTTGTTCAGTGAGCATTAAAAGAATTCCTTTGCCTGTTTAATCATCCATTCATCAAACATGGAGTACTTATGTGCACAGTGCTAGATTCTGGGATATAAAGTAGAATAAGCAAAACTTGGTTGGTATTTTCAAGATGTTAATGGTCTAGCAAAGATATTTACTGTCACGTGCTCTTATACTTTTTTAAGTAAAGAAGAAGAATTTCTTCAGTGTCGATGAAAGTAGAGTCAATTCTGATGAAAGGGCTCTCTATATCATAGTTATTCCTGTGTCAGTTTACATTAAGCTTTTTATATATCAAGGGTGTGACTGTCTTAATTAACATTTGTCTGAATACCTGTACTGTTTAAAACTTGTGAGTAAATCAGTATTTACATTTTGTCACTTGCAAAGGAGAGTGGAATAGAAGAGTCCATTTATGTGACTAGTTGTGGATGGTTTTATGATAAGATATAGATTAGGTTAGATTAGATTAGATTGATTTGTGGGTATTGGTGGGCTTGAAAATGGGAGGTTAGCATAGGGTGGAGGGGTGAAGTGGTGAGATTTACCTTTGTGGAGATTTAAGCCCTTGTTGCCAAAAGCAACTGAAAAACACTGTGTGTGATTTTTCTGAACTGCCGCAATTTTAGCTTAAATATGTTTCATAAAGTAACACAAAATACTTCACAGCTGATTTGTATAGCCCTGGCTAACTTGAGCCTAAACCACCAGGAAGCATTTTTTGAAAAATCAAGCCTTCTGAAACTAGGCTGTAAAATCCCCAAATAGTCCCAATCTAATAATTGGAAAGTATGTCAGATGAAATTCAGAATTTCTTAACATTGCACTGAAGTATAGTCAATTGAAGACGATAACGGTTTTCTTAAGTAGAGTTATATTGATTAAAATTTCTATGTAGTATTAACCGTCCAAGTCAATCAAGACTTCGCATAATGCAGGTTTGAGAAGATTTAAATACTTAGAGAGGCTTCTAGGCACTCTTCTACACTGAGTGTATGATTTAGAAAGTGTACAGAGCAGGGGGGATGTGCAGCCATGTTTGAAGACCTGCTTTATTCTACTACAGTAGTTCTCAAATTTCCTGATCTCAGGACATTTTCACACTCTTAAAATAGTTGGGGATGGCAAGAGCTTTTGTTTATGTAGCTTATGTTGATATTTACTGTTAGAAATTAAAACTGAGAAGTTTTAAAAGCATTTATTAGTTTATTTAAAAATATCAGTAAGCCCATTATATGCTTACAAAAATAAAAAAATTTTTAAATTAATGAATTTATTTTTGGCTGTGTTGGGTCTTCATTGTTGCGCGTGAGCTTTCTCTAGTTGCAGCGAGTGGGGGCTACTCTTTGTTGCGGTGCTTGGGCCTCTCATTGTGGTGGCTTCTCGTCGCGGAGCGCGGGCTCTAGGCGCGCGGGCTTCAGTAGTTGTGGTTCGTGGGCTCAGTAGTTGTGGCTCGCGGGCTCTAGGCGCACAGGCTTCAGTAGTTTTGGCACGCGGGCTCAGCAGTTGTGGCTTGTGGGAAGTAGTTGTGGCGCACGGACTTGGTTGTTCTGCGGCATTTGGGATCTTCCCGGACCAGGGCTCGAACCCATGTCCCTTGCATTGGCAGGCGGATTCTTAACCACTGTGCCACCAGGGAAGTCCCACAAAAATAAAATTTTTTCATGAAAAATAACTATATATTTCAAAACAAAGAAAAATTAGCCAGAGGAATGGTGTTATTTTGCAATTTTGGAAACCTTGTTAACGTCTAGTTTAGTAGAAGATATCCGCGTTCTTATATCTGCTTGTGCATCCAATCTGTTGTGATGTGTGGTGTTGGTTGAAGCATAGGAAGAAAGGCAAGTTTCACACAAATATGTAGTTGGAGAAAGGAGAAGTATTTCAGTAATTTTTAAAGATAGTTGTGTGTATTCTTCTTTGATTCTACCCCAGTACTCTATAAGTGGTATTGTCTTCAAGGTTGTTTGTATTGTGGAAATAGGAAACCATATCAATGAACTTTTCATACTCTTACATTAAAATCTTTTCATCTGTGCGGTGCTTTGAATGGATCTTTTACCCATGTGTGATGTTACACCCTTGTAATTTATTAAATTTTGGTTCCCTGAGTTTTACAGATCTTCCAAAATATTGATACATTTCATTGTATATTAACAAAAACCACATTTTAAAATATTCCTACTCATCAGAAGAGTCTTTAAGTATTGGAAAGCTGTCAAGCTCACAGGAGTGGAAACAGAATTTCCAAAATTCTGATTTGTGCTTGATCGCTTCAATATTATCATAGGCAATATATACTGTCAGGTGTTTTCCTTGAAGTGGCAGGCTCGCTTGTTTCTTTTTGAGTGATTGTCTGCCAAGTACTCAAGTTAGAATAACAGTAGTTGGCCTGCCATCCTTTCAAATAAAAGTTGGGTAGAGAAAGGCAGCTAGTTTAGCTTGCAACTCAAATAGTTGCACAGATGCATTTCCTCGAGCATCCTTCGTTCTCGAGTATACTGTAGATGTGCCTTGTGCATACTTCCCATTTTGTCACACAAAATATTAGCTTTCTACTCAAGGGTCAAGAACTTAAACTGTGAGCGTGTCATGGTGACGAATACAATGAGTATTAGTGCAGTTTGGTGCTGCTGCCCAGGTTCATGTTTATAAGGCATCAGCACCTTTACTGACCTTTGTTTCCGTATCCCCAGTGCACATAGTATTATTAGGAAAATAGCTTTGACTTCTCCACCCCCTGAAAGGGTGTCGCTAACCCCCAGGGGTCTGCAGACCACACTTAGGTGATCTAGACATGGAGCACACCCTATTCCCGGTCCTTCCTCTTGTCTTTTGAAACCCACCCCTTCCCTTTGTGCATATTAAGTTCCAGTCCAATAGACTGCATTTTTTTTCTCACCTCCTGCTTTTAACTTTTGCCTTGTCCCTCTGCTTGAATGTTCTTGCCCCGTCATTTTTTCTTAAAATCTATTTTTTCCTTCATGTGCCAGTTCGTTTTTTTCTTCCATGATTTCTGCTCTCAGATGGTAGCAATCTTTGCCTCTCTAAATTCTCCATAACACTTAGTCTACCACTCCCTTCTGGCACATGTAGCTTATTTTAGAGAGTTTTTTTTGTGGAATGGGGAATCATCTGCTAATGGCAGGTGACTTAGGACCAGTGACTATCTTATTCATCTTGCAGTACTTTACAGTGCTTGAACTTAGTGAATTATTGCAGAGTGAGGGAAATAATTTCTTCTGCAAACGTTTGGTTGCTACTACACACCAAGAATCGTTCTGAGCCCCCTGAATGCAGCTGTGGGCAAGGCTGACGTGTTCCTTCTCTCGTGGGGCTTACTTTCTGTTAAAAACTCAGTCACTCTGCCTTTGGAGAGCTTAAATTGACAGTGTGAGTAAATCCAGTGATTTCTGGTGCCTTAGGGATTTATTTAGGCTCGAGAAGCCTTTGAGAAACAGATCATTAAGTCAGAGTAACCGTTATCCATCCGTCTTAACTAATCAGTTAATTCAGTGAGAGAATTGCAGACATTAGGAGGAACTCTAAGGCTGCACAGAAGACTGAATTCACAGTCTTAATCTTTATATCCAGGTATTCTGTGCCATGGCCCAGAAACTCATGTTTCTTTTTTTTTCACGGTTATATCTGGTCATATTAGTTACTAAATGAAGGAGAGAGGAGCCTTGAGGATAGAACGTCTGAAGATCCTGTGGCAGTGTTTTCTGCATACAGCTTCTGTCATTTTTATGTTTACGTGGCTGGTGTGATTCTAGCAGAGATATGTTTAGTGTATATCCGTGTGAGAAAGGTTGTATTTTAAAGTTTGGGGCTTTTTGTTCCCTCTTTTTCTCTTTTAGGCGTTGACAAAGGATCCCCAGGATTATCCTGATAAAAAAAGCCTACCTCATGTACATGTTGCCCTCTGGATAAATTCTCAAGGAGGCAGAAAGGTGAAAGCTGGAGATACTGTGTCGTATGTCATCTGTCAGGTAAAACTGTCATAATAAATAAGACTTACACCAATTCCGAGCCCATAGTAAAATCCATCTCTCCATGGTGTCTTATTGAGTGCTCTTCCAAATAATTGATGCTGTAAAGAGAGGGTTTAGTCTTGGCTGGTTTTGCAGCATTTAAAAACATTAGTCAGAGGTATGACATTTTATTAAAATTTTTATAAAACATTCGAGACTAGTGTTTTGGTTGTACATTTTATTAAAATTTTTATAAAGCATTTGAGACTAGTGTTTTGGTTGAGTGAAATTACTTTGGTGAGACAGGTATATAACAGTAGCTGCTGTTTCAATCTGAAATTAACTTGAATGAAAGTGTCTTCCAGTTTGCTTGTATATCCAGCAGTAGTCCTTTATCATTCTTTTTGCAGCGGTTTCCATTCTGAATATTATTCTACCAAAAGAGAGTAAATGCATTTTTTGCTAGCCTGTTCAAATAATTACTTGAAAAAAAATACGAAATGCATGGTTATGGAGAAAGGTGAGATGTCCTAAAAAGATACCTTATGAAGAAAACACAGATTATCTAACCAGGTCCTTTTTTCTTTTCTTTTCTTTTTTTGTTTTTTGAGTGGAAGGGGCCTAGAACCCACCTCTTGTCTTCTCCCTGTTCCATGAGATACCTCTCAGGAACCTCTAGGTCTTCTGGAACAGTTTTAAACCGCTGACCAGTTTCTTTTGAGAGTACCATGCCTCTAACAGTTAGAAATAGGGAGAAAGGGTAGAACAGAAGAGGGTTTTGGTTTTGTGTGGGTTTTTTTTTTTGTTTTTAAAGCACTTAATTCCAGTCGGAACAAAGGAGGGGTCTCATCCCTTCTCCCTGCTTAAAAAAAAAAAAGTCAGAGTCAAAGCCTCTATCCAAATTCTTTACAGTTACTATGGTGTTGTCTGTTTACCAAAAGGCATCATTCATCTCAATACGACTGTTCTTTTTAATTAATTAAATATTGCTTTTTGTTATTACAATAAAAAAAAAAAATTAGGTAAGCCCTAAACTTCAGTGCAGTGTGATTGATCTTTGTCAAAGTACAGTCAATGTGGTTTGCAATCAGAGAGCCTTTTCAAACTGTAGACGTCGTCTGCTAGTATCTGCTTGGTACTGTAGATGATGCACATAACAAATGATTTAAGTACATGGACAGGAATCAGCACTTGACTCTGTCTCCCTCCTAGGGTTACCCTTGATTAAGAACTGTTACAGAAAGCCAATTCCTGCAGGAAAATATTTCCATAAATGTCTGACTTGCTCAAGCCCTTAATGTGCTTTGCATATTGCCTCTGACAAGTCTCATCTCAAAAAAAACAATTTTCATATTATGCAAATAAAGATTTGGTAAATAGGCTAGGTTTTTTTTTTTTTTCACTTAGGTATTCACATACATGGAAGAGCTGTTAAGATTATTAATGACAGGAGCAGATGGCAACATACAACTTTGAAAAATTATATAGGTTTTCTGAAATAGCATCTAAAAGTGAAATCAAGCCACAATTATGTTTTGGCTAAACCTGGAATGGAGATGTATGGTCCTATGATCAATGTGTTTCAAAGGTCAAGCTTATATTCCTTGTTGTCTGAATATTGAGGTCTTTTGATTTCTTCTTCTTGGGTCTTACTGATATAAGAAAAGCTCAAAATGCTGATGCTAAATCCAATTTGATGGATTTTTCAACCCTTTTCCCATTCGACTGGTGCTGGGTGTTAACTTATTTGCTTGTTAAGAGAGCAGTTCATGTTTCTTTTATTGATTTATTCTTCTAACTGTATCCCAGGAAAAGCTGTAGGACTTTAATTTGCCTTTGTCCCCCAGCAGTGGGACATGCCCACTTTCAGCATGTTTGGTAACCAAAGCTGCCTACTTCTTTTGCTTTTAAGCACTCAGGTTATTCTTCCTCTTTCCTAACGCAATTATATTTTTAGAATACGATTCTCAAAATGTATGATGACACATTTTTAGGAGAACTATTTGCTGCTCTAAGCAAAGGTGCCCTCCAAGAATAACCTATCTCCTAAACAGGTTCCTTTTTGTTTAAAGTTTACATTTTGAATATAGTACTCTACTTATAACTTATTCAGACTATAAGTTCAGTTGAATTCAGAGAGTAATGTTTGTGGTATGTAATTTATATTATAGTTCATAGTCTTATTAAACCATGTGAATTATTTGCTGAGATCTTAAATCAACTTCCACTTGTTGGTTAAGTTTTAAATCCTTAATTATTTAACTTTCATTGGACATAATTTTCATAAGGCATGCCTTTAACATAATTGTTTTAAAGGCCCCACTTGTCACCTGTTAAAACTTTTTTTCCATTGGTTTCCTACTAAAGATGACCGCATAGTTTTGAATGAATTGTCTGTATCTGGTTGTCTCTGTAAAGTAAGTACTTTGAGAAGTTCACAAATTACTATATGGGCACTTCAAGGAAGACCAGCATTGCTTCTCAGTCTATTTTTAAAGGTGTATGGGGTGTGTTTTTGCATATACCATGGGTTTGAGAATTAGGTCTTTGAGGGATATGTCTTATGTTACAGCCTAAATGTTTTCCCAACGTAACACAGGAAAACCTGTCATCTTACCAGTTCTTTTGAATTTAGTCATGTTTGAGCTCAGATGTTTTCACATACAATAAGAAATATGTTTGGGAAAAACTTTTTCAACTGAGAATATGCTTAGAACTTTTTCAACTGTTTTTTTACAGACATGCCTGACATGAGAACATCTAATGATATATTGGAAAGTAACTCAAGGGTCATTTTTTAAAAAATAATAATTTGCCTCTACAAATTTTGTTTTTATTCTTTATTAAAGATTTTTAAACTCAACATTACTATCATCTTAAGGACAGACCAGTTTCGAAAAAAACCTACAATTCTATAAATCAGTCAGATTTCATGTGTTTGTTAAAAGGCAGTCTGAATATAGTTGTGGTGCATAAAGACACTGCCCAAGGATTTTTCACACTCTTTTTGTCACTGGCTGTCACCTTACTCTCATCTAACAAATGAAACTTCTAAACAGGCAACAATTAAAGTTGATTAATTCTGCCTAATTTCTTTTACTGTATCGTGAAGTCCTGAAAAATAATTATAAGCAAGTCTTTTAATCTGAGGTTTGCTTCCTTTCTAGTTGTTTCATTATATCTTAGCATAGGTAGAACCTAGTTGATAAACATCCCAGTTTGTTTCCATCAGGAGCCTGGCCAGAGAAAGAGGCCACTGCTTCCAGTTTGTGGTAAGACAACAGTATGAAAGGTTGCCTCTGCTTTGGGCTGGGCACTGAGCTGAGAAAGGGACAGATTGTAGCAGGATTGAAAGAGTAGGATTCACATTATAATCAGTTTTGCAGAGCAGCTGAGCACTGTGAATAGTTAAAATTTACGAATCTGAATAATAAATTCTGTTGTTGCAGACAAGAGGAAGAGTGGAGCGAGTTGTTGGATGTTGGTCCAGTAGAGTGATGGGTTTTCGATTCACAGATGATGATGACATCACCCACAGGGACTGTATATGGGCCAGTTATATAGCGTTTCACAACTTTTACTTTTAGACAGTAAAGAGAAGAGGACGGCCTTGAAAAGAGGCTCTCTGGCCCTTCTTCCTTTCCTTGAGGAAGAGCCGCGTAAACAGCGCAAAATGGCATGCCCTTCCAGTGGCCAAATAGTTTGCTCCTAGAGCACTCTACCCCACCAAGGCAACTTTCTTAATTTTACTCTTACCTATTATATCTTGTACGTAAGTTACTGCTCTTGGGTTTTGTGTGCTGGTCTCTTCCCCTTGCTCATTTGCTTCTCAGTGATACATACAGCTCTCATTGAGAGATATTGCCCCCCCCCACAGACACACACCCTGTCTTTAAGATGATAATACGACTAGAATTCTCGCAAGGAGGGATTGAGTTAACATAATAAAAGGGTCACACATTTTTTTGTCGTGACTCCTAAAAGGCCTTTGTTATCAAGTCTTCCCTGTGTGTTTCTGTGATATGGCAGGTGGAATTGTTTAACCTAGTCGTGCCATCTTGTTGGTTTTGAGTTTCAACAAAAAATAGAACACAACACATGCTGGATTTACATTCCTGGACAGCGGGCGAGTCGTTCTCCTTGATCTTCCTCCTGTTGGGTGCATATGAAATGTTCACCAATAGGTCAGAGGACTTCTCGGTGTTTGGAATTGAATACATCAAGTTAGAACTGTTGTCCGAAAGGATTTCGTGGTGTTTGGAATTGAATGTATAAAATTTGAATTGCTGTCCCTCTCTTTGTCCAAGCAAGTACTCGCGATTGAATTTCTCACAACTTTACGTGTACTGTGTCCTCTTGTAGGATGGGTCAAACCTCAGTGGGAGTCAGAGGGCCTATGCACCCGAGCAGCTGCAGAAGCAGGACAGTTTAAGCATTGACACCCAGTACTACCTGGCCCAGCAGATCCACCCAGTTGTGGCTCGAATCTGTGAGCCAATAGATGGAATTGATGCTGTCCTCATTGCAACGTGGTTAGGTAAGTGTCCCGAACTCACATAGCCCCTTGCCGGGCAACAGCAGCCCGTGCGCTCATCCCTTAACCATCAGGAGCCCTGTTGAGAGATACGGTACTATGTCAAGCACCTCTTTGTTTGTAGCTGAGCATTTATTTTTGTGGTTATTTGGTTAATGTCTGTCTCCCCTCCTATATGAACCCCACAGGCTTGCTACCTCTGTGAGCACATGCCTGCTCCAGGGTAGGCTCTGCGTCAGCAGGTGATGAGTAGGGAGAGAGAGAGGCGGCAAAAGGAAGGATAAGAGAAGATTTTCGGTGCCCTCCTAGTCTCTGAGCATACATTGTTGTTGCTATTTTTTTTAATTTATTTTTAAAAATTTATTTATTTTTGGCTGCGTTGGGTCTTCATTGCTGTGCGCGAAGTTGCGGCGAGTGGGGGCTACTCTTCATTGTGGTGGCGTCTCTTGTGCAGCACGGGCTCTAGGCATATGGGCTTTAGTAGTTGCAGCACGTGGGCTCAGTAGTTGTGGCTCGTGGGCTCCAGAGCGCAGGCTCAGTAGTTGTGGCGCACAGGCTTAGTTGCTCCGCGGCATGTGGGATCCTCCCGGACCGGGGCTCGAACCCGTGTCCCCTGCATTGGCAGGTGGATGCTTAACCACAGCGCCACCAGGGAGGTCCCTACATCGTTGTCACTTTAATCAGTGAACTTCACTTAATAAGAAGATTCATTGTATCTTGATTATTGTTTGCTCTTGTCTCAGTCTCTAAATGTGTTTTTGTATGGAGTGAGAATACACAGCTTTTTTAACATTAAAACGTTTAACTTGTTGTATTCGATTCCTTTTGAGTATCCTGCTCTCGCTTTTAAAAATTCTTCTAAAACTGGACTCATTATCTTCTAGGAATTAGTCGATTCCTAATTTCTCATCACTCTGGAGGTGCCAGCCAACCCTGCAAGCTCATTGTTTCTCAGACTTTTTGCCAGGTCACCAGATGGTCATCTCTTGCTTAGAAATGTATTTCATAACCAGCCCTGATTTCCTTTCTAGATGACCAGCATGTTGAGAGTTACATTGCTTTAAGTTCTCTGCTCTCTATCCCATTGTACACAAAGATGAATATTCTTAGAATAAGTGCCTAATAAAGTCCTTGGCTGACTCCTCACTGTCTATAAGTCCAGTTGCCACTGACGTCTTACAGTCTCTGATTTCGGCAGTTATAGACTAACTTTCTAGCTCCAACCTGTATTTCTAGCCTGACTTCTTATTTAGTGTACTCAGGGTCCCCTAAGTGTGGCATTGCTAAATCTCTCCATGCTTCATGGAAAATCCTCCTCCTCTTCTCATTGAATAAGTCTGGCTTAAGACACGGGCTTTGGCATCATAGGGATCTGGGTTCAAACGCTGCTTCTGTCGCTCACGTGCTCTGCGGCTTTGGCAAGCCTCTGAAGCTTGGTCTCAGCCTTGGTTTCTAGAGTTGCTCTGAGGGAGCGATTACTGATACATGTGAGATGCTCTGCACAGGCCTGGGCAGGGGGAGTGCGCAGTGAACGCCTGTTGGGGCCACGCCCCAGCCCCCTGCCAGGCCTCTGCAGAAATATGTTCAAACTCCTCTAGTCCCTGGGATTTGCACGCAGTTAGCTTTCTGTGCGTTTGTGGACTGAGACCGGACAGATGAATCATCAAGTCACATACTTTCCACACTGCCCCCTGTTGAATATGTTTCTGAGCTCCTTCCCGCCAGCGGGTCCCGCCCCACCCCACCCCCAGCATCAGTGTCTGCTCTAGAAGTGGAAACTCATTTTTGACATTTGCCTAAGCAAAACATAATTAGGAAGATAAAATTCTGCTACCCAGATCATCATATAATGTATTCTCAAAGTTGAGTTGTATTTGATGATGTTTATAAATCCTCAGCTAGGAGGAGGGAGTGTAAGTGCACAATATTTTTTAGCTTCCTTCTTTTTTCTCTCCTCTGCCTTGAGTGCTTACTCTATTGGAAACTGTAATAAGTACTTTGCATATGTTATCTCATTTAATCCTTTCAGTAACGCCATGAGGCCACGTTGTTGCCTTCATTTTATGGAGAAGAAAGCTGGGGCTTAGAGAGGTAACTAACTTGGTCTTGTCACATAGCTAGTGAGTGGCCAACCGTGGTTGGTCTGGGACGCGGCTCTGCGTGACCGCAAAGCTTGTGCTTGTAGCCACCACCTCTTCTTAGCTCTGGGAGGCTGTGACACATGCCCTCGGCCAGGAGCGTGGTGGCGTGGGTGTGAAGGCCCGGGAGCTTCATCTTTGTGCTTCCTCCTCGCCCCACTGCAAACCCCCAGCCCTGCTGACAGCCCCTCAGCAGAAGCATTTGTTTTTTAGAGTAGATCTTCCAGGTTTTCCATTTGGATCATCAAGAGCCTGGTTCATAGGCTCACCATTGCCCTTTCCTTCTTTGGTTCTGAATTTTGCAGTGGCCCTGAGCCGAGGAGAGATAGCTGGAGCAAGCCTCATCTTGTGAGTACCGTTTAACAGATAAGGCTGGAGCCTTGTGTTTTCGGCAGAAGAGCTGTAGAGTGGAAGGCGGTGGAGCCTGGCTGGTAAACCGCCTGATGCCTGCTCAGATGTCTCAAGACTGGCCATACCTGGAGGAGACCAGACTGATTTCGTTGGTTGCAGGGTCATATTTAAGATCATTTTCATATCAGTTAAGCAGCAGGCGGATTGTGGCTGCTTAAAGAGGAAACTTTCTCATCGCTGTGACTGTCGTATGAATCCAGTTTTCACAAATCATTTTCCAAGCCAGTAGCCTAGTGGGCCCCATCTTCAGAGTGTTCTTGCTATTACTGACCGGGCTCAGCCTACAGAGGGGACCCATCATGCTTGTGCGTGGTCTCAGCACATCCCCATCTCTCCTACCCCATCACCTGAAAGCTCTCGGTGCCAGGTAGCCGCTTGGAGCTGCTGAAGGGCCTGTGTTTCTAGCTCTGAAGGAGCTGCTGCCACTCCCCTTTGTACCTTCTTTTTCTCGTTTTTGTCTTCTGCTGTTTGGCAGCGGTGCTTACGCCGAAGACACGTGAAGTTGTCATCATTGCACAGTGTGCCCCCGCCCACCACAGCCTCGGCCATCACCAATGGTATCCACATACCTATCTACGTTCGTGGTAAACCTCCTAGTCCTTTATCTCTCCCTCTTTGCTCACAGGAGGGTCCACAGTAATGGAGGGCAGAACAGCAAGCGCCAGTCACCATGAAGATCTGTAGAAAACATTGAAGCTTGCTGGGCAGATCTTTGCAGGCATTTGCCCCCTGCCCTATTTGGGAGCTGCGTTTTGATCTGCGTCCTTTATTCCTCTACCCCAAGGGAAAATTAGGGTGGCTGTTCTTCACTAGGGGATTTGAGGCCCCTGTTATCAGTTCTCACTTAGCCTTTGGTTTTAGAGGAGAAGGGAGGAGATAGGGAAGTGGTGGGGAAGTAAGGGGAGGAGTGTTAGGGGTGCATGGTTTCTAAGAGGTGCAAGCTATAGGCATACAATTACTGTAATTTGTTTTTAAAGTTCCAAATCTGTTTTCTTTATATTAAAAAAAAACTGCCGTTATAGTGAACTGACACCGTTAAGTTGAAGTCTGCAAATTATACATAAAATACAAGCCCTCCAGCTGCCTAATCACAGACATAAAATAATTCTCTTGCCTTTAACGTAGTTTTTATCTTTGATGAATCAAACATATGACAGTGTAGAAACTTCAGTGAAGTTCGCTACTTTGTCCTTTTAGCTAGTATAAAGAAATCGGGAATAATGGCATAATTTCATTTAGGAAAATTATTAAGTTCATGAGTTTTTATTTTTAAGGCTCTTTTGTGGAGAGCAACTATATTTTTCAACTACTTCTTTTGCTATTGCTTTTATACTGCTTTCCTTGAAATGAAAGGCAAGCATCAAGTGTTGGTTTTATCCTGTGGCTTCACTTTGGAAATTCTCTATTTCTCCCCGTCAGGATACCTCCTGAAGTCTGTCTGGTGGCATGTTGCATGGCCAGGTGTTCTGTATGGGAAGGTCGTTTCAGTGAAAAGGAGAGAGGACAGTCTGTTAAATGAGTGAATGAATAAGTCTGTTGTATTGAAAGAGAATAATTTGTTCTCCCTAATAACTAATGGTCCTCATTCTCCCACAGTAAAATGTGTATCATTTTTCTGAAACCCATGCAAGATTATTGCTGTTGGGCTTAAATAAAGCTAAATTTTACTCTTTAGCATCTGTGAATAGAAAAAAAATGTAGTATTACTCTTCTTATACAATAGCCCTATGGGAAACATGGCCACTAAAACTTGGAACTCTCAGCTTTCGTTCTCCAGACTATAGGTTTTTTTTTTCTCTCTTTTTCTAATGAAAACTCTCTATTTTCTGTGGGTGAAATATTCACAGTATGCTCCAACATCCAAATAATCTTCTGTACCTAGCAAAACAGGCTGGGGATTAGAATATTCTAAAGTTCATTCCTGAATTTCATCTTTTAATAAATTTATATTTTATGCACAACAGTACTTAAAATTATATAATGTCTTTCCTCCGACGAGGAACGATTTGTACAATAACTGTCAAATACCTTTCTTCATGGTCAGTGATAAAATTTCAGGCATTTGACTATCAGGGCAGTTTTTTCATTGGTCCTGAGAAATTATTGATGTTTGAAGAACATGAGAATTTAAAATTTAATCTGTGAAAGTAGTGCTTAGAACAAGGCAGCACACTTAACCCACTGTGTTCCTGAGTTAGACTGGGAAGTAAAAATCTCCCCTTTGAAAAAATGGTCCATACCACCCACCTTACAGAAGGTACTTTTTGTCAGTAGACAGGGTACCGTGATATCTTCTAAGAAATTAAGTGCAGCAGCAGGCCACGCCATGTTTGGGGGTGCCTTTGGTAGACCCGGGGAGATATACCTACAAAAGGTGGTGGGGTGGCCGTGGGGGAAAAGCACAGGTGGTTGGGGAGTGGAAGGATGCCACCAGCAAGTGCCTCAGGCATTACTTTGTTGATCAAGACTTTGCCTTTTTTTCATGATGAAGCTCTCAGAAGAATGTATGTACATGACCAGCATTTCCAAAAAAATATTTTCTGTGATATAATTCATAGTTAAATTTCAGAAGTGAGATCACACCAAATGCAGCGTAGGATAGTAAGTCTTCTCGGTGGGTAAGAACTGCCCCTTCCAGGCTGGAGCGCCGTTCCAAGCGCATTATCAAATGGTTCGTGCTCCCAGCCTACTTAGTCCCAACCTACTTATGCATCCATGGAACAGATAAACGTTGAAGACCTGCTGTGCTCAGCAGCGTAATGGGTGCTGTGAGGGATACGAAGTTGAGTCAGCCATGGCTCCTTGACTCACATCACAGCCCAGCCTGTTGAGTCGATTTCCCTGTTGCGGGGAAGTCTAGTGGACAGCGCAAGTGCATGTCGCCAAAGAGGTAGAATAAAGGAGTTACAGTGTGTTTGGGGGAAGCAGAGACCACTTCTCGCTGGGGCCACCCGGGAAGAGTTTATAAAAATGGAGGCGTTTGAGGCATTGTGGGCATGTGCCTTGCAGAGGCCAGTGTGGAGTCGGGAGTGGCTGCCTGTCCCCTCCTCCCACTTGTCCTTCCAGCCCAGTGATAAGCAGCAGGGCCCCGACTCCCAGGGGTAGCCCAGGCCATCCCAGCTACTCTTCAGGGCACACAAGGGAATTCACAGAGAGCCTCATGAAGGGTATCCATTGCACCGCCTTGCACCGCAGTCCCTATAAGGCGAGCACACGGTGCTTGTTTCTGTGTCACCGGCTCCCTGTGCTGAGGGCCCGAGGTAATGCTGCCCGTTTGACTCAGGCACACCTCTAAGAACTTGGAGCCGCACCAGAGCATGTTTAGAATAATTGCTTTGTGTAGTGATTTCGAACTCTGACTTTGTAAAGCTTGGAGTTTCCAAAGGAAAATGGGGATTTCTCAAATTATTTAAGTTAGATCAGTTTTTTAAAAATTTATAACTTTATTGAGGAATAATTAGCAAATATAATTTTATGTTCGTACGTATGTATGTATGTACGCGCGCATGCATGCCACGCTGTGCGGCTTTTGGGATCTTAGTTCCCCAACCAGGGTTGGAACCTGGGGCCCCAGCAGTGGAAGTGCTGAGTCCTAACCACTGGACCACCAGGGAATTCCCTAATTGTATGCTTTTAAAGCGTACAATGTGATGATTTGATGCACGTTTATATTGTAGAATGATTACCAAGATCGAGATAATTAACACATCCATCACCTCACGTAGTTAACTGTTTTGGGGCGGGGGAAGTGTGGTAAGAATGCTTAAGATCTACTCGCAGGAACTTTCAAGTATATAATATTGTATTATTAATTATAGATCAAATTTTTTAAGATCATCTAAGCATACTAAAGTGACGTCAAGATTGTGTGTAGCCTATAGAAGAATGTGGTAAGACGTAACAAATGAAAAGCTGAATACAGCATTGTGCACAGATACTTAAACTATGTTAAATGTATACATATGAATAAGACAGAAACAAGTAAAGGTGGTGAATATTAGGTTCCTCCTTGGTGAAAAAATATAAATACTCTTAATCCTAAAAATAAGACAGTTTTTACAGAATGAGAAGGGAAAAAAACGGGGTTTTTTGTGTTTTGTGTTTTTTGTTATCTACCAACATAGCTGGAGAGGAGAGGCCTTTGTGTAAGAGAAGCAGTCTTGGTCTGTTGTTTTATTTGTGTTATTTTATTTTCCAAATAATTTTTCAGCATAAAGTTACTATGTTTTGTCAGGTCTAAAAATAAGTGTTTTTTTCCTGTTCAGAGGTACAGGTTTCATTAAGTGAAAATTCACTTTCAGGGCTGTCATCAAGGGCATTACAAATAATCACATGCGGTTATGAGAGTGCTGTCCAGCAGAATTTTTTTATTTTCATCAAGATTTTGGGAGTTATCTTTTGCAGGACAACAAGACTCTTGGGAGTTTATTTAACCCAAAGGTTTGGATATTATTTCTTTTAAAATACTCAGAAAATTTCCGTTTATCTTATGGAGAGGTTTGTTGTTGGTGGAAGGCAGCTTCAGCTTTTTGCCACTTGTATCGTCAGTTGTTTATCATTAAATTAGATCCTGCAGTGTTTTAAACTTTTTTGTTATGGAAAATTCCAAACATGTACAATAGGAGAGAAAACTGTGTAAGAAACCCCCAGATGCTCATCACCCAGCTTCAGCCATGTGCAACTGTGGCCAATGTTCCTCCCTTTTCTTCATCTCCTCTGATGATTTTGAAGTGAATTCTAGATAACATATCATTTTATCTTTAAATATTTCATTTTGTATTTCTAAAAGACAAGGTTTCCCCCTTTTCAGCATAACTACAATATTATCACTAGGAAAAAAACTCCACAACTCCTTCATTTCATCACATACCCAATAAATGTATTTCCCCAGTCGTACTGTGAATGCATTTTTCTTTTAAAAAGAAGCTCCTTCTTTGAATTGGAATCCAGTCAGAGTCCATATGATAGTTAATCTTCTCTATTTTTCTTTTTGATCCTTCCAATTTATTTAAGGAAACGTGATTTTTGTCATATGGAACGTCCCTTCTTCTGGAGTTTGCCAATTGCATCCTAGTGGTATCCTTTAACACATCCCTCTGTCCCATCTATTTCCTGTAAAATGGTAGTTAGATCTAAAGAGCTGCCCATATTTCAGTCCAGGTTATTTTAGTTTTTGCTAATCCGACTTCCTAGGTAATGGTGTGTACATCTGTGAGGAGGTACATAATGTCTGGTTGCAATCTAACACATTTTGAAACAAACTCACATATATCATGAGAGGTACTTAGTACTTTTCCTACCTTCTTCAGTGTGAATTTTCTTTTTCTTTAATTGAAATATAGTTGATGTACAATATTATGTTCTGGGTGTACTGTGTAGTGATTTGACATTTGCAAACATTATGAGATGATCACCTCAGTAAGTCGAATAACCCTCTGTCCCCACACAAAGTTACTACAGTATTATTGACCATATTCGTTCTGCTGTATATTACATCCCCATGAGTTATTTATTATATAACTGGAGCTTTCTACCTCTTAATCCCCTTTGCCTATCCCTTCCCCACCTGACTCCCTCTCCCTTTTGGCAGTCACCCATTTGCTCTCTGTATCTGTGACTCTGTTTTCCTTTTGTTTTGGCTTTTAGATTCCACATATAGTGAGATCATGTGGTATTTGTCTTTCTCTGACTTATTTCACTTGGCATAATACCCTCTAGATACATCCATGTCAAAAATGGCGAGCTTTCAATTTTTTATGGCTAAGCAATATTCGTGTGTGTGTGTGTGTGTGTACACACCACATCATCTTTATCCATTCATCTATTGATGGGCCCTTAGGTCGCTTCTATATCTTGGCTATTGTAAATAATGCTGCAATGAACATTGCAGTAAATGAATCTTCTTGAGTTAGTGTTTTGTTTTTTCCTGGTAAACACCCAGAAGCGAAACTGTATGGATTGTATGGCAGTTCTATTTTTAATTTTTTGAGGAACCTCATTACTGTTTTCTATAGTGGTTGTAAAAATGTAGAATCCCACCAGCGGTGCACAAGGGTTCCCTTTACTCTACATCTTTGATAACACTGGTTACTTGTTGTGTTCTTGATGATAGCCATTCTGACAGGTGTGAGGCAATATCTCAGTGTGGTTTTGATGTGCATTTCCCTGGTGATTAGTGAAGTTGAGCAGCTTTTCACATGCCTGTTGGCCATCTGTATGTCTTCTTTGGAGAAATGTCTATTCGCATTCTCAGCCCATTTTTCTAATCAGGTTGTTTGTTTTTTTGGTGTTGAGTTGTATGAGTTCTTTGTATATTTTGGATATTAACTCCTTATCAGATATGTTATTTGCAGATAATCTTCTCCCATTTAACTGGGCTGCCTTTTCATTTTGTTGATAGTTTCTTTCCCTGTGCAAATGCTTTTTAGCTTGATGTGGTCCTGTTTGTTTATTTTTGCTTTTGTTTCCCTTGCCTGAGAAGACATGTCCAGAAAAATATTGCCAAGACCAATGTCAAAGAATGTACTTACGTTTTTTCTGGGAGTTCTGTGGTTTCAGGTCTTACATCTAAGTCTAATCCATTTTGAATTTATTTTTGTATACGGTATGAGAAATCAGTGTGAATTTCTTGTGTAACATACATACAGAAAAGTATGCAAAAGCCTAACTGAACAGCTTGAGGAGTTTTCCTGAAGTAAACACATACCAGTGTAGTCAGTCCTGAGCTCAAGAAACAAAATATTACTACATTCTCAGAAGCTCCCTCGTATTTCCTTCTAGAAATTATCTCCATGCCCCACCAGAAAATTACTATCATGACTTCTAACATCCTAGATGAGGTTTTCTTATATTTCGAAGCTGTGTAAATTGTGTCTTTACTCTTTATGTCTGGCTACTTTCATTCAGTATGTTTGTGAGATGGGTCCATGTGATCGTACTTCATTTCTGTCTAGTATGAATATACCACACTGTGTGACTTACCTATGGGTTCTTTCCACTCTGCATGGTTATGCATAGTGCTGCTTTGGGCATTCTTGCACATGTCTTTTGTTGAACAATTGTATATATTTCTGTTGGGTATATACTTAGATGGAGAACTGCTAGGTCATAGGGGACATGTATGTTCAGCTTTAGTAGATATTACCAATTTTCCAAAGGGGTCCTACTAATTTAGACCCACTACTAGCAGTGGGTTTTTTTTAAACTTTTTAAAAAATAGTCTACATAGTCAATCTTTTTTAAAAATTTATTTATTTATTTATTTATTTTTGGCTGTGTTGGGTCTTCGTTTCTGTGCGAGGGCTTTCTCTAGTTGCGGCGAGCGGGGGCCACTCTTCATCGCGGTGCGCGGGCCTCTCACTATCGCGGCCTCTCCCGTTGCGGAGCACAGGCTCCAGACGCGCAGGCTCAGCAGTTGTGGCTCACGGGCCCAGCCGCTCCGCGGCACGTGGGCTCCTCCCGGACCAGGGCTCGAACCTGTGTCCCCTGCATCGGCAGGCGGACTCCCAACCACTGTGCCACCCGGGAAGCCCCTACTAGCAGTGTTTGAGTGCTCGACATTCTTACCAATACTTGGTGTTTCCTCTCTTCTTCATTTTATGTGGTGGCATAATGTTGTGGTCTTAATTTGTGTTTCTTTGATGACTAATAAAGTTGAGCACCTGTTCTGCTTTGTGGCCATTTGAATATCTTCTTTTGTGAGCCGTCCAAGTCTTTTTCTGCTTTCCTGTTGAGTTGGCTTTTTCTTATTGATTTGCAGGCATTCCTTTTATATTCTGAATGAGTTCTTTGGAAATATATATCACAAACATCTTCTATTTGGAATGTTTTTGTTTTCAAGTGTAATTTACGTACCATGAAATGTACAGTGTTAAGAGTATTATGCAGTTTATCAAAACAATATTGCCATTGCCTAGAGAGTTCCCTTGTACTCTCCCCAGTCCATACCCTCCCCCTCACAGAAGCAGCCACGCATCTGATTTCTAGGACCATAGTTTAGTTTTGCCTATGCTAGAATTTTATATAAATAATCTCCTCTGTTATATACTTTTTATGTTCAGCTTCTTTCACTTAGCGTATTTTTGAGATTCATCTATCTTGTTGCATGTCAGTATTCTGTCTTTTTCATTGCAGAGTAGTATTCCATGGTAGATTATACCAGTTTGTTTATTCATCCTCATGTTGATGGACATCAGATTGTTTCCACTTTATGTTTATTATGAATAAAGCTGCTGTGAATTTTCTTATACTACAAGGCTTTTTATGGATGTAGCATTCGCCTTTTAAAAATTCATTAAATATTTTTTCTTTAATCCTACTAAGTTTTCAGTTTGTGTATTGTTCTCTAAGAAGTCCAGCTATATGAAAGCTTGGATTCGTGGAAAGGATTCATTTCCTAGAAGAAATTTTTAGAAAAAAATATTCACAGTAGGACTTCATTAATTAGCTTCCCTAATAGCTTAAGTGATTCATGTTACAGACATCTGCTTGGGAATACCAGTTACTCTACTCATTTGGAGTTTCATTCATATGGCTTTTTCCCTCTTCCCCAGTTGTATGAACACATGTAATTGACTTTACTGTGGTTCTTTGCAGTTGCACTAATTGAGACCTTGTCTTTTGGAGGAAGAAGATTATTTAGTCAAATGCATCAGCCTCTAAACTTAATGCTTTGAGTTTGGAGTATTTTAAATACTCCTTAGAAATGGAGGCACGTGAACATTCTAAAAACAGATAGTTTACAATTGTTAGAAAATACAGTGGTAAAAAAAATAATTCTGTGCTAAGTGTTACATTGGAGGTATGTGTGATAAGAATGTGGCGATCTTAAGTATAAAACGACACTGCTGAACTCATCCCCTCCAGTGCCTGTGATGTTACTTTCTATAAATACTTCTTGAAACATGAGAGCTTTGATCCTGTTGCCAAAATAATATGAGATCCTGTAAGTTTTCTAATTATAAATGACAGTAATTTAATTTCGTTCCGCTGCCCCTCTGTCCCGTCTCGTCGTTGTTGCCCTCCCCTACCCGCCCCCCGCCCCCCCCCCACTGCAGCCCAAGCAAAACGGTGTGGCTGGGTCACGACAAGCCACAGGATTGAATTAAAGCGCACATCATTTCCACTCCTGTTCTTCCCCCACGTTAACTGGTGCCAAGCCCAAGGAGGCTGCTCCTCCTTTTACTCTGTGCTGGACCAAATGATTGAAGTCATCTGTCAGAAGCTAGTCTAGTAGAAGTGGAAGATCTCTTTTCAGCTGGGGCATAAAGTTTGTCTCTTTAAGCCAGTTTTTCAGAGAAAGCTCTCATTAGAAGAGATAAGGCACTTGGAATTCAGTTTTGTATCTCTTGCTCGCTCAAAGACTACTGTGATTACTTACTGTATGGTGTGCAGTTTAATATTGATTGTGCCCTGTATATGCATGTATGGAAACTGTGATTATAAAGATTTTTCTGTAATGTCATTTCTGACAGCAGTGCTTCATTTTGGAGGGACGGTCACTACGAATGGAGTTCTATGTAGCAGCTGTTTTGTACATTTTAAAATTCAGAATCTACCTCTAGGTGGCAGCACCAGATACTTTTTCCCTGTTGTTTCCGCTCCAGCCTTAACGAGTTATGGTTGAAGCAGTAAAACTTTTTAAGTTTCCCGAAACTTCGAAATAAGCTGCTTATCGCCAATTTTGTGCGGATTTGGAAAAGTTGATTTATATGTTGAATAAGTTTGGGGTTTAAGCATGGATTTTGACCTTAAAAAAGGATTCCAGCAGCAATGATCCATACTTTTAACATGACTAATTTTATGTTTTCTTTAAAAGATTTAACTTAGCCCTCCGTGATTTGCCTGTTGAACATATAATTGTCCTCCCAAGAAAATCACTTTTTTGTATCCAAGTAACTTCTTGTACAAGGATCGTTATATACCTAATATTTTAAGGTAATTACACCATCTTCTCCCTTTATATTTAAAAAATTTACCATTGACTTATGGCCAAGAGTGCTGAGGTGAAGTCCCTTCTCTTGAGAAAAATCAGCTTGTGAATAAATCTGAAGTAATTAGGTAGGCCATTTGTTTTTGTTACTGCCATGGGCAGATAAGGATTGTGGAAATGGACATTTAAAGTAGGCATTTGGGGCTTCCCTGGTGGCGCAGTGGTTGAGAGTCCGCCTGCCGATGCAGGGGACGCGGGTTCGTGCCCCGGTCCGGGAAGATCCCACGTGCCGCGGAGCGGCTGGGCCCGTGAGCCATGGCCGCTGAGCCTGCGCGTCCGGAGCCTGTGCTCCGCAACAGGAGAGGCCACAGCAGTGAGAGGCCCACGTACCGCAAAAAATAGTAATAATAATAATAAAGTAGGCATTTCATAAGGCGTGATAATTTTTCATAACTCTTGGTCACTTGCTGGGCTTTTTTCCATAAGTAGCAAGGCAGCCCATGTCCAGTTGTGGTGTGCTCAACAGGCAGGCCTCCCCAAGCCTCAGGTGCACTCACTGGGCATGGCTGGTGGGGAGGCCTAGAAAGAGATTTCATTGCTTCCTCGTTAGAGCCCAGCCAGTTTTGTCTGTGTGCAAAGCCAGCTTTGTTTTGTTCATTGATATTTAGGTTGTGAAAGAAGCTTGTCTTTCAGAAAACACTTACTATTTTTCTTTTTCCTTACTTTTTGAATAGTATTGGCCTGGGAAATTGATGAATAATTATACCATCAGAGAAAAGGTGGAGCTGCTTTCTCATAATCGTGAATAAAGCAAGACATTATGTGAATACCGTTGGATTCACAGCTAGAGGTTCAGGAATTTGCAGCAGTTGCCCTTCACTACAGAGAAGAAATGGCACCATTCACAGGCGTGGGCACGGTCTCTCTTACTCCTCTGCCCATTCTTGTCTTTAAATGAGAGGGTGTATGTTCCCCCGCACTTCACTAACTTGCTGTTGCTCTTAAGCTATAGGTAACTTGTAAAATAAAAATGTATAGTGAGTCTTGGGGCCAAGTGATGACTAAGAACAGTTTTTCAGTTTGTTTTGAATGTGTAGTCTTTGTTTTTATTATACACTATCATGTTGGGAAATACTTTTGATTAGTTACTACAAAGAGCAGCTATTAACTTGCTGTGCAGCATGAACGAGCGTTTCCTATATTTTTCCAAATTTGTAATTTTGAATGAATATTAAATGATGGATTAAATGGTGTTCATCTCCTATTTTATTTTTTCATTCACATGGCATTTATTGGGTGCTTACCAGTGATAGGCACCATTGAAAAAGATTTGTCCCTAACATCCGATTTAAACTTCAGAAGTGCATGGTGGTGGTAGTAGCCCCATCTTTCAGGTGAGAAAACCAAGACTCAAAGTCTCAGTCTTCTCATTCTTTGTTCAGCACCTTTCCACTGTGTCAGTCAGCCCCTAAGTCTTCTATAATTAAAGAGAGGTCACTTAACAATTGACCAGATAGGATTTAGGATCTTGTCACTGAATTCTGAATACATCTGTTAGATTATCTAACTATGCAAGCTGTTGATAGAGTTACAGTAATTTTTAGATGTTTTTGGTATTTGAACTTTTTTGCTCAGTGACTGTTTTTATTACTTATTTACCTTTATACTAAAACAAATGATAGCTTTCTTTAGATTACTCAGAAGCCTAGAATTCTTCGGGATTGCTAAGGAATGCTTTCAAGAAAGTGTTATAAGATATAGTGTGGAATAATTATCTTTAAGTGTAAATCCAAAGAGTACATTTTGACATATGTGCTTTGGTCAAAGGCAAGTTAAATTGGTTGGCCTTACAATCATTTCTTTCCTCAAATAGTTTCGGGAAACAAGATAGTGTGAACTATGCATCGATTGATTTCTTGTGTTGTTTTGATTGAAATATAGAAGGTATATTTGGCTTCACTATTGTCGGGGACAGTTTGGCCTATAGAATTTGAAGATTCATTGTTTTTGCACATATTTTAAATTTCTGAATTCAGAACACCGAAAAAACCTTGTTGAGTTTTGACTCAGATGCTGCTACTGAATTTTAACCACTGAATTAGATTGCAACCTTACATGCTGTTAACTACTGAGCCAAGATGGAATCGACCACTGCATTGAAATCAGGGTTAGCAGTGGTGTCTGCGCTTGAAGGAGTTGTAATAGCAGTGAACTTGTTTTCCGTAATGGGATTTTTATTCTCTCTTTTCAGTTTTAATGGTGATACTTTGATTTTAGGAGATTTTAACAGTGTAACTTTTTTTTTTTTTTTCATTGTAACTCTAAGAAAATAGTAAAACCATCCTATAGAAGTAGTTGCTTCCAAACACAAATGTCCAGTGGAATGTTTCTGCATTGTTTTGGTGCAGTTTACTTGTTTTGTTTATAATCTCCTTAAAAAAAGAAGTCATTTGTCTTGGTGATATGAGCCTCTATCTTGAGTTCAAATGGTTGTGTAGTATGTGCATGAATTTGAAATAATTCTTTTCTGATTTCTCTTCTTTGGAGTAGTTTTGGAGAAGGGATTTTAAATAATTGTACCTTTCTGAATTTATTTTTTCTTTAACATTAATAGGACTTGACCCCACCCAATTTAGAGTTCATCATTATCACAAGGATGAAGAGAATGATGCTCTCCTTGGTGGCCCAGCACAGCTCACGGATGAAGAGAAATACAGGGACTGTGAAAGATTCAAATGTCCATGCCCTGTATGTGGAACTGAGAATATTTATGATAGTGTCTTCGATGGTTCGGTTAGTTGCTTTTGTTTCTTTTGTTTGTTTGTTTTGTGAGTGAACTAGTGTAAAGTCCATTTTCTCTCTACTATGTGTATAAAAAGGAAAAAGAAAACACAGGTTTTTATGTGTTTAAAGAATTTTAGCATCATATGAATTCTGCCTTCACAACTTACTTATTTCTGCTTGAAACCTTGGTTGGCCTTGGTTTTTTAAATGGAATCTCTTAAAAATTCTGAATTATCTTAAAGTATTTTTATTGTAATTCCTTAATTAGTAACCTGTATTTCTCCACTCCCAGCCCAATTTATTAAGACTTAGAGCAATATTTTCCTTTATCTTAAATCAAGTTAATGGGAACTAAGTGTTTTTGGAAAGTTTTTGTTTATCTTTACACATCCCACTTGCCTCTTTTTTGACAAAGGTATTCTGATTATCTTTTCTGCTGTCTTTGCATATCAGGCATTAAAAAAGTCACAGGGAGACATTTCTCTAAAGAAGTACTGCCAAAAAATGTATCATTGACCTTGGATCAGAACTTGAAACTTGGCCAATCTACTTGATTACACTGCAGTGTTATACATGTACTAGCCATTGGCAAATGAGTAGGCAGCAGAATCATGTAAAACCTTGAAACTGAAAGAAAATATGTCCTTTATCTAAATTAAAAGTAATTATTTTAAGTTAATTTGGACAAACAGCAGATGTTTTGCATTTTTTTGAATCAAAACAAAGCAGTCTTTGGAAGCAAGTGCAAGGAAGAGGCAGACACAGATCAGCAATACTTGCTAAATCCTTGAGTTTTGCTTCATTACAGCTGTAAATAAGATAGTTAATTGCATGGAGGCTTGACGACTTGCAGATGGGCTAACTGTGGAAGAGCCGATGTCAAGCTCTAAAATCTCTTCCACCTGGAATTGCTTCGTGAGGCGGGGTAGGGTTATGTACCAGATTGGAGCAGGAAACCAAGATGTTTAAGTATCAAGAAGGAAAACAAATGCTCCAGAAACCCCAACAGTTTTCCTGTATATTACATTTGCTTTGTCCTTGTTTAAAACAAAACAAAACGTTTTCTCCAACTACTAATAGTTCATTTTTTCAAATTTTTACTCGTCCTCTCTCCCCTCCCCCAAATACATTTCATTTGTTGGGGGGCAGTGGTTACAGAAATTTTAGATTTGCTAAGCTAACAATAAGTGATCACTTTGTGGTGTACAACTTAATTTTTAGGCTTTATTCTTAAAATTAAGTTGGCGGTATGGAGCAAACTGTTGTCATTAACGCTCTTGCTTTGCCTTGGAATGAATTAAGTGCAAATTTAAATTCTTGATCAGTATCTCTAGGAAGGATGTTTATTTCCAGTAATGCGACTTCACTGGCATTTTCACAGGGGAAACTATTTTATCCGTAGTCTGTCATGTATTGAATGTAAAAAAAATAATTTCAGGGTTTTCCCTTTGGCTTTGTACTGCATTACGATGGTGGCAAGAGTAGAAGGTATGTGGTGACTGAGGAGATCTTTGGGAGGAAAGTGGTTGAGAAAATAAGGTTTAAAACTTACCAATAAGACGCAAAAGGCAGGAGATACGGGAATATATGTATAGGTACAGCTGATTCACTTTGTTATACAGCAGAAACTAACAAACCATTGTAAAGCAGTTATACTCCAATAAAGATGTTTAAAAAACAACTTACCAATAAAATGAATTTAAAATATTGTACACCAGGACAGCATGTAAGTTCTTAATCACAAGAAACCTTTTGTAACCTTTTGTGTACTTGTCTGTCTTGACTTCTGTAGGGAACCGATATGGAGCCCAGCTTGTATCGTTGCAGTAACATCGATTGTAAGGCTTCGCCTCTGACCTTTATGGTACAGCTGAGCAACAAATTGATCATGGACATTAGACGATACATTAAAAAATACTACGAAGTAAGTATCCATAATGAGTGTCTTACATATGCAACTTACTTAGCTTTGGTACTTGTTTTAAAATAAAATGATAACGGTTTTTGTATGAAACTCAAATTTTGAAAAGATGGAGGAAAATGATTTGATTTTTCTGTTGGGCATTTCATCTCATTAATGAGCAGTATTTTTTAGTAATGAGGTTTTTGCTTTTAAGGAAAAATGAGAATATAATCAGGAAGTGTTTTAGTTTATTGCTGCCTAAATAAAATGAAGTTAAATGGTCACTCAGATTTTCGATCAGAGGAGGAAAATTCAATATTACCTATCTTTGGCAACTAGAGCTGTAAAATCATGTGTGGTGATTTTATTTCTGTTTTACTTTTTTAAAGCTTCTTATTTTATATTGGAGTATAGTTGATTAACAATGTTGCAATAGTTTCAGGTGTACGGCAAAGTGATTCAGTTATACATATACGTATATCTATTCTTTTTCAAATTCTTTTCCCATTTAGGTTGTTACATAATTGAGCAGAGTTCCCTGTGCTATACAGTAGGTCCTTATTGTTTATCCATTTTAAATACAGCAGTGTGGACATGCCATCCCAAACTCCCTAACTATCCCTTCCTGTGTGGTGATTTTAATAAACTGCCAACTAGCTAACACTTTGTGTTTATGTAGTAATCTAAACCATTTCATAGCTTAGTTTTCCAAAGAAATCAGAATAAACGTCTTTTAAATTTCAGTGCTTTTTGTCTGGCATTTTAAAGAAGAATATCTAATTTTTATAAATATGTAGTAAAAATTCCAGAACAGTGAGTGAGCTGTCTGCATTAGAAAGAAGGCTCCTTTCAAAGTTTTTGTTTTGGTTTTTAACGCATTTCATATGAATTATTTTTTTTCTCTTCAAAAGTTAAAATTAAAACAAAAAAACACCACATTTCCCATTTGATTCTTCTTAGTGTTTCATTATGTCATTTGTCATCTAAACAAAATTTCTGTTACTTGGAAGTTCACTGTAACTTAGGTAAAGAGGTTACGTTGCAAGGCATTTCCCAAAAAATGCTCTGGTTCTGTTAGGTAAGACTCTTGACTCTGATCAATATCATCCTATAATTTCTACTTACATGTTAGTTAACATATAACGTAGCATTATCTTCTTTAAAATCGAACTCATTAAATGAAAATCAAGTATTAGATCATTAAGATGAAGAATAAAAGCATAGAGTTCTAGTCTTGTGATTTTGGAGTAGAATAATTTATATTTGTCAAGAAAGAAGAACTAAGTAGGTTTGTCTGAAGATATTTTTTAAATAATAATTATGGCTACATTTTGGGAAATCTGAAACATTTTAGTAAATAATCCGGTGCTGTACTTAATGAACAGTTGGATGGGAATAAAGGTTATCTGTGGGTTCACATTCCACAGTAGATGAAATGTTCAGCACGTGAAATGTTAGGCCTTTATTTAGCATGAAGAGTCCAAATCAAAACTATTCAGCTCGTTTACAGACCTCATTGAGCAGAGCATGATTCTTGACTCTTGGGAAGAATTCTGAGTTTTCTCTCTGTGTTTAGTCTATCAAAATCTTCACCATGGAAATGTTAATACTAGAAGAAGCTCATCTATTTCCTTCTCTAAGAGCAGGCAATCTGTTTTGACTAAGTTGAGAATAGGCAGAAAAATGATCTTCTGAATAGTCAGAAATATGCCCTAACTGAAAGATTGATTTCTAACTGTGTGTGTGTGTGGTGTGGTGGTCGTGGTTATATAAGTATTTTTCAAGCTAAATAACCTAGTTTTAGGC